>NC_135591.1:14724307-15355807 GCF_965152235.1 Eretmochelys imbricata | reverse complement strand
AAGAATACCATGGGATTGAAATGATATCCTTTTCCTTTGCTGGTAACGTTGGTAGAATTTTTAGTGGGTTAATTCTAGGAGTACCTGGCAATCAACCGCAACCAGCTCACTGGAGGTAAAAGGTCTACACATAGGCATAGTTTGACTTCTACATTTGGGGGGCCAGCTTCAGTCAGGCCAACAGGACTTTGCATGGGGGGAGGGGGATGCGCAAATTCCACAACTGTCGAGGCCTGCAGTTTGGGGAGGAGGGGCAACCCTCCCATCCCACAAACTACACCCTTGCATCTACATGAGGTTTACCTAACCCTGACAATTTTTCCTAATCTAGACACATTTTAAAATGTGGAAAGTGGAGCAAAAGATGCACTTATCATGGCTCTCTTATGTACAGTAGCAGTTCAATCTAAGGTCTTCAGA
Source organism: Eretmochelys imbricata (assembly GCF_965152235.1). Classification (NCBI taxonomy): domain Eukaryota; kingdom Metazoa; phylum Chordata; order Testudines; family Cheloniidae; genus Eretmochelys; species Eretmochelys imbricata. The sequence goes on along the minus strand of NC_135591.1, from coordinate 15,355,387 downwards.
GACATCCAATTGTAAGGATAATCTAAGATACATAATCAAGGTTTAAGCATTCCATATGCTGCTTGCCAAAAAGCCCAAGCCATGCCATGCAATTAAATGTTCATACTAAATAGATGATAAAACAATATCAAACCTAGGAGCAGAATTTCTCTAGATTTTTCTGAAGCTGTCCCACCACTGGGGACTCTCTGCTTCTCTCCCTCCCCCATCCCCAGGGCCCCTCCCCCACCCCTCGACTGACCTCTTCCTTGCCTGCCCACCCCCAGACACCCTAGTGCAGTGGAGGAAATAGACCGCAGGAGCTGGAGGAGGGCACCTGCATGGCGCAGCAGGTAAGAGCTCTGACTATGTGCCACGAACAGGCCTCTGGTATGGAACTCGAGATGGGGGTGCCCCTCCACCCTCCCTAAATGGCAGTCCTGGCCAAGGCTCCCACGGCTTCCCCACAGCTGTTTGTGTCATCCCCACACCTTTGCAGGGCGGGTGCAGCAACAGGGGCAAGAGTCGCGCACTGGTTGAATGGAGGTGGGAGATCACCCTGAAGCCCCCCGCCGCCCCTGAGACATGGACTCAGAGGTGAGGCTGCACCCGACCCTGACACAGTGCCAGGGCTGAGCCTCTCCAGAAACACGCAGGGACTCTGCCCATCTGCACTGAGCTGTAATGTATCTATAGCCTGAAAAAGAAAACTCAGAGAGAAGGGAAGAAGCAGCTGATAGGGATGGGAGAGAATGGGGATGGATGGATGGAGAGAATGGTATTGGTTCCCTCTAACTAGACAGCAGGGATGGGTTTGTGTCTTGGAGAGAAGACGGTTTCCATTCTTCTCAGCAGACTGGGAAACCATCAAATTAAAGAGGCACTTTGTAGCCAAGTCTAACAGAAAAATGTGTGAGTCTCAAATAACATTCAGGGACAACACCTGAGCAGGAAGCCCTTCTCCTCCACCAGTAGTGAAGTAAAAGGGGTGGGATTTGGCGTTCCCACCATAGCACAGCCCTTGGACTCCACTGAGTAGGAAAGGAATCATTTGAAGCAAACTCTGGTTAGTAGGTTTAGTCCTCTGGTTATTAGATGTGTGGTTGTGACTCTTGATAACACTTTATGATCATCTGGTGCCTTTTATCCAGAAGGATTTCAGTGCTTTACACATGGTATTATTTTATCCTTTACTGAATTGCAGCCAGGCCTTGGATGGAACATGTCTGGCAACCTTCACTACATGTGGGGTGAAGCGCAGAGTAATCTATCTATTTGAGACTGCTGTGTGGGCATGAGTGTATGCTTTCCTCGATTAGGCTTGTTTCACTCTTGTGAGCAAAACCCATAATTGGTGGTGTATTCTTGTATTGGGTTTTGTCACGTTTGCGATGGAGCACACTATGAGACTGAGTACAGCAGCGATAAACTTTCTGTTATTACTAGGGCCCTACCAAATTCACAGTCCATTCTGGTCAATTTCATGGCCATAGGATTTGAAAATAAGACAATTTCACATTTTCGGAAGTTTACCCCTGAAATTTCAGGCTGTTGTGATAGTGGGGGCCCCAACCCAAAAGGGGATGGGGGAGTGTTGCAAGGCTGCTCTAGGGGCATTGCAGGATTGACACCCTCACTTCTCTGCTGCCTTCAGCAGGGATGGAGACCCCCTGCATCCAGACCTACCCCCACAGAGTCCCCCCTGCATCTGGATCTGTGCTGAGCTCCCCCTCCCTGCATCCAGACCCATGCTCTGACTAGCCCCCTGCACCTGGACCATCCCAAATGAGCCCCCCATCCCACTGAACCCCCCAGCACCTGGACCCTCATGCTGAGTCCTCAGCACCCAGCCTCCCCTGCTGACCCCCAACCACCTTCATCTGGACCCCCTGCACAGTCCCATTCCCCCTGCACCCGGAACCCTCACTTCTGAGTCCCGGCCTGCGACCAACACGCGCAAATTAGGGCCCGCGGGACCGGCCTGTCCGGCCCACCTGAGCTCCCGGCCAAGGAGACGAGCCCCGGCCCCTCCCCCGACCGCCCTCCCCCCATCTCTGCCCCATCCAACGCCCCCGGCTCCCTGACTCTCTCCACAAACCCCTGCCCCTCATCCAATCCCGCCCCCCGCTCGCCGGAGCCGGTCCCGCCGCTGCAACGCTCCATGGCAGGAGCAGCGGGCAGAGGGCGAGCGGCTGCGGGGGAGGGACCGGGGTTCGCTCCCCGGCCGGGAGCTCAGGCGGCCGGACAGGACGTGGGCAAACGACGTCTGGCCTGCAGGACCGTCCTGTCCAATCCCCGGCCCCTCCCCCGCTGCCTCCCCTCCCCCGGGGTGTGGATAGGGGACAGGGAGTGGGGGGGTTGGGGTCCCGGGGGCAGTTAGGGTGCGGGGGTCTCCGGAGGGGGCGGTCAGGGGACAGGGAGCAGGGGGTTGGATGGTTCGGGGATTCTGAGGGGGGCAGTCAGGGGGCGGGAAGTGGGAGGGGGTGGATAAGGGTGGGGGCCATGCTATTTGGGGAGGCCCAGCCTTCCCTACCCGGCCCTCCATACCATTTTACAACCCCATGTGGCCCTCGGGCCAAAAAGTTTGCCCACCCCTGCCTTAGTGACACAGTGGGCCTGGCTCATGGCTCTGAGAGTGAAGGCGCAGCCTGGCCAGTTGGAAACTGGTCCATGAGATCTCTGTGCTTCTCTGAGCCATGTGGCTCCTGATCATCGTCAGCTCTCAGACACGCCAGCATGACCCCCGGTCTGAGTCCTGTAGGCCTAGAGAGCGCTAAGCCCCTGCTGTGCCCTGTGATTCTGCTGCAGAGAACGACAACCTCCGGCCTTCTCAATGCGGCTCTCCCCTCTCCTGCCTGGGAGCTGACCCTTAAAGCACGCTTCCCCGGATTTGTATTAGGCGTGTTTTGTAGATTGTGAAACTGAGGCACAGAGAGGCCAAATGACTCTCCCAAAGCCACAGAGGGAGTTGGTGGCAGAGCTGAGCATGACAACCTGGAGTCCTGGTCCCCTGCCCACCAGGGGAGATGATGCTCCACAACCCCCCGTGTCTTATCTGGTTTGACCTACATGGTTCCAGAGAAGGCCTGGCTGTTCACCGGCCTTTGTAGGGGCAATGTGCATGAAAGGCCAGGATTCCCTGAGCCTGGGAGGGAATCTGTTACCCTGAGTAATGGTGGGGCAGAAGGGGATTGAAGGCCAGAGCCTGAGAGGTGAGAGTCGAGAGGCTGCTCCCCTGTGTCCACTGCTAACTCTCCCCCTTGAGCGTGTTGCTTTGGGCCAGGTCTGGCAGAGCTGCACCCAGTAGCGGGTTTGCGGTGGCCGGGGCGTCTCTGATGAAAGGCCGAGTATTAATAACAGGTGCCCACCATACCGGCGAGCTGCCTGAGTGCCAGCGTCACACCAGTGCTGCTGCCGAGCTCTGCTGTGGGTCCAGGGCCAGGAAACGTGCTCGGGAGCGGGCACTCGTGCAGCCCGCGGAGCTAACCTAGGGGCGGCTGTGTGTGAGGAGCCCAGCTTGGCTGTGCCAGGCCCCCTGTGTCTAGTGCATGGGCAGCAATGCGGACTCACTGACGGCCAGGCGAGAGCAGAGCCTGGGTATTCGGGCTGCTGCTCACAGCTGGTGTGGACACGCTGCCTCCTTTGCTATGCGAGAGACATGCCTGGCACTTCCCACCCAGACGCCCTGCGCAGCTCTCAGCAGGAGCCCGGCCTTTACACCCTGCTGCAGCTGCATTGCCTGCTCCTGCTGCTGCTGGAAGGGCAGATGCTGGTTCCTGATGGGGAGCATCCGGCAGTGCCCATTCTGCTGGGGCCAGTCACCAGGGCAAAGTGTACTAGGCAACGAATTGAAAAGAGAAAATGGCAGAATGAATGCCAAGCCGGATACCAGTGCTTCTGGGAATGCCAGCCTGGGCCCCCAACTCCAGCTAAGGAGGGTGGCAGATCTCCTGCCTTCAGAAGCCTGTCTGTGGCCAACTCCCCCTTCTGTCTGAACAGCGGCATGCAATGCTGTCAGCCCCTCTGGGGAGTGCAGTCAGCGTCCATCTCACAGTTGTCTTGTGGCTGATCTGCCCAGCGTGGGGGCTGCTTTATTGGGGCGTTGAGTTCCCTCCTTTGCCCGGCACCAGCTCTCACTAAGGCTGTTGGCCTTCTGGAGCATCCTCCTTTGCATCTAGCTTGCAGCCGAAGACACAAACCTCGTGCACAGGAGCAAGTTGACACCTCACTGCCTCCCACCGGGCATTGCCATCCTGTGCAGGGGTGAGGTCACTCCCTGAGCAGTTCTCCTCACAGGTCGCTGCTCCCCACTTGGAGTCTTTTTTTCGCATTGCCCTTCTCAGCTAATGTGTTGTGTATCCCGTATCCTGTCTTCCAGCCGTGCCGAGGTGCTGGAACTAGGAGTGCTGGGGGTGTGGCAGAGCCCTCTTGCTTGAAGTGGTTTCCCTCATATAGTGCATTTAGTTTTGTTCAGTGGCTTTGAGCACCTCCACTATAAAAATGGTGCCAATGCCCCTACAACAGTGGCCAGTGCTCTAATACACAGAAGCATATATTCCCCAAACTTAATGCCTATAGCGGAAAGTTACTCCACTCCCTCCTTTAACCAAGTTTAAGATATTTTCATACTTTCAAAGATCTAAGCGGTCTCTCACTGTATCTTTGCAGGAACCATGAATAGAAACAGAGAATTGTGGGACTGGAAGGGACCTCGAGAGGTCATCTAGTCCAGTTCCCTGCATGAATATTAGAAGCCAGCAAAGAAACACTTACCATAGTTGCCTTCTAAATCCATTTTACTGATGCTGAAAGAACTGAAGCTTTGTTGGAGGACCCTTTGAGCCAGTCTCTGAGTGTCACTCTCCTCCTAAAAATATCAACCCTACAGACGAAAAATGAGGAGATTCACAGATTTCTAAGGCCAGAAGAGACAATTATGATAATCTAGAAGTGGTTTTTAACCTGTCACCTGCAGACCCCTGGGGGTCCACAGACTATGTGTAGCATTTCCAAAGGGGTCCTGCACCTCCATTCAAAAATTTTTAGGAGTCCTCAAATGAAGAAAAATTGAAAACTACTGATCTAGGCTGACCTTCTGTAGAACACAAGGCATAGGACTGCCATGAATTAATTCCCATTTGATCTAGAGCAGACCTTTTTGAAATCAAAATTGGATGTCTTTCTAAAATTTGATGGAGAATCTACAACAGTTAGTAATTTTTCCAGTGGTTAGTTGTCCTCACTGTTAAAAATAAACCTTATTTCCATTCTGCATTTTTCTAGCTTCAACTTCAAGGCACTGGAAATAACTTTAAAGTTATTTCAATTTATCCATCACAGCTATTAAGTGTCAAAGATCAACTGCACTACAGCAAGTGGTAGACTTTACAGCTACGCTGTGCAAACATAGGATACAAAGTTATTCTTGGGGGCCCACGTATAATGTAGGGTACCGGGAACCACGTATTCTTGTGCTCCACAGAGAAAATGTTTCCTCCAAGATGCTAAAATCCACAGATTTTTGTCTGAAACATCCTCTTTTCCCAATACATTTAAGAGGATTCAAAGAACCGGTTCCCAAGAAAAATTAAGCCATGTATTTGGGGAGCTCAGTTATCTTTTCTTATACACACTTAAAGTAATACTCCATCCTGAGCCCCTCTACCTGCCTGAGAGGTCAACACTTTTACACCTACCTTGTGGCTCATGATCTGTATGAAGAACTTTGTTCCTGATGTTTTAGTTAAAACAAACAAACAAAAAACACAAGGAGTTAGATTCTCTCCTGTCTTCACTGCAATTCACACAATTTGAATGCATCAGTCATCTAAAAATATCCTTCCCCCCAAGATTATAAGTCTAAATAAGACAGAATTTAAAGGACTGCACAGTCTAGAGTCAACCTGAATCTCAGATTTGGTTGCCCATCAGAAAATATGTTTGCTACCCCGCCGGCAAGTTGTCCCTTCAGTCCCATGATGTGCTTTTGCTCTGAAACGTGACTGGCTAAAAATGGCATCTCCTTAGCTGGCCTGCTCTGTGTGTGTGTGTATTGGAATCAGAGCTGTGAGGGTCGTGACAAAAATGAGAAGGGGGAGGATTTATAGCATTTTGCTCATCTTAACTCTGCAAAGCCAGCCCAGCTACAGGAGGGAGAGCTCAGGTCTATTCTGCATCATCATTGTTATTATTTATTTGTATTAGCATAGTGCCCAGGAGCCCTAGTCATGGACAAAGATCTGTTGTGCTAGGCACTGTACAGTGATTAAACAAATGCAACATTAACAGAAAGAAAAGGAGTACTTGTGGCACCTTAGAGACTAACCAATTTATTTGAGCATAAGCAGAATTAATATCATATTGCCTCTATATAAATCCACACTACATCCATATCTTGAATACTGTGTGCAGATGTGGTCGCCCCATCTCAAAAAGATATCTTGGAAATGGAAAAGATACAGAAAGGGGCAACAAATATTATTAGGGGTATGGAACAGCTTCCTTATAAGAAGAGAGAAGACTGGGACTTTTCAGCTTGGAAAAGAGATGACTAAGGGGGTGAAAGTAACTAAGGAAGTGTTATTTCTGCTTCTCATAACACAAGAACTAGAGGTCATCAAATGAAATTAATAGGCAACAGGTTTAAAACAAACAAAAGGAAGTATTTCTTCACACAATGCACAGTCAACCTGTGGAACTCCTTGCCAGAGGAAGTTGTGAAAACCAAGACTATAACAGGGTTTAAAAAAGAACTAGATAAGTTCATGAATTAGTCAGGATGAGCAGAGATGCAAAACCAAGCTCTGAAGTGTACCTAGGCTCTGTTTGCCAGAAGCTGGGAATGGGCCAACACTAGGTAAGGAGGAATTCTAGGCTACCCTGAGCTGTATGGTTATGACACTATCTGACCCCCCTGCTGGATCCCAAGGCCATAGAGCCATTCAGCCAAATGGATGGTATTGAGATGGGGGACTATGACCTGTTCAAACAGGCTTTGCTGCTGAAGTTTGAACTGACCCCCGAGGCGTACAGGAAATGATTCCGGGGTGTACGCAAGACCCCAGGTGTCACTTACAAGGAGGTCACCAATCTGCTGGGGGAATATCTCCATAGGTGGGGGAAGGGCACAGGGGCCACTACCGCAGAGGAGGTGTGTAACCCGGTGGGGTTGGGGCAGCTGTATGACATCTGCCCTCCAGACCTGAAGATGTGGTTAGTGGACCGGAAGGCTAAAGATCTGCGCAGTGCAGGGGCACTAGTGGATGAGTTTGTGAACAGCAGATAGGGGGCAGGAGAGAGACCCACATCAGGGACTCAGAAGGGGAGTCACACAGAAACCTCTCCAGGGTGGGACTCCAGGAAGCCCAACTCACAGGTGCCCGTGAAGGCCGGGGCAGGCCGACCCCCCGTGGGACTTGAGGGACCTGAAATGTAATTACTGTGGCCAAAAAGGACACAAGGTGGCTCAATGCCTGAAGATGGAGGAAATGGCAGCCAAGCAGAACCCGTAGGGGGTCAACCGAAGCTCACCAAGAGGGGGCACCGCGGGTCCAGGGGGCCGCAGTCGATAGGGCTATGCTGGGAGTGGGGGGGGGGACACTGAGTGAGGGTAGGGCTTCACAGTGCTGGGCCAGAGCCTCTGTCCCAAGGTGGGGAAACTGAGGCACCACCAACCAGGGCTGTACCCTCAAACCCAGCAGCCGAATTCCAGATGGAGCTGCAGGAGGATCCCTCCTTAGAGAAGCTGAGGGCCCTTGCTGGCCACAATGGTGCAGGATCCCAGGGGGAGGACCGCTGGGAGAGATTCCTGTGGGAGAAGGGATTCCTGTACCGGGAATGGGCTGGTTCAGGGCCAACTGAACCTTGGAAAGCCAGGAGGCAATTGGTGGTCCCCCAGAGGTACCACCACAACATTCCCCTTTCAGGGCATCTGGAGCACCAGGCAGAGGCTGCTGCAGAACTTTTAGTGGCCCAGGGCCTTTGACGCTGTCCAACAGTATTGCAGGGCCTGGGACTCCTGCCAGAGGGTGGGGAAGGGCCAGGATAAGTGTAAAGCAGCTCTGAGACCTCTGCCCATCGTAGAGGAGCCTTTCCAGAGGGTGGCCATGGACATAGTGGGGCCGCTCAGCAGGGCAGCCCGGTCGGGGAAGAAATGCATTCTGGTGGTGGTAGATTTCGCTATGCGCTACCCCGAGGCAGTGGCCATGTCGTCTATGGAGGCAGACACCGTGGCAGACGCGCTGCTCACCATTTTCATCAGAGTGGGGTTCCCCAAGGAGGTCCTTACAGACCAGAGGTCCAACTTCATGTCAACCCTGCTCCAGTGCTTGTGGGAGAAGTGTGGGGTCTGACACACCTGGGCCTCGGCGTGTCACCCTCAGTCCAACGGGTTGGGGGAGAGGTTCAACGGGACCCTAAAGATGATGCTGAAAACCTTTATGGACCAGCACCCACAGGACTGGGAGAAGTATTTACCCCACCTGCTGTTCACATACAGGGAAGTGCCCCAGGAATCCACAAGGTTTTCCCCTTTCGAGTTGTTGTATAGGAGGAGGGTGAGGGGACCCCTCGACTTGATGAGGGACGAGTGCAGGGGGAAGACCTCCCCCGATGGAGTATGTACTGACCTTTCTGGAAAAGCTCGTGGAGCTCATAGGCTTGGCCAGGGGAAACCTAGCCAGGGCACAGAGGAAGCAGAAGGTCTGGTACGACCGCTCAGCACGTGCCTGCTTCTAGGCTACCAGGGACCAGGGGATGCTTCTCATCCCCATGAGGAAGCACAAGCTGCAAGCTGCCTGGGACGGCCCCTTCAAGGTCATCAGACAGGTAAATGAAGTGAAATATGTAGTGGAACTGTCCATCCGGGCACACAGCCACTGGGTGCACCATGTCAACATGATGAAGCCATACTGGGCCAGGGAGAAGTTGGGGCTGGCTGGGTGTGGGCAGTGGGAGGAGAAGGGAGAGGATCCCCTGGTGGGACTCCTCCCTGAGGTGGGGGCTGACCCCTCGCTGGAATCAATTCTCCTCTCAGACCAGCTAACCCCTGCCCAACAGGCAGAGATCAGAGAGGTGCTGCCTTCACACCGGCAGCTGTTCTCCATCCGGCCTGGGCTCACTAACCTGGCTGTTCACCGGGCGGAAACAGGAGCCAATCTTCCCATCAGGTGTTCCCCATTCAGGGTCACTTGGAAAACAGCCCAGGACCTGGAGAGAGAGGTTGGAGACATGCTGGCTTTAGGGGTGATCCAGCCGTCCTCCAGCCCCTGGGCCTCTCCCATGGTGCTGGTCCCCAAGAAGGACGGGTCGATCCGGTTCTGTGTGGATATGGGAAGTTCAGTGCCATCACTGTGTCCGATGCCTACCACCGATAAAATCTCTAGACAAGTTGGGGGGGGCGCTGATGTGACGAAGTGGGACTGTTCTTAATGGTTCCTCTGAATAGTGTGGGGGTGCCTCAGTTTCCCTATGCAGTTCTTAAGTATCTAGGTGGTGGGATAAGGGTGTATGATCACTGCAGAGTCCTAGAGGGCAGGTGTGTGCAGGAGTCTGGACACAGAGAATGGCCGACACCCTGTTTCCTGGCCACTGATGGCCTGGGCCCTTCCCCCCTGCAAGGTGAGAGCTAAAGGATTGGAGAACAAGGGAATCAGGTGACCTCCTGGCCCGGGAAAGGAATAAAGCCAGAAGAGGAGGGGCTGGAGGGAGTTTCAGTTTGAGGCTGGCTGGGACATGGAGTGAAGGGCAGACGTGGTTGTTTGGCTCACTGCCCCCCAAAATGGACCCAGCTGAGGGGTCCTGTTCTCTGCACCTACAAGCTCTGTTTTAGACCATGTTCCTGTCGTTTAATAAACCTCTGTTTTACTGGCTGGCTGAGAGTCACATCTGACTGCAAAGTTGGGGTGCAGGACCCTCTGGCTTCCCCAGGAGCCCCGCCTGAGCGGACTCGCTGTGGGAAGCGCACGGAGGGGCAGAGGATGCTGAATGCTCCGAGGTCAGACCCAGGAAGCTGTGTGAGCTGTGTGTCCTGCAGACAGTCTGCTCACAGACAGGAGACTTCCCCAGAGTCCTGACTGGCTTCATGGGGAGCAGTTCCAGAGCATCGTCCGGGGACTCCATGACAGCTATCAAATCCCCCCTCCCTCTTCTCTTCTGCAGACAAAATAACCAGAGTTCCCTCAGCCTCTCCCCATAAGTCACGTGCCCCAGCTCCCTACTCATTTTCATTGCCCTCCGCTGGACTCTCTCCAATTTGTCCGCATCCTTTCTGTAGTGGGGGCCCAAAACTGGACGCAATACTCCAGATGAGGCCCTCACCAGTGCTGAATAGAGGGGAATAATCACTTCCCTCGATCTGTGGGCAATGCTCCTACTAATGCAGCCCAATATGATGTTAGCCTTCTTGGCAACACGGGCACACTGCTGACTCACCTCCAGCTTCTCATCTGCTGTAACCCCAGGTCCTTTTCTGCAGGTCCTTTGCACCAGTTCCTTATCCACCTTTCAATTCTCAGATTAAAGCCCATCTTCTCCAATTGAACTAATAATTTCCCAATTGTATCAAATGCCTCACTGACATCCAGGTAGATTAGATCATTCGTTCTCAAACTGGGGGTCACAACCCGGTTAAGGGGGGGGTCACAAGCCCTGACCCCAGCGCGCGGCTGTAAGTTGCGAGCCCCGACTCCTGCGCCAGGCTGTCAGCCCCGACCCCTGTGTGGAGCTGCGGGGCTACGAGCCCCAACCCGGGCACACGGCTGTGGGTCCCGACCCCTGTGCTAGGCTGTGAGCCCTGACCCCGGTGTGCGGCTGTGAGTCCCGACCCCGACCCCTGTGCCGGGCTGTGAGCCACGACCCCGGTGTGCAGCTGTGAGTCCTGACCCCAACCCCTGGGCCGGGCTGTGAGCCCCGACCCCGACAGGGAATCGTGGTTGCGAGCCCCGACTCCAACCCCCACACAGGGCTGCAAGCCCAGACCCCAACCCTGGCCAGGAGCGGGGCTGTGATCCCTGAGTCCGACTGCCACATGGGGTTGCAAGTGCTGACCCCAACCAGGAGTGGGGCTATGAGCCCTGAGCTGGGGCCTCCAGGACGCTGTGAGCCCCGACCCCTGTAATGGGGTTTCAGGCGGAGCCCGGCCATGCTGAGGGTTATCAGCCGAGAGCACGCACAGGGTTGTCAGCCCCGAGCCCGGCCACCCACTGTGTTTTAGTCTTAATTTAAAAGCAGTGAGTAAAGGTAAATTCATTTTAAGCCATAGGGTTACATTTAGTATTTAACATAGTGTTAAATATCAAAAACGTGTTTTTAATTTTTAAGGGGGGGGTCGCACTCAGAGGCTTGGTGTTCGAAAGGGGTCACCAATACAAAAAGTTTGAGAACCACTGGATTAGATCGACTGCATTTCCTTTGTCTAAAACCTCAGTTATCTTCGCAGAGAAACAGATCAGGTTGGCCTGGCAGGACCTACCGATTGTAAAACCAGGTGATATTTTATCCCAGTTACCGTTCACCTCTTTGTCCTTCACTACTTTCTCTCTCAAAATTTGTCCCAAGACCTTGCAGACAGTTGAGGTCAAATTAAAAGGCCTGTAGATACCTGGACCACGTTTTTTTCCATTTCTTAAAAATAGGAACTATATTAGCAATTCTCCACTCCCCCGCCCCGAGTTTACAGAGTCATCAGAAATCCTTGCTATTGGGCTTGCAATTCCATGTGCCAGTCCCCTTACTCTGCATGGATGGAGCTTATGGGGTGCTAGGGGCTGCAGTGAGTGGGGTGGGAGGACCCAGTAGGGGGCACTCGCCCCTTCTAGTCTGTGCCGGCCCCAGCATAGTGCTCAATTTGTGCTTTTTTGGGGGGTTGTAAATCTAAGCTCCTGAGTGCTTGTCACTAAGGAGCCCATGTGCAGTGCAGCCTGGTTATAGAATCATAGAATATCAGGGTTGGAAGGGAGCTCAGGAGGTCATCTAGTCCAACCCCCTGCTCAAAGCAGGGCCAATCCCCAATTTTTGCCCCAGATCCCTAAATGGCCCCCTCAAGGATTGAACTCGCAACCCTAGGTTTAGCAGGCCAATGCTCAAACCACTGAGCTATCCCTCCCCCCTGGCTCCCTGGCCCAGCTCCCCACGCTCTGTGCAGCGCAGTGCAACAGATGTGGGATTCTTCACTTGTCCTAATCTACTGTGCTGTGTGGCTGTTAAACAGCTGCTCCATCCCACCCCAAAGGTGGCTGCATCTCAGTGCTGGGCAAAGGATCCCTGTATAAATAGCCCCTGCGCCCCACCCCAGAGGTGGCTACATCTCAACCCCAGGGATGAACTGAGTGACTGGAATACAAGTGACTCTAGTCCTGGGAGTGACCAGGGCTGCTGGGCCTCTTGCCAGGGAGGTGGGCAAGGCCTCAGCAGAGATTGGGGCCCTGAGGTGGTGCAAGGCCGGGGCTGAGATTCTTCTGGCCGTGGGAGCCCAGTGACTCAGTCAGTGCCCTGCTCCCAGCCAGCCCTCCCCATTCACCGAGCCCTTCGTGCCAGCCATGTCGCTCTGAGTCGCACTAGGTGCCACTCGACAGGTCACCTACAATCACACGGTTTCTTTTCGGTGCCTCGACTGGGCAGCGGGTAATGAGAGGTGGATAACTGATTCTCCAGGCCAGGACTACAGACCTGCTCCCCCGCTGTGCCAGGGATGCCCCGCTGGTCCCATCTCTGCCCCAAGAGCCTCCCCCTGCAGTCCCTGGCAGGGAAGGGATTGCCCCACTGCCAGCGCCCAGCAGGCCTATGTGTGACATGAGTTTGGGGGTCTCAACCCCGTCCCTAGGGGGATGGGTCCATGCTCTGACGGGCATTAGCTGACAGCCAAGGACTGGCCAAGAGTGCCCTCCCGGCCTTCTCGGGCAGGGCAAGGGGTGGAGTACAGAGTGATCTGCTGTGGGGCCCAGGCCCTCAGTCTCTAGGGCTGGCACCACTGCCCCAGCGATGAACCTCCCCCGGGGCAGGGAGCAACTGCCGGGTCCAAAGCATCCCAGCAAACACTGGCCATTTGGCACCAGCCAGGGGAAGGTCTCGCACCCAGGCCATTCTGGATCAGAAGCGTGTGTGGGGAGATGGGAGCTGAACACGGACCCCTCTCCAAACTCCCAGCAGCCCCCAGGGCCTCGTCCCTGCGATCGCTCTACCGCCATGGGCACAGGGACCCTCAGCCAGCCCCCCCATAGGGCCCAACAGTGGGGAACCCAGCCCCTTACCTGGCTGGTCCCTCCCACGGCCTTGATGCTGGCCCCAGTTCAGCCCCGTTCCCCCACTCTGCAGGGCTCTGGAGAAGCCTCCACTGGCAGCTTTGCGGCTGGCGCTCTGTGGCAGCTCCTGCCGAGGCCCCAGGGCCCAGGCCGGGCAGCGCTGCCCTCCCAGGGGGCTCGTTAGCCAGGGCCATGCAGACGCCTGGGGCCCAAAAGCCAACCATGGCTCCCCAGCCAGGAGCGGGTTTCCTTGACACCTGGGTACCCCAGGGGGCCAGATCCTAAAGAGCAGGAGGGGAAGATGCAGAAAGAGGAGAGCTGTGCACGGGGCCGTGGAGCGGGGGGATGGGACAGAGCGACGTTTAAACCAGAGGGGTGGAGGGCGCGCCCCATCTTCCTCAGAGCCCTGGGCTGGCCTGTGCCCCCTGGCCCGAGGGGTGGGGGCTGGAAAGTGACTTGCCTTGCCCCAGAGTGCCAAGGCTGTACCAGAGAGACAGGGCAGCTGCAGGAAACCGCCCCCCCCCCCCGAGCCGGGCTCCGTGGGGCCAGGATTCAGGCCTGGGGAGCTTTGGGCCTTGTGGAGGGGACTCCAGCACTGGGGAAAGGGCCAGCTCGACTGCCCCAGAGCCCAAGGCTTGCGTCACACCCCCATCCCCCACGCCAACGGCCCTGCCCTGAAGGGACCCATCTAGGGGCAGAGCGGAGCTCAGGCTCTGTAGCCCCAGCGTGCCAGTCCCACAGCCGGCAGGCAACGCGGGTGCTGCCCCAACAGGAACTGGACTGAGCCCCTCTCCACAGCCACCACCCACTGTCAGGCACTGCTCCCCTGGGACAGATTCGAACCCGTGCCCCAGAGAGGAGAGACGCCCCCTACCCCGCCAGAACAGAATATTATTATTCATCTTACACAGCACTGTCCAGCAAAACACTTCCCAAAGGAGGTCAGTGTCATCATCCCCACTGTACACATGGAGAAACTGAGGCAGAGGGCGGGGAAGGGATTTGCTCAAGGTCACCCAGTGGCAGAGCCAGACATAGACCTCCAGTCTGCTGCATCCCAGTTCAGTGCTTTACCCCCTAGGCCACACTGCCTCCCTTGAATCATAGAAACATAGAATCATAGAATATCAGGGTTGGAAGGGACCTCAGGAGGTCATTTAGTCCAACCCCCTGCTCAAAGCAGGACCAATCCCCAATTAAATCATCCCAGCCAGGGCTTTGTCAAGCCTGACCTTAAAAACTTCTAAGGAAGGAGATTCTACCACCTCCCTAGGTAACGCATTCCAGTGTTTCACCACCCTCCTAGTGAAAAAGTTTTTCCTAATATCCAACCTAAACCTCCCCCACTGCAACTTGAGACCATTACTCCTTGTCCTGTCATCTTTTAAAAGAAGACTCTGTGGCCATAGCTCGGGAGCGGCTTTCCCTCCACGCACGGCCAGGGGGAGGCATGAGATGTTTAGTATTGTCTGTCCCAAGTGTGGGGAGGCACGAGCCATCCCGGGTCCCACACAGGTGCCTCTGTCCAGATGGCACGAAGGCCGAGCGGGCCCATCAGCTTTGGTGCCCCTCTTGCCCCCCAACATTCAGAAGTCACCAGTCAGGCCTCAAAATCATGAGATTTGCTTAAAAAATCACAAGATTTTAATATTTGTTTGCATTCTGGCGTGGCTGTGTTTGGGAGGTGCGAGGTCTGGGGCTTCTCCTCCACGCCGAGGGTGGGCACTTTATGTAACGAAAGCGAAGATTCTTTGTTACTGATCCCATTCCAACTCACCCACCCACCCACTGCTGGGCTCACCATGCAATGATGGGCGTTGGCAACGCTGGCCATTTAAGGGTTAAAGTGTGACAGGGTGTTGGTCTACCCTGGCACTAGAAGGGCAGCAGGAAGAGCAGCAGCCCCACAATTGAGCTGCCTTGGAAATTTGGGGGTGTGTGTGGAACCCTTATGTTTTCACCCCTTGCAAAAAATTTTCAAAAGCCAAAAATGTGTGTGTGTGTGTGTGTGTGTGGTTTTTTTCATCCCCTCCCATCCACTTTCCAGTGGCAAAGGAGAAAAGGACAAAGGGCAGAGAAATGGGGGAGGGAGGGGTAATTTTTCGAAGGCTTTTTTTAAATTGCTCATCAAAAACCTGAAACGTTTAGAAAGAAGCAAATTTTTTCTACAACACTGTCAAGAAAAAGGCCAATTTACCAACAAAAAAGCTCAGGCTTTAGTTAAAAGAGGAGCGAAAGAAGCAGGGCTGAAATAGGTACAGAATATAATGAAAGGAGGGGGGTGCTCCTATTTGCCAGCCCCCTTCACATGCCCCAGTGTTGCAAGAGCAATGGGACGCTCTGTGAAAGCAAATGTCAAGGGAAGTTACATAATTAGCTAGGGGAACTCACTGCCACTAGATGTCACTGACATTGCGAGCCTGGCAGGATTCAGACAAGGATGGTGGGGGGTGGGGGAGCAAGGGTGTCAGGACAGAATTTAGAAAACAGGGCACAAGGCCACTGCTGACTGTCAGGATGAGGGAGATATGCCCCCCTTCCCCTCCTCCCCCGACTGGTTATGTCATCATTAGCCACTAGAGGGGGTTCTTGCACCTTCCTCTGAAGTAGCTGGTGCTGGGGTGGCTGGCCCCATTGATCTGATTTGGGGAAGGAAGCAGCAGGGAGAGGGCAGGGTACTGGGCTAGATAGGTCCTGTGACGCTAGCAGACCAGGTGCCAGCTCATGCCCAGGCCTCACTGAACACTGACAAATGCAGAGCTTGACCCAGCCTGTGTGTTAGCCATGTTAAAACAGCTGCTGATCAGCGTGTGTGGAGTGTTTCGACTTGTGGAATTGCTTGCAGGATTGATCTCTCCCATAACCTCTGTAGCCCGTGGTATAAAGTTAGAATGAATGTTTGCATCGTAAACCTCTGTAACTGCTCTACACCACTGAGTTTGCAAGGCAGCTTACGTCCACCTAACACTGCGTCTACACTAAAATTTGGCTCCCGCTGATGTAACTCACCTGCTTTGCCGACTTAATCATGCCACTTCCCCCAGTCAGCGTAGTTAGGTCAATGCAGTGTCAGTGTACATACTGCGTTGCTTACATCGACTGTCCCGCAATGCCCCACACTGACAGTACAATCGATACCAGACACAAAGAGCCAGGTGTACACACACACAAGTGCTGTAACTACTGTGGCGGCTGCATGCAGGGCGATTTGATTTTGTAGTGTAGCCGTGGCCTGTGTAACTCCCCCAACAGGGGAGAAGCATGAATTAGTGTAAAGTGCTGGGCCTGCCCACTGAAACCAAACAAGCCATTGCGAAACATCCTCACTGATTGCCTCTGTTGTTAGATATTTCATTGTGTGTGTGTGTGTTCTCCCTGTGTGCTGCCCCAGCTCTGTGCAGACAGCCAGCACAGCAGACCTTGAGTGAACCGCCCAATGACCACAAGATCCGTTAAGGGACGAAGGCACCCGGCCAGGTTTATTGTTGACAAGGCATGCTAATAGCACCTGGCAGACTCTACGAGGATACTAAGACACGTATGCCTGTGACAATGGACACAGCTCAGTGAATGGCGGGACTTTCCATTGCCCCCTTGGCTGGACCAACACATTCTCTCAGAGATACCCTGATACAAACAAGCTGCCCCTCTGACTTAGATACTGCCCTCTGACCTGGCTAGTTATTGTCCATTTTTTTTGTACATGTTGGTTTGATTAAAACATTTGTATTTATTACGTTGCTATTTGACCTTATCTTTTAGGAGGGCTCAGTGTGTTCCTGTTATCCTTGGGGAATGTTTTTGTGCCATTCTTGATATTGTGGTTTTTGTACCACGCTTCTGGAATGTGTTTGTGTGAGTCCTTTGTGGCGAGCACTGTCCAGGACTGCGCATTTCTGCACGATCAGCGCTGGGCTGGCCAGATTCTGGGAACGTGCAAGTGGGCAGGGCCTGATGTTTGCTCACAGCAGGGAGAGGGGGTACTGGGCTGGATGGGCCCTGTAGGAACCAGCCAGGCTGAGTTTCCTGCAGGGCAGAGGGAGGTGACTGGGCCTCGTTAGATGCAGCCTGGGGGGCTGGCTGTGGTGAGGGGGTCTTGGGCTTTGCGGGGGTTCTCTGCAACAAGCTGTCTCTGTGACTGATGCTGATCACACTACGCTGCCCCCTTCTTAAAGCCCAGCCCAGCCCAGCCCAGCAGCTGGAGCCCACCCAGTAATTAGGAAATGAGATTTAATTTCAGGCAACAAAATGCCACGAAAGTGGCGGGTGAGCCGGCTTTGGGCTGTGCGGTAAGATGATAAGCAGCATCACACGGGCTGGTTGGTTGCATAATTGTGAACTTGGCTCAGGCTGGTCGCCTTCCCCACCCCTCGCCCAGCCCTGGAGGTTGGGGGCCGATTCTGGGGAGGGCTGGGGAACGAGATGCTGGGTCCCTGCCCGGGAGAAGGGGTGTGCGCTGGGCATCATTCTGGGATTGCTCAACCCCCAGCATGGCCTGGCCCAGGGCAGGGACCCAGCAGTCCATACCGACAAGGGATGGGCAGGTTGGGGACAGGGCTAGCTCAGCCTGGGTTTGGTGAACTCTGATCTTTAGACAATATTTCCCCTAGGGCCCATTGGATGCACCCATACTGCCTACAGGGGGCACTGCTGCTGCATGGGGGTATCACCCACCCGCACCTCCTGCCTCCCACTGCCCCACCCCAAATCACCCCCTGGCCCCTCCACCCATGCACTGTATACAGCTTGCAGATACTGTAAACCTCTCCCCCTCCCTGCTACCCCCACTGCCTCCCCTCAGCCCTGCTGTAAGCCCCCCAAGTCACCCCGCTCTGCCCCAAACAATCTCCCTCCAGCAGGGTCTGCATGCAGGTCTCTGCAGGATGAGCTCTTCTGCAAGCCTGGTGCAGCTTCACCTGTCCCTGGGTCCCAGCTCCGCCCTCGTCATGATCCCCCCAATCCAGGCCCAAAGGGCTTGGGGGCCCTGGCACAGCTGGCACTGGGAGACAGGGGCATCTTGGCACCCCATTCCCACCAGCCCCCAGGGCTGGGACCAGCACAGTGATCAGCTCCCCCAGGCCCACTGCATGGGCTGATGCGTGCAGCCCTCTCCAGCTGCCCTCACCAGGGCCTGGGGCAAAGCATGGCAGAGCCAGGGCAGAGGGGCTGGGCCTGTCTGCTGGACCCACCCTCCCTCCTGGCACCGACCAGGCCCATGGCCAGCTGTCTCAGGCCTGCACCCCCCTCATGCTTCTGGGGGCAGGCTGAGGGGTACAGCGTGTGTGGCTGGGGTGCCCCTTGCTCAAGGTGCAGGCCCGGGGTGCACACGGAGCCCCGGTGGCAGCCCAGCTGTAAGGGCAGCCATGGGGGGAGCTGGCGAGCCCACAGTCGGGCAGGTGTCTCCACCGGAGCTTTTTAATTCCGCGCCCCCAATTCGCCGCCCACCTGCCTGGCAGCCGCGCAGCAATTATCCAAATGGCTGTTAATTGCGGCTGATAATTCCCCACGGGGATCAGGGATGGAAAGCTCCGCAGTTGAGCAGATTGGGGCTGGGCCCGAGCAGCAGATCCCAGGTGCCAGGATCTCTCACCCCGTCCACAGCAGGCACAAAGCGCTGGCTGCGCTCGTGTGCCCAGCAGGGAGACAGGAGCTGGCCCAGGGGGCAGGGGAAACGGGGCCTGCTGGGCTCTACGGGACTGACCTGTGCCAGGGCACGCTCCCCAGCAGGCTGCGTGTGCAATTATTAGCAGGAGTATGAGGGGAGAGAAGGATGGGCAGAGCCAGGGGGGCTGGGAGGCAGGACTCCTGGGTTCTGTGCTGAGCTCTGGGAGGGGAGTAGGGTCTAGGGGTTAGATCAGGGGCTGGGAGGCAGGACTCCTGGGTTCCATGCCCAGCTCTGCCCCCAAATCCATGTGAGTCACTCCCGCTCTGGGTGCCTGTTATTGAGGTTTCGTGTCACATGGGTGCTGCTGGGCATTTTCCAAGCCCCCTGGGGGGCTGGGATCGTCTTTTGCCAAGCCCGGGGCACTCTGAGGCTGGCAGGTGCTGGGGAGCCATGGCAGGGTGAGATGGGTAGGGGCACAGGAGGGGTGCAATGCAGAGTCTGGGCTGCAGGGGGGCGCATAGGCTGAGAGTGTCTGACCTGGCTGGTCCCCTCCTGCTGCGGAGAGGAACTGCATTTTCTCCCTCTGCCTGTCTCCCACCCAGGGCAGCCCCCAGCTGGGCTGGGAAGCAGCCGCCTGCCCTCCCGTGAACCAGCCAGGGGCACTGGGCTTGAAGGGGTGCTAGCCTAACGTGGCCTAGGCCAGGCCCAGATGATCACAAACAGGGCGCCCCCAGCCAGGCCATCCCTGCACCAAACCTGGCTCAGCCCAGGCCCCAACCCATGGCTGCACGGCCAAGTCAGTGCCCTGCAGCCCCCGGCCCTCCCCAGCTGCCTGCAATAGCCGTGCTGCTCCCCCCCCTCCACCCCCCCCCCGCCCCAACTGGCCTGGCTGGGACACCGCAGGTCAGGGCGGGAGGGGTCACAGGCAACCAGAGCAGTGACTCTGTGCATCCCGAAAATCTCCCAGGACCTGGGTAAGGCGGGTTTGGTCCTTGGCACAGCACAGCTCACAGGCCTGAAGCCTCCTTCCCACCTCATGGGGTGCGCGACCATGTGTGGCTGGCTGAGTGCCCCCTGGGCACCAAGGGAGCAGGGGATGGGCTGGGAGAGGGCAGGAGGGGCCACAGCCTGCGAGCAGGTTGAGAGGAGAAGTTAGACAACCCCCAACCCTCATGAGTGATGGGTCTGATCCCCCACCACGGTCACCCCTGCTCTGGGCCCTGATCCCCCATACTCCTCCGGGACCTGGGGCAGGTCCTTGACCTGGCACTGGTCTCTCACTGTCTCCAGCTGGTGGGGGGTGGGGTTGCTGATGACGCTAACCCCCACGCCCAGTGACTACAGAGGCAGGACGAGTCTCTGAGCTGAGCCGGGGGAGCAGGGTGCGGGAAGGGTAGGAGAATGGGGCTCTCTCACAGCCCCTCCTTGTCTCCTTTCACCTTCCAACGAGGGGGGGGGTTGGGGACACTGCCATTGCACCCCCAGCTGTTGGCACAGGCTAGAGGGTGCCAGAGGGGAGCCCTGGCCTGGCTGGCAGGACAAGCCTACACAGCTGCTCACACAATGCAGGTGCCAGCGCAGGAATAGGGCCCCAAGAGGTGGGGGCCAGCAGCAGCCAGGGTGGTGGGACCCTGGGGCAGCTCTCGGCACAGGAGGATGGAGGAGGTGGGGGTTGGGGCAAAGGCCAGGCCCTAGAGGGGGACCAAGGAGGCAGGTGTTGTGTCCCACATCTGAGCGGGAAGCAGGGGCTAGTGGATAGAGCAGGGGCTGGGACGCAGAGGGCTGGGTTCCAGCGCTGATTCTGGGAGGGGCAGGGGCTGGGTGGGTATGGTTCCCTGTGGGGGCCAGCCTGGGGGCTGGGCCCTGGTGCTCGCTCAGTGCCTGTCCCAACCCCACACTTGATGGGGACCCCATAGCTGGCTTGAGGGGACTCCTGAGGCTCTCTCCTGGTCCCTCTGGCACACGGACCAGAGGCAGAACAAGGCACTAGGAGCAGGGGGCCACAGGGAACTATGTAGGTTCTGGGGCACGGCTGGGTGAGCCAGCACTGCACTAGCAGGGGGCGACCACAGGCCAGAGCAGAGCTGCCCCCAGGCCCTAGTCCAACAGTGAAAGGAGCAGCCACTGCCCCACCCTGCTCCCAGGTGCGGGGAGGCAGCGCTGGCCAGGTGACTCGGAGCCAGGACACCTGGGACCTGCAGCAGGGCTGGAGGGGGAGTTGGGGAGATCCCGCTCCCTGGGCTCTCAGCCACCTGCCCCACCCTGTGTCCTCCCTTCCCCTGCCTGTGAACAGCAGCAGAGACCTCGGCCAGCCTTTGGCAATGCACTTCATTGGCCCAGGCACATGCCCAGCAGGGCAGTACCCGGGGGCAGGGCCAGCACTGACTTTGTGGTAATGGGTGGGGGGGGGCAGGGGCTCAGAGCTGCGAACAAACAAACTCTCCCCCTGCACCCCCCACCCCCTGGAGGTCACTCCCAGTAAAGGAGGTCACTGCCTTTACCTGGGATCACTCCTGCCAGCGCTTGCCCCAGCACAGCCCGCCTGGCAGGCAAGAGGGAGAGGATCTCTAGGGCCAGTGGGATTCAGGGGGTGAGGCTTGGCTCAGGGCTTGATCAGACCCAAGGGGGCTGGAGCTGGCTGCCTCAGATGGAGCTGGGGCTCCAGGTGCCCAGGGCGTGGCTCTGATACCCAGGGAAAGGCAGTGGGGAGGTGTCTGCCACTGGGCAGGGGCATTTGATCCAGGCCCATCAGGTGGCGAGCCCGCTCTGCCCTGCTGCTAGGGTGACCAGACAGCAAGTGTGAAAAATAGGGACAAGGGGTGGGAGGTAATAAGAGCCTAGATAAGAAAAAGCTCCAAATATCAGGACTGTCCCTATAAAATCGGGACATCTGGTCACCCTACCTGCTGCTGACCAACCCTGGACGCGCCTCCTACGCAGTCCTGGCTCCACCCCCACTTACTTGGGCACTCTGACTGCAACTCCTGCTAGGACCCCTCCCCCCTTCAGGAGCCGAGGTCCCCACTGGGGGACAGGGCCAAGAGGCCAGGGTGCCAGGCTGTGATAGGAGGGGTGCAGGGAGCCAGGGCTGGGCCAGCACCCCAAGGCTGGGGGATGATATGGGGGCAGAAGGTGGGGGGGTTCTCTTTAACCCTTTGCAGACTGGACAGACACAGCCTGGACACAGTCTGCTTAGTGCAAACCCAGGAGTCCTGGCTCCCAGCCCCCACTAGACCCCACTGCCCTCCCAGAGCTGAGGACAGAACCCAGGAGTCCTGGCTCCCAGCATCATCCGCTCTAACCCACTGGACCCCACACGGTTATTGATCGAATTTAGGTTCCTGCTGCTCCTCCCTCAACAGGTTCTCTCGGGCGCTGGGGGCAGGGGTCTCTCTAGTTCCCCCTGGCAGTGCAATGGGAGCCCCCATCCCCCTGATCTGGGCTCCCCCTTCTGCGGCCAGTCAGGTGCAATGTCAGAGCCGAGGCCTGGCTCTTTAAGGCTGTGAGGCCTTGAGCTGGAGGGAGGGCAACGTGCCCCCCCGCCCCGCCCTCCCAAACCATGTACTGCTGCTTAGTGCAAACGGGGAGGCCTGGCAACTCCACAGCACCCCCTGGCCAGCAAACTGGGCAGCCAGGCTGCCAGAGGAGCCCCATGAGGGCACCCTGGCCTGGGCAATGGGTCCAGGGGCAGTGCCTGAGCAGGGTTACAGGAAGAGCCCCGGAGCAGGGTGCTGCCCCACCAAGCCAGCGTGGGGCAGGAACCGAAGGGGGAAGAGGGACTGTGCCAAATGTCAGGGTCAGGGAGGTTCCCTAGGCCCTGGTGAGTTTGGGGAAGGGGCTGGATGCAGCAAGAAGCAGGGAGCTGCTGCAGGGATGGCACAAGGGGTGGGCAGGGGACTGGTTGCAGGAGGCTCAGAGACAGAACATGGTATCTGAACAGCCTGCAGGAAGAGAGGGAAGTCCCCCCTCCCTGCAGAGAACGGGCTGGGGGGCTGCTCCGGGTGTGTGTCTCCATTTCCCCTCCCTGCAGAGAACGGGCTTGGGGGAGCATGGAGGGCGGACACTGCTCGGAAGGCAGCAGCGGGGAGCAAAGGCCGCCAGGTCCGACCCCAGGGGGCAGTGCGGAGCGTGGGCACAGCGCACTGGCAGGCTCGCAGGCGCCGAGAGGTGGGCAGAGGGAAGACAGGGCCGTAGATCCAGGCTGGACACAGCATAGCAGGAGGGCTTGCCAGTCTGAGCAGTGCTATTCCCCCCAAGCCCCACAGGCCTGGGCCCCACCTCCAGGAGCACCCCCCTGCAGCAGCAGGCCCCGCAGTGCTCCCCCTGCAGGCCTGTGGCGTTACCATTCTTCAGGAAGATGTAGATCAGGATGATGCGGATCTTGTCGTAGGCCTGCACGCTGGGGTCCAGCAGGACGGGCACAATGATCTTCATGGGGTCCTTGATCTTCTTCCCGTCCACGTCCGTTCCCATGGCCAGGTCCTGTGGGGGGAAGGGGCGCACACACAAGGCCCAGGTCAGGCCGCTCTGCTTCCTCCCACCCCCGCAGCAGGATGGGAGATGTGACGGCCCCCTGACCCACAGCTCGCCTACCCTGTGCCAGGGCCCCCTCCTCCCTGGGGTCAGCTCCCTCTGGGGTGAGCAACTGGCCCCCAGGGAGTAACCCGAGCCCCATGTCCCCCTTCTGCATCCCCGGTGCTGCATGGGGGGGCTGACCCTGGCTCCAGCGAACCTGCGGGTCTGAGACCCCCTCTCTCCGGGCTGAGACCATGAGCCAGACTCTGCCCCCCAGCCAGGCTCTGCCTACAGACCCACCTGCTCCACGCTGCACAGCTTCTCCACCGTCCCTTTGAAGTGCCGCTTGGAGAGCTCGGCCAGGTTCAGGTGCGTGGAGTACTGCGGGGAGAGACCAGGGCACAGGGGGAGTTTACCGTATCACCAGCTGGTCCAGAGCACCTGAACCCCCCAACCCACAAGGAGGGCCCCTCAGCCAGAGGGGCAGCCCCAATCAGCTGTAGAAGCTGAGTATATAGGGATAGTTTTGCCCATCACTGATGTGCAGCCACCTCTGGGGTGGAGCGGGGCAGCGGGAGGGGAGGATCAGAACAAGGGAGCAGCTTCCAAAACAGCCCATGGCTTCTCTATTAGTCACCATGAGGTTGGGGGCTTGGAGACCAGCAGGTGTCGGGGTACCTGTGCCAGTGGCCAGGAGCTTTCTGTTGGCACATGGCCCAGTGGCACCAGGAGTGGCTCCAACGGGCTGGTTTGCAAGCCCACCAAGGCCCTCTCCCGAGAGCTGCAGCAGCAGGGCACGGGCATTACCCAAGGGCTGCCATTGGTGGGGCAAACGTGGCAGCTCTGGGCACTGACAGGCAGGCTGCTGCCCATGGTGCCACACAGCACCGGGGGGGAAAATGGTTCTGCCCGACCGGACAGGTCAGCAGCTCTCATCAGGCAGTAAAGCGGAGTGCCCCAGAGTGCCCTGCCCCCCAGGAGAGTCCCTACTGTCCCTCACCAGCCCCACAGAGCACTCTGCCCCTCCCATCAGCCCCACTGAATGCCCTGCCCCCCGCCCACTAACAGCCCCAGCTCCGTTACCTTGTTCAGCTCTTTGTGGTACTGGAGCATCTTCTTCAGGATCTGGGACAGGTCCTCGATGTTGGCCTGGAGGGAGGCGGTGGTGAGATCCTGGCCCCTCCCAGTGCTTGGAGCCCCCTGCAGGGCAGAGGCCTCGCCTGGGGACAGCCGCAGCAGCCCAGCCACATGTGCCAGGGCGGGTCACTCAGGCCACATGTGGCTGCGGCTTAGGTTAGACCTGCCCTTCCCAGGCCAGCTGGAACGAGATGGGAGCCCCGCAACCCGAGCGCCCCTCAAGGTGTACCGCGGCAGCGTACCGGGGAGATGCCAGCGTTGGCTCCCTGCAGCTCTCCCTGCGCAGTCCCGATCCTTCTGTCTGACCCCGCCCCGTGGGCCTCTGCCCTCCCCCACTGTGGGGAGCTCCAGAGCTCTGGCTGGGGGGCAGGGGACTCCATATACACCTCTTAGCCCTTTACATGCAAACCCTGGGAGCAATGGGACAGCCCCCGCCCCCGCCAACCCCTCCTGGGGCAGCAGGATAGCTTCTCCTCCCCATCAGTGGCAGTGGGATGGGTCCCCCCATCCCGGACTCCCAGTCGCTCCCCGCAACTCCCGCCACACCTTGTCCGTGGTCAGCCTCTTGCTTTCATAGAAGGTGCGCAGCAGCTCCATCACCTTCCTGCAGCAGGGAGAGGGGTCAGGACGGAGCCAGGCACTGCCTTGGAGGTAGGGGGTACCCTGTCCTATGCTACAGGGGATGGAGCCCCCACCCCACGGGCACCAGGGTTCTCTGCCTCGAGAGCCTCAGACGGGCAGGGGGACCCCCTCTTCCTAAGTTATCCCAAGGCAGAGTTCAGTGCACCTCAGGGGGTTCCTGGTGCCCTGCTGGGGGGGTCTGGGGGCAGCGGCAGGCCCAGCAGGAGGTCGGTGAGGGACTCACTCAAGGGAGCTGTAAGGTGCATGGGGAGACCCTGGGATCGGGGGAAGACAGTGTCCAGGCGGATCCCCAAGAGGAGATGTGGACAGTGGCTCTGGAAGGGAGCGCTCAGGGGTCCTTTGGGGAGAGGGGCTGGGTCCAGGGGGTCTCAGCACTCAGAGAGGAGTATGTCTGAGGGACAAGCTCCAGCACTGGGTGGGAAGGGGAGGGGGAGTCCTGGCACTGCGCAGGAGAGGGGTGTGTTGCGGGGGGTGGGTGTCCCTGCACTGGGTGGGAGAGGAGTGTATCCAAGGGGTAGTGGGGTTCCAGCACTGGGTGGGAAGGAAAGGGCAGGGGTGTGTCTGAAGGGGAGGATGGGGGAAGTCCCGGCACTGGAAAAGAGGGGGAGGGGTGTGTCAATGGGGTGGGCTGTCCTGGCACTGGGTGGGAGAGGTGTGTCCAAGGGGGGAGTCCTGGCAGCGGGCGGGGAGGGGAGGGCAGTGCCAAAGTGGGGGTAGGGGGTCCCAGCATTGGGTGGGGAGGGGAGAGGTGTGCCGAAGGTGGGGGGGAGTAGCGAGACCCGGCACTAGGCAGGGCACAGAGGGGTGTGTCCAGGGGTGTCCTGGCATTGGGTGGGGCACGGAGTGGTGTGTCCGGGGGGGGATGGGTCCTGGCCCTGGGTGGGGCACGGGGGGGTATGTCCAGTGGATGGGCGGGGCATGGAGGGGTGCGTCAGGGGGCAGGGCCGAGCGCGCTCACTTGGAGGCGTCAGCGATGGGCATGTGGCGTAGCTGCACCCAGAGTTCGTCGTCTTCGTCCAGCAGCGCCTCTTTCTCCTGCGAGTCGCTGACACCCGTCGTCTCGTACCTGCAGGGGGGAGATGGGGTCAGGCTGCGGCACCCCTCGCCCGA
Organism: Eretmochelys imbricata; assembly: GCF_965152235.1. Classification (NCBI taxonomy): domain Eukaryota; kingdom Metazoa; phylum Chordata; order Testudines; family Cheloniidae; genus Eretmochelys; species Eretmochelys imbricata. The sequence goes on along the minus strand of NC_135591.1, from coordinate 15,329,161 downwards.
GCGTGGGGGCTGCGGAGCAGTGCAGGTGCCTGGGCCACATCCCCCCCAGCCCGCCTGAGGAGGGGTGCGGGGCGCCCCTTGCTGGCAGCCAGGCCCTACTTGTAGGTGTCTTTCTCGATGCTGAGCAGGTCGTAGGCCATGGCCTGGTAGGTGAGCTCGTGCAGCAGTGGGGACACCAGATCGAAGCTTCGGTCCACAATCAGCAGCTGAGAACGGGCTTTGTCTGGGCCCTGGGGCAAAGGAGAGAGAAACCCGTCACCTCCTGCTCTGGCAGAGGGTTCCTGGCCTGGCTTACACGACGCAATCCAATGGGCCCTGGTGGCCTGAAACTTCACTACCCACCCTCTCTGTGGCCCAGCCCCCAACCCCAGGAGGAAGCCAAGAGACACCCCCCAAGCTAGCTGGGACGTGCCCTGGGGTCCTGCCCTGACTGGCAGGGAGAGCTCCCCACCCTGCAGGGACGGGCTACCTGCCCCTTGTGCAAATAGCAATGCCCCCCTCCCCCAAGCACGTTCTCTGCTCGTGCCTCTCCACCAACGGGAGCATGCCCCTTACAAGGCAGCCCCCCGACTGCCCCCTGCCCCATATGCTGCGTAGGGAGGGGGGGAACTACACCAGAAGGGCCTGGCTAGTCTATCATGAACCAACACCAGGCCCAGAGACTCTTTGATACAAGGTCCCAGAGGGGGACGACGGGACATTATCCTTATGCCCCACCTTGCATTTGAGCTGGGACCCCATATGAAGCTCTAGCTCCCCAGTCCCAGCCTGTGTGACCCTCCAGCATCCAGTTGGACAGAGACCACTCAAATGGTCAGCATCTCAGACCCACATCATGGGGGGGCTGGCCCAGCCCCCGCTTCCTGCCTGATCAGCATGCACTGCCCTCTTTGCGCAGCAGGTGGCGATAGGAGACCAGCCCTGCGCTCTCATGGCAGACGGCTCTGAAACCGGCTCCAGCAGCCCCAGTGGAACCCAAGCCCACCCAGGAGCACCTCGGCAAGGGGCTGCGTCTGCTCTTTGCTGGGTAGCACAGACAGTCGGGGGTGGGTGGGGTGGGGACGTACAGCCCCTGATGCTATCCCAACTGTCCCACCTCAGTACGTGGCCCGATTTTCAGCCACGCTCGGGAGCAGAACGTCGGACCGGCCACCACCCACCCGCCTGGCAGGTCTCCACAGCCTCTGGGTAAATGGGTTGAGGCTGACAGGGGAGCACCACTCTTGGAGGAGTATCTGGCCCCCACCACTGTAGCACTATCATTGCTGCATCCTGCCCCCCCCCCATGCACGTGGGGCTGGGCAGGGCTGTCACCCCATTGCAGAGGGGGATGGAGGCCCAGAGGGGCTGGGTGACTCACCCAAGGTCACACAGGGAGTCTGTGGCAGAGCAGGGACATGAACCCAGAGCTGGCACCATCATTCCCCTCTAGCCCTACCCAGCCTGGATGGGTTGCTATGCTCAGCCCCCGCCCCCACCCCCCACGGGACTCTGCTCACACCCTTTGCCAGTTCGGCTCTGCTGGAGGGATCCCCGAGTGCAGATGGGGGCTGGCGTAACCACCGGGTCACCCCACCCTGCCCAGAGCAGAGGGGTGGTTAGTGCACTGGTGGGTGCCACAGCACTGCCTGTGCCAGCTACCCCTCAGGGCTGGCTGCTGGGAAACATCAAGGCAAGAGGGAAAAGTGCAGACAAGGCCCCAGGGTGCTGGGACCGCGGGCTGGGTGGCTTTGGAGACCTGACTGCTAGAGGCCATGCTACAAGAGACCCTGGGGTTCTTTCTGCACCAGCTGGCAAGGCAGGGGCACATTGGACTGGCCAGCCGGGATTGTGCTGCATGGAGCCAGCATTGCATTGAGAGCAGGGGTTTGAGTCAGCACTCCCGGCCCTGCAGTGGGCGTGCTGTCTGGATTCTATTGAAGGGGGCTGGGCAGGCAGGACTCCTGGCTCCTATTCCTGCCTCTGCCACCTACTCCTGGCAGGCTACTCCATGCCTCAGTTTCCCCCGTGTAACATGGGGATAGTGCTTACACCTGTGACAGGGAGGCTTGGCAAGAGCCTCAGGAATATCCCTGGGGGGGCTCACGGGAGTAACAGCAGCAGGGTGAGCACAGAGCAGGATTTTGCCCTCCTGAGCGCAGCCGTCAGCTCCTGAGAATAGCCCAGATCAGACTGGGGCTGCAGGCTGGAGCCAGCTCTGCTACAGCAAGTAGCTCCGGTGGTTAACAAGCATGCTGTCAATCCCTGTGTAGATGGTTTCGGCAGCCAAGTGTGTGCCAGGCTCCCCTCTGGAGGCAGGCCTGTGCTGCCAGCTGTGAGTTACAGAGCGTCTGTGCCATGACAGCCAGCTATACCAGAGGGGGGCCCCCCCTGCCCGAGACTGGTATCATTATCCCCATTTTACAGATGGGGAAACTGAGGCACAAATAGGGGCGGTGACTTGCCCAAGGTCACCCAGCTGGGAATAGAACCCAGGTCTCCCGTCCCAGTCCAGGGCTCTATCCACTAGGCAACACTGCCTCGGTGGGTGGGAAAGTAGAGCGGAATGGTGCGGTCATGGATCCACAGGGTCGGTGCCAGGGCCCCAGCTGTGGAAGTCTCTGGGAGGAAGCCCTTTGCTGTGCCAGACCTCAATAGGTCTCTCTCTTCCTCCAGGACAGGCCACATGGCCTCCCCACCACCTGAGACTGAACCGCTAGGCTTCACCCCGTGAGCCCTGCCCAGCAAGTCCAGCTGAGAGAGATCCTGGTAGAGACCCGTACACGCCGCAGGGCCCGATTTAAGGGTTACAGAAAAGACCTGGCCCCTGAGTTCTAATCCAGCCGGAGTCTCAGATTAACTGGGCTAGATGTTACCAAATTAGTCAATTAAATTATGTATGTTATCTCTGTATAACTGCACAGATTCACCATTTCACAGATTTTTAAGGCCAGAAGAGACCATTTTGACCATCTAGTCTGACCTCCAGTAGAATACAGACCAAAAACTTTACCCAATATTATATTATTAGTTACAGTATTTGTTTGTATTACCATAGCACTTACGAGCCTCATCGTGCTATCATGCTAGGCGCTGTACAAACTAGGGTTGCCAACTTTCTACTTGCACAAAACCGAACACCCTTGCCCCACCCCCGCCCCACCCCTTTTCTGAGGCCCCTCCCCCACCCACTCCACCCCACCCCCCGTTGCTCGCTCTCCCCACCCTCACTCACTCACTCATTTTCACCAGGCTGGGGTTGGGGCGCGGGGGGGGCGTGAGGGCTCGGGCGGTGGGTGCAGACTCTGGGGTGGGGCTGGGGATGAGGGGTTTGGGACATAGGAGGGGGCTCTGGGCTGGGACCAAGGGGTTGGGGTGCGGGAGGGGATGAGGGCTCCAGCTGGGGGTGAGAGCTCTCGGGTGGGGCTGAGGATGAGGGGTTTGGGGTGCAGGAGGGATTGAGGGGTTCAGAGAGCAGGAGGGGGATCAAGACTGGGGCAGGGGGTTGGGGTGTGAGGGGGGGGTCAGGAGTGCAGGCTCCAGGCAGCGCTTACCTCAAGCAGCTCCTGGAAGCAGCAGCATGTCCCCACTCCAGCTCTTACGCGGAGGTGTGGCCAGGCAGCTCTGCGCACTGCCTCGTCCACAGGCTCCCATTATGCCTTTGTCTGCTAGATTAACGAGCCAGCTGGTATCAGAAATCTCTTGCCTATGGAGGTACTTGTAGACAGTGATCAAGTCACCTCTTAACCTTGTCTTGGATAAAGTAAATGATCAAGCTTCTTAAGACTCTGACTATAAAGCATGTTTTCCAGACCTTGTTTGGGCACACAGTGTCCCGTAGTAGTCTCAAATATTTATCCGATCTAACCTATCTATCTAAGGCACTCATAAAACAATCACATGTGCATAAGTCTGAGAACAAGTTTTGTATTAGAGCAAAATGTGTGTGTTCATTGCTGTGTTGCACAGCCTGCTTCAACTGATTTTGTTGCCACTTCTTTTACATACCTAGAAAGAGAGGTTGGCATTTTCAGTAGACTGTAAGGGACTTTTAGGCTTTCAGTAAGCTTTGGGTGACTAAACTCCCTTAAGCATGGTTAACTGAAAATGGTTACATGCATAATATGTGTAGTTTCCAGAAGACCATTTTGTCTGCAGGGAAAGGCTCAGAAGGACTAAAATGAGAAGCACGCTTCGTTTAGCAAGAAGTGGGTGTTTTCATGAAATTCAGTATAAATGGAGTATTAATTAGTTAATGATTGTTATTATTATTACAGCAGAGAAAGGGTCTGTGTTTACCTTGCAAAGAAAGAACAGCTGCAGAAGAAAACTCAAAAGAAATAGTAGAATAAACAGAGGGGAGGGGTGCACCCATCTGAGGTGCTGCATTTAGGAAGCCGCTCCCTGCTGGTGTATGGGGGATTGTTGGGGTGATAAATAAACCCCAATTTGCCTCTCTGAAGTCTGATAAGCTCCAGAGAGCTGGGTTAAGATAAAAATCATGCTTCAGTTCAAGAGGTCAGTATGATCCCCATCCGGTCTGGAATGACATGCCAAGTTACATGCACACAAGGGGTTACAAATGCATTGCACAACCAAAGTATTGCCAGGCTATAGATTCCCCGCTGTTGTCGAGGGTATGCCCCGGCTTACCCGTACCTACTGCAGAACCTACCACCACACTATTCCCTTCCACACTGTCATCTCTGGGCCTGGACGGTGGCAGGCCCTACACACAGTATACCTGATGGGGGCTTATGTGTCTTATGTGCTAGCAGAATCTACTCTTTCCAAGCAACATTGTCCCTCCTTGCGAGACAGTGCCCAGGACTATACCAGATGGAGTCCAGCAAGTGCCCGATGCAGTGCGGGGATCACCTATGTTTTATACGCAGCAGCCACCTTTGCAATCTTTACAGTGGCTGTCTACAAGTCATCAGGGTAACCATGGTAATGGTAGTAGCTGTCATGTTGAATTAGGCCAAAGGTAACACTGTAAAAGTTGTAAAGGCAACTACCTGAGATACAGCCTAGTATCAGGTCATTAACCTTTTATTTTACTGCTGTTGGTTTCTGTGATTTAAAACCCGGTCCTTTTCCGGATCAGTTGACGGGTGACTGCTGTAGCAGGGCCAGCTTGCGCCGGCCATTTTGTTCTCAAAACAGCATCCGCCACACAGTGTGTGTGCAAGGTCACGCTGGCAGGGGTGGTAATTGCCCATTCAGGACTATCCATCCATCCCCACATAGCCAACTTCCCCCAGCCCTTTAATACCAAACAGTCTCCTTGAGTTGCTGTTCTCCTCTCCTAGCTAGATCCAAGTGCCTCTGTAGCCCAGTTGAATCTGTAGAAAGCCCGCCTTACTTCTCTGAGTGCATGTTCTTTATTATTGCCATGGCGGTAGCAGCCAACTTGTGCTAAGTGCTGCAGCTACCATAGGACAGACAGGTCCCTATTTTTAAAATTTGATTTGTGTGGCTGCAATCCACGGCCCCTCCGTGTGGTGCTCTGTCTGCCTTTAGTAGTGGCTGGGCACCGGTGCAGGTTGATGAGACTGTTACAGCCTTGACTAGCACAAGTACTCAGGCGGGAGACCAGCGATGGCCAACCTGAGCCTGAGAAGGAGCCAGAATTTACCAACGTACCTTGCCAAAGAGCCACAGTAACACGTCAGCAGCCCCTGGCCCCCATCAACTCTTTCCCCGCCCCCTCGCTCCCAGCACCTCCCACCCACCGGCAGCCCTGCTGATCAGCGCCTCCCCCTCCCACCCCACACCTCCCCATCAGCTGTTTCATGGCATGCAGGAGGCTGGGAGTGGGGGGGGGAGGAGCAAGGGCATGGCAGACTCAGGGGAGGGCATGGGAAGGGGTGGAGTGGGGGCAGGGCCTGTGGCAGAGCCAGGGGTTGAGCAGTGAGCACCCCCCGGCACATTGGAAACTTGGCACCCGTAGCTCCAGCCCCCGAGTCAGTGCCTAGACAAGGAGCCGCATATTAACCTCTGAAGAGCCCCAAGTGTCTCCGGAGCCACAGATGGGCCACCCCTGCAGTAGACACTTATGCTGTGAGATCCAGTGGTTGCAGGTTCAAATCCTGCCACTGATGCTCCACCCAGGAGTGCACCAGCAGCACATAAGAAGAGACCGTCCCTGCCCCTGGATGGTTTACACTCTAATGAGGTATGAGAGAACAGAAATGTTGTTATCCCCATATTACAGTCTGGGAACTCGGGCGTGGAGAGACCAAGCCTCTGCACTTTTATAAATCTGAATAATTATCAGTCAATCTGGTGTGGGTAGAAGGTAGAGTTGTCATGTCATTGTGTATCCTAAAATTCTGTCTTTTGCCCAGCTGGTTAAGGGATCCCCAGATAAATGGGGGATTGACATATACTTCTAAATAGAACCCAGGTCCCTGACGCTGTTGCATCCTACATGGTGCCCAGAGTGTACGCACTATTACCGGAGTGGTGCGGGGAGAGAGCAGATGAGATGGGTGGAGCAAAACCGATGCCTAACCAGGAAGAATTGTAAAGAAATAATCTCTGTCAGGAGACAGACAGACTGAGAGTCTCAGTTGGCATAAATGAGCATAGCTCAATTTACTCAATGATTGATTTACGCCAGCTGAGAATCTGGGAACCCCATCCTGAGTCATAGCCACGTTGCAACCAGACCCTACGTGCCAAATTCAGACACTAGGGTCACTTCAGAACACAACTTCCGTGTTGCGCACTTTTGTGATTTGAGCTCCTCGGGCCCACCCCCCACTCGCCAGCCTCTGGGCACCTGTGCCGTCAGCAGCAGGCCATCCCCTTCTCACACAGGCCTCAGGGCATCTTTGGTGTCGGTTCTCAGCCCCCCCCCCCCCATTGCCAGTCTCAGCAATTGAGGCAGCACCCCCAGGTGTTTTCATAAAAGTCCCAGCTCCTGGAGTCATATGATCAGGTGAGAATCTCAGCTTTCATTTAGTGTATAAAAATTATGTTTCTGGCCTTCTTGGTTGCAGAGAAAATCTGGAAGACATGAACCCAGCACTAGCTAAAGGCTTAAAAGGCAGAACAGAAATGAAAAGAACCCAACATTTATTATTATCTTTTTTAAAAGTCTCATGATTTGGGGGAAGGGGGTGAGCCTGATTCATTATTTTTGAATGCTTGGCTTTGGCAGTATTGCAGCTTATCCAAGTCTCCTTGACTAGCTTTCCAAAGTGACCTCATCATCTAAACAAAGCCCCAGCCATGTCCTCCCAGCCGGTACATGTCCTCCATGTGCCCGTGGAACAGAAGCTGCCAGAGGACATGCACGTATATTTGAAACGCTATACCTAGCAAACACAGGGCCCTTCAGCATCAGATTGCATGGCTCCCTCTTGCAATGGGTACCTGTAGTCTCTGTACACCGTGGACCTCATATGTGTCCCTATCTGACTCTGACCCAGGAATGCTACTTCATACTATGGTATTTCCAGTAGCCTAGCTCTGTTTCACGGTAGTGTATATTCTTATTAATGTTCTAAGTGCACCAAGAGGCACCAAGTGAGGTCAGGCCCAGCATGTCAGGAGCTGGGCAGACACAGTTCAGAAGTTCTGAGAACATACAATTGAGATAGACAAACCACAGAAGAGGAAACAGGTACAGGAAAGATGAAGTGACTTGCCCAAGGTCACGCATTGGCAGTCAGGCATAGAACACAGCTGTCCTGAGTCCCAAACCTGTGTTGGATCCACTGGACCATGCTGCCATAGGTGCTGGAATGAGGGGTCCTGAGGTGCTGCCGCACCCCTGGGCTTGACGTTGTAATAACAGCTCAAATACATGGTTTCCATCTTTAGCACCCCCACTATAAAAATTGTTCCAGCACCACTGCATGCTGCCTATTAGCTCTGCGAGTGTAGCCATCAGGAGCAGTGCAGGATTGTTCCTTACAATATATCTAGGAATACTTTATCTTATCTCATTTTAAATCACACAAACAATGGGCTTTCCAATTTCTCCCTTTCCTTTGGGAACCTATTAAACTGCCTACCAGCCTCTCCTATTCGAAAAATGGTTCCTGGTAAGCTGGTTAAAATTTCCTCTGCTGGTTACTTTACACCTACCTGGCTTTCCTTGCACAATTCCTCCCTCCCAGTACTTACAAGAGAACCAGAAACCACATTTGCAAATTGTATTTACTATGGTCAAGGGAGCACCTAGGAGCTGGGTCACGGACCCACCGAGAATTTCACTTGCAGAGCTTCGTGCATCTTTGTGCTTTGTAACAGCTCCCTGCTGTGTGGCTCTTCCACCTTCCTCTGCAGCATCTAGTTCTAGCCACCGTCAGAGACAGAGGACTGGGCTAGATGGACCCAGGGATCTGATCCGAGCTGGAAATTCCTATGGGCAATCACCTGCCTCTAAGCTGAACCCTCAACAGAGCTGCCGGTAAATAGACTTTGCCATTTTCATTCCTCCCAGCACAACCCATGCTCAAGTCCACTAGGGGGGTCACACATTTCATAGCTTATCATCTGAGCTTGTTGTACACACCAGGGGCTCCTTGCACCCCTCCATTCCCCCACAAGCTCCCTGCCAGCCTCCCATCCCCCTCTATTTCAGGGACTCCCTGCACGTCCCTCCAATCTCCTTCCTGCCATGGGCTCTGTGTGCCCCCCGTGTCCCCTCTACCCAGGTCCCCCATTCTCCCCCCAAGCCAATAGTGCTATGTGCACCCTCATTCCCACTTCCCCCAGGCCAAGTCAGAAATGGTTACAAGAAAAGTAAAGATGAAACTCTGACTGGTACCTAACTAAAAGGGCAAAATTTCTCATCACATGCTTCTTGCACGGTTACGGACCAAACTCTTGAGGTCAGCACCCCCGCCCCTCGCAAAGTCCAACTGCTGTTTCCTTTTGTCTTCTCAGGTGCAGAGAATGCCATGGGCAGGGGGAGAGAGAAGGGCATCTTGGGATGTTTGCCCTTCCTTTTTATAGTTTCAGTCCCCCTCTTGGAAAACCATCCCAGCTAAGAACGAAGAGACAGAGAGTCTATGTGGAAGGAGGTTCCCTGCTGGCTTTTTTCACCTGTTTGAGCTTTCTTTGTTTTCCCTTCTGGCTTGATGATTCTGTTTACTGCAAATTAAGGTAAACACGCATTCCTTTCAGACACGTTTGCTGACTTCTGCTTAGGCAGGGCTGTGGAAGGGACCTCAGGAGGTCATCTAGTCCAACCCCCTGCTCAAAGCAGGACCAATCCCTAACTCCCTAAATGGCCCCCTCAAGGACTGAACTCACAACCCTGGGTTTAGCAGGCCAATGCTCAAACCACTGAGCTAACCCTCCCACTACAGGGGAATTCTTTCCCCATGCCAGCAGCTCTGTGTGCACCCCAGTTTCCACTCCCCACCATGCCAGGTGCCCTCTCTTATCTCCTTTGCCAAAACCAAGGTCCCCGAATCTCCCACACCAGGGGTTCTGTGTGCCCCATTATTCTGCACAATCCAGGATTCCCACATTCTCCCCTTTACCCCATGGCAGGGGCTCTGTGCGCACCCCCATTCCCATCTTCCCATCCATACCCCCCATTCCTCACCCCCTTACTAGGGTCTCCCAATCTCCCTCCTTGCCAGGGATTAATTTGCCCCCTCCCCATTCCCACCTTCCTCCACATGCCAGGGGTCTGTGTGCCTCCCCTTCACCCATTCCAGGGTCCCCCATGCTCCTCCGTGGCAGAGACTCTGTATGAAACCTCAGGAGTCTACTTTCCCCTCATGCTAGGGCCCCCTTCCCCACTCCCTTCATCCCAGGGTCCCCCAATCTCCCCCCCCCATCCCATGGGCTGTGTGCACACCCCCTACTCTTCCTGACCCCCAGATCCCCTCCCGTTATTAGCAGAGGCGCTTGAAGCCATATTTGGGATCAGGAAGGAATTTTCTTCCAGGGCAGATTGGAAGAGGCCCTGGAGGTTTTTCGCCTTCCTCTGCAGCATGGGGCACAGGTCACTTGCTGGAGGATTCTCTGCACCTTGAAGTCTTTAAACCGTGATTTGAGGATTTCAATAGCTCAGATATAGATGAGAGGTTTATTGCAGGAGTGGGTGGGTGAGATTCCATGGCCTGCGTTGTGCAGGAGGTCAGATCATAATGGTCCCTTCTGACCTTAAAGTCTATGAGTCTATGAAGCTGAGGCTGTGCTAATCAAACATCAGGGGCTCCATGTGTCCCCCATCTTCCCCCTTCTGATTGTCGTAATTGAGGAGAAATATGAGGAGGATTCTTGCCACTGATGCCGAGAACATTCCCTGGAATTTTGGCATTGATCTGATGCAGCATTCAAACGGTATCACATTGCAGACAGACAGAGCTGAGCGTAAAGGCCTTTGTATGCTTGTTCAACAATCAGGATAATGGGGGCTGATGCAGCAAAGTGATAGAGCCTTAAACGCAGGGGGTTTTTTTTATTCCCAATGCACATCTAGCTGGAAACAGAAGCTAATGGGCAGGTGGTTTGTAGATGAACATTGTCGTTGCAGCAAACCAAGGGTACCTACAGTTCAAGAAACCACTTAACTTGAGAACAGGTCATGGTGACCTTGCCTGGGCTGAGTGGGAAGAGAGCAAGAGCTTCCTTGAATCTACTGGTGAAAGGAGAAATACTGAATTCTCTTTTTCAGTATTGCAGAGGTCCTTGTTGTAACCCCCATGTCACCTTTGATTAGCTATGGATGAATCAAGTTTATCTGCAACCTCCAGCTAGTACAGCAGGTTTCACCGTGGGGGAATATGAAATCAATACTGATCGATGAGAAGAATTAAGGGCAAAATTCATTCCTGTGCAGAGAGGTGGCATATGCTCCAGTGAACCTACTCCCATAGTGTCTATAGGAGTCATCCCATTGATATCAGTGGGAACGGATACAGCCCTCAAAAGAAGGCTTAACATGCAGTGCATAATCCTTGCACAGAAGTGAAATCCACCAGGTGCAACTTTCATTATTGATCTGTGGATTCCAGAGCTAGCTTAAGAGTCCACCCAGATATCCACGGTGGGTGGGATTGCAAAGCCAGCCAGAGAGGTTTGGGACACACAATGGTGATTTATTTTAATGGAATTTAAAGTCCAATAGAGACTATTGCCACTGATTTACATGGAAGGTACCCAGATACTACGGTGATGGGTGGCACTATAAAACTGAGGGAGGGAGAGAAAGAGAGAGATGTGTATGGAGATGGATAGATTTGGGCATCTCAATCTCTTAGGCAGCTTTGAACATCTCAATCTAGAATGCTTATTTTGGTCCTTTTTCTACACTTTCACAGAGAGGTGGAGTAGTCATAGGAAAATGTGTGTGATTCTATAAGGGAGAAGGATTTTTTCAAGATTTGCTTTCAGATAACGCTTTTTGAGTGGCGATGACTCAAAACGTGCTCTCTTTGAAATTAAAAAAAGTTACAATTTTTCAGTCACCTCTAACTTCAAAAGTGAGTTAAATCACCAATTCTAATCGCGATTAATTGGCAGACAGGAAACCTTAATTTAAATCTTCAGTTTTAGTTGTGTTTTGCATGTGTGGTTTTTATTTTCCTTAAAAAAAGGTTGATTCTCATCAGTTGGTAACATTAATGCACGATGCTTTGCAACTAAATATAGCCTTCACTAAATTTGGGACTTCTTTTTGCTAACCAGGAGGATATTCTATATCTGTACACATTTATTTAAGCAATTATAATCTTAATTTACATTTATTCAGATTTTTAATTTTTACATTTTTTATTGTTAGAAAATGGGGAATGATGCATTTCTTATTTACTAGATTAACTTTTTTGCTTGTAATTTGTGTCAAGCCTATTTGGATTGAAATTCAAATTAAATTAAAATGTACAAAACCAATATTTTAATTTTTTTATCAAGTAAAACTACATTAAAATGTGCTGGATACATAAGAAATGGACATGGATATGGATGTGGGTGTGGACAAATGGGAAGATCACACTCAAGACTGCAGTCTTTGGAAACAAGAGCGTAATGAAGGTCTTCAGAGTTACGAGAGGAAGCCATCCATGTTAGCAGAGGAGAAGAAAGCTTGCAAAAGGCAGAGCCCAAAGGGTCAAAACACCTCCTTTAAATGTGATGGATGCAACAGAGATTGTCTCTCTCGAGGGGGGTCTCTTCAGCCACAGTCGTGACTGCCATAAAACCAGCTGAGTAAATTCTTTACCTCTCAGGGGCACATACGCCTGGCCTCTCGAGACCAAAGGATGCCTTCTACATAAGAAAACATTTTGCATATAAAACTTACTGATTTTATTAAACAAAGGAAGCATTATCTGTAGTTAGTGAATTGTGGTCACAATGTCCTTCAAGATTTTTAGAACTAGTAGATCTCATCCTCTCACACCTAGTTTTCATTCATGGATTGGAAAAGGAAAACAAGTTTTCCTGCTTTTCAACCCCAAGTGGTTTCTTAACTTTATCATTGCACTAAACTAGTTGAATACTCTGAAAGGAAGAAAATATTTTTCCCTGCAGCTGCAGCAGAGGCCACTGATTCCACACGCTGGTTTAGCCCTTCAGCAAATTCTGGTTCCAGGTGCTTAGTCAGTGACTACGACCAGTTCCGTGGTTTGACTTTCTTTATAACTTGGCAGCAAACACACACTATGTAAAAAAATTTTTTGTATTCAATTTAAATTATTTTAATAGATTGTAGTAAGGCTTAAACTTATTATAATGTTGTCAATTTCAAATTTAATTTTAAAAAGATTTATTTGAAAAAATAAAGCTGTATTTAATGGAAATATAAAAAATAAGATTTGGATTTAAAAACCTGATTTTTGGATGTGTTGATTTTTATCCACCCTGCCCAGAAGGCTGGGTTTTTCAAAGGGGATTAGGCACACACAGGGGCGGCGAGTTATATGTGCTCATGGTGCCCTGGCTCCACCAATATTCGGGGCCCAGCTCCACCAATGTTTGGGGCCAGGTCTCTCCCCCTCTCCCTGCCGCCCCCACGCGCCTCCCCCGAGTGTTCCCCAGCCCCCAGTTGTTGCCCCGGCTCACCTCCCCTGGCCCCTGGAGCCTGCAGCTCATGCTGACTCTGCCAGCTTCCAGCAGCAACTGCTGCCGCAGGGTCCTAATGCCCTCCGCCACTGGACCAGGGCAGGCTGCGATTCTGCCCTAGCACTGAGCCTCTCCAGTACCCCAAACCCCTCATCCCCAGCCCCAGAGGGAGCCCTCACATCCCCCTGCACCCTAACCCTCTGCCCCAGCCCTGAGCCCCTCCCACACCCCAAACCCCTCATCCCCAGCCCCAGACAAAGCCCTCATCCTCAGCCCCACAGCCCTCACCCCTGCACCCCCTCCTATCCCCAAACTCCATCCCAGAGCCTGCACCCCTCACTCCCACCCCTTGCCCCAGCCCAGAGCCTGCACCCAAACTCTGTCCTGCACCCCTGCCCCAGCCCGGAGCCTGCACACCAGACCCCCTCCCCCACCCAAACTCCCTCCCTGAGTCTGCACCCCTCCTGCACCCTAATCTCCAGCCCCAGTCCAGGGCCTGTACCCCAGACCTCCTCCCCCGCACCCAAACTCCCTCCCAGAGCCTTAGGTAGGTGGGGGGCAGAGTTTGCGGGGAGGGCAGGTTCTGGGCGCCACCAACATTTCTACAAACCTGCCACCCCTGGGCACACAGTGCGGTTTTTGAAAGCACTTTCATGTGTTAGGCACCTCACTCCCATTAACTTACAATGTCAATTAGAAAAGGAGGACTTGTGGCACCTTAGAGACTAACAAATTTATTAGAGCATAAGCTTTCGTCAGCTACAGCTCACTTCATCGGCTGCATGGAGTGGAAAATACAGTGTGGAGATTTTATATACACAGAGAACATGAAACAACAGGTGTTACCATACAGACTGAAGCTCACCTTTCCTGATCACTCTTGTTACAGTCTGTATGGTAACACCCATTGTTTCATGTTCTCTGTGTATATAAAATCTCCCCACTGTATTTTCCACTCCATGCAGCCGATGAAGTGAGCTGTAGCTCACGAAAGCTTATGCTCAAATAAATGTGTTAGCCTCTAAGGTGCCACAAGTCCTCCTTTTCTTTTTACGGATACAGACTAACACGGCTGCTCCTCTGAAAAATGTCAATTAGGTGCCCAACTCACTTATGCACTTTTGAAAATCTCACACACCTATCTCCCTTTGACTTGGGCACCTCACTCTTTTAGGCTCTCTTGAAAATCTCAGCCTAAATTCACACCCAGCACATCACAGGATCAAGCCCTTAATGACATAGGGCGGGGTTTTCAAAAGTGCCTAATGATTTAGGATCACAAATCCCTTTGACTTATGCTCCTAAACCACTTAGGGTATGTCTACACTGCGGAAAAAAACCTGTGGCACCAAGTCTCAGAGCCCAGGTCAACTGATGCAGGCTCCCAGGGCTCAGGCCAAAAATAGCAGTGTAGACATGCCCGCTTGGGCCAGAGCCTGGGCTCTGAGATTCTCCCTCCTCACTACGTTCAGAGCCCAGGCTCCGGCCCAAGCGGAGTCATCTACACTGCCAATTTTAGCCTCACAGCCTGAGCCCTGTGAGCTTGAGTCAATTGACCCAGGCTCTGCTCTACATGTTTTTCTTTGCAGTGTAGATGTACCTCCTGGCACTTTTGAAAATTCCCTTGAGGTTCTCAGTAATAATAATTAATTTGTATTGCAATACACTTTGAAGCCCCATTTGTGGACCAGGACCCTGCTGTACTAAGCACTGTACAAACTGTGACAGACCCAGACCAGTGGGGTACAGGAGTCTGGTCGAAGGCAAATATACGGGCCACTGGATGAATAGTTTTCTGTTCCCTGAGTGACCAGAGCAAGGGCTGCCCTAAAGCAATCAGGAACCTGCTAGAACCAGTTAAGACAGGCAAGCTAATTGAGACACCTGGAGCCAATTAAGAACATACTAGAATCAATTATGGCAGGCAGGCTAATCAGGACACCTGGTTTAAAAAGGACCTCCCATGGGTCACTGGGGAGTGTGCCAGGAGTAGGGAGTGAGAAGATGTGCTGCTGAAGGACTGAGGAGTACAGGTGTGATCAGGCTTCAGGCGGAAGATCCTGCGGTGAGGATAAAGAAGGTGCTGGGGGGAGGCCATGGGGAAGTAGCCCAGGGAGTTGTAGTTGCCATGCAGCTGATACAGGAGACATTGTAGACCGCTACTATCCACAGGACCTTGGGCTGGAACCCGGTGTAGAGGATGGGCCTGGGTTTCCCCCAACTCCTGACTTGACACAGGAGGAGTTGACCTGGTTCTGTGAGAAACACCTGAAGGGAAGGTCTAATTTGGAAAGGGATCTGGCCTGTCCCTGACCCACTAGGTGGGACAACAGAGACTTTAGGGATTGTTCTCCATTTCCCCATGCTGGCCAGTGATGAGGTTAGCTGGGTGAATGGCAGATTTGAGCCTTTAGCAGAAGTGGCCAAATTGAGGGCTGCTGCGAACCTCTGAGGTGGGCAAATCCACCAAAAATCTCAGAACCCCCCAAGGCAGAGGAGGAATTTTGTCACAAAACACAAAACAAAAAGATGGTGTCTGCCCCAAGAGCTTACAGTCTTCTAGCTATTAGCTCTGCAGTTGAAGAGGAGACTCATTTGTCCAGCAGATTTTCACAGTGCTATGGGGAAAACTTTTTAATAATAATCATTGATTTCAAACATGATTCAATAAAGACTAACAACAGAGAGGAACCAGCTGATGTCAGATAGCAACAAGCCGGAAATTAGAATGATCTCCTGAGGAGAAATTATCCCCCCCAAAAAGAACATTATGGGAAATAACGAGGTTGGGGGAATAAAAAAGCCTCAAGGATTTAAGAAAATGGATAGAAGCTGAAAGTAGTAAAATGGCTTCTGCTTGATGTACAACAACGGAGTTCCCTGGGTTTCTCTGCTACTCATACATACTCATGGAAATACATTCATACTCATGGAAATGGCCCACCTTGATTATCATACACAATGTAAGGAGAGTGGTCACTTTGGATAAGCTATTACCAGCAGGAGAGTGCGGTGGGAGTAGGTATTTTTTCATGCTGTTTGTGTGTGTATATAATAAGATCTTTGATACCTTCCATAGTATGCATCCGATGAAGTGAGCTGTAGCTAATGAAAGCTTATGCTCAAATAAATTGGTTAGTCTCTAAGGTGCCACAAGTACTCCTTTTCTTCATACAGTAGACAAAACCAAGACAGGCCCAGCTCCATAGGAAGCATATTGTTTACTTGGTGCATGACAGCACAAAAACCGCCTCCAAAGAATAAGCTGGCAATGTGTAATTTATGATGCACAGAAGCAGGTTATCCGGACAAATTTGCCTTTCACAGTTATTTTTCCCCGCATCCACTCCTTCCCAGAATATAAGTATTTTGAACAAGAAATTCAACCACAGCTGGAACCCAAAACTAAAGTTAGCAAATGAGACAGAGCGCTGCCAAAAGGAAATTGTAGGATCTAGAATTAGAAGTCATATTTCAGAGGAGGAACAAAGCCCAGCCATGGTCCTCAGAGGGCACTTTTGCCACTCTCTTTGCCCCACTCCCTCAAGCCGCAATAACTGCAGCTCAGACGCAGCCCAGGATCTGGGCTAGAAAGCATTTAAGTACATGGAAATACAGGAAGGTGATAAAGATCTGCTGGGTTACCTAGGGAGGTGGTGGAATCTCCATCCTTAAAGGTTTATAAGGCCCGGTTTGACAAAGCCCTGGCTGGGATGATTTAGTTGGGGTTGGTCCTGCTTTGAGCAGGGGGTTGGACTAGATGACCTCCTGAGGTCCCTTCCAACCCTGATATTCTGTGATTCTACGATCCCGGTAGCAGCAAGGCACATTGTACTATACATGGGGATCTCTGTGCTCAGCTATGTAATTTAGATCGGGGGAATCATTTGAAGTGGTGTTCCAACCTCTACCCTCTTATAAAGACCTAGGTGCTCTCACATGCACTAGTGTAAACGTGAAGTATCTCAACTGAAAGCAAATACATGGCTGTGAAACCAATGCAATTAAGACAGATGAGCATCAGAACCCAATAATGTAAAACATTGTAAATTCCCAGACAAAACCTTTACTAACTGTTCAGGAAACTCGCAACGTTATTCCCACTTCCAAAAACGTCTGTGGGGAAAAAATGTTACCGTTACAATGCTTTAAAAAGAGTCTTGTAAGTTCCAAGTTAAGGTTGTCACTGAACATTCAAGCTTATTAGTTAATGCATTATTAGTTATTTATGTTAAGTAGCACACAGAGGTTCCAGCCTAGATTGGTATGTTGGGAGCTGTACATATACTTTGTAAGGGACAGTTCCTCCCCTAAAGAGCTGACAATCTAAATAGACAAAAGGTGGGAGAGGAAACTGAGGCACAGAGAGGGGAAGTGATGGGGCTAAGGTCACCAGCAGAGCCATGAACAGATCCCAGATCTCTTAACTCCCAGTCTGGTGCCTTATGCATTAGACCACACTGCCAAATGACTAGCTATTTGTAAATGTAATGCTATCCTGCTTAAAAATGGGACCTCAACTTGTCTGTTCTGAATTTTAATTTTAACCTCCTGCCTTCCCTGCGGGATGTGCCTGAATCCTGTCCAAGACAATGCACAGCCACTGCTTAACTGAAGATTGTCCAAGTAGCCGTACCAAGAGGCCTCTGAACATGGCAACAGTTGCTCTTGCCACTTGCTATTTCTGCCCTCTACCCAGGCACAGCGGGCAGAGTGGGTGAAGCAGAGTAAAGCAAAGAAAGAAGAGTCGTTGCAGAGGGACTGCAGAGCGAGACAGAGTTCAGAGACACTGTACAACATTCTTTCAAATTGGTAGTGGACAGAAGGAAGCGGTTTTCACCTTATTTTCTTCTACCATAGCAGAACAACGCAACGTGGTGTGAGCGGTGGGATCGGTAACCGAAGTTTCAATGTTAATAGCCAATATTGAAAATGACTTTTGCGTGTGGAGGGGAGGTCAAGATAATCTTCCACTCTGGGCAGAGCTGATCAGTGACTGACCTGTCCATGCTCTCTGCACATGCAGACAGCCACGTTAGAGCTGAGTGACAAACAGACAGATACTTTGGTTACTTTCAAACCAAAACTGATTTTTTTGTCTTGCCAAAACTACATTCCTCTTTCTTACCCCCACAATTGCAATTTATTATTTGCATTGCCGTAGCACCTAAAGGCCCCAGCCAAGATCAGGGCCGCGTTGTGCTGGGCTCTGTACATACAATTCCTGCACCGAGGAGTTTATATTGGAGAAACATACGGGCTCCTGGATGGGGCCAACAGCCCCAAGTTCTTGCAGAAGATGAGCCAGATTTTCAGCTGCCGCAAATCAGCGTCGCGCCATTGACTTGAGTGGACCTGTGCCAGTTTACGCCAGCCGAGTAACTGCTCGGTGATGTCTTCTGCATCACCTGGCACCAGCTGTCTGGACCTTTCAAGGGCCGGTCTGGAGTCATTCAGCCTGATTTGGCTTTCCGTGGCTCAAAAGTATCCAGCATCCCATTCCTGCAGCGTCCCAAAGCCTCTGCAGGAATCACCTCTCCGAGCTCAGAGAAAATGGATGGACAATGAAAATAAAGTGAGACATAGAAATAAAGCAGGAAATGTCTCAGCCACCCACATTCCTTCTGTCACTGGTATTGGGGTGCGGGGAATGCAAACCAGTGGCCACACCGGACTGTCCTCCCCATCCACAAACCTCACTGCCAACTCCCAAGTGGAACATGTCGGGTAATCTTTAGGGTTCACCCCTCAGGTTCTGTGGTACAGAATCAGCTGCCTCACCCATGGCAGCAAAGGCTCCATCAACACACACCCAGGGAAAGTGGTTTCAGCCACAGACTGTCCCAGTAGCAGAGAAACTGCAATGTTCCCTTGGAAATTAGAGCAAGGAGGGAACAGCTCACGCAACCCAGCTGTGGCGAGGAAGCCACTGAACAAAGCAAATGCTGCCCTCGGAGCTGAAAGAGGAGCCAAGAGACAGAAAGCCACCAAAGAACATCATGGTCCACAAACCAGGGCCTGTCTGGGAAAGGGCACAAAATGCAAGAATGATAAACAAGTGGAATCCAGATGCACCGTGATGCAGAGCTTACAGGGAAAATAATTTACAGGGCCTGATTCTCATTTACATAGGGGCCCCTTCCTGCCACTCTGGCCACTGGGGCCTTAAAGTGTGTGTAACAGTAATTGACAACCCCACAAGGGCATCAAGGAGCCTGATTTTGAGTGTGAATCTATTTTAGGTACTTGTGAGACACCCATTACCAGGCAATCTGAGCACTTCGCAGCCTTTAGTGCATTGATCCTCCCATGCTCCTTGTGAGGCAAGGTCCTGCTATTATTATCCCCATTGTACAGATGGGAAACAGAGGCCCAGAAGAGCTAAGGGTCTGTTTTCACTGCACAGTTAACTCAGATGATTAGCACCTATGTTAGCCTAGCAAGCGTACCCCCAATACTTGGGTCCTCACTGATGTGTGTCTGGGGGCACATCCCCTTTGTGCTGAGATGCTCGCAGGGTCTTTCCCACCCAACTGTGGAAGAACTTCTGTCCTTTTGTGGGGAATTGTGGGAAGGGCATTGGAGAACTAGCCGCACTCCAGTGATTTTTGCCCACATCATGGCTGCAAAGTACTAGGTAGGTTCCAGCCCAAGTCTCAACCTCACCCACAGCTGGGTAAGCGAGCCTGGCCTTAAAGCACCTGCAAATCCAAGATAGAGGTTTTTCCTGTGTGGATGGGGTAGGGGGAGGAGGGGTTGGGCTAAACCCCAGGTTAACTACAGCAAAGACAAGCCCAGCCCATTTGTCCAAGGTCACACAGGAAGTCTGGGACAGAACAGGGATTTGCACCTGGGTCTCCTGAGTTCCAGACTAGTGCCCTAACCACTGGACCACAGACTTTCACTTCCAGCAAAGAAATATCCTTCCAGCAAGAAGGATCCAGGCTCAGGATTTTAGTCCTCAGCTGCTCCGAGTGAATCAGCATGCCGGAGCAGTGAGGCCTGAAAGGATGAAATTCACCCTGGTACAGACGATTTGGGGGCTCAACTCCCACATGAGCTCTCTTTTTACATGTTAAGCAGCGCTGGCCCTTTGCACCCTGGCCCTCTGGTGAATTCTACCCTCAGAAAGCATCTTTATGGTTACGCCAATTTTCACCAGCTGAGAATCCGGCTTAGGGAGGTTCCAGCCCAGGAAACTAACCATTTCACAGAGCTCCTGTGGCTTTTGCCAACCTCTTGAGGCTACTTTGTGGTCCAGGGGCAAATGAATTCTCAGTCTTAATTTGCGATTGAGGTCACTTGGCTGATGCATGTGGATACTTTGTCAATAAGTAGCTAATTCCCAGGAAGAAGCGTAGTTTATCTATCTAAGGATTCTGCATTGCCACCCATAGCTGTAGCATCTAAGCGTATGTCTATACTAGCCGCTGGATCGGCGGGCAGTGATCGATCCAGCGGGGGTCGATTTATTGCGTCTAGTCTAGACACGATAAATCGACCCCCGAGTGCTCTCCCGTCCTCTCCTGGAGAGGAGCAGGTGGAGTTGACGGGAGGCGGGGGGGGGGAGGAGTGGCAGCAGTCGACTCACTGCAGTGAAGACACCGCGGTGAGTAGATCTAAGTACATCGACTTCAGCTACGTTATTCACGGAGCTGAAGTTGCGTAACTTAGATCGATCCCTGCAGTGTAGACCAGGCCTAAGTGTCTGCTACATACAATCTATTAGCAACAGCTAAGTCCCTTCTGGACTCCATCATAGATGCAGCAAAGACTATTTTGCAAAGGATGCTGGTTGGTGTGAACATGATTGGAGTTCATCAGCCTGCTGCCAGCTCAGTCCTGCAAGGTTCTGAGCATTTCGGTCTGGACGCAGCAAACTTGCAGCATTTGTTTAAATACCTGAGTGGTCAATGGGGCTACTTGTGCTTAAAGTTAAGCATGTGTTGAAGGGTGAGATTTTGAAAACAGCATAAGTGATTTGGCCGTACAAATCCCTTTGAAAGTCAATGTGGCTTGTGCACCTAATTCACTTGGGTGCTATAGAAAATCCTCCCATCCTAAGTGCTTTGCTGGAGCAGAACCAGGGAGATAGACACCGTACAAGATGGAGACCTGAGAGCATCAGGTTCTCCGTGTGTTTGGAACTGGGCTCTTGGGAAGGGAAACGGAAGCAAGTTTGCTCTATCTGTGTCCAGCTCTCCTGCCTTCCAAGCATCCCCTAACTAGTGTTACCATAGGACAGCACTGGTGAAAGTCAGCACTGAATTTGAGCCACTACATCTGGCAGAGGAATTTGAAGAATGAAAAGATGAGAACATCATACTAGGACAGTGAAGCTAATTCCTCCCTGAGCTGAGCCAGGCCTGGCCCTCAGAGAACTTTGGTTCTGCTCCAAGAAGAGATACCCAAGGTACAGTGGTTCGGAACACTTTGTTACCATAAGGTCTACAGAGCGGGCTTCCATTTGCGTTGCCCGGAGGCCCACAGTTATCTCAGGGCTGTCATTGTGGTGTCCAGTGGCAACTCCAAGAGAACGTTTCACCAAATATATGTTGCTCCAGCTTAAACCCCAGAGCTGTAATTACCACTGTGATGTGATTTTAAGAGACCATCCGAAGCTGTAGGGCAACCAAGTTGGCCCTGGCACCTGGCTGCAATACACCACAAGGGAAACCCCTAATGAGAGTCCCAGTGTTTTCAATCGCAATGGGGGAGGCAGCTTTTCAGGCACTTCTGAAATCTTGCCCAATTTCAGAACTCCGGGGGCCGGATCTGACCCTGGAGTAACCCTGTTGACTGGAGTGGAGTTAGCACTCCAGAGTCACACCCTGAGTGCGACAGAAGAACTAGAATAGCTGGATGCAGACGCTGCTCCTTCCTGGCTTTGACCTATTTTCTCTGCCTTCAATTTGATTCCAAGGGTTGAGCAACAGCAGGAAATATCAGTCTAGCATCTACACTGACTTGGTCAGGGTTTCAAAACAGCTGAGCACCCAGCATCTCCCATTGTTCTCAGTGCGAGGGAGGAGATTCTCTATTGTTGTCAGTGGGCAGAGGTGGACTATCCATAACTCTCAATGAGGATATTCTCCATTGGTCTCAGTGGGATGAAGTGGAATTGTCTCTGGTTCACAATGTGGGGAGCAGGATTCTCCTTTGTTCTCAACGGGGTGGAGATGGATTCTCCCATTGTTCTCTGTTGGGGAGTGGGGGGGGGGAGGGGATTCTCCCCTTGTTCTCAGTGCGACTTTCAGGGGCCGAGCCCTTGTAGTTTAATATCCCGTCAGTGGAAGAGCACACTCACCACAAGCACGTCCTCTTGTGGCTGGGGTAGCAGGCTCCTCCCCCTGACAGTCACTCCAGCCCAGCAGGGGTCTCTCTTCCCATACCTCAGCCTTCCAGCCAGGTCACAATTCAGTCACACCCTTCAGGGCAACGAAGTCCAGCAAATAAGAGTTCAGCGTCCTTACAAAGAGGTTTTCAGCCCCGACGCCAGGCCCTCACACCTTCTCTCAGGGCTTTCCATTGTTCTTGCCCCTTTCCATCAGCAGAGGCTTCACGCACCCTTCTCTCAGGCCAGGACTCCCAAGGCTCCCCCTGGAATCCCCCAACAAATCTCAAACTGAAAGTACTCACTTAATGCAACTATCCTCGGTTTTCGGCTTTGTTCCTAAGTTAAATGGCTTTCTCCCTGGAAGTCCAGTTCCTGCCCTTTGATGGGCTACCCACCAGAGCCTGCTTCATTTTGGTGGCTTCTCTGGGTCTTTCCTGGGCTCTTGCTAGACTTTTCTACTCAAGCGAGGATCTCAGGGCCAGCACTCCCCCAGCCTTCCTCTTTGACCCTCCCCATCTTCCCACTCTCTAGTCCCAGTGCGTGACTCTTGAGTTTTTCCCTGCAGCTCCTTTCTAATCTGGGCTTCTTCTCTTAAATGAGCCTCCCAGCTCCAGCCCAGCTGGGCTTCATGATCGCTAACGCTTGGCCCACTCTTCAGATGCAACTCGGTAGCTAAACTGGCCTCTCAGACCCACATTCAGAGCCTGTCTGGGGTACACACCCCATCACACCATCTCGAACAGGAGCCAACACCACAGGCTTCAGAGGCAGGTGCAGCAACCCTGCAGGAGGTTGAGATGAGATAAGCCACCCCCAAGCAAAGTTCTTCCCAATCCCCAACAGTTATCAGTTTAAATCCTCAGGTAGCAGGGTTTACACCAGTGCCAAAAGTCTTGTGTATGGTTTTTTTAATGTACTTATTATAGCTCTGAGCGATTTCATTATCTAAATAAATATTCTTATTAATTATGGCTAATCCTATTTCACTCTGATGCAACACTTCTCAAGTGTCTAATCTCTTTCTGAATCCTGCTCAGCTCGTGGCCTCAGAGGTGTATTGTGGCAGTGAGTTCCACAGGGTAAGTATGGATTGTGTGGGGAAAAGTGTTTTCTTTGTTCCGTTTTGGATTTGCCACCTTTCCGTTTCTTTCACTCCCTTGGAGTTGCCTGCAGTTGACTCACTGCTGCTAAGGGTGGAGGCAGTGTGGTCTAGTGACTAGCACACTGCATGGGAACTCAGGAGATGTCAATTTTATTCCTGGCTAGGCACGGCTCTGCTGTGTGCCTCAGTTTCCCACCACCTGCAAAGTGGGGATAAGGATAGAGCCCTTCTCTGTAAAGTGATTTGAGATTTAAAGATTAAAAGCTTTATAGGAGCAAAGTATTATTATTTCAGACCTGATAGCTGGGATGCTAAGCCAGCCCCTCTGGCTAGTTACAGTGTGATAGGGAGTTGTACCGTTTGTTGTTTAAACCACAGAAAGCAGAGCTGCGAATGTTTTCCACACACAAATTCTAATTTCAGCCAAAATACAAACACTGGAAATATTTTGATTTGGCAATGCTACTGCAGTGCATCATGGGAGTTGTAGTTCAGGTGGCTCATTTCCCCCATTCTCCACTCTAGGCTGCATCCCTTGGTCGGACTACATCTCCCATGACATCCCCCAGTCTCCCTTCTTGGAGAGGGGAGATAGTGGCTCATGGGTGTCCCTAAACATGTTACATCATAGGAGATGTAGTCCAGCTGAAGAGCGCAGGCAGCAGGGGAGAATGGGGACATGAGGCCATTGAACTACAGTTCCCACACGGCATTTAAAAATCAAAATATTTGGGGAGAGGTTGTTTTTTCAATGAAAAATCAAAATTTTCCACAGGAAGCAGACATGTGTTGTGCAAATTGTCATTAAGTCGACAAGCTGATTTCCTGTTGAAAGACCAATGAGATGGAAAATGTTGAACTAGCCCTAGTGACCATGCCAGCCTTATCCATCAGTTGCATGGCAGCAGTCCCTCTTGATGCAGCATATACCGTCAGTAGCCGTGTCCCCTGTCAACATCCCAACACGCTACCTGGAAACACTAGTGATGGAAAACAAGAGCACTTGATCTTTGTGCCCTCCCTTTTATCGCCCCTCAATGCTCCCATCTTAGAATTTTATGACTGGCAAATCCTTGCAGTTTATTTTGTCAGGGAGCAGGGTTCAGCTCAGCACCTTCCAACCCAATAAAGGCAAATTACTCCTTCCTCAGTAGCTGGTGGCTGGTCTGAGCGCTCTGAGGGGACAGAGTTCCTGCCTTCCAGTTTCAATTGTCACCTTAAAAGCCCTCCCCTTGCCAACTTGCCCAGGGATGTGTATAGTCACCATAATGAAGTGGCAAATAAAACTGGTGATAAAAGAAGGCAGCCATAAAAACTGGATAAGCACCTGACACCTGGGACACCTGGGAGGAACCCTCGTAAAACTCCCCAAGGCTACGTTCTCCTCCCTCAAATCTCTCCCTACACAAAATATTTGGCAATTGTTAGGTATCTGATGGGCTGTAACCAGTGCTTCTTATGGGGGGGGGCTAAGTGAGACTTTATTGTTAGAGGCCGGGCATGGCTGCTGCCTTATATTTAAGACAGGCCACGGCGTGCGCAGGGGGGCAAGCGGGGGCACACCCCCTCCCTCCCAGTCAATGGGAGCGACTCGTCCAGGGCTGTGGTGGGGAGAACCAGCTCCTCCGGCCGCAGGGAGAGCGAGCTCTACTGGCCCAGGCTAGAGTGGGAGATGACAACTCCACCAGCCTCAGAGCAAACCAGCTCCTTTTGGGGGGCGGGGGCAAGCCAGCTTCTCCAGCTACACAGGGGGGCAGAGAGCTAGCTCCTCCAGCTGATGGGGGTGGGGGGAAAGAGAAGCAGCTCCTTGGGGGGGGGTTGAGCCAGGTTCTCAGGCTGCACAGGGGGGCAGGGAGCCATTTTCCAGCTTGGGGGGGGAGAGAAGCAGCTCCTTTGACTGTAGGGGAGCACAGAAAGTGCCCCTACAAAAGTGACCACATTTTTATTCCTGTGCACTCCCCTGGGGGTTCTCAACCTTTTTTGAATCGCACCCCCACCCCACCATCAAACACACCTTTCCAATGTGGTCTAGATGGAGCCGGGGCCATTGATTCCAATAAAGGGGATTCTGCTTTTTTAGAAAAAAACAAAAAATCTGCCCTTTGATCGTGCTGTCTAGCTGTACCTAGCCTACGGAACCTTTCAAAAGCACATGCCATAATTTCCCGGCAAGTTTTCGGGGGCAGTATGTCTGCATTTCTGCATCAAAGACAGCTAGTGGGCATGGCCACGCCCGTGCTCCAGGTTGCAACAGCACTCATACCAATTTGGCCTCAGTCATGCTGATGGAGGGCCAGCTGGGCTAAATTTGATTGGCATTGCAACCCCAGGCACCAGGTCGCTGCACCCCCTGAAAGTTTGACCCGCCTCTCCAGGGGGGGTTGCACCCCACTGGTTGAGAGCCTCTGATGTAGGATGATGTACAGAGGGATAGTTCAGTGGTTTGAGCATTGACCTGTTAAACCCAGGGTTCTGAGTTCAATCCCTGAGGGGTCCATTTAGGGATCTGAGGCAAAAATTGGGGATTTGGTCCTGCTTTGTTTGAGCAGGGGGTTGGAATAGATGACCTCCTGAGGTCCCTTCCAGCCCTGATATTCTAGAGAGGGAGGGATAGCTCAGTGGTTTGAGCTTTGGCCTGCTAAACCCAGGGTTGTGAATTCAATCCTTGAGGGGGCCATTTAGGGGATCTGGGGCAAAAATTGGAGATTGGTCCTGCTTTGTTTGAGCAGGGGGTTGGACTAGATGACCTCCTGAGGTCCCTTCCAACCCTGATATCCTATGATTCTACGAAATGTAGGGATTAGGGCTTGGATAAGTAGAACTGTCTGGTCTGTGTGAGGGAGAGACACAAGCCAAACAACCACCGGGCAAGCTGAAGCACCACGAGAAAGCCCTGCAGACAGTACTGAAAGGCTGGACGCTTTTGGGCGCCGAGTGCCAGCTGGAAAGGCAGGAGTGGAACTGCAAACAAAGGAATTGTCTCCGGCTGTTTGTTTGCTCCTGTGTTCAAAGAACCAGGACTTTGTACGTTCTTTGTAAGGAAAGGCTGCATCAAACGTGCCTGATTAGCACCCATTTCTCCTCCTAAAAGGAGCAGCTTACACAGGACCCCAAGTTTTTGTCCAGCCAGTCAGCGCTCGGGTCAGTTGACTTGAGCTCGCAGGACTTAGCTGTGGGGCTAAAAATAGCAGCATCGATGTTCTGGCTCAGGCAGAAGCCGGCTCTGAGAGCCCCCTGCGCTGTGTAGGCACTACCCATGGAAACATACGTGCCTTTGAAAAAACCCCTCAAACCATCACATGTGCAAAATAATGACAAACCGCTCCTGAAACAATCGGGTCGAGATTTATAACTTCACCGCACTGGAGAATCAACAACAACAAAATTGTTCCCATTCCGGAGCAGCCAACGTGAGCCGAGCGGAAAGCTGAATTCTTTCCCATTCTAATCTATAGCCTTCTTGCTTCTTTACCTTCTTTGCTTCTCTATAAGTGAAGGTTTTTTTGCATGAAAATATTCCAATAAACTTCTCACCTGTGCCCCATAAACTGGTGCCTTAAGAGGCCAAGGCGCTTTCTTTGTATCTTTTTTTTTTCTTGCTGCCAAAATTTCTGTTGCTGATGGAAACTTTATGGATCATTTGCTCTCTCCTTCCTAGCAGTAAAACGCCAGCATGATTTCCTGGTTCACTTCTTACAGACAAGATGCTAGTGACATAGGCACTGACTCTGTGGGTGCACCAGGGCTCAGGCACCAACTGGAACAAAGAGGGGGTGATCAGCACCCGCACGGCCAGCTTAATCTTTTGTGGGCTCTGGCACCTGAACCGTGACCCCACTCCCGCGCTCCACCCGAGGCCCCGCCCCTGCTCAGCCTCTTCCCTGAGGCTCCGCCCTGAGGCCCGTCCCCGCTCAGCCTTGTCCCCCGCAAGGCCCTGTCCGCGGCTCGCACAGTGGGAGAGGGCAGAGAGAAGCACCCCCCCGGCAAAAACAAAAGGCAGCATCTGTGGCTAGTGACCTGCTTCTAGGGCTCAGTGATGATGGTCTTGTATCTCTAATCCATGCTGAGACGAGCAGGGAGACTAGAGGGGAGCTGTTGCATCGTAGGTCAGAGTTGGGATACAAGGTGGTAGGTAGGACAACCATGGAGCTCCTGTAACGATACAGGGCAGCCCCGCGCAGAGGGATAGACACTGAAGAAGGGAGCAGAGTTGTTTCCATAATACAGCAGCACGGATCTGAGCTGGGTGTTAGGTGCTGCCTGCTTCTGTTTGCAGCGCATAGGAACAACTTCTTTATGGAACTCAAAATTTACATGTGCAACAGTGGCTATTACTTGTTTCTGCCACTAGATGGTGACCTTTCTATAGAACTATGACTATAGACACAGATTATTTTGGGTGCGGGGGTCTGTTTATTAAGGTTTCCCCAACACTTTCCATTATAAGCCCCTGTTTTTGGTTGCTTAACTTTGCCATAGATTTAACAGTTTAGGCTGAAATTTTACATGCCAGGTATGTGCTTCTGGC
Source organism: Eretmochelys imbricata (assembly GCF_965152235.1). Classification (NCBI taxonomy): domain Eukaryota; kingdom Metazoa; phylum Chordata; order Testudines; family Cheloniidae; genus Eretmochelys; species Eretmochelys imbricata. The sequence continues at coordinate 15,301,177 of NC_135591.1, read as the reverse complement.
TGACTCACCTCCCATGAACCTCTGCTACCTCTGAACTCTGGATTGGCACTCAATCCTATGGGGCCCTGCTCCATCTGAAGGTTGAGCTGGGACTTGGCTCCCATGAGCCCCAGCTTCCTCTGCCCCCAGTGCTAGGAATCACCTCCCATGAGCCTCTGCATCCTGTCTTGGGACTCAGCTCATCTGCCAAGCTTTATGTGAGGATTTGGTTGCTGTTTGTTTATGCTGAGCATTTTGCTCCTCATAGATTCATAGATATTAAAGTCAGAAGGGACCATTATGATCATCTAGTCTGACCTCCTGCACAATGCAGGCCACAGAATCTCACCCACCCACTCCTGCAATAAACCTCTCAACTATGTCTGAGCTATTGAAATCCTCAAATCCTGGTTTAAAGACTTCAAGGTGCAGAGAATCCTCCAGCAAGTGACCCGTGCCCCATGCTACAGAGGAAGGCAAAAAACCCCCAGGGCCTCTTCCAGTCTGCCCTGGAGGAAAATTCCTTCCCGACCCCAAATATGGCGATCAGCTGAACCCTGAGCATGTGGGCAAGATTCACCAGCCAGATACCCAAGAAAGAATTCTCTGTAGTAACTCAGATCCCACCCCATCTAACATCCAATCACAGGCCATTGGGCCTATTTACCATGAATAGTTAAAGATCAATTAATTGCCAAAATCATGTTATCCCATCATACCTTCTCCTCTATATACTTATCGAGTTTAATCTTGAAGCCAGATAGGTCTTTTGCCCCCACTGCTTCCCTTGGAAGGCTGTTCCAAAACTTCACTCCTCTGATGATTAGAAACCTTCGTGTAATTTCAAGTCTAAACTTCCCAATGGCCAGTTTATATCCATTTGTTCTTGTGTCCACATTGGTACTGAGCTTAAATAATTCCTCATCGGAGCTCTTGGCTGGCACTGGTTCCTGTGAGTTCCAGCTCCCTTCAAGCATCATGCTAGGACTCACTTCCTAGTCATTCCTGCTCCCTCGCAGCCCTCATTTCCTGGGAATCCCTCTCCTCCCAGAGCTCGCTTCTTGGTCTCTTCCACTGCCTCTGAATGTTTCTGGGCCGGGACACCTCTCCGGAGAGCTCCTACTCCCTTTGACCATCACTCCATGACTCCCGCTCCCTCGCAGTGCTGTGCCAGGCTTCAGCTCCTGCTCTGGACACTACGCCAGGGCCCCGCTGCAGGGAACCGCTGGCTAGGATATCGCCTCGTGGCACTCGAATGTGCATGGTGGATCGAGCCAGGGAGGTAGGAGGTCCAAACCTTCCGGCAGATTTTGCTCTAGGAAATTGCAGGTCCTTTCCTCTGTGATTCCAGTGTGGACAACGACTCACTGCCTCTCTGCAGCTCCCTCCTGCTCTGCCAGGGAGGGTGTTGGGCAGCAGGGAAAACACTGCCACTTTAACAGAGCCGAACCCCAGTATCTACCTTGTGATGGGCTCGGCAAAAGGCTCCTTCAGATGATGATGACGACTCCCCCTCCTATAAGAACTGAGGGGGCTCAGATACCCAGAGATTGCTGCAGGATAAAGCCCTGATCCTGTACTCAATGGAAATTTTGCCATTCAGTAAACCCTGAACCTAGGATGGATGGATGCAGTGATGGGCAGAGAGAGAGAAGTGGATCAGTTAGATCCTGCTTCCATTGGCAAAAGTCTCATTCAGAGCAGGATCCAACTCATTTCCACACTGTGTAGATTCTTGCCACCTTCCATCTACCTGCATAGAGAGCAGACTATATGGTTCCAAAGACTTCTCCAGTCCAATCCCACCACCCCATCCAGCACTGAACCCCCTTTGCAACACTCTCTTGTGACAGGTCGTGGGTTTTTTGTCTCGAAGATTTCTGATCTCCGCAGAATTAAGGATAGGAATGGCCTGCCGAGCCAGAGCCTTCATCCACCTTCTAAATCTGCTCCCGCCATTAATTTTAATGCCATTTTTCATGCATTGATTTTTATAGGTTTACATTTGTACAGTTGCGGATAGTTATAGAAACAGTTTGACAATTATTTAATGACAGCAGATGTCGAGAGGCAAGAAGTTAAAGTTTTATAAGCCATTAAAACCCATATTGTCAACATCTCATGTCAAAACACACAAAGTAAATATCCTTAAAATCAACAAATCATACCCGTTTTTCCCTGTCCATGTGCTAGTCCATTTGCAACAAGCCGAATACAAACGTCTAAATCACTGGATTTTGACACTAAGAAGTACTCAAGAAGCATTTTTCGTATTTTGCCTGTCTGTACATTTTGATTATTATAAATGGAAACTTTGTTTTTTCTCCTGTTCGTGCGTGAGATCAATGTTTTTCCAAGCCTATTTACATAGCGCATTTCCCTCCGGAGATCCCAGCACACTTTATTTGGTGGCTGAAAGCACAATATCAGAAAGAGAAACTGAAATGAAGAGATGAAAATGACTTTCCCACAGTCAATCAATGGCAGAGCAGAGACTAAAAAACAAGCCTTTGAAGGACCAGTGCGACACCCAATCCACCGGACCACACTGCCTCCTGCTGAGAAGAGCTCAACTATTCCATAAAGATTGTATTTATTGATGTCATTTTTTTGCATCTGGAAGCTTCCTGCTTGTTCCGCACCCCAGATGACATTAATTGAAATGGCGATAGGGCACAATTTTCAAAAGCACCTAAATGACTTAGGATGCTACATCCCATTTTCAAAAGTGACTTGGGCAGTTAGGTGCTGGTGGCTTCTCTGCCGAGTATGGAACATGTCTTGTTGTAAAAGTGGCAGGTCTGTGGCCCAGCACGAGATCGCTTGTTGGCCTCCCTGGCTTTGTGGTACTTAGCTTTCACACGGCACTGCTGCAGGTCTCGGTAGTTCGCCTTCGCCTGCGTCCCCCGGCAATCTTGTCGTAGATGTTCACATTTCAACGGCTGGTCCATAGCTGTGCTTGCATAGGCTCTTCTCCTCACAGGCCCAGGAGATCCAATATCTCCAGTCTACTCCAGGCAGGAGTGCGTCTAGTGCATGGAGCTTCTGGAGGACTGTTAAGGTCAGCATAAGTTGTGCACATAGGCGTCGGCTTCTTCATTTCCCCAGGGCTGCTTGACCCCTGCTCCACCCCAGACCCCACCCCACCCCTGCCTCGTTTCGGCCCCTACCCTGAGCATGCCCCACCCTTGCTCCATCCCCTCCCCCCGATTGCCTCCTGCATGCCACTGAACAGCTGATCATGGTGGGCGGGAGGAGCTGGGGAGGAGGGGGAGGAGCAGATCCGCAGGTGGGTGCTGGTTTTTTCTATGGGTGCTCCAGCCCCGAAGCATCTATCTGTATCTTTAGGCCCCTAAATCCCTTTGAAAAGCTGTCTTTTGAAAAAAATGGGACATAGGCACTTTTGACCATGTTGCTGTAGTGCTCTGTTTAGTGGGTGCCAACTGCACTGCGCCCCCCATAAAAAGCCCCATCATTTTGGCATAGTCTTGGGGAAAATAATCATGTTCTTGGAAAACGAAAAGGCTTTGTGGGAAAATGTTCTGACAAGATGGTGGGGGCTTCCCCTCTTATTGTGTAGAACTGGCCGAGAACCGGGATTTCTATTTCGTGGGAAATTTCTGGGATTTAAAACTGGTTTTGTTCCAAATCTGAATGAAATGTCAAATTTCTAAATTCCTGCTGAATGAGAGAGAGTCATTTCAGATCCATTGAAAGGAAATGTTTGACTTTAGTTTTTATTTTTTTTTATTTCATTGTATTTTTGTATTATTCATTTTATAATATAAAGTACAAGTAAACAGCTAAAATATTTACTAATAAATCCACTTGGAAAAAACCAGAATAAATGTTGAAATGAAGAGACATTTTCAAACACAAAAACTGCACCCTTTCATGGCAGCGCGGCCAAAACAGAAAGTTTTGATTAAAAAAATACCAAGGACTTTTTTGCTGAAATCAACATGTTCCCATGGAACATGTCAGTTTCGACAGGTCGGCATTTTCCAGTGTGTTCCATCAGAACATTTTTGACCGGCTCCTATCATGAGCAAGAGATTGCTCATCTTTGTCTTGAGGCTCCGGGCACACGTGCATGTCACTGCAGCATATGATGTAACATTGCATGAGACATTTTGAATTCTCTGATGTAATACAATAGTACTTCAATCCCCACCCAGGATCAGAGCCCTATTGTACTAGGTAGGCACTGCACAGTCCCTGACCCAAAGAGTTTACAATCTAAAGAAACCAGGAAGACAAAGGGCCGGAGAGGAAAAACCAGCACACTGAGGGAATAGGCCAGCGTCACAAAGGAAGCCACTGGTAGAGGCAGGACTAGAACTCACATCCCATGACCCCTACTTTAGTACCATCACTACTGGACCACACTGCCTGAGAGCGTGTATGCTAGCTAGCATCTGTGTTTAGGCATGCTCAGCAGCTTGAGTGACTTAATAGCCCTATTCTTAGCTCGTGTAAATGGGCATAATTGTGTTGAGGCTGATGGAGCTCTGCTGATTTACACCAGCTGGGGATCTGTGACTTCAATGGAGCTGGGCCCATTTACACTCTAGCTGAGAATATGGCTCTAGAAGTTCCATTTGACTATTCCCTGATCCCTCCCTAAACACAGAATCATAGAATATCAGGGTTGGAAGGGACCTCAGGAGGTCATGTAGTCCAACCCCCTGCTCAAAGCAGGACCAATCCCCAATTTTTGCCCCAGATCCCTGAATGGCCCCTCAAGGATTGAACTCACAACCCTGGATTTAGCAGGCCAATGTTCAAACCACTGAGCTATCCCTCCCCGTGACGCATTTCTGCCCACCTTCGGAGCCCCAAGGTCCACCCAGAGAATCACTGTACCCTGATGACCGTTCAGGAACGAAGGCACGCTTTACAGCGGGCACTCTCTGCTACGCCACATGCTCTGGAATGGAAAATCCATCTGGTTCTTTCTCGCATCCTGAGACACGAAGAAGAGGCGAGTGATTAGAATGTGATCCGGACCGGGCCACGCGCCGTCTGCTATAGCCCAGTGTTGGGGACACTGGGCATGGCCACTAGGTAACTCGAGGGGATGGAAAACCACGAGTGTCAATGAAGCCCCCTCGCACTAGGCCCAAGTGTCCTTGCCCCCCTCTCCCCCCCCCCCCCCGCCCGGAGGCACTCGCAGCAGTCATGCTGGGGATTTTACAACAATATGTTGCAGTCAGACTGCCTGAAACTAAACAGGGCAGATATGGCAGAAAAATGCTGAACAAAGCAGCTTTATATCTATAGTTTAATAGATGGTACAGAGAAGAAGGGAACTAGCTGGGAACTGGATTGGCTGGCTATATGGATATTTAGGGCAGCTTGCTATTGGATAGGTATGCTGGGAAAAAGGATGTATAAAAGCCTGTGTAACTTCCTGCTCTGTGTGCAGGATTTGAGATTCTATTCTCCCTGTACCTTCTTTGAAGCTTCAAATAAACTTTTCCATTTCTCCACCCCATTGTGATTATTGGGTGATGCACACCGGGCAACGAACCCCTGCTGTTGCTTGCCTCTGGCACTGGGTGCCGGCAACACCAGGACACATCTCCTGATCTGCTATCTCCAGAGCTCCCCCGCCTCCCAAGGCTACGAAGAAGAGTCCGTTGGGCCTGCTGTGACTCTGGCAATGTTGGGCTAATTGTGAGGTTAGCGGGATACCAACTGATCACTGAGGTGCTTTCCTAGAAAGCCAAACCCTCGCTCCATTTCCATGGTGAGCTTTACTTAAATGTTCCCAGATTAAAATACCTTCCTTCTCTTTACTGACCTTGCAATGCCCAATCTGCCAATATCCTCAAAAACACATACCGGGCCCTGAGCCATGGCAAATGCCTGGCTTCCACACTTGCTTATGTGCTGGCTGGAACACGTAAACAGAACATCACAGTAGGCCTCCTCCGCCCACAGCACCTTCTCTGCCCCACATCCCTCTGTGCCCCTCTCTCCCTCACATCCCTCCCCCCGCTACACCGTTCATCCCATAGAAAGCAGCCAAGGCTGGGAAGGAAGAAAGGAGAGCGATTGCTGGGTTTAGTTTTAAATATTCAGGAGCCGCTTGGAAAATCGAGGGACGAGGCCAGATGAAAATCTAGCGATCATCCCCCTCAGGAGTCATTAGCAGTGTTTAATACTAGATCTTAGAGCGCTTTACAAAGAAAGTCAGTATCGTTCTCCCCATTTGACAGCTGGGGAAACTGAGGCACAGAGCGCAGCTTGCCCAATGTCACCCAGAAGATCAAGTGGCAGAGCTGGGAATAGAAGCCAAGGTCCGGCTCCTGAAAAGCACCTAACTCCCATACCTCTGAGGATTGACTCCTAGTCCAGCGGCTCAACTGCCTTCTGGTTCAGGTAGTCCCACTGCCATTAAGTCTGGTGACTCTTCCAGGTGTGGTCTTTTCTGTTCTGGTTACAAGGATTGCTCAATGTGTTACTGGTGACATTGTAAAATGTATCTCATAAAACATACAAGATGTGCCATGCTGGGGCGTTAAAGGGACAACGCCAGCTCCAAACTGGTTCCAACGGTAGATTTTGGAAAAGGGGCCTGGGGAGCTATTACAGAATTCCCCCTCCCCCCGCAATGAATTTTTAGAGGCCAATGGGTGCAGTTGTCTTTACACAAATGAACATCTATCGCAGCCTTTGCAGCCCCAACGCTGCAGCTCTGAGAAGGTGACAGTAGCCAGGGCCTGGCTTCCTAGAAGTCAGAGTCTGCACCATGAGAAAGAGAGAGAGAGGGAGGGAGTTAGGACAGACAGAGGCCCTGCCTTTCTGGAGAGGGCTTTGCAGAGCTCTCCAGTTGTGAGGATCTGGGGCCTAAAGGCCATACAAGGTTACTAGAGAGTGTGGACCTTGCAGGCAATCCAGTGGCAGAGGTCTGGAGAAGGGAAAGGGCCTAGGGCGAGCTCCGAGAGCAAGGGGCAGAATAGACACACAAGCCTGGAGAAGATGAGGCTTGAGGAAGTGCTAAGCAGCAGGACCTGGGTTTGGGGAAGAGCTGTTAAGCCTCGCAAGGGAGCCTGACTTGCAGGAAAGAGACCCCCACGAAGGGGTGTTATTTGACGTGCAAATAGGGCTGGCTGGAAAACAGGAATTTCATTTCAGGGGAAAATGTCGAGGTTTCATTCTGCGTGGGAAAATGTTCACGAAAAATGAGAGTTCTCCCCACCCACCCATGTGGAGCAAAGAGCCTGGGGATTAGGGCATGCCGTGGGGACGAGACAGCCCCAGATTCAACTCCCTGCTCTGCAGTCACCTGACCCACGGTCTTCCCTACCTTAGGTCTCCTAAGCATGTGGCTATTTTGGGATGGATTTCTTTTCTTTTCCAGCAAAAAAATTCGATTAAAAAAAAAATCCCTACTAGTTCTACTTGCTGGGAGCAGCGATTGGGCCAGCCAAGAAGGGGAGCGTGAGACAGCAGCAGGAGTTGATGCTGGACCAGGTAAGACCATGTTAATTAAATCACTTAAATATACCCTTTGTACCTACTCACAGTAATGTCTGCTAACAACCACCCCTCTGTTCTTGTGGGCAACAGAGCCAAGGACTGTCCCGCTTACAGAGTGCCACCCCGTTCTGCTGCAACACTAAACTCCCTGCAAACTTTGAAGCGTCTCTTTGTGCCCTGGCTGGGAATGGAATGCGAATCACCAGAAGGAAGATTGCAGCATTGAATTGGGAACAGCCTTGCATTTCTCCAATACGGCTACGGCTGCATCTGGCAGACCCAGACTTTGCTCATCCCAGTTCCAAGCTCCCCACCTACAATGAAGCTCTCATTACAGTAGTTGAGCACTGCATTTCTGGAGGCTGCAATTTGCCATGTGTCTAGCCTCACACAATTTGCATTCAGAAGCTTGTTTAGTTCAGGAGCTTGCCTTGATAACAGGGGGATGTCAAATAGGACCTATAGGAAAGGCACTCTAGTGTAGTGGTTAAGACCCTGTAGCCTAAGGGTTAGGGCACTGGATTTAGGAGACCTGGCTCTGCCACTGACCTGTCATGTGGCCTTTGATAAGTCACTTGCTCTGTGCCCCCGTTTCCCCTCCCACCTATTGTCTTTCTTGTCTATTTACAGAGTATGCTCCATGGAGCAGGGATCATCTCTCACTATGGGTTTGTCTAGATTAGGAAGAGAGACCTTAGTCCAGACCCTTTCCCAGATTCTGATTAACCTCAATTTAGCTGGCCACGGTCAAGGGGGAACTGAGGGAGAAAGTTTTAACTTGCATCTACGTTAGGAAAAAGGTCAGGGTTATCTAGCATGTGTTAGCCAACCCTGAACTCTCTCCTAATATAGATGAAGCCTTGATGTTTGTACAGCACCCTGCACAAAGGGGCCCTAATCTCAGGTGGGTCCCAGTAGGTGCTATGGTGATACAAGTAATAGTCATAATAATAATAAAGATGCCAACTCTTGTGATTTTAACATGAGTCTTGTGATGCTTGTGGGGTTTTTTAGAGTTCTTCTGATCTCTGGCTTCAAACTCAAAGTTTTTCCCTTATCCAAAATGGCTATTGGCAAGTGGTCTGGAGTAGCCCAAGGGCAAGTGCCAACCTCAGGGAAGACTGTTAAGAGGCAGGGCACAAATCCCAAATTCATGGTGAGTTCTAGCTTAGATTTCACGAACCAAATAACAAGTGTGAACTCTTCCAGCGCTATAGCAGCCTAACCATAGAGTCACAGACAATCCCCTTGGGCACTCCAGTCTGTCTTCCCACGCAGGCAAACTTGGCTTTGTGACAGCTGGTCCCTTAAACCAAATCTCACAGCAATATTCAGGTTACTCCTAACCCAAAGGACCAGTCACTTACCTAGGTCAATTGCACCTTAGACCTCACACCAAAGACAATGCTTATGGCCAATCCTATAAAAAACGGACTAAAGATTTATTAACTCGGAAAAATGAGTTATTTACAAGGTCAAAAGAAGTACGTACACACACACGAGCCAGAGTCTTAGGTTCCGAAAGGTAACAGAAGCTGCTGTGGTCTGCAAGCTTTCTATGTCCTTTAGAGCTAAGCCAAGCCAAGAAGTGTGGGGATCCCTTGCTTATGCTTAAATATTGCCCTCTCCAAATTTCAACCAGTGACACAGCCCCTTCTGAGCAGGGATTTTTATCCCCTTCCCGCAGCGTTCAAACTCCTGGGACCAGTGTCGGCGCCTTTCTCCTCTTCGTGAGCGTAGAGGGGCAAGCAACAAAGTCTTTGTCCTTTCATGTTTCCCGATGGCTCATTTGGTTTCAGTGGGCCTTCTTGTGTGCAGGACCAGCTCTTTGCATTAGTTAATGCTTCTTTCCTGTTTGGTGAGTCACCCACTTACAGCGGTTTGCAGTGCAAACACTCAGTGTAACTTTATGCCATGGGCTACAGATGCTACAAGTCAGATTACTGTATGCAGCGTCCTACATGCATGTCATGATGTCTAACCACATTTAAAAAAAAATAATCTAATGCCTCTTTTAACAATGCGACCCCACAGGTGACCCCGTCTGGTTCCCAGCTATGCATGTGTCAGTGTTCAGTGAGGCCTAGGGGCCTGGGCATGAGCTGGCACCTGGTCCACCAGCATCCATTTCCCATGACCAACAAGACTAAAGCCACAGACTTCCCTCAGGCAGGATTTTTCTGTGGCCTTTGCAGATGCCCCTAGTAAAGATGACCATCATGGCCCATTGCTTGCAGTAGGGCAGAAGTCCCTGGCAGCCTTTTTAAGGGAGGTGAGGAAGGACGGTTTTGTCAAGCCCACCAACAAGTGACAGCAGGCCAATGGTTCTAGCAACCTAGCCACCAGGCATCTCTCTACAATGATCTTTTCCATCTGATTCCCAAGGGAACAACTCACCTTAATCCAACCCCACTGGTGCCGCATCCGCAATTTGCCATGATTATCCATTACATGCAGCTCTGATCTTTTGTCTCTTACCCTCAATTGGCACAGAAAAATGATCAAAGAGCAAGCCCCCTTGGGCGAATACGTGGGCAAACGCTTTTCACAGACCAGTCTCTCCATATCTGTCCCCTCAAAGGAAACCCACACACCTTCGAAAGAGGGGCCTGGGAACGAAAATCCCTAACTCTGCTAGACACCCAAAATTGTGGGCTTCATAAAGACACTGGATTTATGGCTCATCACAACAATCTATAATCCACTCCTCCTCCTCTGTGCTAGGATTGTAGAGATGCCCGCTTCGCCTCCAATGGTCTCTTGCAACATGTGTGAACTCCTTATGCGACACTCTGGGCTTGTCTACACGAGGAACTTCCAGCTGCACTGATGCAGCAATAGCACTTCTGGTGAAGACGCTCTAAGACGATGGGAGAGAGCTCTGCCGTCAGCTTAATAACTCCACCTCCGTGAGAGGGGATATCTGTGTCGGTGGGAGAAACCTACTGGCAACATAGTGCTGTCTACACCAGCGCTTTGGTCGGAATAACTACCTCATTCAGAGGTGTGAATTGTTCACACCCCATGCGCGATGTAGTTGTACCAAAGTAATTCTGTAGCACAGGGCTCCAGGTACCTTTCCCAGTCCTGAAGAAGAGCTCTGTGTAGCTCGAAAGCTTGTCTCTCTCAACATAGGCGTCGACTTCCCCTCTTTCCCCTGGGTGCTCAACCGCCCCCCGGGCCACGGCGCTGCCCCCACTCCACCCCTTCCATGAGGCCCCGCCCCTGCCCTGCCTCTTCCCACCCCCATACCAACCCCTTCTCCAAAGTCCCCACCCAACTCCACCCCCTCCCTGCCAATATTCCAACTCCTTCCCCAAATCCCTGCGTCTTCCCCCCCTCCTTCCCTGAGCACGCCGCGTTCCCACTCCTCCCCACCCCTCCCAGAGCGTGTTAACGCTGCAAAACAGCTGTTTGGCAGCAGGTGGGTGGGAAACGCTGGGAGGTAGGTGGAGGAGTGGGGACATGGCACGCTCAGGGGAGGAGGAAGAGGTGGGGTGGAGGATGAAGGGAGCTTGGACGCCGGTGGGGGCAGAGCACCCACTGATTTTTCCCCGTGGGTGCTCCAGCCCTGGAGAGCACCCACATAGTGGACACCTATGCCTCTCACCAACAGAAGCTGGTCCAATAAAAGATATCATCTCACTCATCCTGTCTCTGAAGAAGTTTGGCTAAATCAAGGGCGTGCGGTGCGTCGGATGCACAATGACTAATCAGCTGTTCAAGCTGTTCTTCCCAGACTCCCGTGTCAAAGCTCTGAGGAGAGACATGAAAAATGGCTCACACGTCATTGTTTCCAGTGTGTACACTTCTATGTTTTTTTTCATCCTCACTTCCAATGGCCATAATGCCCTGGGCCCAGGTGCACCTTATCAGCAAAACCTCTGCTCTAAAATTCACTTTGAACTCATGCAGCGTCAACTAACAAACTCCCTGACCTGCAAAATCGAAGGGGGAGGGTTTTCAAAGGTGCTGAGCACCAGCCGATCCCGATGCGACCCAGACACATGTCAGGCCCTCTGAAACATCAGGTTGCAATATCAGTTTGTTCCATTTATCAATTGCAAAAGAAGTCAAGTATCATCCTCATTGTCCGGATGGGGAAACTGAGGCACGGGGAGGCCAAACGACTTGGGCAAGGTCCCAAGCAAGTAAACAGCACAGACCGAACTAGAACCTAGGTCTCCTGAAGACTAGTCTAGCGTGCCAACCATGGGGCCTTGCTGACTTTTCAAAAAAGAAAGAAAAAGGGACTTTACTTATTTTATTTACAGCTGGGTTTGGGTGTGGTAGGAAGATGAGCTAAAGCAGCAGCCTCTGACTCACCATGCTCAAAGTGGTGCAATAGGTTTCCTGTGCTCGAGGAGACACTGTGGTAATTGATGCAGCCAGGAAGGGGGCTGCTCTCCCCTGCTCGTTCTCAGCCAGGATGCTCTCAAATGGGCGCTTTCGTGAAATTGTTTTTCCAAGTGCTGTGTGAGGCTCAGGGTGACTGGCTATTTCCAGCTGACATTAAGTTACCTGCTGATAAGAGGGGGCAATGGGAGGTCACTGGTGCGTTTCACATAAACAGCTTCTCAGACACAGTGGGATTTTATGGAGTTTAATTCCCAGAGCCAAATTTACCCAGAAACTGATTAAAATCAGTGCTGGGCAATGAATTCTCCCTCACAATGAGAAGCTATTTATAGAGACACCCGTATATACACACACACACACACACACAGAGTCTACACCAAAGCATAACCATCTGCGGCAACACATAAGGACTGCATGGGCGGGAGACAACACAAACCTCACCGTAAAGGGATCTGTAGTTAGAAGGCTGGATCCCCAGCTGGTCTAAATTGCCCATAGCTCCACTGAAGTTAATGGGGTCAGATCACCACATGGTGTAAAGTATCATAGTCTAGTGAAGTCAGTTGGGCCAGATTCCCAGTTGGTGTGAATCCATTGAACATAACAAAACTAGGCTGATTCACACACCAGCTGGGGATCTGGCCAAATCTCTCAAGCATGGTCTGCACCAGAAGCCTGCACTATTATAATTCAACTGGGTGTTTAAATCAATTTAGTAAAACCGATGGAAACTCCCGTGCGGACACCCTCTTCGGTTTAAACCTGGCATGCATCATTTATGGCAATTTCCTTGCTGAACCAATAGTTAAATCCAAGGGAAACCGGTTTAAGAGTATGTCCACACAGGAGTTTGTATCACTTGAACTAACTCAGTTTTAAAAACAAACAGTCAAGCTGTCTGGAGTGGCTCACGACTGTGAGTGCCAACCTCAGGGCATACACCCCAAACTGGTGGTATGGTCTATCATTAGATTTCATCAAGCCAGTAACAAACGTGAACTCCTGAATCGCTGTACCAGCCTTACCATGGAGTCACAGACAGTCCCCTTAGACTCCCCGGTTTTTCTTGCCACCCAGGCAAGTTGGATTTAGCAATAAATGGTCACACCAAAAAAAAAAAATCACAAAATATTCAGGTTGCTTCCAGTCCCAAGGGACCAAATCACTTACCCCAGATCAATTTATACTTTAAATTTCACACCAAAGACAACACCTGTAGCCAATCCTGTAATAAACTAACAAAGGTTTATTAACTAGGAAAAAGAAATAATAGATTTTTTTGCAGGTTAAAGACAGCAAACATACACACAAAAGAATTGCAAATGAAATCCTAAAAGTGACAGAACTGTAGAGAATGATTTGTCAATTCAAAGTGTTTTTCAGGGAGGGCCCAGAGGTAACCTCTGAGGGATCTCTGGCTTCAGTTTGGTGTCTCTGGCCCTGGGAGAGTTCAAACAGCAAAAGAGATGGTCAATTTTCCTGTGTCTGTTTTATTTCCTTCATTCAGCCTCCAAGTCCATGGGACCAGCTTCCGTGTGATAAGGCCATTCACCAATCCTTTGTATTGCAATGTTCCTTGATGGCCCATCTGATTTTGATAGTTCTTCTGTATGGGTGGGGGGAAACACTCTTCCCATCTTAGTTCACAAGCTTAGAGCTGGAAGAGACCAACCAGCTTTCCTACTGCACCTGGTTGCAAGCCTGGCTCTATTTTAAAATCTACAGTGTGATAAGATCAGTAACATAGACAAAGCTTTGCCATTGAGAGGTAGTGTGGTCCAATGGGTAGGTACAGCCCCCGGAGCTAAGGAGACCTGAGCTCAAGCCTTGCTACTGACCTGCAATATGACGTTGGGCAAGAAACTTTGCCTCGCTTTGGATTTGTGCTGGAAATGGCCCAACTTGATGATCACTTTAGATAAGCTATTACCAGCAGGACAGTGGGGTGGGAGGAGGTATTATTTCATGATCTCTGTGTGTATATAAAGTCTGCTGCAGTTTCCACGGTATGCATCCAATGAAGTGAGCTGTAGCTCACGAAAGCTCATGCTCAAATAAATTGGTTAGTCTCTAAGGTGCCACAAGTGCTCCTTTTCTTTCCCACCTTTGTCCGTTTCTTTAGACTGCAAGTTCTTTGGGGCAGTGACTTTTATCTGTGACTCTGTGTTTGGACAGCACCTACCACAACTGGGAGCTGATCTCAGTTGAGGCATCTAGCTGCAACTGTATGATTCTCCTTTTGACCCAAACAATTAGCCAGTATTTGGGGCCTTGTGGGTCATTTTCTTTAGGAAGAGAAATTGATGATGGAGTCAGGTGTTTCTTTGATGCAGTCCTGTTTGTTTACAAAGAGTATACATGAAGTCCTGTTTCCTTGAAAACAGTAGAAATCAAATAGCAGGGGACAGTTTCTTTGCTCACAATTCCAAGCATCTTTCCAGGCAGCACTCTGCTCAAAAGCTCTCTCGGTTAGCTTTTTCTTAGGGCCACATTACAAGTAATTCTCTGAGGTTTCCTTGCTGCCTTCTGTGTCTGTTTCTTGTGACGTTTCTGCTTCTCTCTCATGCACACAGCTCCCTCAAATACTTAGCCCCTGTGTTTACATTTAGCCCTCAGGGAAAATCCCTCTGACTGCATGGCTCAGCTTCTGCTCCAGCCTTGCCTGTAGCCTGTATTTTGGATGGTGGCTTCTATTTTTTCAGATATCTTCTTCCATAAAGGAGCTTTTTACATGTATCCTGAAGGAGGGGTGGCTGTTATGCCAACCAGCTTCAGTGAAGTTTCACCCAACCTTCAGGGTAATCGTGTTATAAATAATGCACATTATCTCTCAGGGATGTGAAAAATCCCCACCGCTTATTCCCAACCCCCTGGTGTAGCCAGTGCTAGGTGGATGGGAGAATTCTTCCATCAGCCTAGCTCTCACTTCTTGGGCGGGTGGATTACCTGTGCTGATGGAAGAACCCCTCCAGTGGGTGCAGGGAAGACGGTCCCTAAAGTCCTACCGTTGTGGCACTGCTGTGTTTTAAGTGTAGACAAGCCCTTAGTCATGGCTGTGCTGCCAGCCTTCCTGGTGTGATAAAAACGTCACTGAGAAAGCAGCGGTGAATCGCAAACTCTCCACCATTTCCGCCCGAGGTGTGAGACTGGGAGATTAGACAGGAAAAGATCAGCACCGCTGTCTATAAATAGCACCTCGTTGTGAGGGCGAATTGCCCAGTGCCGATTTTAATCGGTTTCTGGGTAAATTTTGCACCAGGAATTAAACAACATAAAAAAGCCAGCCGGGGCTGAGAAGCTGTTTATCTGAAACGCTCCAGTGAGCTCCCGTTGCCACCTCTTATCAGCTAATGGAAACAGCCATCAGACAGCACAGCTAGGAACATGATTTCATGGAAGAGCACCCACTCGAGAGCATAAGAACAGAAAGCGAGCCCCTCTCACAGCTGCATCAAATGCCCCAGAGTCTCCGCAAGCACAGGGCTCTCTGGAAAGCCCGTTGCATCGTTTTGAGCCTGGTGAGCTAGATGCTGCTGCTTTCGCTCATCTGCCCACCACCCCCAAACCCAGCTATGACTAAAATCAGGAAAAGGTCAGCACAGCCTAATGGCGAGGGCCTCAGGAAACCTGGGTTCTAGCTCGTTCTCTGCTACTGACCTCCTGTGAGACCTTGCCCAAGTCACTTCGCCTCCTGTTCTTGGTGTACTTAGATTGTATGCAAGTTCCTCAGGGCAGGATGTGCCTGTCACGATGACTCAGATCCTTAAAGGTATTTAGGCACTGAACACCCATTGATTTCTATGAGAGTTAGGTGCCTAAATACCTTTGAGGATGGGGGGGGGGGACGAAGGCAAGGGCGGGAAAACTTTTTGGCCTGAGGGCCACGTCTGGGCATGGAAATTGTACGGCAGGCCATGAATGCTCCCAAAATTGGGGTTGGGGTGCAGGAGTGGGTGAGGGCTCCAGTTGGGGGTGCGGGCTCTGGGGTGGGGCCAGAAATGAGGAGATCAGGGTGTGGGAGGGGGCTCCGGGCTGGGGCAGGGGGTTTGGGTGTGGGGGAGATGAGGGCTCCGGCTGGGGGTGAAGGAGGGTGCTCTGGGCTGGGATCAAGGGGTTTGGAGGGGGGGGAGGAGGATCAGGGCTGGGGCAGGGGGTTGGGGCGCGGGGATGGGGCCTCAGGGGTGCAGGCTCTGGGCGGTGCTTATGGTAAGCAGCTTCCGGAAGCAGCAGCATGTACCCCCTCCAGCTCCTAAGTGGAGGCGTGGCCAGGTGGCTCTGCACACTGATCCACCTGCAGGCACTGCCCCCACAGCTCCCATTGGCCGTGATTCCCAGCCAATGGGAGCTGTGGGGGTGGGGCTTGGAGCAGGGGCAGCATGCGGAGTCTC
Organism: Eretmochelys imbricata; assembly: GCF_965152235.1. Classification (NCBI taxonomy): domain Eukaryota; kingdom Metazoa; phylum Chordata; order Testudines; family Cheloniidae; genus Eretmochelys; species Eretmochelys imbricata. Next base: position 15,284,963 of record NC_135591.1, on the reverse strand, counting down.
CTGGCTACCCCTACATGTAGGAACCAGAGGGGGGATATGCTGGCTACTTCCCAGGAGTCATGTGGAGCGGGGCAAGCTCCTGACCACACTCCCCGGCTGGAGCGCCTGAGTGGGGCAAGCCCCCGACCCTGCTCCTTGGTGGGATCTTCAGGGTCGGATTAAAAGATCTGACAGGCTGGAGGCGGCTTGCGGGCCATAGTTTTCCCACCCCTTGATTAAGGGCTTGTCTGAATTTAAAACAGCACAGCTGAACTGCCGACACCACCTACGGCGCTGGGAGTGGGTCTCCCGCTGGCACAGGTAATCCACCTCCCCAAAAGGAAATGGGGGGGTGTGTGGATTTTTCACACCTCTAAGAGACATAGTTATACTGAGCTAATTTCCTAGTGTAGACCAGGCCTAGCACAACTGGGGCTAGATGTCTAAATCTGGCCCTTACATTAAAGTCTGTTCACGGCTGGGAATGCTCTTTTTTGTCTTATTAGGGGGTGGGATTTTCAAAACGGCCCAAGTGACTTAGGAACATTTGCAAGTCGATGGCACTTGTGCTCCGAGTCACCTAAGCACTTTCGGAACCCCCACCCTACATAAAACAGTAAAAGATCCCTAGGTAGGGTGTCACATTCTACAGGACTTGCCACCTAGTGAGCATTTCCCTCTAGTTTCATCCACAAAAAATTTGGAAGGGATACTAAAGTTCATGCTTAGGGGCTTAAGCTGCAGCTCATGTGGAGGCCTAATCCTCACACACTTTCTTACTCTGGGGTTTCTTATACCTTTCTCTGCAGCATCTGACACATCGGAGACTAGATGGACCATTGGTCTGATCCTGTCTGGCAAGTCCTGTGTTTTGATCGGGAGTCAAGCCTCCCTCGTGACGAAGTGGGAATTTTCTTAATGTTTGTGTGAATACGATGTGTACCTCAGTTTCCCCATGTGTTGCACAAGTATCTAGGTGGTGGGACAAGGGTGTGTGATCGTTGCAGCGACCCCTAGAGGGCAGGTGTGATGGCCATCTGGCTGCCTGGGCACAGACAATGGCCAACACTCAGTATCCTGGCAACTGATGGCTGGAACCCACCCTCTGCAAGAGCCAGCTGAAGGAGTTGGAGAAAAAAAAAAAAGAGGTGGATGCCAGGGGACCAGTTTGCCTGGGAAAGAGTCAAAGGATGGAGGAGGGGCAACTGGGAGTGGGGCTGCTGGAAACTGGTCAGTCTCCTAGTTTGGGACAAGAATCCAGGGCTGTGGGTCTCACCAAGATGGACTACACCAAGTGTAACCCATACACCTCCTGGGTGTGGGGTTCTGTCCCATCGAGTGGCACCAAGACCCCTTAGAGAGAAATTAATGAGTCTGCTCTACAGCCTTTGCTAAGAGCCCCATGGCTTTTAGCTCATGCAGTAGAGGCTCATGCATGTAGCTCCAGAGGTCCCAGGTTCGATCCTGCCCGCCAACGACCAAGGGGGTCTGTCAGTGTTACATAAGGCTTCCCTGCTGTCCCATCCAGGTGGACTCACTGTGGGGAGCACAGGTCATGAATAGGGGTGCTGCTGAACACTCGGTCAGACCCACGAGGCGCAGACACCAAGGAGGCTTGTCCTAGTGAGAGTGCACCCTGGGGGGAACGTCACACAAGAGGGTCCTGTCTGAACTTCATTCCCAGTGGTTCCAGAGCACTGGACCTGCGCTCCCGTCACACTCCTGTGCTTCTGTATGTGACTTTCTTCCCCTCTCCATCTCCTATAATTACCAAACCAGCACTGTGCTCAGTGGGTTTAAACTCCCCCGTGTCCCCTCATCAGGATGTCTATTTTGTGGAAATTATTTCTTCCCTAGCAGATTTCAGAGTCTGACTTTTCTGCTCAGTAAATTGCCAGCCCTGTTCTCTGTGTCACGGCACTTTCAGGAATCTTAACTTTTTGTTTAAACGTTTTTGTTTTAAAAAAAAAAAAAATCTTCCTGCCATAGTTTTAAGCAGAGTATATGGATATGTCATGAAGAGCAGCAGTTGCTGTAAAGAAATACTATTGCAGCTCTAAAAAAAGAGCAGGAGGACTTGTGGCACCTTAGAGACTAACAGATTTATTTGAGCATCAGCTTTCGTGGGCTTATGCTCAAATAAATGTGTGAGTCTCTAAGGTGCCACAAGTCCTCCTGTTCTTTTTGCGGATGCAGACTAACACGGCTGCTCCTCTGAAACCTGTCATATTGCAGCTCTGATTTCTAACAGATTGACTCTTCCTGATGGGAACAGCAGGAGTTGGAGGAAGAACAGCCCAGGGTTTCATCTCAGGCTTCCTGTAAACTCAGATGGGATTTCCTTGCCTTGTAGGGTGTGGTGTAGCAGTAGATCGAGTTTGGCGGAAGAGGAGGGTCTGGTCACAGATGGGGAAGTCTTACAGCTGTAACCCAAATTGGTGCACGGGGAAGGATGGTCCTGTGGTTAAGTCACTAGGCTTCAGGAAACAGAAGTTCAGTGCTTAGCTCTGCCACTGACTGACTGTGTGAGGCATTTCATCTGTGCCTTCGTTCACTGCCTGTAAAAGGGGGAGATGCTCTTCTACTGTGCAGCGGCCCAGGGGTGTTGTGAGGCTGAAATCCATTAATCTTTCTGAGGTCAGGGTTAACTGCACCTTTACCCTCTCTGCAGGCAAGCAGCCCCTTTCCTTCACCTGTCCGGAGGTGCAGCATTTCCCCACTCGCAGACGGAGCTACAGCACCCTGTTTACCCAGCAGATCTGGCTGATTTCAGCTGCCTTGCAAGACTTCCCTCAGGGGCTGCAAACACAGTGACCTAAAACAGCCCTTTCAAAAAAACAGATCATTTAATTAGGCATTGGAAGGATTCAGTTTTCATTGGAAAATGTTGCTTTCACTGTACATCCTCTCCTATCCCCCGACAAAAAGACATTCTCATCGATAATAGCTGAAATTCACAGATAGGCAAAGGAAGAAATATGCTGCTTGAGAACTTAATAGAGTTTGATTTAAGACTATTTGCTTCGTGTATTTTGACATGCTGGTGTTTTAGCAGTTGTAAAGCTTGAACTTTCTGAATCTCAACATCTATTGTCATTAAAAGATTATTGTCTGGCTTCCCTATTGTCTGATCCGCCCACACATAATTACCCACCACTGTGAAAATTTACACAGATCAAAATTCAGGGAAAAAAGGCTTGCAAATAAACATTGCTATTATCTGCTGAAATTGGAAAATAATACAAATGGAATTCTGCCCCAGTCTACATATAATCTCAACAGTAGGCAGAAGGTAGACAAGAGAAGAGTGTTCTTAACCCAATAAAGGGGCTATATGCCTGGCTGTCTCACCTATAGCTTACCATCTCCTCCCACCCCCATTTTAGGAAAGGCCAGCTCCTCAAGACCCATCCTCTCTGTGGGTACGTCTACACAGCAGCTGGAAGGGGTAATTCCCAGCATGGGTAGACATACATGTGCTAAATCTGCCCCACCCCTCGGGTATGTAAGCCGTGTCACTGCTGCTACATTTCTACTTTTAGGTGCTGGCTCAAGCATATAGTTCTACTTGAGCCAGGCTTCACTCCTCCCAACTACGGACCCTGTGTCAGTCTCCTTCTCTGCAAACAGCCCCTGACAACTGCCTCCTGTTCTCCTTTTAACTGTTGCCTTTTGCTCTGTCTGTTCACAGCCCTGATGCAACAGTTGTGTAGCTTTGGGCACAGTTAAGAGCACAGCATCGTTTCGTAACCTCCGGCCCTGTTGCTGAGAAGTAGAACTGCGGGGAATTATTTGACTAAAACTTTTTTTTTCCCAGCAAAAAGAAGACAAAAAAAAAAAAGCAGAGTCAGGTCAACCGACATTTTGTAAATTGTTACTGGGGGGCGGGGGAATCCCAAACAAAGTCTGAACTTTTTCCTTTGGAAATGCCTGTTCATTGCAAAACTTCCTTCAGTTCTACAGAGAAAAGTTTTCAAATCACAAGGAACTTTTCCTACTGACTTTTCCCAAACTGCCAGCAAATCAGAAAATACACTGCTGGAAAAAGCTCTAGCCAGGGTGGGTTCCCTCGAGCCATTGTGTTACCTTCAGCAAACAACCTGCTATTCCAACCCCCATGCAGCAAACATTTCAATATACTCACACAAGGAAGCATTTCCCATTACCTTGTCAGTACAGATCTGCCTCATGTCCTTCACACTGAGATCAAAAGGTGATAAGGGACACAGAAGTACCTAGATAAATAGAGGGGTTTGTGGACCCTGTAGTGGTTGAACCATATAAAGGGATTTTTGAGCATGCTACTAAGGCTCTGCTACCAGCAGGTGATTCCTTAGTTCAAGCAGTCTGATACATACCTTTTTTTAGAACCAGTGGTCCTGGGTTCAAGTCCCATTAGCGACTCCCACAAGAGCTCGGCCCAGGGTGATTCAGTGGGGGAGAGAACTGGTTAGGAATTTGTTGACAAAATGGTTTTTCCACTGAAAAATGCCAATTCAGCAAAACCGAAACTTTTTGTGGTAATGCACTCATTTCAACGAGAAAGATTTCTCAGGTCCAGGATAGAAAATGAAAGGAAAAGGCGCACCTTGCAATAGCCCTGTGGTTATGGTGCTCATCTGAAATGCGAGAGATCCTAACTGAGTGCCCTAACCAGCAAGCTATTCCCTGTTCAGGAGTGGGCCTCTTTCCTCTTGGAGTTGTTCCACATTGTAAAAATAATCATGGAAGCAGCAATTTGAACCTGGATCTCTCCCTTCACAGGTGAATGCCATAGTCACTGGGCTAATGGCTGCTCTGGAGTAGGGCTCTCTCTTTCGGACTTTTCACCAAAAAAAAAAAATAAATTAAAAAAAAATAGAAGATAGATGGGATTCATGGGAAATCATTTTAAACTCTCAAAAATTTTGCACGATGGGAAAACTATCTCCTACCCAGCTTTAGTGGGGAAACATCTTGTATTAATGGGATGAACCATTGGGATCAGAGAAGAAATGTAGCCAAAGGGCAGTCATGCCTGTGGCACAATCCCAAAGCCAACTGAGCTAGGAGAAATCTGTGTCAATTCAATAAGCAGCTCTACTGAACTTGTTCACAACAGCAGCTCTCTCCTCCACTGGCTGAATTCTTCTCTGGCCCCTGTACATCTGAGTGATGTGAAAGGGCCAGAGTGGTGTCTGTCGGTCATGGTCTTCACAGTCCACCCTACTGTGCTGTGCACTCATCCCACAGGCCCCTGAACGCAGAGAGATTCCTGCGTATAGTTTGTACAGCTAGTAAATTTTGCAAATGCATGATCATTACCAGCCTTCTCATGGCGACGCTTACCCGCCCCCATAACAAGCACTATTAAAGCAATCACGCAGGAGTGGGAGCAGCCATTAAAATTAGATCGTTAAAGTTGCAAAACCATTTCCGCTCTCACGTGCTCGTAACTTTCACCTTCTGGGACAAACTTTTCCAGCTTTGGTCTCCACCGGAAAGTGATGTTTCTGGGAAAGTTTGAGCACAATCCCTTCAGCTGTTTGGGTGTTCGGAGAGTTTGAGGGATGGGTGGGGGAGAGATGTGCATTTCCCCCCCCCATTATAAAAAAAAAAGTCTGTTCATTTCTCTTTTTGTAGGGTCAATAATCGCTGCCTCTCTCTCCTGTTTGCACTGCACCTCTAATGTCAGGTTTTTGCTAGCTGAGGCACTTTTATGGCCCCCATCACCACAGTATCGGACATCTGAATTTATTCTCACAGCATACACATGAGGCCTGGCAGTGCCATTATCCCCAATGAATGGGTGGGGAACCAAGGCAGACAGGATAAGGATCAGAGTTTTAAAGACACTTAAGCATCTAATTCTTTAAAAAAAACTTGCCCTAATTCAGGCAGGAAAAGGACTTAAACACAGCTCTCCCAAGTCATAGGCTAAGGTCCTAACCACTAGGCCATCCTTTCTCTCAATGAGCCAGCAAAGATCAAAGGAGAAAAGGGCTGAATTTCTTGAATGTTTAAAAAAAAAAAAAAAAGAATTCAGAAAATGACCAAAAGGTTGGGCATAAACAAGCAAAAGACACCGCACCCGTCTGTATTATTTAATATTTATATTACTCTGGGTTTGTACAGCGCCTAGCGCAATGGGCCCTGTTCCCTAGGCATTACAGAAAAGTCAATAATAATATTGCCATGCAGATGTCAAATTCATATTATTATTATTTGTTTTCCATAGTGCCTGGAGGTCCCAGCTGAGCTCAAGGCCCCATAGTGCTGCACAGACAGAGTGGGAGATAATCCCTGCCCTAAACACAGAGTCATCTTTGAGACCCCAATTAGGAAAGCACTTAAGCACCTGCTTAAAGTTAGGCAGGTGCTTAAGTCCATTCTGATTAAGCAAAGCATTCATGCAGTGCTTAATTTGCACCAGGGCTTGCCAGGGGGCAGCCTTGGCACCTCTAGGCTTGGCAGTTCATAGTCCTGGCACCTCTTGGCTTGCTGCATCAGTTATGAACGTAAAAAAATTACTTAAATCCCAGCACCTAATTGCTTGAGCCCCGGCACTTCTTTCATTACAAATTAAGCACTGCATTTATAGAATCATAGGACTGGAAGGGACCTCTCGAGGTCACCTAGTCCAGTCCCCTGCACTCATGGCAGGACTAAGTATTATCTAGACCATCCCTGACAGGTGTTTGTCTAACCTGCTCTTAAAAATCCCCAACGATGGAGATTCTACAACCTCCCTGTGCACATGCTTAGGTCCCAGTGAAGTCAATAGGACTTCAGCATTTGTGATTGCATGCTTTGCTGAACCAGGGCCTTAATAAAGAAGGCAGGGTGCATAGGGGATCATTTTGGTGGCCTGGGAAATATGGGTTCTTGGAACCGGCTGCCTGTATCAGTTCATTGTGTCCCATGAGTTCCCAGGCGCATTACCATACTTCACTGTCTTGCCATCCATCGTTGTACAACAAGGATGTGCCCATCCAGAATTAGTCATCCATCCTGTTCTGCATGCAATTATAGCCTCGGCAAAATTAAAACTTGGCCCTGTGATTATACAACAGAATCCCCATGGGTGTGGGAGAAGGGAAATAGATTGGCATTATAGCAGGGGAGAGGCTGAGAATGTGTGACCTGGGGCAAACCAGTTGCTAAGAACTGGATAGGATATGACAGAGCAAGGGAGACCGATGGGACAAACCTGGAAGAAAAGGCTCCGAAGAGGGTACAAAGATACAAAGAACAATATAGGTGACAGGTGCTGACAGAGGCAGTGTGATCCAGTGGACAGGGCACTGCAATGGGAGTCAGCTGCTAATCAGCAGTGGGATGTTGGGTGAGTCACTTCCCCTCCCACCCTTAGCCTATTAAGATTGCAGTCCCTCTGAGGATGTCTCTCATTGCATATCTGTACAGCATTGAGCACGGTGGGGCCCTGATCTTGGAGGGGGCCCCCTGGGTGCTACAGCAATCAGAGAAGGATGGTGTTGTCTTTGGTAGCCAAGAGATGTGGTTCTCCCTATAGATCTTAAATCTGACCCAGGGAATTCAGCCACACGTAATCTGTTCGCTGAAGAGCCAAATTCATGCGTGAATGTGCAATACTTGTGAAGGTGGATGTTCACATGAGATTCGCTCACCTAGCTTGATATCTCCTTGTGCTTTTCAAATCAGCCTTTTGGAGAGCAGAAACGATGCCATGGGATCTCCGGCGCTCAATCCCACAGCAAGAAGAGCAGTGCTGTACAACTCCCGTGAAATCTGGAGCTTTCCTTAAAGCCCCTAGACCACGGGTTCATGGTGCTGTATGGGGGAGTCTCGGCTTGTGTTTACAAATATAAAGCCATTTCTAGTGCTCATGGCCACTACGGAGGAAAACTGGGAAGCATGAAGCAAGGGCACCCTGAAGGTGCAGAAACCAGACTGTAAATAAAAAGAGCCCAGTATTTATCATTTTTAAAAATCTCTTGGTTGTTAAGCCAATCTCATGATGTTTGAAAGCTTGAGGTTGACAATACTGGAAGAGTAAGTTATGAGCAGCAAATGCCTGAAGCGATCGTTGCTACAAATAGCCTACAAGCCCTTCAGGGGCTGAAGCACGTTGGTAGGAACCATCTAGGCAGCAAAGAACAAAGTCCTACAAACTGAGGTCTGTTCCTGGCAACGCGCTGAGTTTGCTTCCTGTATGTGGAACGAATGGATGGATGCCAGAGCTCATGTCTAAAACCTAGAGACCTGGCTTTATAGGTTATAAGCCCCCCGTAGAGACCATGGTGATCATCTAGTGCAGTGGTTCTCACCCTGGGGGTAGGCAGGGGTCTTCCAGGGGGTACGTCAACTCATCTAGATATTTGCCTAGTTTTACAACAGGTGACAGAAAAAGCACTAGGGAAGTCAGTACAAACTAAAAACAGACAATGGCTTGTTTATACTGCTCTATATACTGTACACTGAAATGTAAATACAATATTTATATTCTGATTGATTTATTTTAGAATTAGATGGTAAAAATGAGAACCTAAGCAATTGTTTAGTACTAGTGCGCTGGGATACCTTTGTATTTTTATGCCTGATTTTGTAAGTAAATAGTTTTTAAGTGAGGGGTATGCAAGACAAATCAGACACCTGTAGAGTGACCAGATGTCCCGATTTTATAGGGACAGTCCCGATATTTGGGGCTTTGTCTTATATAGGTGCCTATAACCCTCCACCCCCAGTCCCAATTTTTCACCCTTGCTATCTGGTCACCCCAGACACCTGCCAGGGGTACAGCAGTCTGGAAAGGTTGAGAGACGCTGATCTAATTTGACCTCCTGCATAACACAGGCCATGGGACTTTCCTGAACTAATTCCTGTCTAATCTAGAGCAGATCTTTTAGAAAAGCACCCTATCCTGATTTAAACATTGCCAGTGATGGAGACTCAACCATGACCCTTGACAAGTTGTTCCAATGATTAGTTACCCCCACTGACAAAAATTTGCACCTTATTTCTAGCTGAATTTCTCCAGCTTCAATTTTCAGCTAACCTCTTGCTTGATCAGCTCCACACTCCTCCCTGGATCTTATCTCCACAGTCACTTTGGTTCGTCTCATTACCCCACCAATCTAACCCCAACATCCCAGCATGGGGTATTTAACACCCCCTCTCACTGACGAGTTCATTTACCGAGGCTGCAAGCAGAGATCAAACAGTCACAGCAAACCAGACATTCTTCGACAAACAGGTCTTCCTGCATGAAGTGAATGACTCACTTATGGATGCATAAACATCTTTGTGCTGACACAAAGTAAAGGCTGAATCAAACCTGTCTATGACTTGTATTGCTATACGGGTCAGAAACCTGACCCTTCTTACAGGCAGACTTGGAGCGCCTAGAGGCATCCCATATGCACAGTCAGCACCAAATCCTGAGCATAAAGTGGTTTGACTTTGTGCAAAATGTCACAATCACGCAGAAATCTACCCTTCCTTCGGTTGCTTATTATAATCAAAAGCCGCTTTGCATGCTCTTCGACCATGTTGCCAGGAGGGAGAAAAACACCCCAGCAGGCCATGCTCTCAAAACTACATCGGCAAGTGAAGGGCTGCATGCCCTGACCCTATCTGGCTCTTCCCCCGGGGCCACCCCAGAGATTCATGGATTTGCAGGATTGAACCAGATCTGGGAACTTCACTACAGAATGCCTGGTTCACTGCCATCAGCCGTGGTCCCTCTGGGAGGCACAATGGTTCTCAGCCATGTATGTACTTTTGATAATGATCTCATTCACCCCTAAACCAAAGCCAGAGATAGTTAGGCTGTGCACATTGCCAGGGGGTGTTAGACGCCCAAATCCCAGGCCTACACTACACTAGGAAGCTATGGAAACATAGCTATGTCGGGTGGGAGTAAAAAATTCACACACACCCCTCGCTGACATAGCTATGCAGACAAAACCCTCAATGTAGACATAACTATGCCAACAGCAGTGTGTTCCCGTCACCTTACCGAACGTTGTTTTGGATACATTGGCAGATGTTGCATCTACACAAGGGGGCTAGGCCAGCATAGGCTCTGGAGCGTAGACATGGCCCCAAGGAAAGTCAAAGGAATCTGGGCAACTCCCTCATTTCTGAAGTCTGCCCCTTGTATAGTCATTATAGTGTTATCCTCTTGTGATATTTGGTGTTTTCCTTAAAGCCCCGGCTCCTGGAGTCATGGCAGTATGGGAGAATCTCACTTTTCATTGAAAAAGGTGAAGTACATTTCTAGCTCTTATGGCTATAGAGAAAAGCCAACATATGTGATCTCTAAAATCTCCAAGCCCAGAAAGCAAATAAAAGAACCTCAAATGTATTATTTGTGTTAAAAGTCTCCTGATTTTTAAGCCAAGTGTATGATTTTGGGAGAGGCCTGACGTGTAATTTGTGAACCCCTGGAGTCAGAGACTCCAGTGCAAGGTGGCTGCAGATCAATACCATTTGGTGTTGTTAGCATTTTACTCTCATTTTGCACAAGGTCCAAGGCAAGGGAGAATCTGCCTGGCTGTATTTCCCCACACTGAGGCTGTGAAAAGTTGCTTATCCCCCAAAGTCTGTCTTGCACAATTATAACTAATGTTCACCCCAGCTGACTGCAAAGTTCTGAACATTTTGATTGACTTTAAGATTTATTTTTCTGATCGGCACCATTAAACCAATTTAGAAAAGTTTAGCAAAATTTCCAGGGCAAATTAAAGCTGTTGAACTTACTGTTTACGGTTCATAGCTAGGAGAGCAAGGACTTTTTTTTCCTGTTGTGCTGATGTGTCAGACGCCTCTGCTTTCTCTCCTGATGTAGGTTTACTTTCCCCACATGCAGTCGGGGCCATAGGACCCATTACTCCTGGGGATCGGGGGCCAGAAGATGTGTGAGACATTCAGCCAGGCCAAATTTTTCAACCACTTTTTTTTCGGCAAAAAATGCAGATTTGGTGATACCAAAATGTTCTGCGAATTTGTGCCAGTTTCGCATCATTGCTCATTTTGAAAAAAACATCCCCCAAAACTCACCGAAAAAATCAAAATGTTTTGTTTCCACATTTTCAGAACAAAGTTTTGATCTTTCCCTTTGAAAAGACTTTTTATTTAGACATTTCCTTTAACCTTTTTTTAAATGTTAAAAAAATCTAAATTTAAAAACTTTTTTCTGACTTTTTGATTTGCTGAAAATTTTAAAAATGTTTTCTATTCAATCTGAAAAATTCCTCCCCCACCCCTCCAGTTTTCTTTGGGAATTCCCAACGAACTGAAAATTCATTATTTAGCCAACTTAAATTCTAGCAACATTTAACTAGGGTTACCTGAAAATCCCCTCCCAATTTTACACAGGGGGCTCCAAGTCATAGAATTCATCGATTCCAAGGCCAGACGGGACCACTGTGATCATCCAGTCTGCATGCTGGCACATCACAGGCCACAGAACTTCTCCAAAATAATTCCTAGACCAAATCTTTTAGAAAAATATCAAATCTGGACTGAAAAATTGCAATTTGCAGATGCTTTTGCAGACATATGTCTGAAGAATGAAAATGAGGAAATAGTTTAAGGATTTGAAATCTATGAATCCATAAATAACCCTTTGCAGATTTATGTGGTAGTCCCAGTGTTTCCAAGTCTCACAATATTAGGTGATTTCTTAAAGCCCCAACTCCTGGAGTCAGGTGATTATATGAGACTTTCAGGTTTGGTTATTTGGCGGTGGGGGAAGGTAAGTCTCTATTCCTCATGAGTGCAGAGAAAAAATTGAAATCATGAACCCTAAAGACTCCAAATCCAGAAGGCCAATAAAAAGAACACAAAATCTGTCTGCAGATGCACTATTGAGGCCAAATTCTCATGTGGTGTAAACTAGGACATTTTGGGGACTTAATTGGGACTTAAGTACTGCATAGGCCTTGTGCTGGGTCTCTGCATTGGGTGAGAGGAGGTAATTTTCCTAAGGGACTGGAAGATGTCAGGAAAGTCCTGAGGTTAGAAGAAGAAAGGAGTGTCGTCTCTCTGCCAAGTGGTAGCAGATCTTGGGACCCTGCATGGCAGTTTCCCAGTGGAGGAGAAATCAGTGAAGCAGAGCCTGGGTATTTTCTCAATATAGCTTGTTGATTCACACTAAACACACCCGTCCTGGAACAGAGGGGGTCACAAACAGCAGGCAGGCAAATCCCCTTTTTCACAGGTCTCAGTCCAGCAACCAATACCTAGTTTCCAGGAAGCAATGGTGCCCCAGAAATGGACTCTAGTTTGAGAGATTTAGGCTAATAACAAACTTTCCTGCTGCTCCCAACAGCTCCTCCAACAAGAATGTGCATCGCAAAACTAGCAGTAATACAGCATTTCGTCAAAGACTGTACATTGCTTGAATGCTCAGAACTAACCACCTGGGGACTCCTGCCATAACAGTATACATGGGAAAAAGTGGGGAGTCATGTGTTTGGAACTTAAAAGAGGAAGGAAATTAATTCATGGATGGCAGGAACAGGGACAGTCAGAGGAAGGGAAATTAATGGGAATGGAAGATCCGAATCTCTTAGAAGAGCTCAGCTGTGCAATCTAAACAAGGGCACATTACAGAAGTATAAGGTGTGCAAAATAGCCCAGAGTCTGCAGGAAACATGGTTAAAAACCAATGCAAAACAGGGCTATTGCAAACCCAGATTCATCAAAATTAGTCATCCCTGCAGACAGAAAGCCCGGAAGATAATTAAATGCTGGAACCATCTTACTGTATTTAAACAGGTAAAGGCACGAGTTACAGATTGCTAGAACCCCCAAAGGCCCTTCCTTTGAAGGAAGCTTCATGAGAGCAAAAGCAACAGGACACGAGTTCCTTCTTATGAAGGAGAATTTGCTCAGGGCTACACTGTGCACCTGGGAACTGACTGCTGCCCCGCCCTTTAAGAAAAGGCATTGTGCTCCCAGGGCCAGATCTTTGGGCAGCTCTGGGAAGCGGATGGATATGTCTATGGCTGTGCCTTTTCCTGGGCTCTCCTGGGAGGGCAAGGATTCCAAATGGAAAGGCGCAAGTTTCCTTAAATTCCCCCTCCCTACATTCACCTGTGACAGCTGCCATCTGAGGGTATGTCTAGACTGGAACCACAGGGTGTGGCTGCAGCTATGCATTAATCAAGCTAGCTAGTTCAGGTGCCAGAGCAGTGACGTTCCAGCTGCATGCATTTGCTCCATGAGAAATTACCCAGGTTTCTGGACAGGCTCGTACAGCAGCGGCTTCACTGCTCCGGGACCCTAGATTAAAGCTATCTAGGGTTTGTCCACACAAGCTTCAAACACACCCAGCGATTGCAGTATACAGCTACACTGAGTCAACAGCAGGGCATTCCAGAGCTGAATGCCTAAGCTGCTTCAGTTTGAGCTAAAGAGCCAGGCTTTGTAGCTAAGGCCTGTGACACACTCACATACTTTGTAGGTCAGGCACAACAAGGGACACACTGACCCAGGGGTTACACATGTGCCCTGGGGCTGCTGGGCACAACCAAAGGATGAAATTCTCCCAGGCCTGCTGCATCTTTTAAGCCTAGGGTGACCAGACAACAAATGTGAAAAATCGGGACGGGGGTGGGGGGTAATAGGAGCCTATATAAGAAAAAGACCCCAAAATCGGGACAGTCCCTATAACACCAGGACATCTGTCACCCTATTTAAGCCTCACGGGCAGACCCTCTGCATTCATGGGGTAAAATTCACCCTAGCTCAGAGCAGCCGGCCAATTGTCAGTCCTAGGTCAGCAACAACTATTCTGATAATGACAGGTTTCAGAGTAACAGCCGTGTTAGTCTGCTGCAGTTTCCACGGTATGTATCTGATGAAGTGAGCTGTAGCTCACGAAAGCTCATGCTCAAATAAACTGGTTAGTCTCTAAGGTGCCACAAGTACTCCTTTTCTTATTCTGATAATCTAGCCCAATCTCCCACATAACACAGCTCAGAGAACCTCTCCCCGTAATCCTTGCATTGATGCCAATAACTTGTGGAGCTGGAGCTATAGCTAGGGAGACCCCGCAGTGTAAACCAGTCGCTCTTCCTCACCATTGAGAAACGTTCCCCAGGGAACTGCACGCAGCTTGGCAGCTACTCATGGGAGCGGTGTGTGGGGGAGAAGCAGGGAGGGGTGGTGACATGGAGGGCAGGAGGTGACAGAACAGCCAGTGCAGCAGATCCAAGGCTGGTCATTTAAATAGAAGGTTTCAGAGTAGCAGCCGTGTTAGTCTGTATCCGCAGAAAGAAAAGGAGTACTTATGGCACCTTAGAGGCTAACAAATTTATTTGTTAGTCTCTAAAGTGCCACAAGTACTCCTTTTCTATTTAAATAGAAGTTTCACACTGGTTCCTTAACATAAGGCCTTGCCTGTATACAACCCTTAACTTTCAACTGGTTTCAAAATCAACTGGTCTATGTGCAATGTTGTATTTGGTTAACTAAAGGTGTGGTTTTAAACCAATTCAGTGCAACTTTGTGGGTGCATGCTTTGAAGTGTCCATAGGTGGTGCTAAATCAATATAAACCGGATTTTAAACCGGTGCAAGCTAAATTGATACGTACAAGACAGATTTAAGGGTATAGCGACATTGAGATCAAAGATGTGATTGCAGATATACCTGCACGAGCTTTAATCTAGCTAGTACGGCTAAAAACGCAAAAAGATATGGTGGCATGGACCCTGGCACTGGCTAGCAACAGAGCATGTACCACGGGGACCAGGCAGATTAGTACAGCCGAGCTGAAGCCCCTGGGGCCGTGCCTTCACAGCTGTTTTTAGCGGGTCTAGCTAGCTTGAAGCTAGCACAGGTATGCCCACCCGCAACCACACCTTCGATTGCAGTATAGACTGTCAACAAGGGGATATACTTCCTGGACACTGGAACTTGGGGTGCTGCTGCACCCCCTGACTTGAAGTGGTTTCCATCCTATCCAGGGTTTAAAGTTTGGTTCAATGGCTCTCAGCACCCCCACTGTACAAATTATTCCAGCCCCCCCATACATTAGTTTAGCCAAACTGATTTGAAATGGATTTAAATTGACCAGTGCAAACCTTGTGTGTAGACAAGCTCTCTGTTAAAGCAGTGTAAACCCCTGTGTGGATTGGTTTAAAAAAATCACACCATTAAAACCAGAGCCACTCCTGTGCGTGAAGGCATGTCGGGGTTGAAACATTAGCCAAACCTGGTCAGATAGCATGAGAACGTTTCAGGTTTTCATCACGTTTTCTGGTGATATGGCTAGAAGTGACAGTTGGCTCCGATTGGTTGGCCGTTATGAACAAGAATGAGGTCATGCCAATAAAACTCTAATAGCACTCTTTGATCCCATTTCTGATTTAGTAGGGGAAAAGGTCATTGCACAGGGACCATATTTGGCTTTGTCAGGTGTCTGATAGAGAACCATGTAATTGATATAAAGGATCGCAATAAAGAGCACTTAGGAAAGAACTTCACAGCACAGATTTGAAGTTAGTGCTCGGACAGGAAATTGACCTCTGCGGTACAGAGATAGCTATTATACTGTATTTGTATATACCGTATTTGCAGATGTAGCCTCCCCTCCCCCGCCCCCCAATAACTCTGGAGTCTCATTGGCCGGGAACTGTGGCCAATGGGAGCGGCGGGGGTGGTGCCTGCAGGCAGGGGCAGTGCGTGGAGCCCCCTGGCCTCCACCCCCAGGGGCCACAGGGAGGTGCCACGAGCGGCGTGGGGCCAGGGCAAGTAGGGAGCCTGACTTGGCCCCGCCACCCGGGAGCCACCCGAGGTAAGCACTGCCTGGCCAGAGCCCACACCCCAACCCTCTGCCCCAGCCCTGAGCTCCCTCCCAGAGCCAGCACCCCAACCCCCCTCCTGCACCCAAACTCCCTCCTAGAGTCCACACCTCTCTTGCACCCCAACCCCCAGCCCCAGGCTCAGCCCGGAGCCCCCTCCCACACTCCAAATCCTTCAGCCCCAGCCCAGAGCCCACCCCCCTCCTGCACCCAAACCCCCTTCACCAGCCCGCTGAATGTGAGTGAAGGTGGGGGAGAGCTAGCGACAGAGGGAGGGGGGATGGAGTGAGTGGGGTGGGGCCTCCGAGAAAGGGCGGCGTCAGGGGTATTTGGGTTTGTGTGATTAGACAGTTGGCAACCCTACCTACACGCCATTGTAATAATCTTTCTACAAAATATGCCATGTGAGGTATCATTTGAAAACTCATAACTCACTGGTCAATAATATCATGATGAAATGTGTGTAGCAATGTTAAATGTTAAAGTTCTGAATGGGGTGCTGGAACAATTTGTATAGTGGGGGGGGAGAGCCATTAAAACAAACTGTGAACCCTGTATATGGTGGAAACTACTTCAACCCAGGGGGTGTGGCAGCACCCCAAGCATCCCTAGTTCCAGCATCTAGGGGTCTAAATCCCCCTGAATAGTGTTGTTCAAACCCATGTAGCCCCGGTTAGGCAGGACTGGTCAAGCAGGTCTTAAACACAGGAATGTGTGTTCACCTCAATTTTCATATAAGTTGTAAACAGGATCTTCTGACAGTGAGGGGGGGAAGACAGGAAAAAAGACAAATCTGCATTTCAGACAACAGAGGTGAGAAGAAACAGCGTGCACCGTGTCACCTTCTTTACTGTCTGAATGAACTTGAATTGGGGTTAGCCCTCAGGAAAATGCATTTCAAAGGGTGACTGAACTATAAAGGTGAGGGGCAAAACCACTCCAAGTTATCTTTCCCTATCCATCTCTCTTCTGTTCACCTAAGAGGACGAAAGAAACAGCCATTGGACTTTGGGGGCCAATCCTGCCTGAGAGTTTGGTCAGTAATGTTACTGGAAACATGCGGTGAGGGACTCTAGTTTGTTACGTTTGTAGTTAAATACATTTGTTTCATCCTTCAATCAAAACTAATCCAGTGTTATGAACAGAGTGGTAACTCTATTTATGGTTGCAAACTGTTGTATGTTGATCCCCTTAGAGGGGCAAATAGACCTAATATATCTGGACTGTCAAAGAGAGGGCTGGACAGTGCAGAACACCCGTTTTGGGGGGAAAATCTGGGACTGGAAGTGTGTTGGGGTCACCCTGCAAATAGTAACCAAGGCTGCTGGAAGCCAGAGCATGGCTGGTGTTTGCTGACAGGCTGCTGGGGTCAGAGTTGCTGGACCAAGGCTGTGGCTATATACAGACACTCAGGCGTGACCTGCATGTTGTTTGGCTGTCTGTGAGGAGATCATGTTCAGAGCTACAGCAGCAAAGCATTGTGAGGCACACCAAGTTGCAAGGCAAGCCCCTCACTGGTCTGGATTGTACCCTGGAATGTCATATAGGGAACCCGGCTGCATTTGGAGGGAGAGCCAGGCCAAACTGAAGAAGCAGCCCAACTGGGCAGGAGTAGGCTGGCTTACAAAGCCAGGAAGTTTGCTGCAGGGAGAGAGGCTGCAGTCAGTCTCTGGGAAAGGACAGGAGAGAGAAAAAGGGAGAGAGACTGGAGAGGGAGCTTGCCCCACATTCACTCCACAGAGGCAGCTCCTGTCCCATGAGGCTGGGCCCAGCTTCCAGCTCTGGGTGTTGTGACCTGGAGCACCGAGTTGCATACCAATCAGGTTTGGAAGTTTATTATAAATCAAATTAAACCAAAGGTAAATGGAATAATGTCATATCTAGTATACAAGGGAGGCAACAGCCAAGCTAGGTAGGTTAAACCTTACAGAGACAGTCCTGGTAAATGGGAGATCACAGTTTAAGCATTCCGTGTGTCTGTCCCATGGGCTCAGCCATTATCCCAACCTCTCAGTTCCTGAAATCATAACGGTCAGTGAGACTATTCCAGTCCCCTCTTCTGAGGGTCTGTCACTTACACTCTGAGTTCCTCTAAAGTCTAGGTTGCGAACGCTATCCCCTGGTGCCTGCTAATCTATCATAGATTATGCAATGGATTTTGAAGCCAACACACCCTCCCCAGTAGATCTCCCAATATTATTTACTAATGCATGAACAAAGAGTTTTTCATCTCCTGTTACTTAAAATACATCACTTCAAAGTAAGTCCAGGAACTGTTTACATACCACTTGATAATAACGACATCTAGGTACTGTAGTGTAGGTGTACATTTGTAATGAAGAATAAAGGGAAGGGGGGTGTCCAAAGGGGATGGCCCAGGCCTCTGGGGCTGCTGACACTTAAAGCAGCTATGAAATCTTTACTGGGTGGTCAGGTAGAGACAAACAACAAACCATCGTAAGTCTTCTGACACTGAACTAACTCTCTGCTGTGTTGTTATAACTGTACCCAGGCACTGTACAAAAGACTGATAGTGCCAAACTCTTGTACAGTTGTAGTAACACAGCAGTGAGTCAGTTCAGTGTGAGACTTAATTATGATGATCACAACAGTTAAAAACCCAGGAAAGCATGCCCTTCCCCCCCCATGAGACCCCTACACCCATCTCCTCCCAGAAACCTCAGCCCTCAAGTGAGCCCCTGCCCCCTTCCACCTCACTCCTTCGCCTTCCTGCTGGCTTGAGGCTTCTTTGGAGGAAGGAATTTTAGGGTCTTACCCTCTCTGCCCCACATCCAGCCCAGCTCCCCCGCCCTGCTGGGTCCCTGGGAAGGAGTTCCCATCGCAACTCAGAGCGGGCAAGACCAAGCATGCTTCCCCCTATCCCTCCCTACCAGGCCAAACTAGAATAGCCAAGCTGCCTCACCCCACCTAACACCTTACCCCTCCCTGCTAGCTCAAGGCTTCCCACCAGTCCCCAGAACCGAGAGGAGCTGCCGCAGGTTCAGCAGGCTGAGTGGGACCCAGCTGCTGGCCATGCTCCCAGCCATGGAAGATGCACATGAAATCAGGGCATTGCTGTGCTAAGTGCTGTAAGAACAGACAGTAAAACACAGTCCCTGCTCCAAAGAGCTGATCGTTGAAATAGACTCAGGGAGGAGAACCAGAGAGGGGATAGGATTCACCAGAGGTTACACAGAAAGTCAATAGCAGATCAGGAATCACAACCAGGTCTCTCAGGGGCTCATACAGTGGCCTAGCCACTAGACCACACTGCCTCTAAACACAAGGGTGGGCAAACTATGGCCTGAGGGCCACATCCGGCCCTTCAGACATTTTAATCCGGCCCTCGAGCTCCCACCAGGGAGCGGGGTCTGGGGCTTGTCCTGCTCCAGCTGGGGAGCTGGGTCGGAAGCTTGCCCCGCTCTGTGCGTGCCATGGCTCTGCGCGGCTCCTGGGAGCAGCAGCATGTTCCTCCCCTCCAGCTCCTACGCATGGGGCAGCCAGGGGGTTCTACACACCGCCCCTGCCCCAAGTGCCACCCCTGCAGCTCCCATTGGCCGGGTACCATGGCCAATGGGAGCTGCAGGGGCAGTGCCTGTGGACAGGGCAGCGCGCAGAGCTGCCTGGCTGTGTCTCCACGTAGGAGCCGGTGAGGAGGAACATGCTGCTCTTTCCAGGAGCTGCTTGAGGTAAGCGTTGCCCAGAGCCTGCCCCCCCCAACCCCCTGCCCCAGCCCTGATCCCCCTCCTGCCCTCCAAACCCCTCGGTCCCAGCCCAGAGCACCCTCCCATACCCCCAACCCCTCATCCCCAACCCCATCCCAGAGCCCTCCTCCCCCACCCACCCCCCCGCCCCAGTCCAGAGCCCCCTCCCACATCCTGAACTCATTTCTGGCCCCACCCCAGAGCCCATTCCCCCAACCAGAGCCCTCACCCCCTCCCACACCCCAACCCCCAATCTCGTGAGCATTCATGGCCCACCATACAATTTCCATACCCAGATGAGGCCCTTGGGCCAAAAAGTTTGCCCACCCCTGCTCTAACAGAGTGTAGCTTTGCTGTATCCACTTACCTGACTACGTATTGACATGCTATCTGGAACAGTCTTCTCCTCAGACACCTCCTGTGTGTTATTTTTCTACTACTACTCATATAGTCAGAACAGGTCCATTCTTGCAACAAGTGCAGTATCTTTAAACAAGCTGTGACCCATCAAAGCCTCAAGGTTACTCGAGCCCTCTGCTCCGGCAAGGGGACCTGGCTCCCTGACCCAATTAAAAACCTCTGCTCTGACTGACCACAGTTGCTCTAGTAGGACCAATAATAGGTGAGGACAGATTGCATGCTGCCAAGCTGCTGTAGCCTGGAGAACAGGCTGGGAACAGAACACAGCCCACAAAAAGAAAAGCCATTGTTGCTAGAGTAGAAACAACACCCCAGAGTTTTCCCCTGATTTGGAGGGCAGTTAATTATAATTATTTATTATAGCAGGGTAGCCAGACAGGCAGCTTTGGCCTGAGGCAAAGCCCCTTTAAGAATGGGCCTGGGGTAGAGGGGATGATCAGACCCAGCTGGGAATGGGTCTGACTGCCCAATGGACACCTGATGCCAATAAAAAACTGAAAGCACCACCAAGGTGGGCTGAGTTATAAGAAGCAGGTGAACGATTGGTCCATAGGAAAAGTAGGGAAGAGCTGGCTAGGAACAGAGTGGGGGCTGGTAATGTGGCCCCTGGGTCAGAGGACAACTAGCAGCTGGATGCTGGGGTTTGCTAAAGGTTGTTGGTGCAACTAGTAAATGGTGCCCTGCAGAAAGGGGAGCCCAAGCCAGACCCTTGGTTTGGTGTTTAAATCTCCCAGGGTGGGAGAGACCGAGCAGTAGCGAGCATTTAGTTATTACTGTTGCAGTACTATCTAGAGCAGTGGTAGTCAATTTATTTGTCAGTCTAAATTTCTTGGTCAAGGTATAGTTGAAGTCTAGACTCCAGAGAAAATTAATAATGATAAAAAAGCAAATAAAAAGAGTTTGGGGTCCATTCAGAAGTGCCTGGTGATCTGGATTTGTCCTATGGTCTGGCTATTGGCTCCCCCTGATCTAGGGCAGGGTGGAGGGCAGCACTTTCTTGACCCTGTTGTGTTAGGTGCTGTATAAACTTGTGGGTAAATGACAATCTCTGCTTGCAAAAAGTTGATCATTTAGAATAGTGGTTTCCACCGTTGCCATTGTAGGACCTGTCTCCTGCATGGCTGGGCCTCCCACTTAGAAATATGGGAACAGCAGGATGGTTGTGATGCCCTGATCCCTTTTTGTGATCCTCCAGGGGTTGCAGCCACTGGGCTCAGAACCCCTGATCTAAAAGGCAAGAAGTCTCAGTTGTGTGAGACAAACAAGTGCGGAGGGCAAAGTCCTGCTAATAATAGTATGTTTTAGTACAGAGTACCTAATTCATAGATGCAAGGGGGTAGCAGTGACCCTGGTTACTGCAGCTGACCAGCTGCTTAGCAGGTATTAGATGGTGATCCTATCCCACCATCCAAAAAGCAGCTTTAAATGTGGTGTAGACAGGCTTGGTGAAACAGTGCTTTTCCCATTAGAATGGGATGCATGTTGGGGGCTCTGCTGAGAGGCTCAAGGAAGTTTGTGAAGTAGGTGCTGATTCTTTCATGCACCCTGGGCCTAGTTTTCTGTTGCCCTGCATGGTGCAAAATGCACTCAGAATGGCAGTATTGCACCTTTATGCAAAATGGGTTAACGGGTCTGGAGTCTGGGTATGTGTTTGGAGGCGGGAGTACAAAACAGCAATACGTTTGGCAGTGATTTCTGAGCTGCCTGGGAGGTATGGAACTTTTTTTATTGTTTCCTTTTTCAATCCCATTCTTGGGCATGAGTGCCAGCAGCTGCCATGCTGAGCCATGCCAGGTAGCCAGCAGGGGAGAAGAAAAACACTGCAATTAAGAGTAGGGACACTGAATTTGTATAAGTAGGAACATTGCCAGCAGATCAAGGGACATGATCCTTCCCCTCTATTTGGCATTGGTGAGGCCTCATCTGGAGTACTGTGTCCAGTTTTGGGCCCCACGCTACAAGAATGATGTGGAAAAATTGGAAAGAGTCCAGCAAAGGGCAACAAAAATGATTAGGGGGCTGGAGCACATGATTTATGAGGAGAGGCCGAGGGAAATGGGATTATTTAGTCTGCAGAAGAGAAGAATGAGGGGGGATTTGATAGCAGCCTTCAACTACTTGAAAGGGGGCTTCCAAAGAGGATGGATCTAGACTATTCTCAATGGTACCAGATAACAGAACAAGGAGTAATGGTCTCAAGTTGCAGTGGGAGAGGTTTAGGTTGGATATTAGGAAACGCTGTTTCACAAGGAGGGTGGTGAAGCACTGGAATGGGTTACCTAGGGAGGTGATGGAATCTCCTTCCTTAGAGGTTTTTAAGGTCAGGCTTGACAAAGCCCTGGCTGGGATGATTTAGTTGAGGTTGGCCCTGCTTTGAGCAGGGGGTGGGACTAGATGACCTCCTGAGGTCCCTTCCAACCCCGATATTCTTGGATTCTATTGACAGAGGCAGGGCAGCCCTGGTCTAGAACTTACTTGCAAAAATATTCACTACTCTCACCTGCTCGGAGAGGTACCTGAGACAGACCCTCTTACCAAGGGCTAATTCGGTTTACACTGAGGCGGTTTGCAAAACCACTCCGCATTCCCAAACTGTCTCAACTGCTCACGTTAAAAAGTTCATTTATTTGAAACCACTTACTTGAAAGCTTCCTTTACCTAACGGCCTTCCCCGAGTCATCCGCTATAGCTGTGCGAAGCCTTGGGAGAGAAGGAGCTCTGTGTGCTCGTACAATGTACAGTCATGGCGCACATGCGGCTGATAGCTGTGAATGGAGCAGAGAAAGCACAGGTCCCTACTGGGCGAAAGGAGTAACTCTGCAGACTGTCAGGCTCCTCTGTTTGATATGGGACAGCTAGACTAGCGCAAGGGTGTCAAACATACAGAGGCTGGAACTGGCCTGCAGGCTGTATCCATGTTGGGCAGCATTTTGGCTCTTTTTTTTTTTTTTTTCCTAGCCCTCCTGGCTTCAGAGATACTTGGCTCCCATTGGGAAGGTTCACTGCGGTGGCCATCCCTGCCTGAGTCTGCAGAGAGCCTCGGGGATCAGTCAACTCCCCCCTTTCCTGCTAATTTGATTGGGGCAGCAAATCTACATCTCAGTGATGACACTTTATGAACTGTTTCATGGCTGATTATTTTGGCAGCTGGAAGGGGGTGAGAGAGAAGCACATGGGGGGGGGACGGACACTGGATGGTGACTGTGGAACTGGCAAAGGGAAGGGGGGACAAAACACGGGGGACAGCAAGACAGGGCTGGCAGAGGTTCGGAGGAGGGCTGGGGGTGGCAGGGTAGGCCTGGTGGAGGGTAGGGCAGCTTGGGGGTGAGAGAGCTGGTGGAGGGAAGAGGGGCTGGCGGGCTGCAGGGCAGGGCTGGTGGAAGGATTGGGGGGCTGCAGGACAGAGCTGGTGGAGGGAAGGGGGTTGAGGGGCTGCAGGGCTGGCAGAGGGAAGGGGGGCTGGGGAGTGGCAGGGAAAGGGGGTGGGGAGTGGCAGGGCTGGCAGAGGGAAGGGGGCTGAGGGGCTGCAGGGCTGGCAAAGGGGAGGGGGATTGCAGGGCTGGTGGAGGGAAGGGGGCTGGAGGTGTGGCTGGGCTGGGGAAGGGGGGCTAGCAGAGGGAAGGGGGTTGGGGGTGGCAGGGCTGGCAGAGGTAAGGGGGGTGGAGGGTGGCAGGGCTGGGGGATGGCAGAGGGAAGGGGGCTGGTAAAGGGAAGGGGGCTGGGGGTGGCAGGGCTGGCACAGGGAAGGGGGTGGCAGAGGGAAGGGGGCTGGGGATGGCAGGGCTGGCAGAGGGAGAGGGGCTGGGGGCTGGCAGAGGGAAGGGGGGTGGCAGAGGGAAAGGGGCTGGGGCTGGTAAGGCTGGCACAGGGGCTGGGGGCTGGCACAGGGAAGGGGGGTGGGCCCGGCTGGGAGTTTGAGGCGCTGGGGGCAGGGACAGAGGCAGGAGAGACGGAAGGGCACCGGCAATTTCAGCCGGCGGTGGGGGGAGCTGGGGGCGGAGCTTGAGCCGCGGGGGCGGGGCCGTTCCCGGCTCCGGTGTAGTGGCGGGGGGGGGGGCGGGGGAGCCGGTAGCTTCCAGTCAAAAGGCGGGCGCGGGGTGGGTGCGGGGAGCAGCTGGCGCTGGGGCACCGGGACGCGCAGGTACCGAGCCGGGCGTAGAGTTGCCCCTGTGGCGGCGGGCTCAGCTCCCCCGCGACGGCGGGTTCTGAGGGGCCCCTGGGGGGGCTGGCTCGAAGGGGGGCGGGCTGGCTGGCTGGCTGTGAGGGGCCCCCTGGGGGGCTGGCTCGGAGGGGGGGGCTGCCTGGCTCGGAGGGGCCCCCTGGCGGGCTGGCTCAAAGGGGGGGGCTGCCTGGCTCTGAGGTGCCCCTCCACCACGGGGTTGGGCTCCCCCCTCTCTCCCTTTGTGGGGGGGTGGGTCAGTTTCTCCCTCGTGTAGCGGGGTAGGCAGCTTTCTGCCCCCTTGCCCAAGGGCTGTGTGAGGGAGTGGTGGGGGTGGTCTGAGTTTCCTGACACCTGGGGGGCCTGGCTTTAACCCCTGCCAGGAGTGGGTGAGGCCTCGGAGTGGGCAGGGTCGAGGGTGAGTCTTCCTCCCCCTTCCCTCTTAGAGGTTTTTATAGCATGGTGGAGGCGGGGGGGGGCTCTAGAAAATACTCTGTAAGAATTTAACCCCTGCCTACACCCTTCATGCACTTGTAGGTTCTCTTAACCTCGCCCCCTCACAGGTTGTCACTTAACCAAGCTCCACTCACTTATTAATCTTTCCTCCCTACTGGATTCCTCCAGCCCCCTAATCTCTTCCGTGGCTAATCACTTGAGCTCCTGTTGCTTTGTCAATTTCTTTCTGGTATCCTGGTGCCCAGAATTGATTGCCATATTCCTGGTGTGGTTGTACAGAAGGCCTCAAGCACCTCCTTGTGCCTAAAATTGCATTAAGCTTGTTTTCTTTATTTTATTTTGCAGCCGCGTAGCAATGCAAGCTGATGGCTAATTTGCTGTCTATGCTTGTAAAGAAGGGCTTTCAACATTACTGATTCCTTGACTGCTTGTTTCCGTGAAGGATCTGATTTAGATTTTCCCTTCTCCGCCCCCTCCGCACACTCCAATACACTAGCTGCGTTTTTTTAAGTTGAATCTCTTAAAACTTTTTGCCCATGTATCTAATCTCTGTAGAGACACACGCACACACCCTGTGTTTCTCCATCCCCAGTGGTGTCTGCAGCTCCTTTCCATTTAATAATCTAAGAATGTCAATTCAGTTTAATAAGACTTTAATGGGATTACAAGTTATACAAGTGTTGTCAAAGTGTTAAGAAAACCCAGACCCCTCAGGTATCTGTTAGGGGTGGGCATAGCCCACCCAAGATAGTTACATGCTGTGTTTGGGGTTTGATCGCCATGTGGATGTCATTAATATTTTGCTTACTAACTCTTCTAGATAATTAATGAGCATATTAAGACATGTCTTAACACTGGTTTCTCAGTATCTCTCAGTGTGCTACTTTGCTACTTGTCATAACCATTTTGTGTATGGGTTTCCAACCAGCTTGCAATCCACAGGAGTTGCTCTATCTGAGCCAATTTGAATTAACTTCCCAATTGAGATTTTGTGAGGCGCAGTATCGAATGCCTGACTAAAATCCAGATTGAATCCCTGCATTCTCTTTCTCTAGTTCTGATAAACTCTAGATTTGTAGTGACTTGTTCCAATATATTTCTAATGATAAAAGTTTGCCTTATTGGGATATAATTGCCAGGATTTGTCCTCTTTTGCGAGGGAT
This sequence comes from Eretmochelys imbricata, assembly GCF_965152235.1. NCBI lineage: Eukaryota > Metazoa > Chordata > Testudines > Cheloniidae > Eretmochelys > Eretmochelys imbricata. The sequence continues at coordinate 15,259,307 of NC_135591.1, read as the reverse complement.
AAACTCCCCTGTTCATAACCGTATGCCCCTCCCTGAGTTGTCTGGGATGTGGGTAAAAGATTAAGGCATCTCTGGACCCCATTGTGACAGGATGGAGTAATTAGAGGGAGAAATTTATTTTTGGGGCAGGGAGGGAAGGGGGAATGGGTAGGCTGGGTTAGGAGGAAAAGTCTCTGCTTGGGGCAAAGGTGAAGTGTGAAAGGATGATTGCCATCTTCTCCTCTACTGTGGTTTTCTCTCCTTTTGGGGCTATAACTTGCTGATGTAGTAACAGCAAAGTCCTGGTGTCTGATTGTCTTCTGATATTAAAGTAAAGTTCCATAGAAGCCAATTTTCATGAAAAGCCCTCCTAGGGCTTGCTCTGTTCCATGGCTTGCTCTCCTCCCACACTAGATGAGGTCAGTGACTCATCTTCCTTTATGGGCTCAGTTTAAAAAGCTGTAGCGTGTTCAGGAGCATGTGCGTTTCCTTCTGAAGGGGAACTTTGTTCAGAGTTCAACTTTAGTATGGAGTCTACAAAATCCAGTGTAGCTGTTGCCACTCACACATACTCTTCTCTTGCATCTGCAGTACAGTAGGCGTGAGCTGGATCAGTAGGCTCTGGGAGAATGGGATAAAGGCCTTGATAAATACTTTTAAAACAGTACAGTCACTAAAGAATATTTAATCTGTCATATGCCAGACACAGAATAATTATGTAAAGTTTAGTCATTTATTGCTCACTTTTTAAAGCCTCTTTTCTCCACCACAATACTGGCAGTTTACACACTGAATCGGAGTTGAAGTTCTTGCTGTGAGTCTAAAGTGCTTGAAGAAAAGGAGTACTTGTGGCACCTTAGAGACTAACAAATTTATTTGAGCATAAGCTTTCGTCAGCTACAGCTCACTTCATCAGATGCATGGAGGGAAAATACAGTGGGGAGATTTTATATACACAGAGAACATGAAACAATGGGTGTTACCATACACACTGCAACAAGAGTGATCAGGTAAGGTGAGCTATTACCAGCAGAGGAGAGTGAAAAAAACAAAAAAAAACCAAACCAAAAAAAACGGTAGTCTGTATGGTAACATCCATTGTTTCATGTTCTCTGTGTATATAAAATCTCCCCACTGTATTTTCTACTCCAGGCATCCGATGAAGTGAGCTGTAGCTCACAAAAGCTTATGCTCAAATAAATGCGTTAGGACTTGTGGCACCTTAGAGACTCCTTTTCTTTTCTTTCTGCGGATACAGACTAACACGGCTGCTTCTCTGAAACCTGTTAAAGTGCTCATGTTGTGAGGCAGATTTTCTGTCATTTAGATAGAATGCAGAAAATTCCTAAGTTTTTCTGGTTTCAGAGTAACAGCCGTGTTAGTCTGTATTCGCAAAAAGAAAAGGAGTACTTGTGGCACCTTAGAGACTAACGAATTTATTTGAGCATGAGCTTTCGTGAGCTACAGCTCATTTTCTGAAATCTGTCAGCAAACTTGAAATGCAGGAAAGTTCAAGCTAATCTTGTTATGAGACAGTTAAGATTGCTCTAGCAAAAGTTTTAGGAGCGCTACAACTTTGATAAGTTTGTATTTAGAGTACAGTTTGATCATGTTACTCAGATCAGAATGATTTTAACCAAATGCTGTAGACACTTGAGCTGTGTGTTCTAATCATGGCTAGGGAGGATAAATGGTACTGAATACTGTGTCTGTAAAAGTTTACTTAAAATGTATTATGAGCAGTTAGTTTCACACAGATTTCTGTGTGAAACTTTCTCAGTCCTTTTTAAAGGAGCTTTATAAAACACGAATGAAAACCTATTCTCCTATCCTTTAGCAAATAACTCAAGTATTTGCTTGTCTTTCCCCCACCCCCTAAAAAGCTACTGTCCTCAGATGACAAATATTCTGCAAGGATGCATTTTGTCTGGCTATCTTATAGACAAGGATCTATAGTAGACCGTAAATTCTATGCTTTCATAACTTTCAATTTAAGTTGCCTCACCACCATATGGAATCTGCAACTGCTTCCAGTGTCTTCACCAACAAAAGCCAATGCAAACTCTCACCCTGGTGCTCTGAGGAAGCCACTGCGCCCACCCCCGCAAATTTCTAGAACAAATTCTGTCTTGGTCCTAATCTCCAAAAGCTTTCCTATGTTGGGACTTGGCAATTTTGGGACCCCACTTCATTGCCCACCACTCACCCAAGTGATTGTGCTAGATAGGGATTATGCAGTTGGAGAACCCCCAAGAAAAGACTGCTTGGAGGCTGACTGAGACCAGTCTTGCTTGTGATCACATCAAGATGTGGAACCATGCAACAGAAGTCCAGATCTACTCTTTCAAAAACAAAATTAAAAACAAACAAATCCTTGAATCATGAGGAGAATTGCTTTCTGTACTGTCTGCTTTTTACTGATTTTTGTGCCTAGATACTAAGGTACTTAAGACAGGTGGCTATATAACATAAGCCTATGCAATATGAGGGATAGCTCAGTGGTTTGAGCATTGGCTTGCTAAACCCAGGGTTGTGAGCTCAATCCTTGAGGGGGCCATTTAGGGATCTAAGGCAAAAATTGGGGATTGGTCCTGCTTTGAGCAGGGGGGTAGACTAGATAACCTCCTGAGGTCCCTTCCAACTCTGATATTCTATGAGCCCTTTTCCATAGATATCAAAGTGCTTTACAATGGAGTCAGCACCATTATCCCCCGGGGGGGGAGAGGGATAGCTCAGTGGTTTGAGCATTGGCCTGCTAAACCCAGGGTTGTGAGTTCAATCCTTGAAGGGGCCATTTAGGGATCAGGGCAAAAATTGGGGATTGGTCCTGCTTTGAGCAGGGGGTTGGACTAGATGACCTCCTGAAGTCCCTTCCAACCCTGATATTCTGTGATTCTAAATTGCAAATATAACTCTGCTACTTGTGGTGAGGTGGCTATTTCTGTCCTTGGTTAAAGTGCTGACTGTGTTTTAAAGCATTTTTATACCTCTGTAACTTTGCCAAAACTAAAACAAGTCACCTGAAACTTCCTGTGACCTTCTGTGAAGAAATGTTGGAATCTTGGGCAGTTGGACAAAGAATGATCAGATAACAAAAAAAACAGAGTTTGCAAAACTTCACTTTGCTGGAAAATCCTGAGCTCAAGGAAAAGATGGAGAATCATGGGATTTAACAGTGAGCTCCATGAATTCTACACAGTTTCCCTTTTTGGATAAACTCTTAATTGTAAATCAAAGAGCACAACATTTTTAGCAAACTGTACAGAAACATCATGTTATCATTAAATAACTGATAACCTCTTGCCACTGCCAAAAAACTTGTGAGAAAGAAGGGCTTTGCCCATGTGGGGTCCAAGGAGATCATTTAATTCTACTTTTCGTGCCTGTCCCCAAACCACCTGAAGTTGGGTGGCCAGGCTGTAAAAGTTTCTTTCTTGCAGAGATGGGGGAGGGGATATATCAAGATTATACTAAGCTAACCTACTTCTCTATTAGTTTCTGAGAGAGGGATTTGATTTAGTCATCTTATATACAACCCCCCCCCCCCACCTTAGAAATGTATTTCTTTATGTGGAAAATCCCTACAGCAACAGCATTTCACAGTTTGACTGAATGGAGGGAAAATATGGCTCCCAAACACTTTGAAAGAAGGTAGTTTTGATAATACAAGTGACTGATCTGTTGTCAGTGAGAAGGTTATTAACAGCAACTCTGGCATGTGGAAACAGTTTGTACTTGTGGGGAGGAGGGAGGGACTGGTAAACCAGAACACGAATATAAACTGCAAGATAGAAAGGGAACAAAAGTCCAGCCAGATAAGCCAGGTCAAAGACTCTTGTCGGTCTTAAAGTGGTGTGTGGTGGTGTAGTTTTGTTTGTTTGTTTTTAATAATTCTGTGGCAAATATGATGACTAAAGGGAGGAAAATTAGAATGCTACTATCTTCTGCTAGAATTAAGCTTGTCAGGGCATTCTGGGTCAATTAAGGGTTATTGAGGACATGTTCTGGAATATAGAATGGGTTAGAATAGCTTGGGTGGATGAGGATGGTGGAGCTGCTATGGAGAAGTCTTGGCGAGACTTCTAAAATGAAGCTTCTTAATCACTGGATTCAGCCTGGAAGGCCACGTGAGGGATGTTCTCAGATTCCTGATATGGACACCTGTATCCATCATCTTCTGACTTTGGATGCCTCAGTTTCTTGGTGTCCAATTTGGGCCTGATCTTTCTTTTCCCAGTAGTGCTGAGCTTCCAACAACTTCACTTGGAGTTGAGGGTGCTCACAGCCCATGAAAATAGGGCCTGAAGCTGTCTCAAGCTGAACACCCAGAAATTAGAAGCAACTACTTAAAACATGGACCTAAAAATATCCATTGCAGAATGATAAGGGGATGGGGAGATGTTAAGAGTCATACCCGGAAGTCCCACATCCAGTTACCTGTGCTTAATTTGTGTGTGTGTGCATGCGTTTAAAGGCGATTTACACTAGCAGGTGTTACCTAGCAAAAGGTAAATAAGCAAGCCACTGATGATCAGTGGAAAAAATGACACATACCAGTTAATGTTCTTTGCTGTTTAAGACAGACTAATCTGTTTGGTTATATCTAAAGAGAAAAAAGAGGGCTAAAATACTAGATATGCCTAGTGCTTTAAATCCTCCTTGGTTAATATTAGTTGTTATATGGGAGTTTTATTTCTTTGGCCTTTAGCATTTTGTATTAGTATATTCAAATCTGTCAGTTGATATTTCAATCTCTTGTGGCTACGGGGCAGAAAGAAGAGGAGGAAGGGGTTCAAGGCAATCCATTTAATTAGCTGTCAGGTTTCCTTCTTGGTCAGACTAAGATAGATAGATATTTATTACTATATTGTTGAGCCATGATAATGGCTTGGTGTTCAGCTTAATTTCTGTTACTGGCCAGAGACATCCAACATTGTGCCTCTTTTCCTCCATATACAGACTGAGATCCAACCTTCTGTCATCACCACTTTTCACAGTGATCAAGAGATTGCTACAAGTAGCATCTTACTCTCAATATTTAGGCACCAATTCAGCAAGATATTTAAACAGCGCCATTCAATTCAATGGGGTTACTTGCATGCTTAAAGATTGGTATGTAGTTAAGTAACTTGCTGAATTGGCTGTAATTCAGAAACACTAGTTTGCTCCACCACACCCATGATATTAATGTTATCATATAAACCTAACCTTGGGAAGTAACTCATGGTTATAGCTTATTGAAAATGTGGACTAAAAAGCTCACGGAATGACTACCTGAAACATTAATACATGCATCTTGATTCTAGAGACTGCTCACCTTATTGCCAAGATTATATACCCCTTGCCTGGAGTGTCAGGAGGTGCCAACATAAGTCTTCTGTATCTTGACTCTGAAACATTCGTGTTGATAGAGCATCGGTAAGTAGCTCTTTAAAATACTTTGTATAGAAGATAGTCTTGCAGAATTACAAATATCAAACAATTACTTTTGTGCTTACGGTACTTTTGGCTTTAAAAGCCAACTCTAAATGTTGTCTCTTACAGAAATAGACATTCAGAAAAATTAGTCACTTCAGCTCAGAAACCTGAATTCTGAGTTACCCTAGAACAGTAGTTCTCAAACTGTGGATCGGGACCCCATTTTAATGGGGTCGCCAGGGTCAGCATTAGACTTGCTGGGACCTGGGGCTGGGGCTGAAGCCGAAGCCTGAGCTCTCGCTCAAGCTCCGGCCCCCTCTCCCCACACTAGGGGCGGCAGGGCTCAGGCTCCGGCCACTTACCCCAGGGTCATGTAGTAATTTTGTTGTCTGAAGGGGTCACGGTGCAATGAAGTTTGAGAACCCCTACCCTATAAGGTTCTTACATATCACTCTGGCAGCATAAAGAGGCATCACACCCAATTTAAGTCCCTTTCATGCTGCCAGAGCAGGTGAAGGGTGCTTCAGTGTAACTGCATCAGGCACTGAATTTTTAGTAGCTTTTGTTCTAACGATGCTCGAAGTGAAGTAGTAGTTGATACTTTTTGGTTGCATAGATGGCATCAGAATTTCTTTTGTTGAAAGGTACATGTCTGGCATAAAGGTCTTGCGATGGCTGTAGTGCCTTAGGCTCTGTGTGTACACAGGCTGGAGTCTTTGCAAATCATGTAAAATCAAAACAAAATACATAGTTCCCCCTCCTTCACTGCTTCCGTTTGAATTGTGTTCTAGCATAGTTTGTCCTGCTGGCATGAGTGAGGCCAAACCCTATTGCATCATATAGATTGGCCATGCGAACCATGTTAGAAAACAGTCCAGCTGGGATCACTATTGCACTGTGAAACTTTTTTTAACATGGGTTTGAAACATTACCCCAGTGTTACCCTATTCTGTATATGTGTGGGTGAAAAGGTTGCTATGGTCTGTATTCCTGTTTTTACTCCCTATATGTCCAAAAATGAGGCTTTTAAAACAGATCTTTTCTGTGTCTGAGACTTCTAGCATATGACTGTTATAGTGTGTGAGCAAGCTAAGAATTCTGGAAGAGCCATAATATGTGATTAGAGACTACAACTGTGGGTTAGGGCATTGCTAAGTCCTTTCCTATGGAGAGAAGAAAATTTTGTTGCACTAGGACCTTTGAGTTGCATAGTTAGGTGTCTGCTTAACCATCTTAACTTTAAGCAAATGATGGGGCTTAGTCGTCTGTTTTTCCTCTCCCTCCCCCCCCCCCCCCCCCAACCTTCTATGGCTCATGTGGGATACAATGTGTGACTGAGATACAAGTATTATTCATGTGGGAAGCTCAAAATGCTGTAGGAATCCTTCTCCTGGAGTAAATAACACTTTCTTCCTAGAAACTCAGCTTCTTGATTCTGTATTTCTGATGTAAATAACTTTCAACAATAAAAGTGAAGAAGACACCACATTTATATAGAATGTAGGGAACTTTAGGACTAAAATGGGTAATGCCCATTGAAATGAGGGAAACTTGAGTAGCATGGTGTTTACTTGTTAAGTGAATTTGCTTTCATTTAACTCTTTCTTTCTTCGTAGGAAAAGCTGTGCATTCATGTAAGTATTAGCAGAAATCGTCATCTGTCCTCCATGATTCAGGAACTTGTCTGAGTCTCCTTGTAGATTTCTAAACATCTGATTAGTTTAGGCATGTCCAACTTTCAGGCCTGATCTGCCTACACTTAAAATTTAGGTTGCTATAGCTACTTTACTTGGGGTGTGAAAAATCCACCTCCCTGAGTGACATCGCTATGCTAACCTAATCCCCCAGTGCAGATGCAGCTAGGTTGATGGAAGAATGATTCCATTGACCTCTAACTACCATCACACAGCAATGTGGTGGACCTACGCTGATGGAAAAATGCCTTCTGCAGGTATAGGCTGCTTCTGCACTATGGTGCTGTAGTTATGCTGGTTTAATGACTGTCATGTAGACATGGCCTCAGTCTCTCATTTCTGTAAAAGAGTTGTAGAGTCCATGAATATGCTGACACGGTAGTTGTTTATAAATCTTTATAGTACCATAAATGTAAGCACTTTGCAGAACATAGATAAGACACATTAGCTTGCAGTCTAAATATATATTTGCTTATTTCTATAGTGTATTTTGCTTTCCAATCTCAGAACTGGGGTCATTCACCCAGTTTCTCTGTCCACCAGGTGGTGGTGTGGCTCAGTGGGTAGGGCATCAGACTGGGACTTGAAGACCTGGATTCTATTTCCAGCTCTGCTACTGACCTGCTGGGTGACACAGGTCAAGTCACTTAACTTGTTTGATTCAAGTCTTTCATGTGTGAAATGGAAATGGTAATGACTAATTCCTTTTTGTAAAGCACTTTGAAAGCCTTAATACAGCACCTTTCATCCATAGATATATTACTATTGTTAATATTGCTGGCCAGAAGGCTGGGTTTTTTAAACTGGGAAGACACTGACTTCAATATTGAATAATAACAAAGTACTATATCATACTGTAGTTTAAATCTTGGCTTACATTAGGAGTATAGAGATCATGCTGGCTAGTTCACATCTGTATTTTGCCTGTTTTGAGGATTTTTTTTTCCAGTGTGGTATATCAGTCTTTGCTAGTGAGTAGATAGCATGTTGCTTTCCCTGCAATCCTGTGACTTCAAGTGTGGAGCTCTTATCTGTATTTATGCTAAAAGTAGCACACTTGTAGTTTCGAACTGTAGTTATCTCAGGCTTGTGTGCTCAGACGTGATTTTTTTTTCAATTTATTTCTTGTCTGATTATTTCTGACCTTGTCTCCTTCATGTTCCGATATGGCAGAATCTTCTTAATATCCTAGTGGATAGAACTCGGGATTGGGAGTTCATAGAACTCAGTTTCTGTTCCTGTCTGTGGCACTTATCTGCTGGGTGACCTTGATCAAGTCACTTTGCCTCTCTCTTGCTCTTTCTCCTCCTGCTCTTTGTCTGCCTTGTCTACTTGGACTGCATGCTTTTTCAAGGCAGGCACAGTCATTTCCTGTATGTGTTTAGTGCCTACGACAATGGGGCCCCAATCTTGATCCTCTAGGTGCTATTGTGATACTGCTAATAATAATAATTCACACTAACGACCAGGAGATGCATGTGAATTAATTACTTACTGATATGATAGTTCACGAACATGCAAAGGTTACTACAGTGCAAAAGATACTTTCTTCATTTAAGTAACTGTAGTTTAGCTTTCAGAGTAGCAGCCATGTTAGTCTGTATTCGCAAAAAGAAAAGGAGTACTTGTGGCACCTTCGAGACTAACAAATTTATTTGAGCATAAGCTTTCATGAGCTACAGCTCACTTCATAGTTTAGCTTGTAATTCAAGCCTAGCAAAATGTGAAAATATTTTGAAACTAATGAAATCTTGGTAATACAAAACCTCACAATTGCTCTCTGTTATAAAAGCTTTGAGGTTGGGGAGAGACTATAAAGGACTTGATCACTAATTTTAAACATGTGAAGAGCCCATTCAAGTTAATGGGACTACTCATGCTTAATGTAAATATGCCCTTTGCAGGGTCAGAGATGGAATGTTCAAGATCGAGCCCAGATTAGTAAGGTTCTCCTCACTTGGTGAATGGGAAGAGGAGCTTTTTGTCTCTAATTTTGACTAAAGTTTTCTCTGCTCTCATGTAAAAACACGTAGCCTCTCTACCCCAGCCCCAAATGTCTTTGGTCAGGCTGCTTTCTGAGCATAGTGTTCTGTTTCATTGTAAACCGTTCAGATTCTGGAAGTTTGACTTTTTCCTCTAGGAATGGGGCTCTCTTATCAAAACTCATCCCTGGGAAGGGAAAAATAATTATCTGTAATTCTTTTCTCCAAAAGTACATGGTCATAATAGATCCACTTTCACCCACTTGCTTCCTGTGAGTCCTCAGCCGTGTTGCTAGAAAAGGAACTGACAATTGAGGGCTGGGGCATTGTGACTCTCTGCCTTCAAGTCACATGACTGCGGCTCTGCTGAGAGTTTTATATTCTCCGTTTACTAGTTAGCTCCACCAGTCTGTCATTGGAGGCACAGACGTAGCAGTCGGAACCTTTTATAGCTGCATGCTGCCAGAGATCAAGTACTGCAGGTAAAGAACTTTTCCTTTTATCTAGCTTAGTGATTTACCCAATCCTTAGATTCCTCCACCCCCCTCCCCCCAGTCTTGGTGCTCCAGTTTTGCTAAATTCAGGTGACATTCACTGCATTAAGTGTGATCTTTCTCAATAGTGTTCTTAATGCAGGCAAGAGACAATAGCCTTCTTAAAAAAAAGTATTACTGTATTTAAGAATGTTTTAGAAAAAGTTTTCCTAATGACTAATAATTACTAGGTTTAAAAATTATTTACTTCTCTTTATTTTTTATTTCCCTGCACTTTTGCATTACTAAATATTCTACATTGATATAGTGATTTCGCCGTCAAATTAGGAACAAAATTGTTTTTCCTCCCCATAGTTCTGAAGGTCTTAACTTGTCCCTGAGCTATTTATAGCAATTTCAGCAATATTTTCTTGCATAATAAAAAAAAATGACTTCTGATTTTTTCCCCGAAAGATAAGGGCAGTAATGTGACTGTAGTCATAGTTTGTCATGTAGTGTCAACAACTTTATAAGTTACTTGGCACTGAAGCAGATATTAAATAGGTATTATGCTTTCCTTTATATTCTAAGGCTCTCTGGATTCTTTAATCTCTGTTTTTGAGTGCGGGGAACATCAAGAAATGACTTTAAGAAAACTAGAGATGTGTTTAAACCATGATGCATGTTTCTCTTGTTCATTAATACGGAATTCTTAGTTTACAAGTACAGCTTCTCTTTCCATTCCAATAATCTTTTGTTGTTGTATGCTTTTTGTATTAAATAGTGTCACCATAGTAGGTGGTAAATTTTCAGACAGAGTTTTCTTAAAAACTTAAAAGATCATACTTCAAACAGACAACTGAAAGGTTTGCTTTTTAAGTCCTACTTTCAGACCAGGACTCTAGTACGAGAGATGCAAAACCCTGAACTTGTCTCTTTGGACCAGATCCTGCAAAAGCTTAAGTACCTGTTTAATTTTACACACTATGAGAAATCTCGCTGAAGTCAATAGGATTTTTCAGTGCATAAAGTTAAATGTGAAAATTATTTGTGGTATTTAGGGCGTTGATAAATAAGTGGAGGAGGACCCTCCTTTCAGAGGTCATGGTATCCTCTTGCACAGAGGATACCCCTTCCGGGGAGGGGACCCCAGTTATTATAATCAGACAGGTAATAGTTATGTTTGTGAATTACTTGCTGCGTGCAAAAGTTGCAGACTTCTCGAGACATCTAGATCGATTTAAGTGCTGGGGAGGAGCTAGTGAATGTGCTACATGCAGGTACTAGTGACCTAGGGAAAGGTAGGACAGAGACCCTGGAGGCCAAATTTAGGCTGCTAGGTAAGAAATTAAAGTCCAAGATGTCCCTGGTAGCAATCTCTGAAATGCTTCTCGTTCCATATAGAGGGCAAGTTAGACAGGCAGAACTGCAGAGTCTTAATGTGTGGATGAGATGATTTTTGGAGGAGGGATTTAGGCTTACTAAGAACTGGGGAACTTTTTAGGAAAGGAGGAACTTCTACAGGAAGGATGGGCTCCATCTAAATAAAAACAGAACCAGTTCAGATTGCTGGTATGTAAAATTGAAAAGGTCCTAGAGGAGTTTTTAAACTGAGGGCTGGGGGGAAACTGACCAGTACAAAGGAGCAAACAACTCAGAGCGGGATCCCTTGGGGGAGAATTTATTAAAGGGGAAACTCTATATCCTAGTAAAGAGGTGAGGACAGAATTTGATAAAGTACAGATAGGAACTGAAGAGAAACAGTCAAAAATGAGTCCCATTCAGTTACATTGCATGAAGGCAGACCACTAAATATTGACACATTTAATAAGTGCTTGTATAAAAATGCTAGGGAAAAAACTAAGAAGGATGAACTTCAGTGAATGGTATTAAATGAGGATATTGATACAAAAGGCACCATAGAAACTTGGTGGAACAATTATAATCAATGGGGCACAGTTATACAGGGTACAAAATACAGAGGAATGACCGACTAGGTTGTGCTGATGGAGTGGCACTGTATGTGAAAGAGCATGAGTCAAATATAGTAAAAATCTTAAGTGAAGATACCATAAAATCTTCATGGATAGGAATTCCCTGCTTGAATATTAAGAATATAGGAGTAGGAATATGCTACTGACCAGGATGGTGATGGTGACCGTGAAATGCCCAGGGGGATGAGAGAGTTTACAAAAACAAAAAACACAATAATAATGAGGGATTTCAACTATCCCCCTGTTGATTCCGGACATGTCACTCAAGACGGGATGCAGCGAGAAAATTTCTAGACTCCATAAATGACCGCTTCTTGGAGCGGCTAGTCCTGGAACCCGCAAAGGGAGGGGCAATTCCTGATGTAGTCCTAAGTGCAGCATAGGATCTGATCCAAGAGGTGAATATAGCTGAGCCGCTTGGTAATAGCAACAATAATGTAATTAAATTTAAACATCCTTCTAGAGGGGAAAACACCAAAGAAACTCACCACAGTTGCATTTAATTTCAAAAAGGGGAACTACATTAAAAAAAAAATGAGGAAGCTACTTAAATGGAAATTAAAAGGAACAGTCACAAGGGTGAAATGCCTGCAAGCTGCATGGAAACTATTTTTAAAAACACTGAAATACAGGCTCAGACTAAATGTATACCCCAAATTAAGAATGAAAGCGTAAGAGGACCCCAAAAAAAGCCACCATGGCTAAACAGCAGAGTAAAAGAGATGGCTAGAGGCAAAAAGGCATCCTTTTAAAAACTGGAAGTCAAATCCCACTGAGGAAAATAGAAAGGAACATAAACTCTGGCAAGTCAGGTGTAAAAGTATAATAAGGCAGGCCCAAAAAGAATTTTGAAGAGCAACTAGCAAGAAACACAAAATCTAACCGCAAAAAATTTAAGTACATCTGAAGCAGGAAGCCTGCCAAACAATCAGTGGAGCGACTGGATGATCAGGGTGATAAGGAAGACAAAGCCATTGAAGAGAAGCTAAATGAATTCTTTGCATCCGTCTTCACTGCAGAGGATGTGAGGGAGATTTCCACAGATCTGAGGAACTGTGCCAGATTGAAGTTTCAATAGAGAAGATTATGGAACAAACTGATAAATTAAACCATAATAAGTCACCTGGACCAGACAGTATTCATCCAAGAGTTCTGAAAGAACTCAAATATGAAGTTGCAGAGCTACTAACTATGGTATGTAACCTATTGCTTAAAAAGCATCTGTACCAGATGACTACTGGGTAGCTAATGTAATGCCAGTTTTTTTTTAAAGGCTCCAGAGGTGATCCTGGTAATTTACAGGCTCGTAAGCCTAACTTCAGAACCAGGCAAATTGGTTGACGCTACAGTAAAGAACAGTATTATTAGACTGATTATAAAAACTGAATTATATCAGTTGATATAGTGTACTTGGACTTTCAGAAAACACTTGTCAAAGGCTGTCAGTTGTTGTTTCTGTGTGTGTTGTCTCTGCATGGTGCCTGTACAGCATCCTTCAATAAGTGGCCCAAGGAGTCCACAGACTGTTCAGTGGTGAAGGCACTCAGCCAGGTTTATTCCCGACAAAGCACGGTATTAGTGCCCTATAAGCGCTCAGGGTACACTTAATACATGTATGCCCATGACAATGGATCAGCTCCGTGAGCGGCAGGACTTTCCGATTTCCCCCTCCCCGCCTTGGCCAGACACCCCCTCTGTGACCCCTCTTTTATACACTGATACAAACATGTTACATATTGCCCCTCTGATTTGGTTAGTTACCATCTTTTACTTTGTACCTGTAGGCTCGATCGAAACATCTCTATCCATCATCCTGATCTTGTCATATTGACAGGGGTCAATGTGTCCCTGTATCATCTTTGTGGGAGTGTGTTTACACCATAACCTTCTATCGGGGTGTTCTGGTGCTACCCTTCTGGAATGTGTTTATGTGAATACTCAGTGCCTAGGAGTGTTTGTGTTTGCAATGCCATTCTTGTTCTAGCCAAGCTCATGTATTGGATAGTGAACCTGCAAGCAGGCATCTACTTTTAACAGGGCCTGACTTTTGCTCACAGTTTGACTCTTGCTGAGTTTGCTTTATCTCAACAGGGCCTTATGCCAGGTCTCGGGCTCTCTTTCTACTACAAAAAGGTCCCACTCCAAAAGATCATAGAATATCAGGGTTGGAAGGGACCTCAGGAGGTCATCTAGTCCAACCCCCTGCTCAAAGCAGGCACAATCCCCAATTTTTTTTGCCCCAGATCCCTAAATGGCCCCCTCAAGGATTGAACTCACAACCCTGGGTTTAGCAGGCCAATGCTCAAACCACTGAGCTATCCCTCCCCTTTATCTTAAGCAAAATAAGCAGTCATGGGATAAGAGGGAAGGTCCTCTCAAGAATTAAGACGGGAAACAAAGGGAAGGAATAAATGGGCAGCTTTCACAATTGAAACAGGTAAATAGCAGGGTCCCCCAGGATCTGTACTGGGACCTGTGCTGTTCAATATATTCATAAATGATCTGGAGAAGGGGGTAAACAATGAGGTGGTAAAGTTTGCAGACTATACAAAATTACTCAAGATAGGGAAGTCCAAAGCTCACTATGAAAAGTTACAAAGTGATCTCACAGAACTGGGTGACAAAATAGCAGAGGAAATTCAATGTTGATGAATGCAAAGTAGTGCACATGGGGAGGTGGAGAATAATGGGGTCTAAATTAGCGATTACCACTCAAGAAAGTAATCTTGGCGTTGTCATCATGGATAGTTCTCTGAAAACATCTGCTCAATATGATCGGCAATCAAAAAAGCTAACAATGTTAGGAACCAGTAGGAAAGGGATAGATAACAGAACAGAAAATATCGTCATGCCACTATATAAATCCGTGGTACACCTTGAATACTGCATTCTGTTCTGATGTGCTCCATCTTAAAAAAGATATATTGGAAAAGGTTCAGAGAACGGCAACACAAATTATTAGGAGGATGGAACATCTTCCGTTTTAGTCCCAGTCATTTTAATCTCTCCTGTTCATTTTAGAAAAGATATAACTAAGGCAGGGATATGATAGAGATCTAGAAAATCATGGTTAGTATAGAGAAAGTGAATAAGGAAGAGTTACTACTTCACATAACACATGACCTAGAGGTCACCCAGTGAAATTAATAAGTAGCAGGTTTAAAACAAAAGGAAGTACTTCTTCACACAGTGCACAGTCAGCCTGGGAGACTTGTTGCTCAGGACTATTGTGAAGGCCAAAAGTATAACTGAGTTCAAAAAGATTTAGATAAGTTCATGGAGGATAGATCCATCAATGGCTGTTAGCCAGGATGGTCAGGGATGCAACCCCATGCTCTGGGTATCCCTAAACCAGCCCCAGCTTCTGGCAATCAAGAGGATGATGGAATGGGTCACTGAAGTATCTGACATAGGCTACTGCTGGAAGACAGGATACTGGGCTAGATGTGCCATTGGCCATACTGGATCAGAACATTCTCATGTTCTTAAATTATTTTGAATTTTTTGTATTAAAATGTTTTTTAGATTTGAACATAATTTAAGATTTGAACCCATAGAAATGCTTGTGGGAGTGTACTTGTATCCATGACATCAAGAATAGACTTGACAGATTTTTGAAAACCATGTACAAATGTGTGTTCCACTGTCATATAGTATAAAGACATTTGAAAATCTTCCATTTATAAACTACTTAATCTCTGGATTCAAATGTCTTAGATCCTGTATCTAATACAGAGGTGGGCAAACTATGGCCCGCGGGCCACATCCGGCCTGTGGAACCATTCTGCCCGGCCCTTGAGCTACTGGCCGGGGAGGCTAGCCCCTCCCCTGCTGTACCCCCTCCCCAGCAGTCACACCACCGTGGCTGGGTGGCGCGGCTGCCAGACATGCTGCTCTGAGCGGCATGGTAAGGGGGTCAGGGGTTGGATTAAGGGGCAGGAGGTCCCGGGGGGCAGTTAGGGACAGGGAGCAGGGGGGGTTGGATGGGGTCCCGGGAGGGAGAGGTCAGGGGACAAGGAGTGGGGGGGAGGGGTTGGATAGGTGGGGGAGGGTCTGAGGGGGGCAGTCAGGGGGCGGGAAGTGGGAGGGGGCAGATATGGGACTGGCGCCAGGATGATTGGGGCAGCACAGCATTCCCTACCCAGCCCTCAATACAGTTTTGCAACCCCGATGTGGCCCTCGGACCAAAAAGTTTGCCCACCCCTGGTCTAATATAACAATTTGTAACCAGGTACCTTTATGTTACTGTTAAGGATTTGGATTGGAGATGGGGGTGGGTGTTGATGTCAGGTGTAAATTTATGACTACAGTTAATCCTTGGTACTGATGAAAAATCAAACTTGTTTTGAATACAAGGAGGGTGAGGTGAACCTGTGACCACTCAAAATACTGTACGTTTATAATAACAAGTCCAAACAGTTTTCTGGCTTTCTGGATAATCTGGTTTACTTGAGGATTTGACTCAAAACAGATTAATCTTTTTGTAAGGTAGCTCAGTCCTGGTCTTGTCTGGGATCAGCAAGAGGAGTAGAATTAATCTCTCCAGAAAGATTTGAGGAATACTGAAATTTTCGCTCTTCAGCTCTGATAATGAGACCACTTGAGAGCTCTTAGTTGTGCTGGTAATTGATCTTCACCTGAATATAGACATGCCGCTGGGTGACTGTCTAGTGATTAAGTGTGGGTATCTAGTTTATGTATTGAGGTCGCACAAAGAGAGCGGAGAAGGCTGCTGTGCAAGGTTAGACCATGCAATTTGAGGGTTGTTTTTTTTTAATTTGAATTATAAAGGTTACATATTGCTTCAGAATCTCAGACATCCATGAAAAACCTGCTGCACATTTAACTTGATCAATATGAATCCAGTGACAAGACACAGTTCAGTTCAATTAATGAGACTTCATTGAGCTATAAAAGTGTTGCAAAAGAGTAAGAAAAAGACAGACCTGCGTTGAGGTAGGTATAGTTTGCTGAGGATGGAGTTATGTGCTATGTTTTCTGTTTGATTCCCCACTGTCCATTTGTCATAATTGTCAATTCCTGACCCAACAGCAAGTTGCCACGCGTTGCAACACACCATTGCTACTCTATAATATGAAATCTATATGTAACAACCATACTAGTGGATAAAATCTAAAATTTCAGATATGTCGTCATAATCTTCAACTCACCCAAATCTGGGAACCATGAATATCATTCAGTTATATCCCAGTATTACGCTTTATTTCCCAGACTTGCTTGTAGTAGAATTACATGTCCAATGTCTTGCGCTATATCGCAATTGCAGATAAACCTAGGCCATGCTGGATGTTCGTTCTTTAAGTGTAACTCACTGTTTTAATACACCAAGGAAACTTTCATTTCTTTTCTCCTGGCTTTCACTCTACTAGAAGAAATTATATTTTGCAAGTCTATATTTTAAAAAGAACAGATTGCAAAAGACTTTCTGGGAAATTCTTTATCCAGTTAATGTCCACTGTAATCCTTGGGTTCCCAAACAGGCACTACTGCACAATTAAAATCTGGATCACCTCATCAGTACGTTATGACCGATATCCTAATTTCCTGCAATATAATATGCTTGCTTCTAAAGAGCTGTGTGATAAGTGATAACTGCAGGCAGTTACATTTTTCATAGCCTTTGAAGAGGCCTGGTTATGCAGTCTGGCTTTCTGGGATAGCTGTGTCGGCAGGGAGCTGTGCAGCCTGGAAAAACCCTGGCCCGGAGGGGGAGAGAGGTGCGTGTCTACCCAAGCAGGGTGGGGACTGAGTAGTCCTCAAGGGACCACAGAGGGGAAATACAGGCGCAGTTGCCCTGACCTATGAAGTATAGCGTGGCAGTGTGTGTGGGATGTATGACCATGTGAATTACTATAAGTGCGAACAGCAGTGAAAGCAAGTACCACAGAAGGGGAAAGCACACAGAAAAGTCTTGTTGTCCTTTTGGGAAAGAGACAGCAAAAAAAGAGGTAGGGAAAGCTAATTATGAATAGCTAAAGAAAAAGCAGCTACAAGAGCTATGCAGAGAAGGGCAGCTTAGTACTGAGAACTGTACAAAGACACAGCTAGTTGACTTGCTGTAGTTGCATGACCAAAAGAGGAATGACTGTCCAGGTTCTCAGGGAACATCCAGTCCACTGGCAGAGTCCAGAGAAGGGAAAGGGGGTGGGGGGTGTGGGGGAATCTTGGAGTTGACTCCTTGAGGGAGGCCAGAGAAAAGCTGACTGACAGCAACTGTGTTCCATTGGGATTGAAGGCACTGCTGCAACAGGAATTGTGGATGGATCAACCGTTAGAACAGCAGAAGCAACAACTGGCAAGGCACAGAGTGCATCTGGAAATCCAGCCGCTTGCAGACCTGGAGCAAGAGAGAGGCAGCATCAGTGCAAGAGAGAAGAGAAGGAAAACTAGCACTAGGAGAGAGAGACAAGGATTGTCAATCTCAGCTCAAGGTGGAGAAACTGCACCAGAAGAACCATAGTCTGGTCCCAGTGGGTGGCATAGACTCCAAATTACTTCCTTGCTTTAGAGAGGGGGGATGACGTGGATGTGTTTCTAAATGCTTTTGAAATGGTGTGTGAATTGAATAAGCTGAGGAAGGATGACGTGGTATGGTATCTGGCTCTACTGCTGTCCAGGCCAAAGGCTTTGGGGGCATTTTCACCCTTACGGACCGAGGACTATAAAGGTTTGCAACAAAACTTTAAATTGGCCCCTGAAATATGTAGGAGAAGATTTTTGGGGAGTTTGGGGGGAAAAAGGGGACATGACCTCTGCTGAGGTTCAGCCCAGATTAGGGGTATGTAAGAAAGTAGGGAACTGGTTGGAGGGTTTCCGTGATCAATGAGTCTGAGTTAGTGGGTTTAGAACCGTTCTATAAACTCTGCCACCCCAACCTAAAATCTCAGTTAATAGACAGATCCTAGAAAGGTAACTGCAGCTGGGAAATGGGCTTACTGTTACGTGGATAGGTTTTCTATCAAACACAGGCAGACTAACAGGAAAGGAATGTCATCAAAGAGCAAGGATTGAGCCCACGTGCAGACCCACAGCCAGGGGAGGGAAGCCACTTCTGAGAAGCCCTGGGACAGGTTGAGGAAAAGCAGAGTTCAAATGTAGGCAGCTGGCTGTCTTTGCTCAAGATTGCCCATTCTGCCAGCTGAGGCCCAGTGCAGTGCTGGAAAGACCAGCTGTACTCCAATCTCACAGAGTTCCCATCTCAGAGGGAGAGTCACGCAGCCAGTCCACTGATGGCATATAATGTTTATGCTGAGTCATTCGCATCCCAAACCACTGCTTCTGTGTCATGCTGCGCCCTGCTGGGTTGCAGATCCAAGGCTCACCAGTGGAAGTAGTTAATTGGAGACATTCATTAGATGGGGAGATACTGGGATTGCTAAGACTATAGTTAAGCCCCATGTCATGAAACCCCATCAAATGCTATCAGGGTTAAAATTCCCACCGTAAAAGTCTTTGCTCTACCTACAGCACAGATTTTTATACGGACCCAGGAAGGGTCAAGTGACCTGAATATTCCATTTAAAGAGTCATCTGTGGTGTCAAAATATCTGTGGTCAGATATGTTGCGTGAGGGAGAGACCTCAATTTAGTATCTACTTGCACTGACCAAAAATTCCCTTGTCTTTTTGTGGGGGAGGGGTCCATTTGCCAGAAAAACTTTTGTTTTTATACTGGGTGTTAGTCTATGACTTAGTGACCCTCTGAGCCACATACGACAACCTTCAGAAGTTCAAGAACCGGAGCCCTGGCAGGCATGTCCCACGGGGTTGAAGCCTTGAGACCCCCCGCTCCTTTCTGGGCAGATGCCTCTACCCCACCACCTTGCTGCAAGGCAGAGGTCCTGAGCTTTCTCCTCCCCCACGCCCCAGTCTGCTAGATGGAGAATGCGGAAGGGGGGTGACATGGAGGGGGAGCTCTGCGAGCCACACTTTAACTGTAGAAGAGCCACATGCAGTTCGCGAGCCACTGATTGGCCATCCATGGTCTATGATGTTCAAAGGTGCCTAAAATCCCAGCCATAACTCACTTGGCTTAGCTTGCAGTGAAAATGCAGCTCTTATGTTCCTACCTAATTAAAAGCATCACTTCATTTTTTTTTCATTATTTAATTTATCTCCTGAAATCTTTCTTACTTAGTTTATAATTTCAAAGGTTATTGAACCAGCTGGCAATCTTAGGACTGTCCGGCGTATTCTGCATGGGTTGCCACTTCATAAATCTTGTGCTTGGTCTATAGACCTTGAATTCTGAACTCTTTCCTACAGAAGCTCTATATTTAGTGCCTTGAGCAAGAGGGAATCAGTGAGACATCCCACTGTTAATTGCTACGGTGATGAATGTGTAAATATCACTTGAATAATTTGTCAGCAAACCATGCTTGACTTAAGACTTGCCTCAGTTCTTCAGTGCTGTATGCACACTTGTCTGACACTGCCACAGCTGAACTGTATATTGATTTCAACTACTTGGATTAAGGGTGGGTGAAACTGTTTTGAAGAACAAAACTTTCCTTTTGTGCTGTCCTTGCCATACCCTGCAGTTAGCTGGATGTGAATGTGTTGCTACTTTCTGAGGTGCAGTGGTATGAACAGTTTGGTAGTGCAATTACGTGGATAGTAATATCAGTATGGAAATCATGTTGACTAAGCTAAAGGCAGAGTTCCCAGTGGAAAAAGTAGCTTGGAAAAATAATTGTTCTAGATAAGAAATGGAAATTAAAAACAAAATATAGAATCACTGCTACTTGCCACTTTTGTCCAACTGCATGTCATTAAATCTCCCTCCCTGGCCGCCTTTATTTGTGTTTTGGTCTCTACAGACATCTGCTTATTTGTGGATGGGTTTGAGTTAGATTATTCTAAATGCCAAATATTATGCAGAACAGATGGTGTTTCATGGAGACAAATGGTGCACAGATTTAACTTTTAAGACCATTTCTCACTTTTAAATGCTCTCCCTCTTGACCAGCTCTAGGACAGAAATTCTTCAGAGGGCTCTCAGAGTTCAAGGTGAGGTAGCGCATAACTATTTAGCATCTTAGCAATTGTTCTTTTGAGTCCACAAGGCTTGCATCCAGGGGAATAGTGGGACCAAAGTGTTACTCCCGCCATGTTCCTGTGTTTTGAGTCAGTGGGAATGCCACTCTGGTGAGATGACCTAGGTTATTTGAAGAGCTTCTCATGTTGCTCCAAAACTGCTACAGTTGGATTCTAAAGTGCCTTTGATATGTCTGCTCCCTGCTTTCTCTAATATCTATATTTGGTATAGGGAGGAAGAGATTCCCATCATTGATTTCCCAAACTCTATGGTGGTGGAGTGGATTCCCAACGGTGACAGTCAGTTTAAGGGGTAGAGAGAATGAGGAGCTTAATTAGGAGAGGGTACAGGGACAAGATGGGAAGTGAAGTTTCAGATTACACGAAAGCTTATGCTCAAATAAATTGGTTAGTCTCTAAGGTGCCACTAGTACTCCTTTTCTTGCTGCTAACTATGTATCTTCTTTTCCCCTTCCACTTCATCCCTTGGCCCGATTATTACTCCTCATGCTGTAAGTGCTCCTATCTGAGTTCTCAGTCTGACTAGTGATTTCTTGACCAGGGTCATCAGATACAAGACTGATTCTCTGGGCTCCAGGAATCTAATCCTTTGGCTAGTGAATATAGCACCTTCTCTTACAGACTTTGGCCCAATCATGTACTCAGAAATCTTTGAAGCACTGAGGAATGCATCAACCAGTATGTGTGACTCAGACCCCTGTCGGTGGAAGCCTGTGAAGGATGTCTAGCTAGAAGAAGGTCATTGCTTCTTTGACAGAGGGCAGCCTACTAGACCAGTCCAACCAGTTCGTGAGCTTTGCTCAGTGCAAATGACTTTTTAAAATACCACCTTGGCTCTAACTTTCTCTACTTGGGGGTTGAGAGAATATCTGAGCAGTCTCCAATTGCGCTTGACCTCTGCCAATGTCCTTCCGATCAGGAGGTAGCACTGAGACAGTGCTGTTGGTCCTGTCACCCCAAACGGGCATCTGTGTCTACCAGGGCAGTTTGGATCAGTGTGAAGCTCTGGATACTGTCCATCATGACATTTTCATTGACTCACTTAAATGACTTGGCAAAGGAAACACAACTAATCCAGCATCACTTGTTTCTTTGAACAGATGCTGCTACTCCTCCCTCAGCGCTTACTTGTGGAGCGTGCAAGGCTGTCCTCTCTTCCCTTTATGCAATGTGTATTAGAGCTCTAAAAGAGATCACTAGACACTGGACTTGAATGCCAGCAACATACACACTATTTCAGCTCTGTCTCCTTCGAGTCAAATGCAGATAGTGCTATCACTTAGTTCTCCTAGTGACTAAGGCAATGAGTTAGCCCCTGAATAAAGGGCAATTGGCAAGACTGAATTGATCATGGGAAAAGAGAAACAAGTTGACACTTCCTGAAATGTTGAATGATTTGCTTGATGGAGGCTGATGTCTTCCAATTGTAAAGATTTTGCAGGCTTAGTCTTGGGCCCTTAAGGATGCTTTGCTTCTCCTGGATACTCAAATGCTGTAGCTAGAAACATTTTTCCTTCCCTCTGTCGGCCAGGAATCTGCACCCCTTCCTGTTGTAGACTGACTTGCCCTTAGTGAGCCAGATGTTTCAACTCAAGAATCTGCAGCTGTTTGAACAGGCAGCAGCCTCTACTGTCTGTCTAGTAACACAGGCTACTGATTTCAGAGTAACAGCCGTGTTAGTCTGTATTCGCAAAAAGAAAAGGAGTACTTGTGGCACCTTAGAGACTAACCAGTTTATTTGAGCGTAAGCTTTCATGAGCTACAGCTCACTGCTACTGAGAACACATTGCTCCAGTGTTCCATGCTCGGCACTGCCTCACAGTCCAGTGCCAGGTCCACTTCATGGCATATTTTGGTCCTTGGTTAAATACATGACTGCCATTCTCTGTGACTCATGATGACTGTTGCCATCAAAGGAGACTCTGGAACTGGCAGATCCCCATATGATGCTTACTCATCCCAGGTACCATGCTGCTTTTGTGGCAAGCCCTTGGCTTTGGAACTCCCTTCCAGAAGATAATGAACAAGTGTAGACCATACCACCTTCTGAATGGCATTGTGAACAGATGTGTCTTCCAGCTGAAGACTAGCACACGCACACATTCCATGCATTCTAGCAATGTGATAAGAGAGTGGAGAAGACTGTCCTGTGGACTGACTTTTGCTTTAAGTTTTGGGAGATATCCTGGTGATGGGTGCATATAAGTAAATACCAACTGAATCGGCTATATAACGGTATCTAGTGGGCTTATGCCAGTAAACATTTCTTTTTGTTTACCATGACCATTTAAAAACGTTGCTTCTAATGGATAATGTGGGAGCCCAGGAGCATCTCCATTAGTGGTGTGAGTTCCTCTTGTAACTGCTTCAGTAGCTTTGCAGCTTTGTAGTTAATAAAATGGTCTTGATTTTTCACTGCTTTAACTTTGTTTAAAGCTAGATATAGAGGCTGCTGTAACTCATCTATCACATTCACATGCTTTAGCATCAGTTAGTTGAAGTAGGTAAGAATTTCCTTAAACTCTCGTGATCAGATCCATTGCAAGTACCATAAGCTTTCCCTTTTTTGAATATTCAGTGGAGGAATTCTTTTTGTTGGCCCCTTCAATGACACACCTGCTGTGGGAGACACTCTGACTGCATTCTCAACATATGTCCAAAATATTTTCATCTTTTCTGGCTAACTTTAGAAACAAGGGCTGGTTGAACTCTGACAAATCTCTGCATTTATTATGAATCCCATTATAACCTAGGATTTTTCTAAAGCATTTGCTCTTTTGTATCTTTTGTACTGGTCTCTGGCTAACAAGTGTCTGGTAATATTCCAAATGCTGAGTAAATGGCCCTAGCCACTGCTGCACTGCTGGAAAGTGGGGAATGAACCTGCTAAGTCCTATGGAGGGAAAAGGAGATAGGACCTAGTCCCTATGTGCTGGGCTAACCATCAAGCTCCTTAGTGAAGCAAGAGCCAGACTTTTAATTCACAGAGCAAAATTTGAATAGCTGTTGACTATCTTGGCCTGCTCCTTGAAGAGCTCCTTCTCCCCTCTTTGTGTAGTGAATGACATGGCAGCTTTAGATAATAGGTTGAACTTCATTTTCTCATTTGCTGATTTAAGCCAACCAGAATTTAACTAAAAGCACAACAGGACCTTTCTGAGTTAGTAACTAATGCCTATCACTGTGTATATATTTGCAGTGACATCCAGACTTGCGTACTAAAAATAGTTTAGTGTTTATGGTCTGTATGTATCTTAGAAACTGGGGGAGATTGAAAGGGGTGGGTGGGTTTGAGAACAGCATGTCCTACCAATCTCAATAGCTCAGTAGAATTACTCTGCTCAGCACCACTACTGAATTCCTGTTTATTTTAAAGTATTTTATCTATTTTTATCAATGTATATTTTCACACTTGCAGGAAATTATGGGAGGGAGTCAAATATTTAATGACTGTAGACACTCGGATTCAAAAAGTTAATTTGTGTTTCAACAGTTTGTAAAGCTTTAACTTTGTATGTCAAAATATACAAAGTAAACATTCTTCAGTCAAACTCTTCAGTTCTCAAGCTGCAGTTTTCTTATCTGTAAATTTCAGTTATCAATGGAAAGAGAGAGAGTGTGTGTGTGTGGTGAAATTGACGTTTACTGATAATCTAATCCTAAATATATGGTTACCTCCACTAGTTATGTATGTGCTAACTGTGTTCTGTAAATAGCTACTTTAGTATTTTATTACAATCAGTCAAGGGTGACTGCCCCTACCCAGAGCTTTGTGAAATTTAGGAGGGGGGAACAAAATTAGCTCTATACCTATCAAGACTAATGTGACAAGGTTAGCTATTTAAAACCATTCTTTAATGTTGCTGTCTTGCTAGAGACACCTTGTATGACTGTACTGTTCTTCTACTAGCCTTGCTCTTTTTTACATATGGCTTATCTGATCCCAGACATTTTCTATCTGCCAGTTAGCAGGTAGAGACAGAATCCACTGTTTGGCTTTCTCCAGTGTGTGTACCTCCTAGCAGAGCTGCAAGCTTAGACTAGTTACTTGATCTTTGCCTTTCTTCCAAAGAATTTGGCAGTGGGTGGAGGATCTTCTGCAGTTTCTCTTTCAAGTGGCCCCACAGAGGCAAGTCAGTGACTTGCTGCATCTTTCCACTTTCTGACCTAAGGAGATTTGTTATAGCTGTCCAAGGAGACTCTGGAATGAGTGACGCTTCAGCTAGTATTTGAAGTGAATGGTGTTTTGCCAACATCTGCATTGCAGGTTCATCCAGAACATATGACTGTTCATTAAAATTCTTAAGAACTGAAAGTGCTTGGATTATATTGGTGAGTGGAAAAAAAACCCACTGAATTTGTTTTATTTCTTCCATGTGCTGGCAGTTTTAGACCTTCAGGTTGCATCAAAATTGAATCAACCCATGTATGACTTCCTCAGATCATCCTCATAATTGCCAAGTATCCTTACTCACCAACAATAAATAAAATCAGACATCCATACAGACATCTAATCTAATGCAACAATGGGGTTGAGAATTTAGTTTCTCAGTCAGGATATCCAGTTTCCAATAGTATAGCAGTAAGGTTGCTATACAAGTGTTAACAAGTTCATATACTGTATTTGAGTTATATTTTTACAAGAGATTGAAAAACTCCCCATAAATTTGGGAGCACCTAGAATCTAATAAGGTAATAAGTAGCAGTCAACAACAAAGAACAAATCATTTCAAGCCAACCTATTATCCTTCTTTGACAGGGCAACAAGCTTGAGGAATAGGGGGGCATCAGTAGATATGATGTATCTCAATTTTTAGTAATGTTTTTGTTACTATCTCACGTGACCTTCTCATAAGCAAACTAGGGAAACATAGCCTTGGCAAGCCTACTGTAAGGTTTGGTGCACAGCTGTTTGGAAAACCATACTCCCCAGAGTAGTTATCAATGGTTCATAGTCCAGCTGGAAGGGCATATCGAAAGGGGTCCTGTAGGGGTCTGTCATGGGTCCAGTCAGGGCCGGTGCAAGGAGGTTTCACGCCCTAGGTGAAACTTCCACCTTGCGCCGCTCCCCGCCGCCCCCTCCCCTCAGCCCGGGGAGCCCCCCCTGCGGCAGCTCCCCACACAGCTGCTTCTCCCACCTCCCAGGCTTGCGACGCTAATCAGCTGTTTGGTGCGCAAACCTGGGAGAGAGAGAAGCAGAGCGGGGCGGTGCTCAGGGGAGGAGGTGGAGCAGAGGTGAGCTGGGGCAGGGAGCGGTTCCCCTGTGCGCCCCCGACCCCCTTACTTGCTGCAGGCGGCCCTCGCCACGCCTCCCTGCCCCAGCTCACCTCCACTCCACCGCTGCCCCCAACCACTTTGCGCCCTAGGCGACTGCCTAGTTCGCCTAGTGGTTGCACCAGCCCAGGGTCCAGTTCTAATCAACATTTTAATAAATGACTTGGATAATGGCATAGAGAGTACACTTAATTTTTGTGGAAGATATCAAGCTGAAAGGAGTTGCAAGCGCTTTGAAGGACAGGATTAAAAGTCAGTGATCTTGACAAACTGGAGAAATGGTCTGAAATAAACAGGATGAAATTCAATAAGGACAAATGCAAAATACTAGTTAGAAAGGAATAATCAGTTGCACAAATATAAAATCGGAAACGACTGCCTAGAAAGGAGTACTACAAAAAAGGATCTGGGGGTTATAGTGGATCACAAACTAAATAGGAGTCAGCGAAGTGAATGCTAGTCTTGGAAGTATTAGCAGGAGTGTTGTAAGCAAGACACGAGATGTAATTCTTCCACTCAGCACTAATAAGGCCTCAACTAAAGTACTTTGTCCAATTCTGGACACCACGTTTTCAGAAAGATTTGGACATAATGATTAAAGGTCTAGAAAACTTGGCCTACGAGGAAAGATTGAAAAAATTGGGTTTGCTTAGTCTGGAGAAGAGAAGACTGCATGGGGGATATGGTAAGTCTTCAATTTCTAAAAGGTTGTTATAAAGAGGAGGATGATAAATTGTTCTTACCTACTGAGGACAGGACAAGAAGTAATGGGCTTAAATTGCAACAAAGGAGATTTAGTCTGACATTAGGAAAATATTCCTAATTGTAAGGGTAGTTAAGCACTGGAACAAATTACCTAGGGAAGTTGTGGAATCTCTGTCACTGGAAGTTTTTAAGAACAGATCAGACAAACATCTGTCAGGGTTGGCCTAGATCAGGGGTTCTCAAACTGGGGGTGGGACCCCTCAGGGGTTGCGAGGTTATTACATGGGGGGGGGGTCACAAGCTGTCAGCCTCCACCCCAAACCCCGCTTTTTCTCCAGCACTTATAATGGTGTTAAATATATTAAAAAGTGTTTTTAATGTATAAGGGGGCGGGGGTCGCACTCAGAGGCTTGCTGTGTGAAAGGGGTCACCAGTACAAAAGTCTGAGAACCCCTGGTCTAGATAATACTCCAGTCTTGCCTCAGTGCAGGGGACTGGACTAGATGACCTATTGATGTCCCTTCCAGTTCTCCATTCTATGATTTGAGGAAACTGGGGGAAAGTTTGAAGCCAGCTCTAAATTCTGTGGCTTGAGCCTGTCTCTAGGTTTTTGTAGCAACTGTAACTCTCCCCATTTCTTGCATGTTTGTAGCTGTGTTAAAACACAAGTGCAGTGTTGCTGAGTTGGGGCTGCAATGTAAACCCTGACTTTTGAACTTCCTGACTCCTGTGTGTCAGGTAGGGGAAAAGAGAAGGTGCTGATATAGTTGATTGTCAAGGTTCCTTCCCCACTCTGAACTCTAGGGTACAGATGTGGGGACCTGCATGAAAACCTCCTAAGCCTACTTTTACCAGCTTAGGTTAAAACTTCCCCAAGGTACAAATTAATTTTACCCTTTGCCCTTGGATTTTCACTGCCACCACCAAACTTTAACTGGGTTCCTGAAAAAACGTAGTTTGGAAACATCTTTCCCCCCAAAATCCTCCCAACACTTGCACCCCACTTCCTGGGGAAGGTTTGGTAAAAATCCTCACCAATTTGCATAGGTGATCACAGACCCAAACCCTTGGATCTTAGAACAATGAAAAAGCATTCAGTTTCCTTACAAGAAGACTTTTAATAGAAGTAAAGGAATAACCTCTGTAAAATCAGGATGGTAGATACCTTACAGGGTAATTAGATTCAAACATAGAGAATCCCTCTAGGCAAAACCTTAAGTTACAAAAAAGACACACAGATAGGAGTATTCATTCTATTCAGCACAGCTATTTTCTCAGCCATTTAAAGAAATCATAATCTAACACATACCTAGCAAGATTACTTACTAAAAGTTCTAAGACTCCATTCCTGTTCTATCTCCGGCAAAAACATCACACAGACAGACACAGACCCTTTGTATTTCTCCCTCCTCCCAGCTTTTGAAAGTATCTTGTCTCCTCATTGGTCATTTTGGTCAGGTGCCAGCGAGGTTACCTTTAGCTTCTTAACCCTTTACAGGTAAGAGGATTTTTCCTCTGGCCAGGAGGAGTTTTAAAGGGGTTTACCCTTCCCTTTCTATTTATGACATAATACTGCAGATTTTTGGGTGACAGCCATTGAGTGCAGTGTGACTTGGCTTCAGCAAAAGTTACAGCTCCTGAGGCAGGGGAGGGAGGCAGGTGCTCAAGTTAGGACATGCCAAAATTGACGCTGGATGTGTAACTTCAAGTGTGCTTCTTTTTGCAAATGCAGCATTACTACACAGCTTTTAATTACATGATAACCTACTATTTTCCAGATAACTCAGTGTAGTATCATGCAAAGATACACAGATAACATCTTTATAATATTTTCATTCCTTCGTATACTTGCGGCATTGTAGTGGTCCAACTGATCTTTATTGCCTTACTTTTTTAATACAAGATCGCCTACCTACCAGGTATGTGGGGGTGTTTTTGTGTTTTTTTTCATAACTTAAATCCCATTTTCTTGTTAACCAATAACTCGTCCTCCCTTAAGTACTGCTCAGGAGATGGGGCAGTTAACTAAAGCTAACTTGGTTGCTGACTTAATGGTCTATGTACCCCAGTCAATGTTCAGCTATTTTCTATGTTCTTAAGTCCTTCTTTCACAACATATTACAGCTTATTTACTTTAAATGACTTTTGTGGACTTGGGCATACATGGAACAGTACACGGTACTGCAAGATGCTACATATGTTTATGTAAGTCGGCAGGAAAAATACAGTACATTGTGCTGGTATGTGATCATTGTAATGCATAAGCACAAGTGGTCAGTCATGCACCTATATGCAATGTCTTTTTACTTCTAAACTGTGCAAATTTGATGTAGAGTAACAGCCATAAAATTCCATAATGCTATTTTTAGAGTGACACTTTAAATTTACAGTGCTATTTCCCATTCCAAGTATCAGGAAGGCTAAGGTAAAGCCATAGTGCAGCAAGTTAAATGTATGTATGTATGTTTGTTTTAAAGGTAGCAGCTTCTTGTGAGTTACTCTAGAATGAGCAGTAGGAGTGGTTGCAAATACTTATTCATCTGACACTTCGGGGTGCTAACAGATTTTTGTAAACGATTTATTTAGGCAGTTTTAACAAGTTTGCAAACCTTTGCCATGTTAACCTCCGAAACAAAACAATCATTACAACAGCTAGCTTTTGTACAGAGACAGTATATGGGAATACAGTCATCAGATCTTTCTGTTTAACTGGTGTTACCATCTTAGAGTGAACATCATTGCAACACCTGTGATATGTCATTTCTACTGATTTTTATTAAATTGAGTGAAATCTCTCTCTCTCCACATTTAACAGATCAGGCATGTCTCTCCAATATCTCACAGCTTGTTGGTTGAGCCCTGGACAGGCATCATGCCTAATCTGGCAGGCCAAGTGCTCTTTGAAATTGTGGCCCTCAAAGTCCAAACTCATAGTCTCAATTTTTGTCTTCACTCTTTGAATATCGGTGGACAATGGCAGGGAGTTTAGAGGTTAAATCATTTGTATTTCTTTTTATGTTCCTCTTGGGTCCTAGGGCTCTCTGACCTAGCACTGGTGTGTGGTCTGTTCTACTGGTATTTTTTGTTTTGTTTTTTGTTTTGTGTTTAAGGCTCGCCAGCTGTGTCTCTTGTGGGCGAGCCACCCCCCCCTTTTTTTTTAAAGCCATAGTCCTTGGGACAATGGGAAATAGAACCAAATCCATTGGGATAATGGGTAAGAAGGATAGATGGGAGCACAGGCACCGACTTTTGAAAGTACTGGGGAGGGGGGTGCTTGACCTCTGGCTCTGCACCTGGCCCTGCACCGCACCCACCCCACCCCACCTCACCTTTTCCTGCCCAGTTCCTCCCCTGAGCATGCCGCATCTTCGCTCCTCTCCCCCAGCCTCCTGCATGCCGCGAAATAGCTGATTGTGGCGGGAGGGAGGGGGAGGCACTGACCCACAGGGCCCGCCAGGCGGGAGGCGCTGGGGAGCATGGGAGACTGTCGGTGGGTGCTCTGCACCCTCCATTTTTTCCCCATGGGTGCTCCAGCCCCAGAGCACCCATGGAGTCAGTGCCTATGGATGGGAGACGTGGAGATCTTCCTGCCCTGTGTTGGCCTTCCAGTGCTCCTCTTCATTCATGATCTGCAACTTGCAGCAGAAGTCTCCTGCACAGGAGCCCACAGCAGGGACAACTAGAAGTATTCCTATTCCTTCACTTTGGCAAGGAATACTTGGAGACCTCATACAAATCTGCAAGGTCAAGGTGGTCTGACTCAGATGCAACAAAAGGAGCCCTGCTGCCTGGTAATACTAGGAGGAGTTTGTTTCGGCACACACATTGGAGAAAACGCCCTTCGAAGGCTGCCTGTTTTCTACTTTGCTATACAACAGTTATTTGTGAAATACATGTCTAGAGGATGGACCATCACAAGCGGTCTTCTGACTTATGTCAGGAAAAAAGTTACAGCCATTTCTCTACAAGGGAGACCATCATAGACTATAGTTAAAGCTGCTCAGCAACTGGAATTAGTTTCATAGGTAATCTCAAAAATTTCCCATGAAACACGTTCTGAAAATTGTTTTGATGGAATCATTGAAATGTAGGACTGGAAGGGACCTTGATAGGTCATCACTAGTTCCCTGCACTGAGGCAGGACTAAGTATTACCTAGACTTAGAATCATAGAATATCAGGGTTGGAAGAGACCTCAGGAGGTCATCTAGTCCAACCCCCTGCTCAAAGCAGGACCGATCCCCGACTAAATCATCCCAGCCAGGGCTTTGTCAAGCCTGACCTTAAAAACTTCTAGGGAAGGAGATTCCACCACCTCCCTAGGTAACGCATTCCAGTGTTTCACCACCCTCCTAGTGAAAAAGTTTTTCCTAATATCCAACCTAGACCTCTCCCATTGAGACCATTACTCCTTGTTCTGTCATCAGCTACCACTGAGAACAGTCTAGAGCCATCCTCTTTGAAACCCCCTTTCAGGTGGTTGAAAGCAGCTATCAAATCCCCCCTCATTCTTCTCTTCTGAAGTCTAAACATCCCCAGTTTCCTCAGCCTCTCCTCATAAGTCATGTGTTCCAGTCCCCTAATCATTTTTGTTGCCCTCCGCTGGACTCTTTCCAATTTTTCCACATCCTTCTTGTAGTGTGGGGCCCAAAACTGGACACAGTACTCCAGATGAGGCCTCACCAATGTCAAATAGAGGGGAACGATCACGTCCCTTGGTCTGCTGGCAATGCCCCTACTTATACATCCCAAAATGCCATTGGCCTTCTTGGCAACAAAGGCACACTGTTGACTCATATCCAACTTCTCGTCCACTGTAACCCCTAGGTCCTTTTCTGCAGAACTGCTGCCGAGCCATTCGGTCCCTAGTCTGTAGCGGTGCATTGGATTCTTCCGTCCTAAGTGCAGGACTCTGCACTTTTCCTTGTTGAAACTCATCAGATTTCTTTTGGCCCAATCCTCCAATTTGTGTAGGTCCCTCTGTATCCTGTCCCTACCCTCCAGCGTATCTACCACTCCTCCCAGTTTAGTGTCATCTGCAAACTTGCTGAGGGTGCAATCCACACCATCCTCCAGATAATTTATGAAGATATTGAACAAAACCGTCCCCAGAACCGACCCTTGGGGCACTCCACTTGATACCGGCTGCCAACTAGACATGGAGCCATTGATCACCACCCGTTGAGCCCGACAATCTAGCCAGCTTTCTATCCACCTTATAGTCCATTCATCCAGCCCATACTTCTTTAACTTGCTGGCAAGAATACTGTGGGAGACCGTGTCAAAAGCTTTGCTAAAGTCAAGGAACAACACGTCCACTGCTTTCCTTTCATCCACAGAGCCAGTTATCTCGTCATAGAAGGCAATTAGATTAGTCAGGCATGACTTGCCCTTGGTGAATCCATGCTGACTGTTCCTGATCACTTTCCTCTAAGTGCTTCAGAATGGATTCCTTGAGGACCTGCTCCATGATTTTTCCAGGGACTAGGTGAGGCTGACTGGCCTGTAGTTCCCAGGATCCTCTTTCTTCCCTTTTTTAAAGATGGGCACTACATTAGCCTTTTTCCAGTCATCTGGGACCTCCCCCGATCACCATGAGTTTTCAAAGATAATGGCCAATGGCTCTGCAATCACATCCGCCAACTCCTTTAGCACTCTCGGATGCAACGCATCCAGCCCCATGGACTTGTGCTCGTCCAGCTTTCCTAAAAAATCCCGAACCACTTCTTTCTTCACAGAGGGCTGGTCACCTCCTCCCCATGCTGTGCTGCCCAGTGCAGTAGTCTGGGAGCTGACCTTGTTCGTGGAGACAGAGGCAAAAAAAGCATTGAGTACATTCGCTTTTTCCACATCCTCTGTCACTAGGTTGCCTCCCTCATTCAGTAAGGGGCCCACACTTTCCTTGACTTTCTTCTTGTTACTAACATACCTGAAGAAACCCTTCTTGTTACTCTTAACATCTCTTGCTAGCTGCAACTCCAGGTGTGATTTGGCCTTCCTGATTTCACTCCTGCAAGCCCGAGCAATATTTTTACACTCATCCCTGGTCATTTGTCCAACCTTCCACTTCTTGTAAGCTTCTTTTTTGTATTTAAGAGCAGCAAGGATTTCACTGTTAAGCCAAGCTGGTCGCCTGCCCTATTTACTATTCTTTCTACACATTTCAGAGTAACAGCCGTGTTAGTCTGTATTCGCAAAAAGAATACTATATTCCTGGACACTACAGTGTTAATAAACAATGGTCACATAAACACCACCCTATACCGGAAGCCTACTGACCGCTATTCCTACCTGCATGCCTCCAGCTTTCACCCTGACCACACCACACGATCCATCGTCTACAGCCAAGCTCTGCGATACAACCGCATTTGCTCCAACCCCTCAGACAGAGACAAACACCTACAAGATCTCTGTCAAGCTTTCTTACAACTACAATACCCACCTGCGGAAGTGAAGAAACAGATTGATAGAGCCAGAAGAGTTCCCAGAAGGACAGGCCTAACAAAGAAAATAACAGAACGCCACTAGCTGTCACCTTCAGCCCCCAACTAAAACCCCTCCAACGCATTATTAAGGATCTACAACCTATCCTGAAGGATGACCCAACACTCTCACAAATCTTGGGAGACAGGGCAGTCCTTGCCTACAGACAGCCCCGCAACCTGAAGCAAATACTCACCAACAACCACATACCACACAACAGAACCACTAACCCAGGAACTTATCCTTGCAACAAAGCCCGTTGCCAACTGTGCCCACATATCTATTCAGGGGACACCATCACAGGGCCTAATAACATCAGCCACACTATCAGAGGCTCGTTCACCTGCACATCCACCAATGTGATATATGCCATCATGTGCCAGCAATGCCCCTCTGCCATTTACATTGGTCAAACTGGACAGTCTCTACGTAAAAGAATAAATGGACACAAATCAGATGTCAAGAATTATAACATTCATAAACCAGTCGGGGAACACTTCAGTCTCTCTGGTCACGCAATCACAGACATGAAGGTCGCTATCTTAAAACAAAAAAACTTCAAATCCAGACTCCAGCAAGAAACTGCTGAATTGGAATTCATTTGCAAATTGGACACTATTAATTTAGGCTTAAATAGAGACTGGGAGTGGCTAAGTCATTATGCAAGGTAGCCTATTTCCCCTTGTTTTTTCCTCCCCCCCCCCCCCCCCGACGTTCTGGTTAAACTTGGATTTAAACTTAGAGAGTGGTCAGTTTGGATGAGCTATTGCCAGCAGGAGAGTGAGTTTGTGTGTGTGTGTGTGTGTGTGTGTGTGTGTGTGTCCCCGGAGGGGGGGGTGAAGGGGGGGGGGTGAGAGAGCCTGGATTTGTGCTGGACATGGCCCACCTTGATTACCATGCACATTGTAGGGAGAATGGTCATTTTGGATGAGCTTTTACCAGCAGGAGAGTGAGTTTGTGTGTGTGGTTTTTGGAGGGGGGTGAGGGGGTGAGAGAACCTGGATTTGTGCAGGAAATGGCGCACCTTGATTATCATGCACATTGTGAAGAGAGTTGTCACTTTGGATGGGCTATTACCAGCAGGAGAGTGAGTTTGTGTGTAGGGGGGTAGAGGGTGAGAAAACCTGGATTTGTGCTGGAAATGGCCCAACTTGATGATCACTTTAGATAAGCTATTACCAGCAGGACAGTGGGGTGGGAGGAGGTATTGTTTCATGATCTCTGTGTGTATATAATATCTGCTGCAGTTTCCACGGTATGCATCCGATGAAGTGAGCTGTAGCTCACGAAAGCTCATGCTCAAATAAATTGGTTAGTCTCTAAGGTGCCACAAGTACTCCTTTTCTTCTTTCTACACATTGGGATGGTTTGTTCCTGCAAACTCCATAAGGATTCTTTAAAATACAGCCAGCTCTCCTGGACTCCTTTCCCCCTCATGTTGTTCTCTCAGGGGATCCTGCCCATCAGTTCCCTGGGGGAGTCAAAGTCTGCTTTTCTGAAGTCCAGGGTCCGTATTCTGCTGCTCTCCTTTCTTCCTTTTGTCAGGATCCTGAACTAGACCATTTTGTGGTCACTGCCTCCCAGGTTCCCATCCACTTTTGCGGGTCTGCGATCTAGTAACTTCTGCGAGTTGCCGGAAGAAAGCCTCATCCACCTCATCCCCCTGGTCTGGTGGTCTATAGCAGACTCCCACCACTATATCACTCTTGTTGCTCACACTTCTAAACTTAATCCAGAGACTCTCAGGTTTTTCTGCAGTTTCATACTTGAGCTCTGAGCAGTCATACTGCTCTCTTACATACAGTGCAACTCCCCCACCTTTTCTGCCCTTCCTGTCCTTCCTGAACAGCTTATATCCATCCATGACAGTACTCCAGAGTTATCCCACCAAGTCTCTGTTATTCCAATCACATCATAATTCCTTGACTGTGCCAGGACTTCCAGTTCTCCCTGCTTGTTTCCCAGGCTTCGTGCATTTGTATATAGGCACTTGAGGTAACCTGCTGATTGCCCCTCTTTCTCAGCATGAGGCAGGAGCCCTCTCCTCTCTCTCGCTCATGCTCGTGCCGCCTCCCGGTATCCCACTTCCCCACTTACCTGAGGGCTTTGGTCTCCTTCCCCCGGTGAACCTAGTTTAAAGCCCTCCTCACTAGGTTAGCCAGCCTGCTTGCGAAGGTGCTCTTCCCTCTCTTCGTTAGGTGGAGCCCATCTCTGCCTAGCACTCCTTGGAACACCATCCCATGTTCAAAGAATCCAAAGGCTTCTCTCTGACACCACCTGCGTAGCCATTCGTTGACTTCCACGATTCGACGGTCTCTACCCAGGCCTTTTCCTTCCACGGGGAGGAAGGACGAGAACACCACTTGCACCTCAAACTCCTTTATCCTTCTTCCCAGAGCCACGTAGTCCACAGTGATCCGCTCAAGGTCATTCTTGGCAGTATCATTGGTACCCACGTGAAGAAGCAGGAAAGGGTAGCGATCCGAAGGCTTGATGAGTCTCGGCAGTCTCTCCGTCAGATCGCAAATCTTAGCTCCTGGCAAGCAGCAGACTTAGGTGTTTGTCTGGCCTGTTCTTAAAAACCTCCAGTGATGGAGATTCCACAACCTTCTAATTTGTTCCAGCGCTTAGCTACTCTTACAGTTTGGAAGTTTTTCCTAATGTCTAGCATAAATCTCCCTTGCTGCAATTTTAAGCCCATCACTTCTTGTCCTGTCCTCAGTGGTTGAGAAAGGAGATACGTTTTTCTCCTTTATAAAACAACCTTTTATGAATTGAAGCCTGTTATCATGTACCCCTCAGGCTTCTCTTCTCCAGACTAAACAAACCCAATTTTTTCAATCTTTCCTCTTAGGTCATGTTTTCTAGACCTTTAATCATTATGTCCACATCTTTCTTGAAGTGTGGTGCCCAGAACTGGACAAAATACTCCAGTTGGGGGCTTATCAGTGTTGAATAGAATTGCTTCTCATGTCTTGCTTAAACATTCCTGCTAATACATCCCAGAATGATGTTTGCTTTTTTTGTAACAGCATTACATTGTTGACTCATATTTAGTTTGATCCACTAACCACCATATCCTTTTCTGTGGTACTCCTTTCTAGGCAGTCACTTCCCATTTTGTATTTGTGCAATTGGTTATTTCTTAAGTGTAGTACTTTGCATTTCTCCTTTTTGAATTTCATCCTATTTATTTCAGCCCATTTCTCCAGTTTGTCAAGATCACTTGATTTTAATACTGTCCTTCAAAGTGCTTGTAACCCCTCCCAGCTAGATATTGTTCACAAACTTTATAAGTATACCTCTGTACCATTCTCTACAACATTTATGAAGACCTTGACTAGAACTAGACCTATGACAGATCCCTGCAGGACCCTACTTGATATGTCTTTCCAGATTGACTCTGAACCATTGATAACAACTACTCTGACAATAGTGTCATTGTGATTCATTTAGTTTAGATTGTTGCATAATTTCAATTTAATATTTTAATGTGTCTATATATAAATATTAAGTATCTAAAATTTACAATTAAATGTTGTGTATATAATAAATATATTATATCAAAGTCAAAGCAAAATGAAACCAGTCAAAATATTCAAATCTTTTCCCATCAAAAAGTTAATCAATTGATGCATTCCAGCTAAAAGTTTCATCTTACACAAAACTATGTATTTTTAAATGGAAAACTGTTGCCATGAAAACTCTTTGACCAGCTCTAACTATAGTATTTGCCTGTAATAGAGCACTACTTTCAGAATCCTATACTCTGGGGAATTTGTATAAGGGATGCAACTTATTGTACTGGCAACTACCAAGCATTCAGAAATCGTGAGTCAGGACCCCCCAAAATTGCACTAAAACTTTGTTGTCTTATTTGCCTCTTTTGAGCCTTTAAGATTCATGTTTTCCAACTCTTCTCCATAACCATGAAACCTAGAAACTTCCCACCCCCACCCACACATAATCACATGACTGTAGGACCTGGGGCTTTAAATAAAAAAAAACAACCCCAAATAACACATGCCAGATAAAATCACTGGAGTTGGCAATGATACTGTACTGAAAACATTATTGTGCTAATAGTCTAAATGTTTATCTTTTTGTGCCTAGTGCAGTCAATTTTGGCTTCTATGACTAGACTTGGAGGCTGCTCCACCCTGTCAGGCTGCTCACATCTCTCCTTTAAAACTTTCTTGTGCTGTGATATCTACAAAGCTCTTTTGACAGTGGTGAGGTAGCTGGGTGTGTTGTGACTGCAGCTTCTTACTCTAATCACAATTGTCTCACTGTTACCTTGTGCTTACCCTGTCTTGTCACATATTGGTATCCTAAGCTCTTGGGGCAGGAATGGACTCTGTTCATAGTGCTTAACACAATGGGGCTCCAATCCTTGACTGGGGCCTGTGGGTGCTACTGCAGTACAAATGTTTAAAAATAATAATGAGGTGGAGTACTCTTACGGGTAGCCCACTTTCTGTGCTTCAGGGAGAGGCATGTCAAACTGCTGGGCAGGGCTGCATATGTCATCTTGCCAATGTTGAGAAGGTACGTGTTTTTTGAGCCCTGACTTTGTCTCTAAACTCTTTGGGTTAGAGAGTAGAACTCTGTTTGAATCCAAATTCAGTTCTGGCTATTCTTTGGTCAGGAATTGGGATCTGAACGCAACTATAAAATCTCTGAAATTATTATGGAGGAAGCAGCTTTGTGCGCTTCGGAGTGGTTTGATTTTTTTTTTTAAAAAAGCAAAAAGGAAACCTTGATTTAAGATGTTGTTTTTAGCTATTCTGAAAGAAATGTTGATTCTCATTGGTTGGTAGCTACTTAATTAAAGGTTTCAGAGTAACAGCCGTGATAGTCTGTATTCGCAAAAAGAAAAGGAGTACTTGTGGCACCTTAGAGACTAACCAATTTATTTGAGCATAAGCTTTCGTGAGCTACAGCTCACTTCATCGGATGCATTCACACACACACAATGCACCCTGGCTCTTAAGAGGAGGATTCTCTTCAGTTAGCCCATGTAGAGCCAGATTTATAGTTCATTATAGTATCAAGAACGTGATAAACACGTTCTTGTCTCTGACAAATACACACTTTACCTTCACATATTTTAAGGCCAGAAGGGACCCTGATCTAATCTGACCTCCTGCATATCACAGGCCATTGAATTTAGCTCAGCAATTCTTGCATCAAAGGCTTTTCACCTGGCCAGCATGCTGAAGTGGCTCAGTTAACCAGTCCTAGGGAAATGTACTCCATGATCTTCCCAGTGATTGTGTGAAGTGGTGCTTCCATGCAAACAATAAATTTACAGTATATTACAGTCGCTTTCAAAACTTGCTGATCATGTAAGTGAACACCTGATATTCCAATGATTCTCTGCAAACCTACCTTGGCAGTGAATTGGAGGGCTCAAAAGAAGGGGGTTCAGAGAGTGAGCATTGGCAGAACATCTAGACGCTGCTTCTCTTATTGGAGTCTATCAGTAAGTTAAGAAAGTAAGCCAGATATAGAAGATACAAGAGAACACTGTTTATTCTACTGAAAGAAGATTCTGGAGGGACTTTTAGTTAGACATCAAGGTGTTGGATCAAGAACAGATGCATCATGGGGGGGTGGCACATTAGTTGAGACTGAAGACAAGATAAAGGAAGAATGTGGAAACAAGGAATAGTAATAAGATAAAGAGAGGAAGTGTGTGTGTGTGTGTGTGTGTGTGTGTGAAGCTAGTCAACCTAGACCTCTCTTATAAGATGGAAAATCAGACAGAAGAAAGGGACTAACGATCGACTGTAGCTGGCTAAGTGAGCAAAAGCTGAAAGGACGCCACTAAAAAAAAAGAACAGGAGTACTTGTGGCATCTTAGAGACTAACAAATTTATTTGAGCGTAAGCTTTTGTGAGCTAAAACCCACTTCATTGGATGCATGCAGTGGAAAATACAGTAGGAAGATAGATATATATACACAGAGAACATGAAACAATGGGTGTTATCATACACACTATAACGAGAGTGATCAGTTAAGGTGAGCTATTACCAGCAGGAGAGGGGAAAAAAACCTTTTGTAGTGATAATCAAGATGGGCCATTTCCAGCAATTGACAAGAACGTGTGAGGAACAGTGGGGGGGGGGGGAATAAACATGGGGAAATAGTTTTACTTTGTGTAATGACCCATCCACTCCCAGTCTTTATTCAAGCCTAATTTAATGGTGTCCAGTTTGCAAATTAATTCCAATTCAGCAGTCTCTCGTTGGAGTCTGTTTTTGAAGTTTTTTTGTTGTAATATTGCGACTTTTAGGTCTGTAATCGAGTGACCAGTGAGATTGAAGTGTTCTCGACTGGTTTTTGAATGTTATAATTCTTGACGTCTGATTTGTGTCCATTTATTCTTTTACATAGAGACTGTCCAGTTTGACCAATGTACATGGCAGAGGGGCATTTCTGGCACATGATGGCGTATATCACATTGGTAGATGTGATATTAAAAAAAAAAAAAAAAAGGAAGAGGGGAAAATCATGCTAGCCTAGGTGCTATAATTATGGTCACAGGAAAAGCTACTTTGATAAATAAGCGGATAAAAATAAACTTTGGAGGATGGCTGAAAAGTGACCCGTTGACACTATTAACATAATCACATTTCTAAATAGCTTTTTTTTTTTAAATGGTTACTGTTGCCCAATAACTCACAATGCAAATCTAGTTTCAAAGGGAAACTGTCTCCAACTTGCAAATTCAAATAGAATTCTGCATCTTGCTTTTTAGGTGACTTCAGGATAAAAAGGTTTAGTTAGTGCTGGTCAGGAATCAGAGTACCTGTCTTCCAGCAGGACCTTGTCATTATGCCCAAGCACTAATTGGAAAGCCTGTATACCTGGCTTCTTTCCACTCCTTTAAAGGAACAGCATTTGGGATTTTGGAACCTTTAGATGTGAAATGTTTGTTTACCTAATCCGTGTCACGTGAGTTCTAATAAAGATACTTGGATACTGTGGTGACTCTAAAACAATAAGCAAACTTTACCAAGTTTATATGCTTTGCCTCTCTACTTTAAACACCCATCAACTGCTCTTCTCAGTCTCATGCCTTTCATATTCTGGGATGCTGATCTCTGCAGCCATTCTTTCTGTCTCAACCCCTTCCCATCCACACAGTTGGCATCTTTTTTCTACTTCCATCCTTCCCACTCCATGGGATGGCCTCTCTCCTGGAGCTCAGTTTGAGGATTCCTCCTATTTCATATATCTGGTTAGTACAGTTTGTGTCTGATGGGGCTTCACATATTTTCCCATAACTTCTAGTCTGTGATGGCACAGGGTGGTGAGAGAAAACATCTAAACTCGGTGGGGCCACCTAGTATATTTCTGTTTTGGGGTGTTAGCCAATGAGGAGGAATATGGGGAGTAAGGAGGCCAGAAACACTTTGCTATCTCTAACTAGAAGGAAAAAACGATGTTGCTTCTGTAGACCGAGCATGTGGCACACATCAGGGGTGTTCCTTGCATGCCTCCATTTCCCTCCTCCCTTCCTTTCCCCCGTCAAGGTTCCTTCCCCACTCTGAACTCTAGGGTACAGATGTGGGGACCTGCATGAAAACCTCCTAAACTTACTTTTACCAGCTTAGGTTAAAACTTCCCCAAGGTACAAACTATTTTACCTTTTGCCCTTGGACTTTCACTGCCACCACCAAATGTCTAACCGGGTTTATTATTGGGAAAGAGTCGTTTGGAAATGTCTTTCCCCCCAAAATCCTCACCAAAACCTTGCACCCCCCTTCCTGGGAAGGTTTGATGATAATTCTCACCAATTTGCATAGGTGACCACAAACCCAAACCCTTGGATCTTAAGAACACTGAAAAAAGCATTCAGTTTCTTACAAGAAGAATTTTAATGGAAGAAAAAGTAAAAAGAATCATCTTTGTAAAATCAGGATGGTAAATACCTTAGAGGGTAATTAGATTCAAAACATAGAGAATACCTCTAGGAAAAACCTCAAGTTACAAAAAGACACAAAGACAGGAATATCCATTCTATTCAGCACAGCTTATTTTCTCAGCCATTTAAAGAAATCATAATCTAACGCATATCTAGCTAGATTACTTACTAAATTCTAAGACTCCATTCCTGTTCTGTCCCTGGCAAAAGCATCACACAGGCAGACCCAGACCCTTTGTTTCTCCGCCCACTCCAGCTTTGAAAGTATCTTGTCTCCTCATTGGTCATTTTGGTCAGGTGCCAGTGAGGTTATCCTAGCTTCTTAACCCTTTACAGGTGAAAGGGCTTTTCCTCTGGCCAGGAGGGATTTTAAAGGTGTTTACCCTTCCCTTTATATTTATGGCACCCCCCCTCCCCCCCAAGCTGTTTGTGTGTGACTTGCAGTAACCTGTGTTCCCTCTGACAAATGCCAAGGGCTCTGTCTCCCCTTCCCTCTTCCCTACCATGGCAGGGGCCCTATGTGCCTCCACCCCACCCCATTCTTCCGCTACATAAGAACGGCCATACTGGGTCAGACCATCGGTCTATCAAGCCTAGGATTGCCAACTCTCCAGGAATTAAAGATTGTCATGTGATGAAGCCTCCAGGAATATGTTCAACCAAAATTGGTAACCCTAATCTAGCCCAGTATCCTGTCTTCCGACAGTGGCCAATGCCAGGTGCCCCAGAGGCAATGAACAGAACAGGTAATCATCAGGTGATCC
Organism: Eretmochelys imbricata; assembly: GCF_965152235.1. Classification (NCBI taxonomy): domain Eukaryota; kingdom Metazoa; phylum Chordata; order Testudines; family Cheloniidae; genus Eretmochelys; species Eretmochelys imbricata. The sequence continues at coordinate 15,217,531 of NC_135591.1, read as the reverse complement.
ATCCCCTGTCACCCATTCCCAGCTTCTGGACAGGGCCTCTACAGTCCCCCTTCCAGTTTTCTGATTTATTTTTTCCACCAAAATCAGTACGATTCTGTCCCTTGATACCTAGAAGATTCCTTAAAAGTTTGGAATTGTTTGGATGTGGCACTCAAAAGTTAGAAATGCCACTGAGTTCAGTGTAAGACCTCGCTTCGCTTGACCAAGTTTTCCTTTTTTTTTTTTTTTTTTTTTTAAGCTTTAATACCAGGATATGGCTTTCAATAGCTAACTGTATTAGCTAACAGCTTTCTGGCTTTGTCGAAGTCCATAATCAAATTTAGTGTATTGATGGGCTTGTTCCACTGTAAAATCTTCGTATGGCCTCTCTAAAGGCTATGATGCACTCCAGTTCCTGAGAGGTAACGAGGTAACTGTTCCTTTTTTATATTAGGAAGTATGTTGTATCTTTTGACCTCTAAACCAAAATGCTTACTTTCTTTCGTTCTTTTCTTTTCAACTGTCGGATGCAAAGGAAATTATTTTTCCATTGCCAGACAGCACTGAGCTTACTCAAAGCCTAAGTCTAGCACATCTGAGAATCCTCCTGTGAATGTTGTAGCCCAGTGACTCTGTCCTCTGCCTTGCAAAACTGTACTGGAAACACTTCAGGATTGTCATCCTTCTGGAGCAGGAACTGAGCCTTTCTATTTGTTCAATATCTAGCACAAGGGATCCCCTGAGCCTGATCAGGGTCTCTGGAAGCGCCAATAAAATTAATGGAGGGAACAGCTCTGCATTGGCTGAGGGGAGTAACTAGCTGCCAACCTGCATCCCAGAGTCACTGCTCCAATGTTGCATGCACAGCCAGCTGCCACATGTGGCCTATGTGTAGAAGCAAGACCTACTTGAACAGCATGGAAAATAACTGCTCCCCCGTTAGCCCTCTGTTGCAGTTCTAAGAGAGATTCTGTATAGGGAAGCAGATGCTTAAGGAAGTGTGTACATCTGCTGTAGTGTTTGAATCCTAGATGCAGCATATGGGCATACCTGAAAAACTATCTAAAAACAATTACTATATATGTGGCTGTTTCCATGCCCAGGAAATAAGACTGTATGCCTCACCTCCATATTGCTGTGTAATTTTTTGTTCGTTTCATACAGAAGTGGAGGTGCTAGTTGAAAGTCAGAGGGATTTTGGAAGACTACGGGCCTAAGGGTCAGAGTTTAAAAGGTAGTGAGATGCATCTCACTACCTTTAGAACTCTGACCCTTAAGTGATTTAAGTTCTTGGAAAAATTTTACACTGTATCTCTTGTCCCCAGCCAGCTTATCCAGGCTTCCACATTAAATAGCTTCATGTTGGGTACCATGCGGTCTATTATGAATACGGTATCAATGTTTTGTATATAAGGAGGCCATCCGACATCTGTTCAGTAACTCTCATGAAAGGCAGCTGAATAATAGGGCACCCTGAAACTGCAGGAGGAAACAATTGTATTTTTTTCTTTCCAGAGAGGGGGCTGCACACCTGTCATAACTAGACATTATGGATAGCTAGTTTTGTACTGAAAAAGCCTCTTGAATTTCAAGTACCATGCCAAAGTTTCTTACATTGATGCAGGGAGGATCATTGCATTTTTCACATGTCAGTGTTGTGAAACAAATGTGTGAACCATAAAGCTAATAGAATCATAGAATATCAGGGTTGGAAGGGACCTCAGGAGGTCAATAGAATACATGACCACTTACTTTACATGAATAAGTCTCTTTAATGATGAGTTTTTGAATGATCTAGTTGTAACTGTGTATTTTATCAACTACAGCAATCAGAGTTGTTTTCCTGATCTCTAGACCAACTGAAGGAGGTCATGAAACAGCGAAACCTCAGTATTGTAAATTCATTAACACTAGTGGCTCCACGTATGACCTTTCACATATGACCCTCTTGTTGAAAAGCCCTCTGTTGGTGTTACATAACCTAGATTTCAGTATAAACTCAACTTCTAGGTTTTGCTCTTGTCCTAACTCCTGCTTTTGTTTTTACATGGGGGAGGGTCCCCCTTGGGTATAACTCACTCAAGGCTTAATTCTCCTTGCAGCCTTCAGGCTCGAGAGGGGCAGCATAGTTCAGTGGATAGGGCATAGGACAGGGGTGGCAAAGACCTGGGTTCTAGTCACATTACTACTGACCTGCTGTGTGACCTCAAGTCAGTCACTTCACCTCTGTGCCCCCTTCTACCTTTGTTTTGTCTAATTAGATTGCAAGCTCTTTAGGCCGGGGATTCTCTCTCTTGCTATATTTATACAGTGCTTAGCCCAGTGAGGCCCTGACACTACCGTAGGCCTCTGGCCACTCTGTAATCTCACCGCTACTACTATTAGTTATAATATATCCTGGATTATTAGTCTGACTGCGTACTCTAGACACTTTCACATACTTGACTCTGCTCTCTAGGCTCTGAGACATTACTGTACATAGCATCCAAATGAGACTTGACCACATGTAAATGCATATTCCAATGGATATAAAAATTTACACGGGGTGGGAAGTATTGAGGTAAATGCATCTGTGAAATTTAATAAATTACTGCAAACCAATCAATGACAGGAAATCTGATGTTGAGATGAATGATGTACTCATTCCATTGCAACTTTGTTAATAGGTTGCGGTTTGATCATTGGCCTTTACTAGCATGAATTCCTGGCTCTTGGTTTTTGCTTAAGCCATAACATTTATAGCTGCTTGTTTACTTAATATCCTAACTAGTGAACCAGTTTAATCAATTACTGAACAAGGCAGTCCTATACTGTGATAGTGATACAGCAATTGCTATGCAGGCAATGAATTAGAGTGACTAAGATTCTTTAGAAAGAACGATCATCCAGTGAAGACATCTCCTTCATTCTGCCAAGACTTACTCATGCTTGTCTGTCTTGCAGTTCTAGAGAGCTAAGCATGGGGTATAGCCATAGAAATTGTAACCTCTTGAGAAGCCAATATACACACTATAGTTAAGTGCTAGAGCCTGGAAGAAATATAAAGATTTTTAATGGTTAGAAAGTTCAGTGATTGTTGCATGAAGAAAAATGTTTGACATCAGGAAAATGGTGCCTACTGCAGAACCCAAGGGAATCCGTTCTAATCACAGTAGCTAGAAATACAAGACTCAAGTAGATCAATCCAGTTAATCCTCTGTCAATGCAGTATTGTTCCTTTATACACTTCTCCAGTCTAGGTGTAAATGACCCAAGAGATGGAAATTTCTACTGCTTTCCATGGGAGACTATTTTGTAACTGAATTGGTCTCACTAAATTTAGGCTGAATATAACATGGGGTGAGAGATTGAGTATCCTTTTAATCCTTTCTTTGGGGAAGACTGTGGGCCTGATTATCCTTTGCCCTAGACTTTTGGTAGTCTCCTACACCAGTGCAGAGAGGATATAAAATGCTATGAAACCATAATTGTTTTTATCGTGGTTTCATAGCATTTCATACCCGTATTGCATATGCTTTTCCCTGGTATAAATGACTGTCCATGACACAGGACAATGCCAGATCAGACTCTGTCCATCTTACAATTTATTTAAATTGATTCCAGACTTTTAGTGAAATGAGAATTCGTCAACTACCCATTTCCCCCCAAGTTTAAAGCCAGCCTGCCTACCAAGCCCTGTCAATTTTGAACCTAAGGGGTTAGTACCCATCTGCTTAAACAGATATCAGTGCTGAATGTCTGGATTAGATGCTCCTAGCACTATTCCATTGCCCTCTGCAGGGCCGGCTCCAGGCACCAGCTTGGGGCGGCGGTTAGAAAGGGGCGGCAGTGTTTCCGCGGCTGCGGCAATTCGGCAGCCGCCCCTCTGTCCCGCCGGCTGCGGCGGCAAATCGGCAGCAGCTTCTCCCTTTTGCCATCCGCAGCAGCAGTTTTTTTCACTGTTTGGGGTGGCAAAAATTGTAGAGCTGACCCTGGCCCTCTGTATGTCCATTGGTTGGCCTCTACTGTTGGTGATCCTTTTATTGATAATGTATTTCAGTGCTGGAAGGATTTCCCAAGATCTTCGGCATTAAACCAGCACAGCCTTTGTTTCTCTTCCCATGTATCTAAAGGTTGTGTATTAGCCTATAATAAGGAGAAATTCCATAGCATTCTCCATGTTATCCTTTTTTCCTTTTATGTCTAGTTCTTGTTTTGGAAGTCAGGATGCAGAAAGCCATTTCTCTTGCCTCACAGATTGAGAAACATGGTTATATTCACTTAGAGCCACTGGAAAGACGAGGCAACGTCTGCCCTTTGATTTTGTTTACCCATGCTTCACGTCTCTGCATCTTCTCACTCTAATCTTCTAACCCTAAGCCTGATCCACACTTAGCTGGACTCTTAAGATTAATGGGTCTGTGCATGTTTCTTTTCAATAATGCCACTGTTGTTTTTTTTTTCCTGACGTCCTGCATCATTCACATCTGTCTCAGTGATGCCCTTCTGATGATGCCTTTGTGATTTAATTCCACTTCCCTTTCTGCAGCTTCATCTGAACCTTTGCACTTCCTCCTTCAGAAAGGAAAATCCACTCCACTTTGTGCTTACATAGACCTATCTACACACTAGAACTCCCCACAAGAATTGTTCTCCTTGTTTGTTACTCACTTAGGCTTACTGAACCACAGCAGTTAAATCTGGCCCAGTCCCTGTGTCCCTCTGCCACCCCCACACACGAACTTCCGAACAGACTAGTAAACATGTGGTTTACCAGCCAGCACTTTGCCTTCTGTCACTCACCCTTGGAAATACAGAATCTATTCTCGGACAGAAACATTTAAGGTGGAGTTAAGGTTGAAGTTGGGGAGTGCATCTCTGACCTAATCCTGAGGGACCCCTCTTTGTCCTCCCTGTGATCCCATTTACATCATTACTTTTTAAAAACTGTCTTCTGGAACTTCCCCAGTGCTTCAGGACTTACTGAAAATCAGCATTAATGGTCCAATGAGCTCCTCAACTTGCATCCAAAAATTTTAAAAGTTGGCTATCTGGACCTGCTAATATAAAAATGTCTTACTTTAGTAGCTTCTTTTTAACAACCTCCTGAGGTACTAGTGGATAATATTGGTCATCATGATAGTTGGTGTTCTCTTCACACCAGCAGCCCTAACCATTAAAGTTTTTGTAGGCATCATGGCAAAGGAAAGGTTTTGAGGCGGGATCTGAAAGTGGATAATGAGGTAGCTTTGCAGAGGCCCTTGATCTCCAAGTCCTAAGCTAGTTCCCTAACCCCTCTCTCTCTCTCTCTCCTTTTGGAGAAGGGTAGGGCCCTCGTAGATGCTTTGTTCCAAATTTTGCAGGTCCATATCTGGGGTTTAGTGAATCCTACCTTTAATATCACCCGGTGATGCTTATAAGTAGAGTGTGGCTTTTAACCATCCTGCAGAGGGATCAACTCTAAAATAGTTCTGGCAGACCTGATCACATTCATCATTAGTGGAAGGGTTTTTTTGCATGTCCAACATGCCTTCAGTCACTCCTACGTAAGAAGGATCAGACAGCCACAAATAAGAATAACATAAGAACGGCCCTACTGGGTCAGACCAAAGGTCCATCTAGCCCAGTATCCTGTCTTCCAGCATTGGCCAGTGCCAGGTGCCCCAGAGGGAGTGAACAGAACAAGTAATTATCAAGTGATCCATTCTCCCTGGTGCTCATTCCCAGCTTCTGGCAAACAGAGGCTAGGGACACCATTCCTGCCCATCCTGGCTAATAGCCATTGATGGACCTATCCTTCATGAATTTATCTAGTTCTTTTTTGAATCCTGTCATGGTCTTGGCCTTCACAACATCCTCTGGCAAGGAGTTCCACAGGTTGACTGTGTGTTGTGTGAAGAAATACTTCCTTGTGTTTGTTTTAAACCTGCAGCCTATTAATTTCATTTGGTGACCCCTAGTGCTTCTGTCTGAGAAATAGAATATAGTATATTAGTGTTTAAAAGAATGTGCAGTATCATCCATGCTATGCAGATGATTTCCCCCCATGTATTTAATGTTTAACCATAGTGGCTTCCTTACTATATTTGCTTCCTCTGCGTATTCTGTTGGGTAGTGTCCCAATGCAGTGTTCTAATGGTTAATTATCTTAACCAGCTCAGTGTGGCTATGGTAGTTTTGTTTTTTCATTCTTAGTCAACCTTACAGTGGAAAGTTGTCATCCTAACCTTAAAATTTCCTAACTTTTCAAAGACTTGACTTCAGTTAGCTCTATTGGAATAGGACTTACTGAACTTTACCCTTGGTATAGCGCAGATTTTTTTTTTTTTTAAAGCCTCTACGTAGACTCCACCAGGGCAAAAAAATAGGTCAACTCCTACATACAGATGTGAAACTAGTTTGACCTTTTTTCCAAATCGGAGGTGCGTGACCAAGGACATCAGTTTTAAGACAAACAACTTGGGCTGTTTCAAGAGTTGAAGAATAAATGTCAGCTTGACAAATCAGCCACCTTTAATGGCGGGGGGGGTGGGGGGGTGGAAACTTCTGCAGATCTGTCAGTTTCATTATAGTATTGAGTAACAAATTCCAGGAATTCCAACATGAAATTGTGCTAAACGGCCTAGTAATTCCCATGGTGATTGCATCTGATGTTCATCAGGAGAGCAGAATAATTAATTGTGTAATTTTAATGACAAACTACCTTTGCTTTTCATTAAAAGTTAAGTAAGCTAATAGCAGGAAGAGCAAGCTACAGGGATAAAGCATATACAGTGTAATTACAAGACTCAGTAATGCCACCTCACTAGTAGTGAGCAGGGAAATGTAGCCCTGACCAACGTGCTCTTCTTTTCTGTCTAAATTTCACAGGCAGAGCAGGAACTAGAGAGCTGATAGCTGGAGTGCCCTTCTCTGCTTGGTGCAGTTGCACTGGCCAGAGTCTTATCAGAGCAGAGTTCAGTGACTCAAGGTTAGCATTGACTGGACCATCTAGGCACTGAATATACCTGCAGAGGAAGTAGAAGTTTGCTGGGACCCCATGTGGGGAAGAGACAGTGGCCCTTCTCTTTTCCACCCTTCCCATTCAGCCCTTTCTCCCAGCAGAGGAGAAGAGAGGATAGCACTGTGCTCCTTCCCATTTTTGAAGGTATCTGCCAATTAGACCTTGGTGCCCAGGTACCAGAGTGATTAGAGATGGCTGTATTCTTCCTTCCGGTAACTTAACACTTGAGGGTGCCGGATGTTTATAAATGTTTATCTGGCCTTATGTAGATAGCAACAAAGCATGCTTTCTACCTCTTCATCCAGTATTGTTTTAAGGGGTGCACGACACTTCGTTCTAACATTGCACTCCTGTTTCCCTAAGAGACAATGTCCCACTCAGCTAGGGAAGCCAACTTCATTTTGGAAAAATTTTGAGTGCATTGTAATGTCCTATCCACATCCCTAGCACTTGGGTAACACATAGAGGTGCTGGGGCAACCTAGTTCCATCAGAATAGCTAGGGCACTAGTGCATAGCGATGACTAATTCTGATGGATGTTTTGTGTAGAGCTGGGGGAGAAAAGGAAGCTGTTGCTTGGCAGGGAGGGAGGGAGGATGGCAGGAAGATTGAGGTTGGGTGGATGCTGCTTTTGGTGTCTGAGTAACCTGGTTAATGAAACCTGTGGGTTACCATTTATGTAATGTCCCTGCTGATCAGGCAAACGAGCACAAAGGCTGGCAAATCTGCATCTTGAACCTTGGCAGCTATTTGAGAAATCCACAGCCTAGATTAGGGCAAGCATTAAAGCAGAGCAAACGCTAGTTTTGATTCCAGCTGGGATGTTCCTCCATTAGGTTTGGGATTCTAACTCTCTAAAACTAATCATTTGGAAAACCTGTGTCAGAGAGCTGAAGTGTTGCCATGATACCAAGGCTAAAATCCAGAGTCTTGGTTTCCCCCTGTCCCCTCCTCTTCCCACCCCTCCCCCCCAAAAAAGTCAGGGGACCTTTAATGACAGTAAGTAGCCAGGACCTCCAGTTTGGTATTGTTTAAAACACATCAGCATCCCTGATGAAGTGTTGTTACCATCTCAGAGGGGAGAGTGCCCCCTGTGGAATTGCCAACACCATTGTCTGCAGAATCTGTGTCCTATCTACATGCTACCCCAACCCAGTCCTGCTTAACATTTGAGATCTGGCAGGATCACCTCACAGGGTAGCAGAGCTGCAGGCAAAGAAATAGTATGACTAGAAAAAAAGTCTATTTTTGTCAAGTTTAAACACAGATTACTGAATATAAATCACGTTTCTGTATGCACTGATTGTCGTTAGATGTAATCCTATTCTGCAAAGTTCATAAACAATTTGAAAAACCAAGGGAGCTCATGTAACTGTATTTTTCCAGGGTTGTCCCAAATTTAATTCTTCTTTAAATTTTTGGGATACAAAATAGTCTTGTAAATCCGTATCGTGAATTTGCCTAATCTCTGCCCAGGCTAGCCCTGTGCCCGAGGGTTCTTTGAAAGCTGCCAAGGTACAGCGTGTTTCGCAGCAGAGCAGAAGCTGTTGTTGGATATGGAGGGGGAAATGGTCATTTTAAAAACTGGTTTGTAATAGAATAAGTCCAGACTCTATTTGTGACCAGGCCCCATTATGCTGTGTATGTGCAATAGAAACACAAGAGACAGACCATACCCTAGAGGGATTACAATCTGAATTAAAGATAAAAAACAGCAAGTGGATTTAAAAAAAATAAAAAGAGGAACAGGGAAGGGAGGATGAATGTAACAATAATAGGAACATCCATTTATATAGACTAGCTGTGTGCATAGTTAGATGGGTTAGAGATTGTCTTGCTTTTTAAAATAAGGTATAGGCATAGATATAAAAAGTCTCCATTGACCATCTACGCAGCCATTATTAGTTGAGTTAACCATATGGTAGAGATTAATTTTGAGGGGAGACTTCCAGGAGGACAGGGTAGTGGTTTGATGGACTAATGTCCTAGCAATACCTTTTTCCTCTAACTTTTAAATGTGTAACCTCTTATAAACTTGATTTTTCATTCTTGTACACTTGCATGGTTTTCACTTTCATAATGGTCTAGTATATCTTTATTGACCTGAGATGGTATTTCCTATGGAATTTGGGCACCTAACTCCTTTTGCCTCTTTCAAAAATACCCTAAAATTTTAGGTTTGGGGGGTGCTGTATAAGAGAGGTGCAGTAATTGACACCAAATGTTAGGATTGGTAGAGAGACACCTCTAGTAGAGTGTGTCAAACCTATCCCAAAATATTTTGGGTTATCATCTTCAATTCTCTATATGTTGGTACATGGGAAGCAGATCTTTATAGATGGAATTTTTAACTGAAATAATATAAATTTTGTCTAAATTTTTGACTAAAAAAAAAAACTCTCTTAGCAAAATTCTATTCTACGCTTTCTGAGAAAAGGATTAATGGAAAGTATTAAGTCAAAGTAACTTCAGTTTAATAAAAGTATTCTATAACTTTTCATTTGGCCTTTTTGATCTAGCAGCTGCACAAATAGTGACAAGGCTTAAAATCTCAGCCTTCAAAACAGGAAACTGACGGTGGTGAATCACTGCAGAAAATGGGGAAAGAGAAGTTAGTGTGGTAGACAAGGTAAAAAATAAATAAATATATATTTTTGGACCAACTTTTGTTGGTGGAAGGTACAAGCTTTTGAACTATATAGAGTTCTTCAGGTGTGGTGAAGGAAGCAGAGCAGGTGCATCGATTAGTCTACAGGTCCAATGTGGTTGCACCAAAGCAAAAAAGTAACACATTCAGTTATTTCTGGGATCTGAGCATGCACATATTAATCCACTGTTGTCCTGTAATCCTGCCAATAGGGCAGCCAGATAAAGAAATAAGGCACCCTTCCAGAAGGTAGTTAAACAGGCGCCTTAACTTTCAGCATTTAAATGATCCCACTGACTTCATGTGCATAGTCTTTGTTGAATCAAGGCCAAAGCTGGGAAAAGCCATTCAGCACCACTTAACTCCATCCCACAGAAGCCTGCCCGTGCCTCAGTGTTAAGCACTTGACGAGCTGAATTGTGAAACTTGCGTTTATAGAAAAATGTAATCAAGATTAAAGAAACTAGCTGTGTGTCATTCTCATCCTTTGTTCTTCCTGTGTCTTTTGAGCACTGCATGGATTCTCCCTTAGCATTGCTCTAATTCTTCTAGCAACGTGCTTGGTCTGGGCATCTGGAGGGCAGTATGCCCTCCTGTTAGCAATATCTCTTAAAGTATCTACAGGAGGTAGGGTTATGAGAACCTCTGTGCCATGGGAAGCTGAACATGGCATTTGGTGCTGCAAGAATCTTTTTGGGTGGAGTGGGTTATTTTGAGAACACCACACCCAGGTAATGAATATTGCTTACGTCAATAGATCAGAGTTAAAGGCAGGAGTAAATTCCCAGAATTCAAGCAGAATCTGAGATTATCCATTTGACTTGCCTGACAATCATTTAATGTTCTGAGAAATTACATTGTCAAACATTTTTGACCACAGGTGGTTCCATGTCACAGCTTCAGAACTGTTGGGGAGTATACCAGGATGGTGCGACGCATGTTCTGGATGCCGGTAAAGTCGTGTTTGTTTGTTTGTTTGTTTTTTTCTTCTTACAGAAGGAATATCTGTCTTTAATGTGATGCCTATTGCTTACTCCTGCAGTATGTCAGGAAAGAGGGAGATCTTTGTGAGTTTCTAAAATAGCTGGGAGTGAATTCTGTAACTTTTGGCTGGGGTTTCTGTAAGACTATAAGGGAGTTCAGCACTTGGGTCCCAATGAATTTCAAGGGAGTTAGGCACCCCAAATCAGTTAAAACTCATCTGATCCAAGGCACCTTTGCAAATCCTAGCCCTGGAATGCACTTTCTTTATGTGTGTGTTTACTCTGAAAAACATCCACTGTGTTAAGGGGTAAAACTTTCAAGAGTGCCTAAACTGCTTGGGCACGCAAATCCAATTTTCAAAAGTGACATAAGATATGTCTACACTTAAAATGTTATAGTGGCACAGCTGCAGCAATTCAGTGTAGATACTTGCTACAGCAACAGAAGGGGTTCTCCCATCTGTGTAGTTAATCTACCTCGGTAGTTAATCCACCAGCAGTAGCTAAATTGACAGAAGAAGTCATCTGTTGACTTAGTGGTATCTGTATTGGGGGTGATAGTAACTCAGCCAGAGGTTAGAGGTCTATTACAGGAGCGGGTGGGCTAGGTTCTGTGGCCTGTGATGTGCAGGAGGTCAGACTAGATGATCACCATGGTCCCTTCTGGCCTTAAAATCTATGAATCTATGAGATGGAATACCTACACCGACAGAACCCCTAGGTAATATCCTCACTGAAGCGCTACAGCAATGCATCTGTAGCACGTCAAGTATAGACAAGCTCTTAGTCTAAAAAGACTCTCAGAATTTCAGTGGGACTCTAGGTTCTTGAGTATCTCTGTCACTTTTGAAAATAAGACTGAGGCTCCTAAGTCACTTGGGCTATATGTTTAAAGGTAACACCCAATGGCTGTTAGGCATACTTCTGAAAATCCCACGTTTTTGAAAATCTTACTCAAGAGCTTGCTTTTCTGTGCATTGATTTTCAAACAGCCTGTACAGAGCAATTTTCCAATCACTTTGTGGATTACCTTTCTATATTAGCTGGAAACATTTGTTCACTTCTTTTAAAGTGCATTTAAATCGAAATTTACAAACTGCTGAGTTTAAAAAAAAAAAAAAAAAGAAAAAAGCAAAGGCCAATAATACTGTACTGAATGCCTTTTTATTGCTCATGTGATTATTGAATCTGGGGCCTTGGTTGTTGATTAATCGCTGCCCGAAGAGAGCATTATACAGGACAATTCCAGTACTCACTGAAAAAGGCTTTCAAAAAGTGGAATAGATATTCTGATCACTTGAAAGGTACAATATTATTCCTCATGGAAGTGGTGGGTAGCTAATGAGCCTGATTAGATTACTACAAGTAGGCATGTAGATTAATAGACACTTGTCTTCTATTGAATACAGACTCTCTATTTAAGTAGTTTGAATGTTAGTTATAAACCAAAGATTTTGGCCCTGGTTCTCATGTATATCAAGGCAGCTCTACACTGTTCTTTAAGGCCCCTTGATGCTGCCAGAGCCAGATAAAGCTGCCTTCAACTGAGAATCAAACATTACGATTCCCTCATGGCTGCTAAATTAACATGAGTTACTGAGGAAACCTTAACACAGGAGTAAGTTACATTCAATGCTATTGACAGAGAGAGTCCGTATTAAATAGAGCACAAGTGTGTTACTGTCGCGTGTTCCAATCCTGTCTAAGGCATACTTTTACAGAATTTGACTAATATATTTAAATACTAAATTTACTTAATCTGATGCTAGGAATAGTATTTTCAACACTGAAAAGACAGAATATGCAAGTTAGAGATCCTACAGTAACATGCCTGTATTGCACATGTCATCTGTTAGGTTACACATTTCAATAGCATAATTAACAAAAATACTTTCTGCTTCTATTTGGGGATCTTAAGTTTGTAAATTTAATTTTAAATTAAGACACTCAATCCCTCTGAGAGAGCTAATACCACTTTACAGATGGGGAAACTGAGGCACAGAGGTGCTGAGACTTTCTTGAAATTGCACAGTGAGTCATTGGCAGAACTAAGAATGGAACCCAATCGCCTTTATCCACAGTGCCTCTGAAAATGTAACCTCAAAACTCTATGAGCCAGCTCAGCTCCCACTTTAGGTACCTGAATAAGTAATCAGAGTCTGATAAATTCTCACCTCCCAGCCAAATGCTGTTTGCTTCCCTGGAAAACAATGGGAGCTTTTGGGTGCTGAGCACGTCTGAAAATCTGATGCAATGTGGAAATTAACATTTGCAGAATAACAATAACACTTGCATATTCTGATTCTTAGTTCAGTAACTTGCTGCCATATAATCTTCCTTTGTTTTTAAGCTTGGATGTTGGGTCGGGGTAGGAGAGACAGAAGACTAAAATGCTGGTCTTTCTACTGATTTCACTGACTGGTTCCACAGTTTGAAAGTACGCAAAGAGATGAACTCCGCAATCAAAAAGCAGCTCGAAACCACATCTATGTAACTAGATGTGGAATCTATGTAACTAGGTGGTGGAATCTCCTTCCTTAGATATTTTTAAGGTCAGGCTTGACAAAGCCCTGGCTGGGATGATTTAGTTGGGGATTGGTCCTGCTTTGAGCAGGGGGTTGGACTAGATGACCTCCTGAGGTTCCTTCCAACCCTGATATTCTATGAACTGACCAGCAGTGATTTTAATTAATTGGTGCTTTCTAGTCAAAAGTCCAAACTTCGCAGATAGGTACTGTGTGTGTCAAGCAAAATGTGCAGTTGCATATAGTTCTTTGTTTTTGTTTTTTTTTCCCCTCCATATTAGCCCAAAGACTGTTATCCAGCAAGGCCTGGACACCATGGGAAGTTCAAACTTTAGGGCATTTTTGAGTTATCAAAGTTCAAAAAAAGGATCTTCAGTTGTCAGTTTTCAGTGAAGAACTTTAGACATAGTTATGAGCATGCTGTTGTATTGTAATAATGAGGTTATAATAGGCATCTACATATACACTTAATTCTAGTGTTCGCTGCCACAGACAACATACTATAGTATGTGCAATGTCTAAATTTCTTTTTGTGACACACCAACCCTTTCCTCTTCCCTCTTTTAAAACAAACTACCAACCAAACATACAAAGAAAAAAACCCATTATTTAAGAACCAAGACATAAAAAAAACCCGTGCTCACTTGACTGACAGTGTTTGACTCGTGTTTGCAATTTTACTCATCTCCTCGTAAAGGTGGCACGGATGTACTTGGGTCACTTCCTTTTTCTGCAGAAGGGAAATTTTGCTTGTTTCTGGTGAGGTGCATGTTTTCCAGTTGATGTAAATGATGAAATCTTAATGCACAACTCTTTCTGAAAGGATCATGTAAGGGTAGGGACAGAAGATCCTGACTTCAGATTGGGCTATAGCCATGTATATACATTCCCTAGATCTTAATAAAAAAAAGACTGCTTCAAGGTGCATGTGGTCAAATTGGGAGGGTGGGTGGAGTTGAGATCAGCAATGCAATTGCTGGGTAGATGAGCATAATTTGCATGTGTACATTTTTGTGATTCCATCACATTCCTGTGTATATGTTCCTTGTACTATACAGAGGTAACACAAGTACTTTTGCCAGTGAGTCAGCAGAAACCTAGTGCCTCCATCTTCAATTTGCTTAACAAGTCTCTGTAATGAAAAGATCTCTAACCTTCTTGCTTTTTCTCAGTCTCAGAGATGGAGGTGCTGGCAGCAAGTACACCTCTTCCTGATCCAGCCAATGAATTTGATAGGAACGTTCCCCGTATCTGTGGTGTCTGTGGAGACAAAGCTACTGGCTTTCATTTCAATGCCATGACATGTGAAGGCTGCAAAGGATTTTTTAGGTAAGTGATGTTTTTGAGAGTGAAAATTAATTAGAAACCAGCCTTCATTTTTAAAATAATGAACTCTGACTAGTTAGGAAGATTGAGGAAAGGGGCGGCAACTCTGCTTTTTGGCTCCTGGTTAGAAATAATCAACATCTCTGCAAAATTGGACGTCATGTACGTTTGAGAGAACTTGTCTGACAGGTACACTAATCTAAACCTTTGCGCTGATGCAGGAGGCTATGACTAGTAAAATTGCTGAAAAGTCCAGCTATGCCTCCATCCCCATGCAGTAGGTGTTCTATGCAGTAAAATGCTACTGGCTAACACAAAACAGCCTATATACATGTGGAAGGGACCTTGTATTATATGAGCAATAGGGAGTTGTACGACTGAGAGAACTGTAAAGCAAATAAATGCCTCTCACACCCTACACCAAGACTTACCTGCCACTTTCTAAACCTACACAATAGCTGCAGTTTAAAAAAAAAAATGTTGCCATATGGCATCCCTGAGACTTTTTTCTCTAGTGGAAATATCTATGCAATACTTTTTGTCACATAATATAACATTCACATGGATATTGAACTCCGTATAAAACTTTTTAAAAACTTGCTGCCCAGATTCTCTTTGCACAGCTCTGGCAGTGTCAAGGGGCTTTACAGTAGGCATAACCTATATTTAGACCCATTTTGAGGCCTGTTACATTGCCAAAATGGTGTAAATGAGAATCAGGCCCCCTAAGTTTCCCTTGCATTGGTACGTTTCCTTTCACTCATGTTGTTTCTCTCCTGTTAATGTTGGCTTCTTTTTTTTCTTTTTCCCCCTCACCTTTCAATGCCTATTCCTACCTCTACACATAGGCGCACACATATAATAAGCCCCTTCTATAACTGGAGAACACCTGTTAGAAGGTTCCACCAGGGAGCAAACTCTCCTCCTTGTCATTCACGTAGGGCCTAGGTCTTAAAAGGGATTGAAGTGGTGCATAAGCTTTTTACTGCCCCTTTTATTAAGGGCAAATTTCCCTTTGGGAGCTGTAGGGGCAGCTCTGAGTAAACTTGGAGGGTTCCAGACAATAGGGACTTCTGTGTGCCAATTATCCCCTCACCCAGCAATTATCTGCAATGAAGCAGTTGTATCTATCTTACAGAATATTTCTGTATTGACAAACTAGAGGATTTGCATGGGAACTTCTCCTGTTTGGAACAAACTATATAATGACTAAGAGCTGGTGGAATTAAATAAGCTAATAGCTACTATGTGACTAATTAGGGCAAAACTTACTTAAGCATTTAGCATTGTAATTAGAAGATAGTCGTAGCAGGTGGTGGTAGAATTAGATGCATTGTAGAATTAAAGTAAACAAAGTTGGGATGGTCAATTTCATAACTACAATTTGAGCTGGGGTTTTAAAAACCTTAATTTCTATTGCTATAGGAGCCAAATAGTCACAGGAATTACTGGACTAGATGTTTTTGCATACCACAGCCTTGCTGCTTGTTTTCCAGTTGGGTTACAGTGCAGCTTGGCTAACTAGAACAACATTTCCTCAATTACTGTAGCTAAATGAGTAACTCTCCTTTCAGGTGCTCACTTCCATGCACATGTTTAGCGTCATCAGCTAGTCAGGCACATGCAGTCTGGATGATACATATCAAGAATTTTGTCATGGTGACAGAGAGAAGGGAATAAATGGCCAGTTTTCCTTCTCCCTTAGTTTCTTATCCATGAGTGCTTCCCTTTTTGTTCAGAGGGTATGCACACCTTCTGAGACTCTGGTATTGTGGCTTGGCCTTTTTTTGGTACAGATTAAACTATTTTGGTCAGGAGGGTGATGTGTGGGGTGTTTTGTGTGTGTGGTTTGTTTTTTTTTTTATTTTTTTTTTATTTTTTTTTTTAAACACCGATTATAATTAAAGCTGCACAACCCCCTAGTGTGGTCTCAGTTATACTGGTATTAAGGTATAAATTCTGGCAGATGGGCTGTATACACACCTTTTTATACTGGTTTAACTGCATCCGCTCTAGGGGATTGATCTGTTAGCTATATCTGTTTTCTAAACTAATACAGTTAAAGCAGTACAAACACTGTGCCTCCACCTACTCGGTTATTCTTAAGCAGTCTCCATGGGCCCTTATTAAGACTTTAACATTTGTATCTTCAACTTAAGGACTCGCTTTCTTGACTTGCTGCTTCTCTTCCCTTTTTAAAGCTCCCTTTTTCCAAAACATAGTGTTAACCATGGTACTTTTTTGTACCTTTCCTCTTACTCCTGCCTCCCAGTGCCCCCAGTATGTTCTGCTTTGATCCTAGTTTACAAACGTTTCAATGATTTTTTTTTTTTTAAACAATATATTGAATTTTTTTAACTGGATATTTATGACTCAAGTTTCCCAGGGCCATTCCACCCAAAGTAAAAGCTCATCACTATAAAACAGCTTCCATAGGTGCTTGCTTCCTGCCCTTTTATATAGCCCTAAACCCCACCACTTTCCTGTTTTCCGTGGCAGCATGTTAACCTCCAGTGCAACAATTTGCCAAACACTGCAGACAAGATTAGCTCACTTTACTGGAGGGGGTGGGTGTGTGTGTGTGTGTGTGTGTGTGTGTGTGTGTGTGTGTGTTGACTTATCCTGAAACACTACCTTTTTCCTCTGCATTTTAGACCTGTTGAATTTAACACTTAAGGTCCTGTCCTGAGGTGGTTTACATCACCAGTACTGGCTATGCTGGGTGTGAAGGAAGTAGTTATAGTGAAATCTGGGGCGGGGGGTAAAAAACAACTAGTTCAAGACTCCAGGGCAGAGCCAGTCCCACCCTGACCTGCCTTCCCTGGCCCACATGAGAAGCTTGTTCTCCCTCCACCCCTACTGGATCCTGCACCTGCCTCTTATGGAGAAACAGCAGTCAAGCAGCTGCTAAAGGATGCATCAGTGGCCAGGGGCAAGGTACTTCATGCAGGGAGTCCAAACCGGCTCTGTGCTATATAGCTACCTGCCAGCTGAGTGCTCATGGGAGAGGAGTGCAAGAGTTGCCACATACTGGATGAAGGAGCCCAGGGATTGTGTGTAACAGAATAGATTGTACTGCTGCCCTTCATGGTAGCACGTGAGTGCCTTCCACATAAAACAAATGGCAGAATTTCTAGTGGACTTCATGGCGTTTCTGGCTCCTTTTCCATTGTGGGGTTAGAGAGACTTTTGCATAGGAAGGTAGATTCTTAATTTTGGAAGGAGGGTAGTGGCAGTGGCAGCCACTGTGAATGTCATTCTGGCAGTAGTAGCAAAACTTCGCCAAAGAGGCTTTGCAATTTTTCCTGAGGTGGCTGGGCTCTGCCCTTGAAGTGCCCTTAGAAGACTGCACTGCACCTGCAAGAGAGCATAGTGAAGGGCACGTGTTCTTCTGAACTGTTTTCCTGACTTGAAAGCTGGCTTTGTTGGCACATGTGTAAATCCTAAAACTCAAGGCAAACATGAGATGCATCTGCACCATAGTTCTGAAGTTATGAATGTTTGAAACCAGCAGGGCCTGGGAGTACCTTTAATTCCTACATATTTATGAGGCGATGTATTCGTCCATACAGAAGTACTGAAATGTGTATTTAGCCGATAGTACTAACAGACACTAAATAACCTTTGGCCAATTGGTGTCTCAAGTCACAGTTGGGCAGTTTACTAGTGACATTGGTAGGCATCAGGTGGCCTTTTGTTAAGCAGTGGCTGCTCAGTATTTCTTAAACTGAGCTAAATTTGTCGTACACAGAATAAATCTGGAGTGACTTTCCTGAAGTCAGTGGAGTTATTCTGGATTGACACCAGCATAACCAAGTGCAGAATTTATCTCTAATCTCTTCACCCAACCCTTTCCTCTCTTTCGCTATCCCTTACTGTTGACAATATCACCAGTCATCCAAGTTTGTCAGATTGTGTCTCCATGGCTTGTCCTTTTTCAAGATCTGAAGTTTCGTTCCCCCCTCTCTAAAATCCATTCTTTTCCTCCATCCTTATGGCCCTATCTTGGTCTGTACCTACCTTATCACTTACCCCAATTATTTTTAATCTCCTTTCCTACATCTCTCCTCTCCCCACTCCCATCTGTCCGAAAGGTAATTGCCAAGATCACTTTCCTTCCACCCTGTCTTTGACACCCATGTGCCAAATCCTGTAACTGGTTTCCTCTCCCCTTCCACATCAAATTCATGCTCCTGGTCCTCCCCTCAAGGTTCTGTCCAATGCTGTTCCTGCTTCCACCCATGTTTTACACCCCATCCTATGCCCCATACAGTACCCAAGCTTCTTTACTGATGGCTTACTTCCTCTCCCTCACCCACTCCTGACTTAGAGATGGTGTGAAGCTTTTACCATTTAAAAAAAAATTCCCATAACTTTGAAAGTTTTTTGCAATTTCTGGAAAATGTTGGCTAGCTCAAGTTTAACTTTGCTGGGTGCTCTTCAGTAATGCTCCCCAAGTGTTTTTCCTCCCCTTCTGAAACTTCTAAAGGTCCATTTGTTCTTAAAGGATTCCATCTACAGAGACTACCTTCCTTTCCTCCCCCCTCCTCACCCCCCCCCCCCCCGCGCCCACATCCCTTAGCCCTGGCTCACACCTGCGCATTGTAACTTCTGTGTAGTAGGGAGTCTAACTCTGGCACATTTGCAGTGTTACCAACCCTCACCATTGACACATCATGAGTCAGACCCCCCCAATCATGAGATTGGCTTAACAATCATGAGGATTTTTAATGAAAAGTGAGTTCCCTTTTATTTCTCCTCCAGTTTCTGAGCCTTTAAGGTGCTCTCAAGTCACATATCTGCTGACCGTGGGAGCCCATTATGATAGAGGCCCGGCAAGGAAGGGCTGCCGCTCTCTGCCTTGGGGCTGGCTGACCATGATCTTAAGTAAAATTATTAAGCCTGACTCATGATCGCGGGACAGAAGTCTCCAATGTCAGGATTTTTTTTTTTTTTTTCCCCATCTGTGGTTGGGGGGGAAAAAAATCTTTGACATTGGAGAGTTCTGTCCCGCAATCATGAGTCAGGCTTAATACTTGTACGTAGAAAGCCCGTCTCTCGTGATTAATTCGCGAGTTGGCATGTCTGCCATTGTAAAGGGTCTTGTATAACTGTGGCACTATGTAAACGATTACTAAGAAAAAAATAGTGCTCTGCTTTTATGCACGCTAAAAAAATGACAGAACCGTGAAGTAGGTTCATCGGTTTCAAGGCCAGAAGGGACCATAATGACCTTCTGCATAACACAGACCAGAGAATTTCACCCAGGCACGGTATGTCTGTGAATGGGGAAACGCCTGCATAAACTGTTCATTTTTTAAAACAAATGTAATGAGACTGCTGCAGACAAAACCAGGATATAGAAAAAAGAAACCAGGCACAAACTGCCCCTCTGGACTTTTTCCTCTTTCTATCTTAGTTCAAAGGTCTGGCTGAACAAGCTGGTCCTAATTCTTCCTGGCAGGAATGCAGTTCGGGGCACTGATTAAATGCATTTCTGGGCAGGGTGCAGTTGTCTCTGTTGCATTTGTAACCCAACCCCTGGAACCTGAAGCAAAAGTGCAGGATGGAGTTTGCAGCAATTATTCCACTTGTGCAAACAGACATAAGGGTACAGACAAAAGGATTGCCAAAGAACTACAGCTCTGCCAACTCCAGCCTTTCAAGTGGGTGCCACCAAGGGCAAATCTCTAGGAACTCTTTTAACCTTGCCATGTGTCTGCTGCTCATGTATTTTCCCGGGGACAAACATGCTTGTTCTCTTAGCTGTGCGGTCGCCTCTAAAGTCAGAGTTACTGCTCTTTGCTAGAACAGAGACCCACTCTGTCTGCCTCGTGACTATTGCAGCTCTTCTTGGTGCTTTTCTGTGTCCCAGGGATCTCATGGGGACCAGTTAACCCCAACTGGTTTGTCCTCGTGGGAGAAAAGCGTATTTTGTCTCCTGGGATGGTTGATTTTAAAGAGGGGGCTGGCAGCAGGATCTTCCCTGCCAGGAGTCCTTGACCTTGGAAATCTTTGGTTCACGAGAGCTAGGATTTGGTAACCTTCATTGCACACCAGAAGAGTCTTCTGTCCTCGAAGCTTCCCTGAGTGACTGAAGCTAATGGCAGGGGAGTTTGTACACTGGCACCCCCTTTGAGGCTGATTCTGTTTTGTGTGTGTGTGTGTATAGAACAGGGGTATGGATGTTCTAAACCATGCACTTGTTCTGGCTACTTTCAAATGTTGGGTATCCAAACTTGAGAAACCTTGGGCCTAACTCTTTCTTTAAGAGGGATCCCAATTACCCGCAGTTCCCATGGATGTTCACCAGAGTTGTGGGTGCTTGGCTTTGAAAGTCAGACTGGGCACCCAAAAATGGAAGACAACCAGAATGAGTGAACTGACTTTGGAAATTTTAGGTCTACATTTGGGAATTTTGTAGCACCTGGAAAAATTGGGGCTAGCTGGGATTATGGATCTTCATGGGTGATTTCAACATACAGAATATTCGTTTAAAATTGCAGTTGTTCCTTTAGAGTCCCATTCATGGATGAGTGCCATGTTGTGCTAGACACTTAGTGTAGTATAAATACCTAGATAAGCAGCACAGAGCTGATGTCTACAGCTAACCCAAGAGGAGTGGGAAACTTTTTACCATAGGCTGAGGATTGAAATGACTCACTGGCATTAGGTAGATAGTCCCTGATTCCGGGGGCTAGAGCATGACTAACAAAATACGCCAGTTGGTATGCTGTGATTTTTGGTTATGACAAAGGTAACTTTCAGGAACTTGAGCATTTCACGGGTTTCACAAATGTGCTAGACATGGTGGGGAGGGGGTAGTTTGTCATTAAAGGTCACTGCACTAATTAAGATTCAGAGAGAGTGAAACTGAAAGTCAGAGGGGTTTTTTTTTTCCTTTCAGTAAAAGGCTAAGCCACAACAAAATATAAATAAATAGCATCTCTGAAATGGTGAATTCCCAATACCCTCTCTCAACACGTCCTTCCATAGTAGGCCATCACTTGTGGGTACAGGCCAATGTGTGTTCCTTTTGTCCAATTAATTAAAAGTTTTTGTTTCTAATTAACTATGTTGCCAAAAAACTCTTTCACTGGAGGGGGGGGAGGGTCTGAATCCTGTTTTTAACATCTCCTCTTCCTTTATGTTCTGCCCTGAACACATTCCGGTACAAATATCTACAGAGCAGTTGCCAACTAAAGTAACTTTAAGCATACGCTATAAACTTATTATCATAGTACCTCAGAGCCTCAGGATGGACCAGGATGCTGTTGTGCTGTATTTTTGTCCAAACACCAAACAAAAAGAGAGCCAACTTAATTTTCTAATGTCCTCATTTGGGAGACCTGTACTCAGGCAACTTTACTATTTACTCCTGAGGGAATTCTACGACCCCCTCCCCCCCCCCCCCCCCCAAAAAAAAATTCTGCCCACAATATTTTAAAGTTCTGCAAATTTTGTGTGTCAATAAATAAATGTGGAGGTTCCACCATGGCAGTGGGGAGCCAGGCCACTGGCTGCATGAAGGTGGGAGACCACCTGCAGTGCCCTCCCCCAACTCCCGGGACATGGGCTCGACAATGAGGCAGCACCCAACCCTGACACAGTGCAAGGGCTGGGCCTGCCCCAGAAACACCCCAGGGCCCTACCCCTCTGCACCAGGTGTCGGCAGGCAAACTGGCTCAGGCTGGCAGATCCAAGGGTGGAGGGGCTTAGTATGGGGGGATCCAGGTATGGGGTGAGAGGGTTCTGTGTGGGGCAATCTGGGTGCAGGCAGCTCAGTGGGGGGTCTGGGTGCGGGGGGGGGGGATCTCTATGCCCAGGGGCTCATTGGGGGGTGGGGTGAGGTTCTGTGTGCAGGGGCAATGGGACTCTGCAAGGGGGTCTAGGTGAAGGTGGTTGGGGTTTGAGTGCAGGGGGCTCAGGTGGGGTTCAGATGCAGGGGGCTCCAGGTGCAGGAAATGCAGCTCAGTGGGTTTGGGGTGGGAGAGCTCTGAATGTGTGGGGAGGTAAGGCTTGGGGGGGTGGGGTCTGGATGCATGAGGGTTGGGTGACTGGGGGAGCAGCTCCTGCACACTGACCTCTCCCCCCAAGGCTGAGGAGCAATGGGGGCAGGAAGTGCAGGGGTGGCGTTGTGGAGTTTCCTGCAGCCGGAGGAGGTTTCTGGGGGTGGGTCTGATCTGGATTAGCCACTCCTTGCAGGGGAAGAAGTCCTGTCCTTGCGCAGCCAGGACGAGCAGCTGAGCTTGGCACAGAGAAGGAACCACTGCCTGATGTCCCCAGACCCTCCCCGCAGTGATTTACCTCTCCCCCGTTTGCACCAGGTGCCTGAAATGACACACCTGCACTGCTGGGGACAGCCGCGAGACCATTCTTGCGGCTTCCCTTTGTTTCCCCATCAGAAAATCATTTTTCTGCAAGGAAGCAAAGAAATCTGCAGGTAACGTGAATTCTGCACATGCGCAGTGGCGCAGAATTCCCTCAGGAATAAATATTACTTTCTTGTATTGTGGAAGCACCTTAAAGGAGTCCTAGTCATGGAACAGGACCCCACTGTGGTAGGCACTCTAAATGCACCACAGAAAGATAGTTCCTGCCCTAAAGAGTTTATGGCCTAAGCACCCACTCACTTAAGTGCCAATTGGAGTATCCACTAGAATCCAGCATTCTAGCCCGGGTTTCAAACAAAACAGTCTTTTCAAACTTTCTTAAATTGTGGGCCTAATTTTCAGTGCGTTGGGCACTCGCAGGTGGGTTTCCAATAAAGAATATTGAAAACTGCCCCACAGATTCATTTTCATGTTCAGTTGCATGCAAACTTAACTACTTCTTCCTGAAGTTACATGGATCTGTCCAGAATTTCTGCATGGTGTGTGAGCTCTTAATTCAGGCATCCAGCAGTTAGTTGATTACACAGACCATGATAAGCAATATCTTCCATTTCTCACTGATAGCCAAGCAGGTGAATTCTCGGCTTTACTGAGACAATCATTTCTACATTGGAAACATGCACCAGAGCTGCCTGGGAAGGGGGGGACAATTTGCCCAGAGCCCCTAAACGGAGTGATATTTGCAACCTGGTGCACAGGATTGCAGCACCACACAGATTTGGCCTGGTGGCCTCTCTGTCACGATGGAAGAACAGCTGGGCCAGACGTGAGTGATGCAGCAATCCCAGGTGTCACGTTGTAACTGCCAGAGTGGGGAGCTGGCCCCAGCCTCATGGGACAGGAGCCACCGCTGCAGGGCAGTCTTATTCTCCAGCACTTCCCCAGCTCCCCTGAGTGATCTATTTAAATATATATATATATATATTTATTTTATTTTATTTTGGTGGAAGGGTGGAGGGCCTCAGTTTCAGATTTTTCCCAGGCCCCAAAAACCTCTGTGCAGCATGCACTGGCATGTACTTTTGCTTTTGGTTGAATACAGAGCCTGTTTATGCTTGCACATAGACAGGATTAGTGCAGAGAGGGATTTCATTATTTTTAATTTTCGGCAGTATGCCTGGGACATAGTTTTAAGGGAGCCTTGAAATGGCTGGTTCTGTAAGGTTTTTTTTTGTTTTTGTGATTTTTTTTAATAAAAATACACTGCGGCTGGACAGAGCCTGACAGCCTGTGCTCTTGTTGTGCTTCTGTGGGTAGGACATCTGCCCCCACTGCACTGACTCTGTAATTTAGTTTCTTTTGTAATAAAGACGCAAGACCCTAATGTGCTCTGAGCAATAAGGCTTGCTTTTAAAAGGGCTCTTAAACCATGTCATTTTCCACTGCTGCTCTGCATGGAGGTATACAATGAATTGCAATAGTTTTCACACTAGCCAAAATCCAAGTACTGTATATTATTGATTTGTATTACGGTAGTGCCTAGAGGCCCCAATCAAGATAAGTACCCCACTGTGCTGAGCTCTGTGCAGATGAAGTCCCTGCCCCCTAAAAAACTTACAATAAATGAGACCGTGTGCAAGGGAAAACAGAAGCATGAGGGAGAGAGGGAGCAGCTTTGCCAACGTAACTCTTCAAAAACTATGAGTTGGGTCCATCAGAATAGCATTGGCTTAAAAACCATAAGGTTTGTTGTTGTTTTTTTTGTTTTGTTTTTTTAAACGTTGCGTCCTCTTTATTTGCCTTCTGTGTTTTGTTTGGTTTGGGGTTTTTTGAACCTGTAGGGTGCACTTGGGTCAAATTTTCAAAATTTCTTTCCATACGCACAAGGGTTAGAAACTTTTTTTTAATGAACGCCAAGGGTTCTCACATCACTTGCCTCCTAATGACTCATCAAATATCACAAGATCTGTGATAACATAAAGAGAGTTGGGTTGGCACTGAGGCAAAGTGATTTGTCCAAAGTCATGCAGCAGACCTGGGAATAGAACCCAGATATTCTATCTACTAGGCCAGTACCCTAGTTCCTGGACCATGCTGCCCCAGCTGTATTTAGGAAGTACAGTAATAGCAATTCCAGAAGGGAGAGTTTATTGGAGATTTTGGCCCATCTAATCTTATTCAGGCAGCAAACTTTGGTTTATAGCATATCAGATAACATTGTTTCCCCTTTTTGGTTAAATGAACTGTAAATATGTTGAATGTAATGTCTTTATAATTAGCTTTTAGAGCGCCCTATCTTTCAGCCTTTCCTTTTCTGTAGCCCCATTGACACAAGTGGATAAGGGCTGCAAGATCAAGCTGGAAACAAAATTTAAGGCTTTGTGCCAAGCAAATATTTGCTTGGAGAGGTTCTCACCTTAAAGCCTCTTATCTGCTTCTGTGTCCTGATATATCTTGCTGAACCATTGCATGAATTCATGTGGAGGCGTGGCAATGAAAAATCAAGGGGGAAGGAGAGGAGATTCATTCAGAACTTAAGAAGAAAGCAAAATTTGGGCTACTGTGTATTTGTTTTACTGTACTGCCTTGGGGATCCAACTAAGTGTGGGACCCCATTGTGCTAGGCATTGCACATAAATACAGTAAGAGCCCATCTTGAAGGGCTTACAATCTAAATAGACAAGACAAAGGGTGGGAAGGGAAACAAGGACAGAGTAGGAAAAGTGATATGCTCAAGGTTACCCACCAGGGTCAGTGGCAGAGCCAGGAACAGCATCCAGGTCTCCAGATTCCCAGTCCCCTAACCATCATACCATGCTGCCTCTCAGTACCTTTTAACTGGCAGGCCCAACGGGTAACCTGAGATCTTTCTCTAACTGGATGGGATTGGGTAGATCTAAATTGCAGTAAAACACCTGCAACTGGCCCGCAACAGCTGGCTCAGACTTGGCTGCAGGGCTATAAAATTGCAGTGTAGATGTCTGGGCCCAGGCTGCCATCCTTCCCAGTATCTTCGCTATTTAGATCTCTGCTTGGAGATATTCTTGCTCCAATCTCTGCTGCTCCGCCACACTTCTCCTCCTTTCTAAAGGATGTATTTTTGTGTTCATGTCTATCTCAAACTACATAACTTCCCCAGACAATTCAATCTGTGCTCACAGATGTGCTGTAAATTACATTGCATTCTTCATCCAAAACAAAGATGATGGGTCCCTGTTTTCCATGCAATATGGAAACCGAGCTTAATATAGAATCACCATTAACTAGTCATTAAAGAGCATGCTATACACACACACATATATATATATAGTGCTAGTGCCTTGGAGCCCTAGGCATGGACTGGGGCCATACTGTGCGAGGTGCTGTACAAACACAGAACAAAAAGTTAGTCCCTGCCCCAAAGAAATCCTATAATACTGACTAGCCAAGGAAGACAAGTTATACTTTTGATGGGACCTAGAACTCTGAATGTACTGATTTAAGAACATTAAAAATCTTAATCACACACACACACACACGTGCAATAGTGCGTTCACATGCGTGTGCGCACAAGAGTGTGAAATATTTCTCCCATATTATACAGTGGGATTTCTCTCTCTCACTCCAACCAGGAGGCTTTCAAGCCTGGTAAATGTTTAATAACATATACTGCTTCTGAAAGGCCCTTGCTGGGTACAAGCTGACTTATACTCTGGTTTGGTTTAGTTTCCGTTGCTTCTGCTGCTTGTGGTTCAATTCTTATTTCTCTGTAAATTCTTCCACTCTTTTTTCCAGTTTCACAGTATCCAAAACTGTGAAATTTAAACTGTGGCTAATATTTTCCTGTTTATAGTACATGTTGTATTTGTTGACAAGAAGCTCTGTGTGTTTGGGTTTTATTGGGCAGCTTAGAAATTTTTAAACCTTTTAAAAACCATAGAGACATATAAGTTGTGGCTGTCTTTCAAACATTTTAAAAAAAGTATTTTAAAATGTACAACTTGCAGAAACTGAACAGTGGCTACTTACAGGAGTGTTCTGGCACACACTTGCAATCCTCACCCCACAGCCCAATGGGTTTGACTGCAGATGTCCCACACGATGTTTTGAAACAGTCTCCACACGCAGCTTCAGTGTTTCCTTAGCAGTAAACAAGTCCAGGCATCATAATATTTATTTGTGTTTTATTTTCAGGAGGAGCATGAAAAGAAAAGCAATGTTTACATGTCCATTCAACAGCGACTGCAAAATAACCAAAGATAACCGACGGCATTGCCAAGCCTGCCGGCTGAAGCGTTGTGTGGACATAGGCATGATGAAAGAATGTGAGTAAACAAGTGCACAGTGATTCTGTGCTTAATGTACTTTAGTTTTGCAGTAGTTTAAGGCTGGGGATTTGAGGTGCTTGACCAGCTCCCATTGACTTGAATCTCTCAGGTCACTTTGAAAATTCTAGCCTAAAATGTTTGGCCTCAACCTTCAGAAGTGACTAGCGATTCTCTGGATGCTTTTGGGTTTTTTTGGGTTCCCAACTGAAGTCACCTTTAAAAGGGGCCTTGTTTTGAGAAAGTGCTGAGCTCCTATCAGGAATCAGGGTTTGCACCAGAGCCAGTCTTTGGGCAACCTAAAAAGCACAAAGCCTGCAGTAGGTTGTCTGGTTGGCTATACCACCTGGTTGATTGGAAGAGTCTTAAGCCCAGCAGCAGTTCAACAGCTTTCAAACCATTCGCCCATGGCTGTGATACTTCCTGGGCCTACTTGTTCCCATCCTTGCTCCTACATTGCTCCCAGCCCTTCCTCACTCCAGGTAACCCAGTCCTGACCCTCTGCTCCGGTTCCTGGCTTCTGACCCTGGGATCTGGCCTCTGACTCCTGTTCTGACCCTTGGCTCTGATTTCGAACTACCAACTCGTGCTCCAGCCACTGGGCATGAAAACCCACATCCCGGTCTCTGACAGCTCCTGCCCTCTGAATCTCAGGTCCCTTTAAGATATATCTCCAGATGAGCACCCAAAAATGGAGGTGCCCAGAATCACTAGACACCGCCATGGAATAGACAAATAAGTCAGAAGTCTGTAGTAATACATGGATCATTTCATGCATCACTTGCCATCTTAATTTTTAATTTGGGGTATAACTAGACTGCAGTACTTTATGGGTAAGAAGGTCCACAGTCCTGAACTGAGTTTTTCAGCATTCACAATGATTTAAAGGAGAATTTTTGCAGTAGGCCAAATTTTGAGACCAAGCACATTGCTCCCAAATAAAAGCCAAAGTAAGGAATCCTACACCTTGCACGGATGGAAACCCTTAATGCAAACACACTGCACTGGATTAACTTACTCCAGTAATCGCATCATTGAAATATGCTTGGTGCAATTTCCCTAATCTAGACAAGCTTCAAGTATCTTGTAGTCATCTAACATCTGTAGATATGTGCTTTCTAAATCAGAGCTTTTAGCTTCCCTGCCAAGCATCTCTCTTGCCTGGCCCTTCTTTGAAACCTTGTTGTATTGTCTCCTGACAGCAGGAACAGGTGGACCGCTCTATTTAAAAATTGAATTCCCATAGAAATTAGAGATGTCAAAAAGCAATTTGGGTCATCTACTTCATCTCCCTCTTGTCCTAGCAGAGTTTTTCATTCTCTCTTTTAGAAGTAGCTGCTCTTTTAGTTTTATTTACAAACCAATTTGCTCACTGTTAAATGCCAGGGAAATGAAGCGAATGTCTTAAACATATTCCTTGCTAGGGAGCATTGTGATCTGAGAAATATGTTCACCCACTAGCGATCGTGATCTGTTCATGGCTGTTCTACCCTGTTTCCTGAGTTGAAAAGTGGGAAAGATTTCATAGCACTCAAGTTTTCGTCGCGCATCTCTGCATTTTACAAGGACTTGGTTTGGTTAAAACGGGATGCTATAGGTATGTATTGTTTCTGGGCGGAGCTGATTAATGATTGAGAGCGGTTTAATGATTGAGACTAATTAGCTTTTGGTTTCCATATTGGTTTGTGATTTGTAAAGGTGGAGTTGGCTCTGTGCCATGGGAGAACTTCTTTGAGCCGAATGGTAGCATTGTCCATTGTTAAGCTACTGTCTTGAGAGAGAGAGAGTGTATCCATCACACTTGTCTCTTTGAGGTTGTCTCCTGAGTAGGTTTGAAGAAAAGTATTAACAACCCCCATACTGCACCCTGGCTTTGTGGAAGCTCCTTTCTTTGGTGACATAATATCACATCAAACAATTCAAATATTCATTCGGTTCTTCCGTTTAAACATCTTCCACATAACTTTGGCTTCATGCATCTCTCTTATTGTAGTTTTTTGCTGTGGAATTTCCTTGTGTTTTTCCTTAATGGCATCTCTTGTTGGTATTCATTTCAGCAGAGTTCTGTTTTGTGACCATGAGCCTCCTTGGTAGAGGCTTGGGGAATAACTCGGGAAAAGTAAAGTTCAACTGAGTTCAAACACATGAACGTTGTCAAAATATTTATTTTTCTGAGTTTGTACTTAAAAATACATGTCCGGTGAGTTTGTACACATTCTTTTCACTTCTCTATGGATTCAAGTCAAACCAAAATGATCCACCTTCGTTAGGAAGCATCATGAACTTTTCTGCAGGAGTTGTGCTGTTCTCCTGATTACAGCTGCCTGCAGAGCCTGGGTGTGTTATGGTGTGTATGATGAACCTGTGTAAGTAGCCAAAAGACCCTGCACTTGATTCTCCACTTCCTTGTACCTTCTGTGTCTATTCTCCCTGTGCAAAATGAGTGTAAGGTATTATTCTATCAAAATGTTAGTGTGTTGCACCCAGTTTGCACAGGTATAAATGATACATGATATGATGCAGGCAGGGGAGAATCAGACATGGCTTCTCCCCCCATGCTTTTTGGAGTGGGGAGAATCTTGCTGAGAGTTGCTGACCCTAGCTTCTCCCTCTTCCCATCTGTAAGAGTTTCCCCCCTCCTAAGGGGGAGTGGAACCTGTACCATGGAGACAACAGTTGCCTCTTGTTCTTTTTCAGCTGGGATGTGGCTTCGCTCCACTTGTGAAAGTGTGGTTTTGTTCAGAGAGAGTTCTTATTCTCTTCCAGCCAGCCTCACCATTTACTCTGCAAGAGAGTGCCTATCGCTTTGAGAAAATCAGGGCACGGGCACACAAGACATTGTGCCATGTGATGATTGATGGATTTAAAAATCTGCAACCTGTTTGGAAATTTTAGTATCACTTGGCTTTCCTATAAATATTCTCTATTTAGTAGAGAAGAAACAGCTTCATAATGTAACTGGGTGCAGCTAAGGAACGTCACCTATGGCCCTTTAAGAAAACCAGTGTTTACTGGAATGCTCCAGTCTAGAAGAGTCTTGTATCTTCAGCACATGTGGAAAAATCTCCATGTTTCTAGTAAATAGGCAGGCTCCAGTAAAACTAGTTTTAAAGTTAGTGGGTGAGGCTCCATGGAAAGAGAAACAAAGGCCCTGTTTGCCCTGGGTAACAACTGAGACTGCAGTTTATTAGTTTGTTTTTTGCAGCCAGTTAACCTGTGTTTGAATACAAATAAATTGTAATGTCTTTACTCCAAAGTTCTTACTCTTACTCTAAACCAACTCCTGCCCACACAGTCTTTCAATTGAGCATGGTGGTGCTTAAAATCTGAGCTAGCTGGGCCATCAGAGGGCATAGGTTAAAGCTCATGTGCATGTTAGAACAGAATTAATAGACTGCTCTCTGTTTTATTTTGGACTCTGTGTGAGCACTTTGGGGTCCAGTGGGTAATGTAAGATACCATACAAAATAATTTGGTACAGCACACTGTTAAAACATCCTTGTTCCCTGGCTAGAGCAATGAACCAGTACAGCTACTTAGTAGAGAACAGAGCAACACAAAGTCAACGACACTTTAAGCAATTCTGAAAATGTTTCTCGGCATTGTAGTTTTTTTCGGGATATTCCAGAAATAATTATTTGAAATGGAGAATTTTCATGGGCCTTCTGCTTTAATAAGGGATGGCTCGGCTTCTCCTGCACATTTCTTCAATGGCCGGAGACCATTCTCCAAGAACAATGTTGTTTTCAACTGGCATTATCTTGTAATCATTACACAAATCGCCTTTGAGAGAGCAAATGCTGTTGTGCTTATTTGAATGGGAAAAAAGGCTTTGAAATCTGTGACTCTAAAAACCAAATTGAGTGCGAGCGAATAGCCTTGGTTACTGGAGTCCAACTGAGAGTTGACATAAGCAAGTGCAACTCCACTGAAATCAAGGGGATTATACCCGCTTGCGCTAGTTCATGAATTTTGCAAGGACAGCCAGGAAACTTCGGTAGTAGCAAAACGGGAGCGTTGTTTTCCGGCCTGAGCAAAGCTGTGTAGTAGTTAACTTGTAAATGATCCATTTAATGAAATCTATTCTTTATCTATAGAAACCTAACCCAGAGTAACTAAAAATAGACCCTCTGAGTGGACTTAACTGCTAGTTAAATGAATGGGAACAAAGTGTGCTTCAATTATTTTTAGGTTGAATCAGGTTTAAAACTCCTACAAGAGTGCAAGCAGTTGTCTTCCCACAGCTACCACCTCTCTCTGGGACGTCCCTATCACTGTTCCTGCAACAAGCAACAGAGTGGCACTGATCTGATTTTAGTCCAACGACGCAGAAACATGATCTAAGGGAGTGAGAGAAGGGAAAACACTGGCAGATGAGACAGAGCAAGGAATTGAAGGGAGCCAAAAGAGAAAGGGAAGGGGAAAGAGCTTCTGTGAAAGGGGGGAAAGAAGGGAGACAGAACTGTAGTTTAGCGACAGCTCACTAATGCAGGATTTAGTGTCGTTAGTCCTTGCTCTGCCAGGCCAATGAGAGTTCTGGTTGGTTCTCACAAGGGCTACAATTGCACTGTGTATTTTTCAACAAATGTACATTCCCCAGGCCCATTTGCAGCCCAAACATGGCAACACTGAGGAATCTGGCTTTATGAATGTTTGTTATCGGAGTCTTAAGGATGAAGTCCTGGGAGCTTGAAATCAATTAGGAAGGTGAAAGAAGGGAAGGCTTTGCGGGGGGATTCATAGGGTGACCTAAGCAGCAAAAAAAACACCAACAACCCCAAAACCATTACGTTAGCAGCAGCAGCAGCAGCTTGAGGAGATGAGGTATGAGGCAGCAAGAGAAGGTAGCTCAGGTGAGAGACAAGTTCTTCCTGGTGGAGATAAATTATTTTCTTTGTATTGCGGTAGCACGTAGGAGCCCCAGTCACGGACCAGGTCCCCTTTGTGCTAGATACTGCACAAACAGATAACAAAAGGACTCCCTGCCTTGAGGAGCTTACAATCTAAGACAGGAGACAAACGGTGTAGATGCAGACATGGGTAGCATAAGCAAATCAGGAGCAATATTATTTAATATGATAGGCAGTGGTCTCCGTACACCAGCTGCCTAACCATTGCCATGTTTCCTGCAAAGAAAAGTTTGTAGGAGGGATTTGTAGGAGGAAAACAATGGCCTTGCAGCTGTTCATGTGGAGCTCCTCCCATGTAAAGAGGAAGACAGGGATTTTATTAATATAGATGAAGTGGCAGGACATGGTAAGCTTATGAATAGAAGTGGTGAGACTAGGTGACCAGGTGGACAGTGGTATTGGTCAATATCAAATGGCTCAGATGGAAAGAGGAGTTTGGAATTTGTCATGCTGAATTTTAGTCTGCAGCAGAATATCCAGGTGGAGATGTTGGAAGCAGCTGGAAGATGAAAGACTGATCATAGGAGGAAGGGTTGTGGGTAGTTAGGAAAGATCTGAGTATTCAGATATAGTATAGGAGATCTAGAAATCATGGCAGAGGATGAAGTCACCCAAGGTCAGGGTGTGGAAGGTGAGCAGAGCTTTAAAGAAAGCAGACAGTGACGGGAAGAAGCAGCTGAATGAGTGAGGAGTTGGAGAGGTATGATGAGGTACAAGAGTATGGAGTCAGGAAAACAGATGTTGAAAGTAGCCACGTGAAAGGTATTCTAAAGAAGGCCCTGAACTTGGATAAGAAGTGTTTGACGACTTCTGAGGCACAGAGAGGGAGAAGCTGAATAGCAGGGTGTTCCAGGAGGTATCTGGAAGTGGTGGTGAGGCAGAGATGGCTTCCTCCGGGAGCTGACAGGAAGGAGATGGAACAGTAATTAGAGGGACAACTGGGGTTAAAGAGAGGAGTCTTAAGGACAGCACATGAGGAATGTGCTGAGAGAATGAGCAAGGGAGTTGAGAGACCATAAGGTTTCAGTGACAGGTTGAGGGGTAAGAAGTAGGCATGGACTAAACTTAAAATGTAGGTCGACATAGCTATTTCTCTGAGCACTGTAGGCAAGCTGACCTAACCAGGTGTATCAATATGGCTCAGTCAACAGCAGAATCCTCTGTCGATCTAACTACTGCTACCAAGGGAGGTAGATTGCCAATGGAAAAACTCCTTCCGGCATTTTAGGAAGTGTCTATGCTATAGTGTTACCATGGCATAGCTGTGCCACTGTATATACGCAGCTGAAGACAGTGATGCTGGTTTCTCAGAGTTGGAGATGGGTGAATGAGCAGAGATGCTTGGACTGGGGAGGAAGGGGCATAGGATCATAGAATCCTAGAATATCAGGGTTGGAAGGGACCCCAGAAGGTCATCTAGTCCAACCCCCTGCTCAAAGCAGGACCAATCCCCAGTTAAATCATCCCAGCCAGGGCTTTGTCAAGCCTGACCTTAAAAACCTCTAAGGAAGGAGATTCTACCACCTCCGTAGGTAACGCATTCCAGTGTTTCACCACCCTCTTAGTGAAAAAGTTTTTCCTAATATCCAATCTAAACCTCCCCCACTGCAACTTGAGACCATTACTCCTCGTTCTGTCATCTGCTACCATTGAGCAGAGTCTAGAGCCATCCTCTTTGGAACCCCCTTTCAGGTAGTTGAAAGCAGCTATCAAATCCCCCCTCATTCTTCTCTTCTGCAGGCTAAACAATCCCAGCTCCCTCAGCCTCTCCTCATAAGTCATGTGTTCTAGGCCCCTAATCATTTTTGTTGCCCTTCGCTGGACTCTCTCCAATTTATCCACATCCTTCTTGTAGTGTGGGGCCCAAAACTGGACACAGTACTCCAGATGAGGCCTCACCAATGTCGAATAGAGGGGAACGATCACATCCCTCGATCTGCTCGCTATGCCCCTACTTATACATCCCAAAATGCCATTGGCCTTCTTGGCAACAAGGGCACACTGCTGACTCATATCCAGCTTCTCGTCCACTGTCACCCCTAGGTCCTTTTCCGCAGAACTGCTGCCTAGCCATTCGGTCCCTAGTCTGTAGCGGTGCATTGGATTCTTCCATCCTAAGTGCAGGACCCTGCACTTATCCTTATTGAACCTCATCAAATTTCTTTCAGATAGATTAGTATATTCTCTCCCAGTTGCAGGCAACCCCAATAAACAGGAAATAAAACTCCTGCAAATAAGTGGGATCACAAGAAAAGAATTTAATGAATGAAGTTGCTCAGTTTTCTTCATGACTTTTCCCAAAGTGTATTACTGAGTGAGGTCCATAGAATCATGGAAGATCGGGGTTGGAAGAGACCTCAGTAGGTCATCTAGTCCAACCCCCTGCTCAAAGCAGGACCAACCCCAACTAAATCATCCCAGCCAGGCCTTGTCAGCCAGGCCTTAAAAACTCTAAGGATGGAGATTCCACCACCTCTCTAGGTAACCCATTCCAGTGCTTCACCACCCTCCTAGTGAAATAGTTTTTCCTAATGTCCAACCTAGACCTCCCCCACTGCAACTTGAGATCATTGCTCCTTGTTCTGTCATCTGCCACCACTAAGAACAGCCAAGCTCCATCCTCTTTGTAACCCCCCTTCAGGTAGTTGAAGGCTGCTATCAAATCCCCCTCACTCTTTTCTCTTCTGCAGATTACATAAGCCCAATTCCCTCAGCCTCTCCTTGTAAGTCATGTGCTGCCTCTTCCAACCCCTTCCCCAAAGTCCCCACCCCAACTCCGCCCCCTCCCTGCCAATATTCCAACTGCTTCCCCAGATCCCTGCACCAGCCCCGCCTCCTCCCCTGAGTGCACCATGTTCCTGCTCCTCTCCCCCAGCATCCCTCCCCCAGGTGCATGCTAACACTGCCAAACAGCTGTTTGGCGGCGGCCAGGTGGGAAACGGTGGGAGGTAGGCGGAGGAGCAGGGATGCAGCGTGCTCGGGGGGGAGGAGGAGGTGGGGTGGGAGGGTTAGGGAATCTTGGCTGCTGGTGGGTGCAGAGCACCCACTAATTTTTCCCCGTGGGTGCTCCAGCCCTGGAGCACCGATGGAGTCGGGGCCTATGAATGCAGCCCAATATGCCGTTAGCCTTCTTGGCAACGAGGGCACACTGTTGACTCATATCCAGCTTCTCATCCACTGTTATCCCCAGGTCCTTTTCTGCAGAGCTGCTGCTTAGCCAGTCGGTCCCCAGCCTGTAGAAGTGCTTTTTTTGGCCCAATCTTCCAGTTTGTCTAGGTCACTCGGGACACTGTCCCTACCGTCCAGCATATTTACCTCTCCCCACAGCTTAGTGTCATCCGCGAACTTGCTGAGGGTGCAATTCATCCCAGCATGCAAATCATTAATGAAGATGTTGAACAAAACCGGCCCCAGGACAGACCCCTGGGGCACTCTGCTTGATACCAGCTGCCAACTAGACATCAAGCCGTTGATCACTACCTGTTGAGTCCGACAATCTAGTCCGCTTTCTAGCCACCATGTAGTGGATTCATCCAGTCCATATTTTTTTAACTTGCTGGCAAGAATACTGTGGGAGACCATTTCAAAACCTTTGCTAAAGTTCAGATATATCACATCCACCTCTTTCCCCCTATCCACAGAGCCAGTTATCTCATCATAGAAGGCAATCAGGTTGGTCAGGCATGACTTGCTCTTGTTGAATCCATGTTGACTGTTCCTGATCACCTTACTCTCCTCCAAGTGCTTTAAAATGGATTCTTTAAGGACCTGCTTCATGATTTTTACAGGGATTGTTTTCAATTAAATGTGTTAATCCTGTCACACGTCAGATGACAGTTTTCAAACACCATTCTGAAATAATTAACAAATTGAAACAGAAAAGTGAAAATAATCTTCTTTTGATCAGCCCAGACATTATTCCCCAGACTAACCTCTGAGGATAGGACAAGAAGGCATGGGCTTAAATCTCAGCAAGGGCAGTTTAGGTTGGACATTAAGAAAAACTTCCTAACTGTTAGAGTGGTTAAGCACTGAAATAAATTGCCTAGGGAGGTTGTGGAATTTCCATCATTGGGGATTTTTAAGACCATAAGAATGGCCCTACTGGGTCAGACCAAAGGTCCAGCTAGCCCAGTATCCTGTCTTCCGACAGTGGCCAGTACCAGGTGCCCCAGAGGGAATGAACAGAACAGGTAATCATCAAGTGATCCATCCCCTGTCACTCATTCCCAGCTTCTGGCAAACAAAGGCTAGGGACACCATTCCTGCCCTTCCTAGCTAATAGCCATTGATGGACCTCTCCTCCATGAATTTATCTAGTTCTTTTTTGAACCCTGTTATGGTCTTGGCCTTCACAACATCCTCTAGCAAGGAGTTCCACAGGTTGACTGTGCGTTGTGTGAAGAAATACTTCCTTGTATTTGTGTTAAACCTGCTGCCTGTTAATTTTTCATTTGGTGACCCCTAGTTCTTGTGTTATGAGAAGGAGTAAACAACACTTCCTTATCTACTTTCTCTACACCAGTCATGATTTTATAGACCTCAATCATATCTCCCCTTAGCCATCTCTAAGGTTGGACAAAAACGTGTCAGGGATGGTCTAAATAATACTTAGTCCTGCCTTGAGTGCAGGGTACTGGACTAGATGACCTCTCGAGGTCCCTTCCAGTCCTGTGATTCTACATAGTAATGATAGGTGCATCTTTATTTTCTGTAGGTGCCTTGTATATACTCAAAGCTCATTTTACAGTAACAGGGTTAGATGAGGGAGGAGGAAAACCACAAATATATTTGCCAAGTTCTGTAAAGCAATGTGTACATTTGTGGTGCTTTGCTATTGATAAGAGGGTGCTGACTCTAAACGGTAGCTAAAGACAAGCCACATCATTTTTAAATGCTCTTTTTGCAGTCTGAACTCTTAATGATAGTGTGTTCGCTCACAGAGCGTGTCAAATGACACAACTGTCTCCAATAGCTAGGCCTGGGAACACACACATTCTATACAGGTATAACTATTTTGGGGAACATTGGAGCTGGAAGTTGCAATTTCCAGCCTGGGTAGACATACCTGCATTAGTGCTAATCGACCTAGTGTGCTAAAAATAGAAGTGTGTGTAGCCATGGCAGTGCAGTGGGCTAGGTTCCCCGAGTACGTACCTAGAGTGTTGGACAGGATCGTACTTGGGACGGCTAGCTAGTCCTGCTGCCACAGCTACACTTCTATTTTTAGCAAGCAAACTCGGTCTGAGCTAGTGCGGGTATGTCTACTCAGCTGGAAATGACACCTTCCAGCTCCAGGGTAACTGTATCCACAGTTAAAGGGGTGAATTTTTTTTACCAAAATAGTTCTACTGGCAATAATCCCTAGGGTGGAGGCAGTTACGTCCCGTCAGGGAGGGTCTAGAGGTAATTAGTCCTGCCTCAGCTCAGAGGCCTGATGACCTCTTGAGGTCCCTTCGAGCCCTACATTTCTATGATTCTATGAAGGTGCCTTTTACAGGGGCTATCACTGGTTTGGTTTGGTTTTTCCCTTCCACTATGGGAAAAGCTACACTGGTAGAAGGCACCTTTATACAAATATAACTGCATCCACAAAAGGGGAGTTTAACTAATTGAACTATACTGTTACAGTTAAAGCGGTCCAACTTTTGTGGTAAACAAGCCCTAAAGCCAGTCTGAACACACAGTTGCACTGATTTTAAATAGTTGGGGTTTTTTTAAGAACATCCATGGGGTGTTTGCACTCATTTAAATACATTGATTTTAAACACACTTAATTGGTGTAGGTTTCAGAGTAGCAGCCATGTTAGTCTGTATTCGCAAAAAGAAAAGGAGTACTTGTATTTGTTAGTCTCTAAGGTGCCACAAGTACTCCTTTTTTTTTAATTGGTGTAGTTGCCAAAGTCCAGGACATCGTGCAGCCCAGTGGTTTTCAACTGCTTTTCATTTGCGGTCCCCTACAAAATTCAAATGGAGGTGCATACCCCTTTGGAAATCTTAGACATAGTCTGCAGACTCCCAGGGGTCCATGAGCCACAGATTGAAAACCACTGACATAGCCCAAGCCCGCCCTCCTGGACCGCCCGACTACTCCTGGATCCCTCACAAGGAAGGGAAGCAACTGTGAGCTGCCTTCAGGCACTTAGGGCAGTTGAGGGGAAGTGCTGATATTTGTCTCCCAGAATGAAGATAGGTGTTTTCCTTTGGGGGTGTGAAGGAAGGAGGATTCTTGGGCTGAGCAGGGACTGAAGGAATTTGATAGCTGTACATGGGGGTGGCTGATGACGGGGGCATGTTTATGTGAAGAAGAAACTGGGAAGAAATTGTACTGTGCTCTTGGCAAAAAATATTCTACTTGTTTTCTGTCTCTCTCCACTTTTAGATAGTCCCTGACTCAAAGAGCTTACAGTCTTATGTTCACTGTGTACAGTGTCTAGCACAATGGGGCCTCAGTCCTGCTTGGGGATCATAGAATCATAGAATATCAGGGTTGGAAGGGACCTCAGAAGGTCATCTAGTCCAACTCCCTGCTCAAAGCAGGACCAATCCCCAATTAAATCATCCCAGCCAGGGCTTTGTCAAGCCTGACCTTAAAAACTTCTAAGGAAGGAGATTCTACCACCTCCCTAGGTAACGCATTCCAGTGTTTCACCACCCTCCTAGTGAAAAAGTTTTTCCTAATATCCAACCTAAACCTCCCCCACTGCAACTTGAGACCATTACTCCTTGTCCTGTCCTCTTCTACCACTGAGAATAGTCTAGAACCATCCTCTCTGGAACCACCTCTCAGGTAGTTGAAAGCAGCTATCAAATCCCCCCTCATTCTTCTCTTCTGCAGACTAAACAATCCCAGTTCCCTCAGCCTCTCCTCATAAGTCATGTGTTCCAGACCCCTAATCATTTTTGTTGCCCTTCGCTGGACTCTCTCCTATTTATCCACATCCTTCTTGTAGTGTGGGGCCCAAAACTGGACACAGTACTCCAGATGAGGCCTCACCAATGTCGAATAGAGGGGAACGATCACATCCCTCGATCTGCTCGCTATGCCCCTACTTATACATCCCAAAATGCCATTGGCCTTCTTGGCAACAAGGGCACACTGCTGACTCATATCCAGCTTCTCGTCCACTGTCACCCCTAGGTCCTTTTCCGCAGAACTGCTGCCTAGCCATTCGGTCCCTAGTCTTTAGCGGTGCATTGGGTTCTTCCGTCCTAAGTGCAGGACCCTGCACTTATCCTTATTGAACCTCGTCAGATTTCCTTTGGCCCAATCCTCCAATTTGTCTAGGTCCCTCTGTATCCTATCCCTGCCCTCCAGCGTATCTACCACTCCTCCCAGTTTAGTATCATCCACAAATTTGCTGAGAGTGCAAACCACACCATCCTCCAGATCATTTATGAAGATATTGAACAAAACCGGCCCCAGGACCGACCCCTGGGGCACTCCACTTGACACCGGCTGCCAACTAGACATGGAGCCATTGATCACTACCCGTTGAGCCTGACAATCTAGCCAACTTTCTACCCACCTTATAGTGCATTCATCCAGCCCATACTTCTTTAACTTGCTGACAAGAATACTGTGGGAGACCGTGTCAAAAGCTTTGCTAAAGTCAAGAAACAATACATCCACTGCTTTTCCTTCATCCACAGAACCAGTAATCTCATCATAGAAGGTGATTAGATTAGTCAGGCATGACCTTCCCTTGGTGAATCCATGCTGACTGTTCCTGATCACTTTCCTCTCATGTAAGTGCTTCAGGATTGATTCTTTGAGGACCTGCTCCATGATTTTTCCAGGGACTGAGGTGAGGCTGACTGGCCTGTAGTTCCCAGGATCCTCTTTCTTCCCTTTTTTAAAGATTGGCACTACATTAGCCTTTTTCCAGTCATCCGGGACTTCCCCTGTTCGCCACGAGTTTTCAAAGATAATGGCCAATGGCTCTGCAATCACAGCCGCCAATTCCTTTAGCACTCTCGGATGCAACTCGTCCAGCCCCATGGACTTGTGCATGTCCAGCTTTTCTAAATAGTGCCTAACCACCTCTTTCTCCACAGAGGGCTGGCCATCTATTCCCCATGTTGTGATGCCCAGCGCAGCAGTCTGGGAGCTGACCTTGTTCGGGATGGGGTGGAGGGGACCTTTAGGCCCTATGGTATACAAAT
This sequence comes from Eretmochelys imbricata, assembly GCF_965152235.1. NCBI lineage: Eukaryota > Metazoa > Chordata > Testudines > Cheloniidae > Eretmochelys > Eretmochelys imbricata. Next base: position 15,177,376 of record NC_135591.1, on the reverse strand, counting down.
AAAAACACTGAACAGCTTCGCCGGGGGGCGGGGGGGGGGAGGAGAGGAGCTTAAAGGCCAAAAAAAAACTTCTCTACATCTCATATAAACCCTGTGTGTCTAAATTGCTTTTTAATTCAAAATGTTTCCAGACTAGTTCACTCCACGCTCACTCTTTTGTTTATATAATTGACCCTGATGTGTACACCCATTTTTCCACTAGTACAGCTGTGCGTGACAAGAGATCACAACGCCTCCCTAGGTGAGTGCGAGTAAACACTGTGAGGAATTATACTTAAGGACATGTTAGTGTGACAAACAGCCAGGGTACAGTTTCCCATAGCTGTTCTTCACTTGCTCATAAAATATCTGACTCAGACCAGCCAAAGCAGCCCTGACCGTTACAATCTGCAATTCTTGAGAATTTTGCACGTACTCTGTATATTCAACCTTGCTTTGCCACTGATTTTAATAGGCAGCAGCAGAACAGTTCGAACCGAATTGCCCTCCACTGCTGCCCCATGTATCCCAGATGTGTAAGTGCTGATGTTTCATTTGAACATCAGTGTGGTCTAGCAGGCAGGTCACTGGCGTAGGAGTCAGGAGCCAGGTAAACCAGCACTACAACTGATCTGTGACCCATGGGCAAGTCGAATCACCTGTCTGTGCCTGTGTTTTACCACTTACCCTTTTTCTGTTTTGACTATTTAAAGTGTGAACTCTTTGGGGCAGGGACTCTTTCTTATTTGGTATGTCGGGCCTCTGGGCACTACTGTAATACAAAAAAAAGTAAAATAAAAAAAATCATTGCTCCACCCATGCCTGAAAGATCCAGCATTGTCTAGTAGAAAAGGGGTTAAGTGACAGCAAGAGATCCTCTTTTGAGTTCCTTTTTTTGTTGTTTTTAATTTTGTCATCACCCGAAGACTTCTTTGGAACTTAATCTATTAGGAAATTTAAATTTCAGTTATTAATTCAGTGCATTTGATATTGCTCTGGCTAGTCCTGATATCTACTTGGACACATGCCTGTATCTTTACAAGCTTAGACTATGGGTTGATTATTGATCCCTTGACAATATGTAGGTGAACCATTCTGCAGTCTTTGAGCCAAAAGGCATTTGCTCTTCACTCTAGTCTGAGCTATGCAGTGTTGTTGTAACCATGCTGGTCTCAAGATATTAGAGAGGCAAGGTGGGAGAGGTAATATCTTTTATTGGACCAGCTTCTGTTGGCTAAAGAGACGCGCTTTGGAGCTATACAAAGCTCTTCTTCAGGTCTGGGAAAGGTACTGTGAGTGTCACAGCTAAATACAAGATCCAACAGATAGAATATGTGCTGACGACTTGTGTTAAACTAATCTGTTGGATCTTGTATTTAGCTGTGACACTCTGAGTACCAGGGGCCAAAGTCCATGGATAACAGACTGACGTGCCAGCAGAAGCTGCTCACTTTGCTTGTAGCGAGGCTGGATTTACTGTCTCACCCCCAGCGCTTCTGAAATGTGGTCTGAAAATTCATGAGGGGAGGGGAGTGGAAAATTTCACCATCTGGGAGGGGTGGATTGCAGAAATAGTTATGGGAGCTCACCCTGATCAGCAACTGGAAGAGGAGGGAGGCTAAGAGCAGAGAGTTGCAGGGTGGGGTAGAGTAGCAGCAAGGCCGAGATGGGGATGGTGTTCGCCAGGGCAGTAGGGCAAAGGTGAGCGAGCACACCAGGGCGGAGGTAAGGAGCAAGGTTATGAGGGGAGAGGAGGAAGGGAGTTCTAAGCAGGGAGAGGGAGTTGGGAGCCTATATGGAAGTAGCTGCAATGTTTCTGGGTGGGGAGGGGGCATGTGGAGAAAGCAGCTTCGGTATCAGATTGTTCCTCAGTGGGCAAAGCTGAGATTCACCAAAGCAGAAGGCTACTGCCAGTACTAATCTTCTGATGTAAGAGCAGTTCCAGCCAGAAGGTGGCCTCTTGGAACAGTAGGGTTTGTTCTCTCACAAACCAGACAGCTTCTCTCTCCTCTCCTGTGCACTAAAGTGTTAAAAAGCATGCTAAGCTCTTCTGTTCTCGCCTGTGTTTTTAGTTTAACGCAGAGACCAAAAAAGGATGTTCAAAAAAAAAAAAAAGCTATTTTGAGTTTGATTCCTAATAATCCATGTCCCTAAAAACTATAAATTAGAGGTGGTATTTCCCGCATGCTTTTGGTTCTGTGAATAATGGCTATGACTACTGCATTTAAACGCAGAAAAAGGTCAGGAGACAAACTGCCTACCGCATTTTACATTCTCTTGTGAGCAACGAATAATATAATTGTGCAAGGACTGGCCTTTGGGATGGGAACTGGCGTTAAAAAAACTGGCAAAGTGGAGAGTGCATAATATTAAAAAGAAATAAAGGTTCTTTTTGCCATCTAAGAAAAACGCTCCTTTGCAGGAATAGACACGTCCTGTTTTGTTAGACAAGGTTGCTAGAGTGCTGGGGACCTGTCTGAACAACATGTCCTAAAGCACCATATGCTCTTGTATCCCTTTTACAATTATCATTGGATTTTCAAAGATACCCAGGAAAATCAATGGGAATGGGGTGCTTAATTCCCATTTATGTCCCTCCCCCTACATGCAGTGCTAGCGTCACTCTGGTCAGCTTTATCAGAAAGGAACTGTTTTTGTTCTTGAGGTGAATGTGTGTCACTAGCATGGAGCATTGCAGCTGCTTTTGCAACTCTGGCTTTGCGCTTTTACGCTTCTCATGGCACTGGCAGGGAGCATAGATTTAAACATACAAGGCTGGCTTCACTGCTAAAAAGGAGTGTTTGGATTTTTTTAACCGCAGGATAATATTAGCTATCCTGTGGTGAAATCCTGGTGGAGACAAGTTCCAGTAGTTTTACTGTGAGGTCAGCTGTGGGAGGAAGATTAAGCGTTGACCTCACCTAACTACCTAGGTAAAAAACAATGATGGGTGCCTTGTCGCCACTAAGATTTTTCCAGCAGGGTGACTATCACGTCTTCGTTATCTTGCAGTAAAAAAGAACACCTCTTCATCAGTGAAGACGAAGCTTCATTATTGTCAGCTCATCACAAGTCTTGCCACCTCTGTTGTGTTTTTTCCTCTTTAAAGCCCTAGCTCCTGAAGTCATGTGATTATGTAAGACTCTCGGTGTTCACTTTTAAAAAGAAAGTAGAGTTCTAGCCATCACAGCTGCAGAGAGAAGCTTTAACACCTGAACCCCAAAGGTTCAAAACCAGAAAGCAAATAAAGACCCCCACATTTATTTATGTTAAAAATCTCCTGATTTTGGCAGGACCTGACTTGAGTGCTTGGGGTTGGTTGGGGTGATGCTCTTAAGAGTGAAGGCAGAGGAGCAAGGGAGACAGAAGCATTCTGAGCAGCAAGACGCTAGCTGGCTTAACTTACTGTGGTGCGCATTCCTTTCCATTATACTACTGCTTTCCTTTACCCAGGAAGGATGATTCATTTAGGGTGAGTTACAGGGCTCTGGTTGCGTGTTCTGTGAGCACTAAATGGAAGGGTGTGTTATGGAGAGGATTCTTCGTACGTGTGCCATGACTAATAACACCTCTGCATGTCGTGAATACTGCCTGTGTGTGGCCTCACTCGCGCAAACCTCCAATTTTGCCTCTGTGCTGCTGGTTCTTAGGCTACAACTTTGCTGTGCTAGGGCATTTTTTTTTGCTGCTACTTTGGCATTCCTGCCTTCATGGTCTGGTTGCCTGCTCCCAGCTACTGTAACTGCTGTTACTGGTTGTTTATTCACCAGCCCCATTCCTACTCCTTCCCTCATTATCAAGGCCTTTGCAGCTCTGCCCATCCCTATATACCTTCTCCTCTATTGTGTTGAGATCCCAACTGCTCTGCTGGCTTTGACCACCTCACTTCTATGGTCCTCCTGTGTGTAGAATTCCCTCCCTGAACTGTTTCATAAGGCTTCTACCCTCTCCTTTGTACATGCCTCCTCAAAACCCACTTCTGTGACAACTATAAGAAACTGGCCAACGAATACTGGGGGAAGTCTGGTATAGCCGATGTATTTTTTTAAATTAGAGATCAATGTTTCTAATTAGCGTACCTATTTTTATTGTTAACATACACTCCCCCTGTCAGTCTGTATGTATTTTTCAAATTACAAATTCTTCAGAGCAGTGACCAGACAGTCCTAGTACGCTGTGATCACTACCAGAACGTTGCTATTTCCCTCCCTGTCAGCTGAGAATGGGAGCCAGGAGACAAGTTCTAATCCAGGCTTTGCCACTGACTTGCTGTGACCTTGAACAAATCATTTACTACAACCTCTCCCTGCTTCAGTTTCTCTTTCGGTAAAAAGGGGATGGTACTAACCAGCATCAAGGTGGGCAAGAGGTTTCATTAATGCTTGTGAAGCACATTGGAAATGTCAAGTGCTTTGTAGCATTGTCTGTGACAGCAACGTTGCGTGGCTTTAGTCTTTTTCAAGGGATGAGGAACGAGCCTGTTTTGGCTTGCACTTCAGCTTTTTGGCAGGGTTCTTCTTCCCTGCCCTTTTTCTTTCCTGCTTCCTGTGTCCTGCTGCTGAGAGTGTCACTTTCTCTGTCCGTTTCTTCTGCAGCCTGGAGTTTTGCAGTCTTCCCTAGAGAAGAGACTTTCCTCCTTTATGCTTCTCTCACTTTCAAAGGGCACGATGCCAGTAGTTCTCGTGGAATGAGATCCACAGGTGGTGGTGGCAGCAGCATTGAGGGGTTGGAAGTGGCAGAGGTGGCCGCAAAGCACTGACAGGAGCAGTTTTAAGCTATTCGTCTTTCCATTTCTGCAGGCAGTGCTGCTGCTGCTTCTCACAAGACAAGGCACTGGCAGAAGGGCAGGAAAGAGGCTTCCTCATTTTGTGATCCAGTGTGAAGCTGGATCCGGTGTGTGTCTTTGAAACCATCTGTTGGGACTGAGTTGCCTTGTGATGTTGCAGGGGGTCAGATTGAGTGATCCAGGGGATCACTCCTGGCCCACCCATGTGTGATTCTCAATCCTATTTTTGTATTAAATGTGGAAAAACACCAGAAAATCCAGGGTACATAGAGTCCTGTGGCAGCTCTGTGACCAGCCCTGTCATGTGGAGTTATGATTCATCAATCTATTTATAAATTTGCATAGTCTAGCATCCTGGAATTGGTCTCTTATACTACCAATATCTCTTGCCTAACTATGAATCATTGTAAAGTTACCACTGCTTTGGGAGTTTCTATTGTGTTTTGTGTTGCAGTTCAGATGCAAAGTCAGCTATAGTCTGGCTGGATTGTGAGCCCCCTGATGTGGCCAGTCCCCACTGCTGCCGATCCAGACAGGATCCTGAACATCTCGACCCTTTCATTTGGCTGTCTTAAATTCTCCTATTAAAGGGAATGTTCTGCCATCCGCTGACGGGTAACAGACTTGAGCAGAGCCCTCGTGCGCAGCAGAGAGTCTGTGTAGTTCTGTAGAAATCTCAGGAAGTATTTACAGGAAGAGCCACACAAATTGCATGTCAGGAATCCAACTGTGGATTCACAGATAGCACTTGGTCAGCGTGTACGCTGACAGCCAGGCTGAAGAGCTGGTCTGCTGGCTTTCATTCTGAACAAAATGCCTGGGGGGTGTTAACATAACTCAGTCACCATCCAACACTGAACAGTGATAAACAAGGTCCAGGGTTTGGTATACAGGGCCCTCAGCCTGCCTAGTACCATAGCAATACACCATTAAAAATCTTTTATTCTTTTATTAAAGAAAAAAAAAAGAAAAACAGGTAAAGCACTTGAAATGTAAAGTATTAAACAAGGCTTTCATTTTAACAATATTCCGTGTTCCATTTCCATGTAGCTGGAGAATGGGAAAGAAAAGCCCTAGTTTGACAGTCTCTTAAGTGGTAGGTTTCAGAGTAGCAGCCGTGTTAGTCTGTATTCGCAAAAAGAACAGGAGGACTTGTGGCACCTTAGAGACTAACAAAAATTTATTAGAGCATAAGCTCTCTAAGGTGCCACAAGTACTCCTTTTCTTTTTTCTTAGACGGTAGTAACTGCTGGAGCTCTTGCTACTGGTAAAGTCTGCTCCTGTTTAATGTCTGGTGGTGTGTTTGGGATTCAGCTGGAGCTGGTAGGGGTGGTGGTAATGTTATCTGGATCCCACCCTCTGCCCCAATCTGCTCAAGACACCCCTCAGGGTTAAGACAATGGGTGCCGGGGGGAAAAGTGGTGGTGGCAGCCTTGATGGTGAAGCTTGCTTCAGTAGCTTCTGTCTGATCTTCCATGTTTTTCCTTACAAAGTCTTTCTTTAAGGACCCAAAAAGGGAGTGATGGGTGGAATATTATTTTGTCCACCAATTAGGCCTAGTTTTGGATCCATCAATTTTGGTTTCTGGACCCACGTTTTCTGGTTTACTAAGCAGGATCTTGACGTAGTCCTTGAGTTATATCAGTAGGCTTTTTTGTTCAGACTAATTCAGTTTTTGTCTCCTTTTCATACCTTTTCCCATCAACGTTTGTTAGGAGAGGTTACCATGACATTTTATGAATTTTTGCATACTTTTTACAGTTAACTTTACAATGAGAGTAAGTGTATAGGCCAGATTATCACAACATTGCACCCTTTATAGCTCCATTGTTGATCTGTAGCCATATACTGCTGCTATTTGGCAGAGAATGATGGTCAACATGTTTTCCCGGGACCTTTTATACAAGTTCTTTGTAATCTAACAATCCTCCAGCCATGCTGTGTGTCCTGTGATGTCACTGACAGCTCTTTGAGTGTTTTAAATCCTCTTGCCTGACCCTTGGCTCTACTGAGGGTAAATCTCTAACATCAAGGGTTTAATGACTCCAGCTTTGCCTCAAGTACAAGGCACATGCGTGAGATTATGCTGTCCTTCTCCATTAGCTGAAATTGTGTCTATGGAAATACTTAGCTTTCCATAGGTTGAGAAGTGTTCAGCTGTAGCGATTCATTTCCTACATCTTAAGTCTTGCACAAACTGCCAACGTGGCAGAAATCTTTCAACCTGAATTCAATATACATCTATTAAAGACAAGCTTTAAAAGAAAAGGGTTCCAGTTTTCTCTGTAATTGAAATAATCTTGTATTCCACTGCAATATTTTTAAAGCTCCAGTAACATCTGGACTCTTGATGAAGCCCTGACAAAGCACATGGAGCTGGCAAAGCTGATAACTGCTTTCAGTGACTGGCAGTCAAATATGAAATTGTGGGTGAGTTACTGCAGATGCTCTACAAGGCCCTGTCCCATTCCCAGTGACATCAGTGAGGTTTGACTTCTGTGGAAGCAGGATCCAGCCCCACCATGTTTAGTCTTCCAAAATGCTTCACGCAACAGACAGCGCTCAATTTGGTGACAGAACAAATGAGGAACTCGCTGCTTCATTATATAGCCTCTTTATAGTGAAAGAAGATCTGGATGGATTACAAAACAGGATTAGGGAGTGTAAATTTGCCAGCATGCTCACTTCTGCAGAAGCAATGATTTGCAATGTTTTTGCTTTGAGTGGGTTGAAGTTGCTATCCTTTAGTTAGAATTAAAATTAACCCATTTTGTCAGCACCTTTTAAAGTTAACATTTTCCACTTTCTAAGCATTTAAACGGGGCTGATTGGTGTAAGTATACTATACTTTCCTGAAATCATTCCTGTCTCCGGAACTAACAAGTGTGATTGTGTTAACGATGTGTGGCATGTCACAATCCATCTGGTGGAGGATACAAGAGTAGGAGTTTGCCCTCAGTAGTATTCAGGCATGTCCCCTCTCTGGGAAAGTGTCTGGAAGCTGGTGAATGGGTGTGTTGAAGCTGAATACAACAGAACTGTTGCTGAACCCGGTTAATTGGTGGCACTCTTAAGCGAAGAAATTAAAATGCTACAGTGATGCAGCTACACTACTGCAGCCGGAACCCTTCAATGAAGACACTACCTATGCCGATAGGAGGGGTTCTCCCGTGGGCATAGGTAATCCACCTTCCTGAGAGGCAGTAGCTAGGCTGATAGGAGAATTCTCTCATCTACCTATCCCTGTCTACAGAGGGGGTTTAGGTCGGTTTAACTGTGTCACTCAGGTGTGGATTTTTCACACCCCTGAGTGACGAAGTTATACTGACCTAATTTCCTAGTGTAGACCAGGCCTAGGACTTGTCGTATAAAATCCTAGTAGAAGTAGATTTCTTCTAGACCCTACCTAGCTGGCTTCTTGACAATTATGGTATTTATTATGCCATACTTGTATATAGGCTTGGCAGAATTCAATTTTTATTTTTAATATAATTTTGATAGTATCAATGTTTACTTTTAAGCGGTTTTTATTTTTATTTATTTAAATTTTCATGGTGGGGGGGTCAGATGTTGGGGAGGTCAGACAATTATTTAACGATGGTAGAGTTTGTTTTAGGATATTTACTTTGTATATTTTGACGTGATGTTGACAAATTGTGTTTTAATTATTATAAAGCTTTAACTTTTTGCATCACAACACCTACTAAGTTCTCAAGCAGCATTTTTCTTACATTGCCTATCTGTAAATTTTGTTGTTGTTACTATTAGTATTTATTATTGAAATATTTTTGTTGGTTTATGTGTGCGGTGAAATCGACATTCACCAATTAAAAATCGATTCCTTCCAAGCGTAGTTATGTAGTTCAGTAATACTCAGTAACCCAATCAAGATTGGTGCCCAGTAGCATTGTGTGGTGTTCACTCTTCTGAAGAATCTGGAATAGCTCCTTTTGTTGTGACTCAGTGGTCTCCAATTAACCTCTACAAGGAATTTAGAATTAATTTTTGCTCGTTTGCAGAGAGCCAGCACTTCACGCCACTCGTAAACCCTCAGATGGGGCTCAGGTGGTGCATAGATCTCCTGTTGTTCCTTTGCACAAGGGTGAGTTTCACTAATAGAGTGCAAGGGCTTTCTGAGCTTCCTCACCATAATAACGTCATTCTCTTGCAAATCTGACATAAGAATCCTGGTCTGTAACTCCTATTCAGGCACCTAAATAAGGACTGGATATTCAAACTCTCTAATCAAAATTCAGCACCTTGCATGACAAAGGAGCTTATTTTAAACAATGGGAGGTTTCGATAAACTCTGGTCCAGTTGCTGATACTGAGCACACTCTGAACATCTGGCTCTACATTCTGCTTTTATTGTTCTCCCCAGAATGACATGGTCCCTTTCCTTGTAAAAGGGTGTGATTCCTTGCCATTGCTCTGTGAGCATTTTCCCCTTGGGCATATACATATAGCTTCTCTGAGTGCATCTGAATACCCTCCGTGCCCACCACCACCACACTCCCTCAAGTATCTATTTTCCCTCTTAAGAGTGTTTTTGTGAGTGTAACATGATAACCTTGCCCACTGTCCTCCTAATCTCCTTATCTGTCACTGTTAAGCACCTATCTACCCTGTTAATCTTTCACCCATAGCTGTCGAGTGGTGATCATTTTAATTTTACTACCACTCACTGGCTTGCATTGTCTTGAAAGATCTTTATCGCTCTCCCTGGACTGATGAGTGCCATGACTTTGCAGGCTGATAATGGACATGCAAAAACCTGTGGAGAACACTTCAATCTCTCTGGTCACTCTGTTACAGACCTAAAAGTTGCAATTCTTCAACAAAAGAACTTCAAAAACAGACTCCAACGAGAGACTGCTGAATTGGAATTAATTTGCAATCTGGACACCATTACATTAGGCTTGAATAAAGACTGGGAGTGGATGTGTCATTACAAAAAGTAAAACTATTTCCCCATGTTTGTGTCATCCCCCGTTCCCCCCCCCACACACACACACACACACTGTTCCTCACACATTCTTGTCAACTGCTGGAAATGGCCCACCTTGATTATCACTACAAAAGTTTTTTTTTTTCTCTCCTGCTGGTAATAGCTCACCTTACCTGATCACTCTCCTTACAGTGTGTATGGTAACACCCATTGTTTCATGTTCTCTGTGTATATAAAATCTCCCCACTGTATTGTCCACTGTATGCATCCGATGAAGTGAGCTGTAGCTCACAAAAGCTTATGCTCAAATAAATTTGTTAGTCTCTAAGGTGCCACAAGTACTCCTTTTCTTTATGCAGAGATCTAGGTAGCATAGGCCCACGCTTCAAAATATACCCCTTGATTTGTGCCACCTTTCGGTTGATCTCCACTAGGATTTAAAGGTGTTAGCTAGCATGTTCTAAAACGCTAGTGTGGACAAAGCAGCATAAAACACACTAGCTAACACATTCTCACACACCTTTTAAATCCTAGGCTAATGTTCACTGCAGAAAAGTTGTGCATCTTCATTGAGAAAGCTATCTACCTCGTACCCCCCTTATGTGAGGCTGACGCAGAAAAGCTACATTGAAATAAAACCTACCTGTGCTTTGTCTCTACTAGGATTTTTACAGTGTGATAGCTGTCTCCTTTTTCTGTCTTCTCTGCACAGCTGTAGTCAGGACAAAGCTTTTGTTCAGCTTGGCTTGATGATTTTGTTTTCTAGCTCTTCTACCTGCTAACCAAAGCAAACTGTGTAATTGTAACTTAATATTGAAGAGTAAAGATTCACAGCCCCCCAAAAGCATGTTTGTCTCAGGAGATCTTAACTTTGCCCACTACTTTTATTTCTTTATATTTGCAGATATCTGATTCTAGCAATGCATCTACTAGTCCTAAAGCTCCTTCCCCTGCTAATTCTTTAGCAGTTTCCCATTAAAATTTAGCAGTCCTCACTTTGCTATCGAAGGCTGCGTATTAAAGGGGAATTTGTAATAGTCAGTCTCTTATTCAGATTAATTTGTAAACAAACATAAAAAATGATTTTACAAAAACATATTGCTTAAGAACTAATTGTAGTATTCTAATCGCTAGTGTAACCCTCTGGCCTGAAATGTTCAGGTAGCTGCCTCCTAGATTTTAAATCATTTTGAGGCATGTAGAGTGTTATGCAACTTCAAAAAAGGTATTGGAAAAATACCAGCGGCTAAACCCTGAGGCTGTAACTGAAAGCTACATAGCACTGCTATGGTACCTTACATTACCTCTGAGTACAGCTACATCAAGTGTATTGCTTCTCTTTTTCTTGCCAAACCTTTCATTCCAAACTCCACCTTAACCTACCAACGTAGAGTATTCCTGGAACCTAATGTCGGCAAAAAGCCTCCAGTCATAAGATAAATCTATTTTTTTATTTGTTAATGATAGGTTAAAAGACGATTAATGTCTTAACGAATGTGAAATTCTTCTTTGCTATATTTAGGGTTTATTACCTACCCTTCAAGGTGTATTTGCTTTGCTGAGTTATGTCACTGTATTAAAACAGGACCTGTCTATGACTGTTTGGCTTTGGGTTTAACTATAGATGGAAAAAACCCCACCTGTGGTTGCTATCTTAAACGCTATCAAAAGATAAAATAAGCTGATAGAAAAGGAGTACTTGTGGCACCTCAGAGACTAACAAATTTATTTGAGCATAAGCTTTCGTGAGCTATCATTGGATGAAGTGAGCTGTAGCTCACAAAAGCTTATGCTCAAATAAATTTGTTAGTCTCTAAGGTGCCACAAGTCCTCCTTTTCTTTTTGTGAATACAGACTAACACGGCTGTTACTCTGAAACCTATCAATAAGGTAATAAAATCTCTATGCTGCTTATGCCACAGGGTATATTATAATCTTCTGAAAATAGCAATGTAGTTGTGATTTTAAAGCTCTTCAATTGCTTATACTTTTCAGATGCTTGGAGCTTTTTAATAAAGGTACCATTTGAGCAGAAGTAGTTTGTGCTTGTTCTCACCCCAAAAGTAAATTGTCTGGAGAAATCTTTACGGAATTCTGTGGGGCCTCTTTTTAGTTGGCCTATAAGATTTTTGTGGCAGGGCCTATGTGTTTCTGCAGCACGTAAAACACTGAGGTCCCAGTCCTGATTGCTTTGTGGTAGCACGTATAGACACCAAACAACAAATTTCCAAATGTGGAAAGGGATGTGTGGTCAGTGCTTTACGAGAATGACTTGCTCATAGCTCAAGAACTGTAAGAACTAGATTTTGAAAAGAAACTCAGCACCCACAATTGAAGCTAGATTTTCAAAACAGCTTATTTCCAATTTAGGCACCTAAATAAGTTGCCAGACTTTGAAAGGTATTCTGCACCCAGCAGCTCCTCTTGCTTGGGTGCTGAGCTTTTTGAAAACCCAGCTATAAACCTAACCCTCTTCTTGTTTTCTACGGGAAAACTTGGATTTCAGACCTTGATACTACAGGTGCTGAGCACCCTTAACTCCCATTGACTTCAGGGACAGTTGAAGATGTTAAGCACATTGCAGGATTGGGCCGATAGACATTTTTGCAAAGATTTTATTTAGACAGAGCAAGGCATGTAAGGGTTTAGAAAAATCTCTTGTCCCACATGCGCTGTATGGGACCAAGTACTCAAGAGCTGATGCTTCTGCATGTCTGCAGACATGTGTGACGGACTTCCCTGGGGTGCAACCTGGAATTGGGGTACTGCTGAGCCCTCTGGCATACCAATCTGTGCTCCCCCCCTCACACTGTGAGGCTGTGACAAGCTGCAGTTCTCTCCAGGTCTTGCACTTACACAGCCATACGGAGACAGGGACATGCCACTCATGAGCCAACAACAGAGAGGCTCCCCTAGGCACCAACTGTGTAGGTGCTCCAGGGCTGGAGCACTTATGTGGGGGGGAAGCACCCATCAGCAGGCAGCTCTCCCTCTCCCACAGCACCTCCCACCCGCCACTGGCTCCTCCACTCAACTCCTCTCCCTCCCTCCCAGCGCCTCCCACCCACTACAATCAGCTGTTTCATGGCTTGCAGGAGGCACTGGAAGGGAGGGGGAGGAGCAGGTATGGGGTGTGCTTGGGGGAGGGGGCAAAACTGGGCGCAAAGAGGCAGGACTGGGGTGGAGCAGAGGCGGGAAGAGACAGGGCGGGGTGGGAGCTTGGGAGAAGGGGTGGGGGCAGGGTCTGGGGTGGACCTGGTCAGGAAGAGGTGGGGCAGAGGCGGGGGGGTGGGAGTGGGGGCAAGGGTTTGAGCACCCCTAGAGCCCAGAGGAAGCTGGCGCCTGTGGAGGCACCAGCCAGCTCCCCAGCCTAGGACCCCAGAGCTATACAGTCTTGCCCTACTCAAAAGCCTGGCCAGTGTAAGTTTATTTTCCAGTCCGTCCCTCCCTCAATGTGGAGAGGGCAGTGCACCTGCCCCTGTTCCCTTTGCACTTCAAACAACACACTGTTTTAGGTAAAAAATATAAAACAGATTTATTAACTACAGAAAGAGAGAATGTAAGTGATTATAAATAATAGCACACAGATCAAACTTGGTTACCTAAGAAATAAAACAAAATTGCAATCTAAGTTCTGTACTCTAGACAAGATTTTAATCAAGTGCTGTCTCACCCTTATGGTACAAACAGTCCACCAGTCTTCCATACACAGGCTAGAAATCCCTTCAGCCTGGGACCACTTCCTTTCTTTGTTCCTAAGGTGTTTCCAGGTGTTGAGTTCCAGCGGAGTGAAGCCAAGTGATGATGTCACTTCCTCCTTTTATAGCTTCTTCAATGTGGAGGGAACTTCATTGTCCCAAACAAACCCCCCAGCACAGTTAGTGGAAAAGTACAGGCATAAGATGGAGTCCAGTGTCACATGAGCTGATCACATGCCCTTGCATGCTTCGATGAGTCACAGCAGGGGCCATTACCCATATCCTGACTAGAACTTTCACAGGAAAGTCCATCAGGTCTGGGATTAGCTTCTTCCATGGCCTATTGTGTTTCTTAATGGGCCATGACGTTGAATGGTTCATCCACAATGTGCTGGCTAGAGTGGATGTAAACTACCTTGTGGGTGTCACCCCAGGAGCAAACACATTTGAAATACTGGTACAGAGTCAATATTCATAACTTCAGATACAATGACAGCACGTGCAATCCAACAGGCTATTAATGTTCAACAGATCAAGACTTTTAGAATGATCCCTTACAAGACGTACTTTGCACAAAACGTATAATTAGATCACCTAGGTAAATATGGGGATACTAGGGTGTTGCTTTGGGGTACGGAATGTCACAACCTGTATGTTGAAATCTAGGCAAGTGTGTTTGATAGCTAGAAACCAGTACTGTCCATACATAGTACTGAGGTGGCAAAACTAATATTCTGAACAGAAATATACATATGTGGAAAGGAGACAAGCTATGGTCAAAGGAAGAACAATGACTTGAATTTCCTGAGTTTTGTGGAGCTAGAATCTCAAACATAATTTTCCTTTGTTTTCGGACAGCTCAAAGGACACTGGTTTAAGTCCTGGAAATTGTTAAAATCAATTCTAGACCAGAGCCAAAAAAGCACTGTTCGGTTAAGGGACCAGTAATGGGTTTAAAGACCAGTGATTAGAGAAAATGGTGATTGACTTTTGTTTGCCAAAACAGCTGTGACTGTTCATTCAGAGTGCAGAATCCTGATCTGTACAAAGGCCCCAATTCAACAAGTTGCTTCAGCTCATGCATAGGTCTCGCTAAAAGATGTGCTTAAAGCTAAGCATGTGCTTACTGCCTTGCTGAATCAAGGCCTGAGTATATAGAGATGAGTCTGCTTGGTCCTTTAGGAACCCTCCACATTCTGATTAGTGAGTTTTAAGCCTATACTATATGTTCATTTAAAAAAAAATCCCATGAAAACTGCTGATGTTTACTAATAATAAGTTTAATTGTGAGCAGGGCATAGCTTGTGTTCATAGCAGATTCAGGTAGCTTTTGCTGCACAAATATTGCTATGTGTACTGTAACTGAACTGTGCACACTTGCCCAAATTAATCTATGCAATCAGAGAAGGAAATGCTGCCACTTCTCAACAACAGTATCTACAGAGTGTAATGCAAACCCTTCCTGACCATGAACCTGTAAATTGTCAGTGTTTTCAAAGAGGGATTGAGAATCTGCCTTTTGCATTCTACCATGTCTGTGGAATGTACACTGTTCAGCATAATGCATGGAGCATTTTAATTACAAGTCTAGAATTCTCTTCAGGAGTTGTGATGGTGCAATAAAGCACAGAAGTGAAACCTGATGAGACATTTTAGGGGTGGGGATAAAGAAATGGGAAAAACTTGCATTGTACGTGCAAAAAAGATTTACTGTACTTTCAGTTTGTCACTTTTTTCCACTCAATTCCTTTGTTAATTGAAAATGTTAACTTCACAAGAATGTGGAGCAGTTTGTTGCTGTCTTCTAAAAATGCAAGAACCAGAATGAAGACTTGCAAAAAGAGCTCTAGTTCCTCTTTCGTATACACGTCATCTTCCTAAATTTTAGGATGTAAACAGTATGTGAAATCAGCTCTTCGAAAGACTCCTCATCTAGATCACTGAACATCTTGGGCTTTTTCCCGTTTGATGACCTCTTGAACTTTGATGCATTTTAGCTTAGAATGTAGGAATTGTAGAGTTACAGACTAAATTCTCGCATGATCAAGAGGGGCATTCAGCACACACAAAGAATTTTCAATCTGATACTTCCTCCCCTGCTCAAAATTCCCTGAAGTAGGAGATTACCCATTCTACTAGACAGGTTTCAGAGTAGCATCTGATGAAGTGAGCTGTAGCTCACGAAAGCTCATGCTCAAATAAATTGGTTAGTCTCTAAGGTGCCACTAGTCCTCCTTTTCTTTTTACCAATACAGACTAACACGGCTGCTACTCTGAAACAAAAGGAAGTACTTCTGTTTACACAACACATGGTCAACATGTGGAACTCATTTCCATGGAATGTTGTGAAGGCCAAAATTATAACTTGGTTCCAAAAAGATAAGTTAATTAAGGCTAGGGCCATCAATGGCTATTAGCCAAGATGGTCAGGGATGCATCCCAGGCTCCAGGTGTCCCTAAACTTCCAACTGCCAGGAGCTGGGACTGGATGAGTGAGATGGATCACTTCAAATTGCCCTGTTCTGTTCATTTCCTCTGAAGTATCAGGCACTGACATTTTCAGAAGACAGGATACTGGGCCATTGTTCTGACCCAGTATGGCTGTTCTTATGTTCTTAATATCAACTGCAGGATCTAGACCTTGAGTGAGCAAAGAGACAAGGTGGGTGAGGTGGTATCTTTTGGTAAGGGAGACTAGCTTTTGATCTTACACTGAGCTCTTTGGGTCTGAGCAAGGCAGTCTGCAGACTTTTTTAGGGCTCTCCACAGAAGTTCACCCACATGCAACAAGCTGCAAGGCTGGGGTCTAGAACATGTATGGTGATGCCAAAATTCCTCACCCCTCTCTTTCTTATTCTATCTAACACTGGATCAAATGCTTCTCTAGAATTATGGGAGATGTGACATTGCTAAATCAGGATTTAAATAGCAGCAGGAAGCAGTGACCTGCTAATTCAGCAGATTTAAAACAAGAGGGAGAAAATACAGGTTTAATTATTAAGTAGCAATACAAAAGGGACAGGGTATTTACTCTGGAGCTCACTTTTGAGACATCTTTTACAATGACTTTTGGTTTTACCCAGTTTCTAAGTATTTGTAGATAATTCCAGGATGTTGATTTTTGACTCTTGTTCATTCTCTTCCCCTTGCTACATGTTTGTAAACAGTCATTCTGACAGATGAGGAGGTCCAGAGGAAGAGAGAGATGATAACGAAGAGGAAGGAAGAGGAGGCTCTTAAAGAGAGCATGAAGCCCAAATTATCGGAGGAGCAACAGAGAGTCGTTGACATTCTTCTCGAGGCCCATCGCAAAACTTATGACCCAACCTATTCTGACTTCACCCAGTTCCGGGTATGTTCCAGGACCTGCTTTCTCTCCCTTAGCTTTCTTGCGAAGACTTCCCGTTTGCTGTTACTAGGAGGACCTCTGGTGGTGGTAGAAGGCTGTGCCAAAATTCTGATAGATAAGCTAAGTAGTAGTCTCTACCTCTTCCATACCATGACCCAGTGTTACAATGTAAAGTTTTGAGATCTTCCTCCTAACTAGTCATATGGGGAAGAAAGGTGGTCATGATGCCCTGAATCTTGTTTATGGCTCCCCCAGGTTCAGAACGTGTGATCTTAGGGCACTCACTGACTATCAGTGAAAGTGCCCATGTGCTGTTCTCCCAAAATGTCATTCTGTTTATATAACTGGGGCTCAGAATCTTGCCACAAATGACAGTGGCAGCTGTCAATCACTGGAAGGCTTTAAATCAAGACTGGATGTCTTTCTAAAAGACAGGTTTCAGAGTAGCAGCCGTGTTAGTCTGTATTCACAAAAAGAAAAGGAGTACTTGTGGCACCTTAGAGACTAACCAATTTATCTGAGCATAAGCTTTCGTGAGCTACAGCTCACTTCATCGGATGCATTCAGTGGAAAATACAGTGAGGAGATTTATATATACACAAAACATGAAAAAATGGGTGACTTGCTATAGCTCTAACAGAAGCTGTGGACTTGAATCAGAAATTACTGGGTGAAGTTCTCTGTGGTTGTTGTTATGTAGATCAGACTAGATCCCAATGATCCCCCTAAGCTCTGACCTTAAAATGTATGAATCCATTCCAGTTGCCATCCATGAGAGAAGTACTATAGGTCAAATCAGAGCCTACATGTATATTGAATTAGTCAAATTCCTCAGTGGTATGCAAGGACTCTGGAACACAAGATTCAAACATGCAGCAATTGCATAAAACCTTTCTCTGCCTCGGATACAGTATTTTTTTTTTAATAAGCTGGAAATTAATGAGTAGCTGACTATTTTCTTAGATCAATAGTGATTGGAAAACTAATATTCAAAACCTGAGTATGTGCTGGATGATCTGGTTAAATATGGCAGGCCTGATCCCAGCTGATGTAAATCAACTTAGCTTCATTGATAGGCTGATTCACACAACCAAGGATCTGGGCCAGGAAGTGGAACACTAGTAGCTTAAAATTAGAAGAAAAACCTAAGTTACTAATATTCCTAATGTATCTGCCCTGTTAGTTTTGAGACCTTTAACACAATCACTAGGTAATTTTAATTATAGAATTATATTTAATGTGTCTTAAACCCAGAAGATACACAACAAAACAGAATTAAAAAGTAATGTCCCAGTGCAAAAGAGGACACATGGTAGAAGCTATTGGTTAGTCAATTTTAAAATACTTCTAAATCAGCCTTGCAACATTGTCATGACAACTTACCATCCCAGGAACAATTGACTAATCTGCTTTTTCCCATGATGGTGGTGGTGGAGGAAAACCTGATGATATTTTACTCGTTGGACAGGGTATCGTAGGAAGAAGTCCAGCGTCAGCCAGGAATGACCTGAGCAATCTAACAGAGATAGGAAAGACCAAGGTGAAGTTTCCAAAAACACTCAGCACCAGTCCAGCTCTGCTCCCATCAAAATTAATGGAAGCAGAGGTAGACCAACACTGAGCACTTTTGGAAATTCTCCTCCAAAATCCTATAATCCACTGGATTGTACCCTTATCCTTGGCCAGGACTATGTTTAAGAAGTGCGCCCCTCTACCTGGGAGGACACAGAGAATAAAGAAAAATGCAGTGTTCCTTTGTCAACCCACTTTCTCAGAGGTATAATCAGTTCCTGCATTCTGTTCCAGCCTCCTGTGAGAGCCAACTCAAGCAAAAGAATAACTAGATCATCATCGGTCCTTACGCATGGCTCCTCATCAGAAGAGTCTTCAGATACCTTCAGCTGTTCTCCAGGTATTATACGTGGTATTGGCTTTCTCCCCTACAAATGATAGTCACATGGATAAGTCAGAGTAGGGATTTAAGCAATCTGTGGGGTTTTTAAATAACGGTTATTTTGACAGTTTGTCATTTCTGAGTCTTCATGATCTTCATGATCTTTGTTTAAGAAATGCAACCCCTTCCCCCACAACCCTGCCAAACACTTAAATACATGCCTAACAGTAAGCACGTGCATAGTCCAGGGTTAGTGCTCGTGTGTTTAAAGTTAAGCGTGTTAAATGTTTTGTTGGATCATGGCCTAATTCCACATTTGATGCATCAGAGGCATCCCCTCTTGCGCCAAACCTGAAGCAACTCCTCTGCCTGGAGGGTTGTGTGGCTGGGAGGGAATAGGTAATGGCAGAGGACAGCTGCTCTACAAGGTATCACCTTAGCAAACCCTCAAGCAAATACCTTTGTGACATTTCTGCTCCGTGCTACGCCAGTCCAGTGGTTCTGCAGATTTTAGAGAGCAAGACAGAACCTGGCTCAGAGGAGGGGTGGCTGATTGGGATGCTACAGAGAGCAGGAGACAACCATGAGAGGGGGTTTGCTTTAGGTGGAGACTGGATGGAGAGGAAGCCAGGGATGGAGAGGAACCCATAGAGGCCTCACAGGGAGGGGTTTGCTGTAGGCGTATGGCTTTGTTGAACAGGAGGGAGCTGTGGGGGTAAGTAGGGAGAGGATAGCAAATAGGTAAACAGCTGGGGAACGGGGTGAGGGAAGAGCAGGGAGCAGAAGACTGGCTAGGGGTAAATAGTTGTAGGGGTGGTATCAGGGAGCAGGGGGATTATAACACAGGGGATATTGGTGCCTGGGTATGGGGTAATGTGAGTTACTAGGCAAGGCGGGGATATAGACTGCTTGGAGGCAGATGGTAATGGTGCCAGGTGAGAGATGTGGGTGAATGCGATGCAGATTTTCAAAATAAACAGAGCTTTAGTGTTGCTTTGATTCCAAAATTCTCCTAATTGTGCTGCAGTGGCTCCTCAAGGCTCCTTTTCCAAGGACAGCTAAAATCCCTGTAGCATGAGTCAGCTCACTCAAACACAGATTGTTGCATACTTTTCCTCTCTCTCATTTTTACTAAAATATTCCCTAGCCTAAGTCCCCTAAGGGCAAGGTGCACTTGGTGCCCATGGACTGGGATACAAATGTTGTGGTTGTGCAGTTATTTATTTTGACACTCTCTCCTCTTGGTTGATTTTTATCCTGAAGAACAAACTTCCTATCATGGGGAAACAGTGCAGCCAAGATAAATATCAACCTCTTTCCACTCCACAGAGTCTGTAGAGCACAGAATGTTCTCCAACATGGCACTGAACGAGGAGTCTGACGAAAGCCCTCCCATGGATATTAACCTCTCGCACCTCACCATGCTACCTCACCTGGCTGACCTCGTCAGCTACAGCATACAGAAAGTGATTGGCTTTGCAAAAATGATCCCAGGGTTCAGGTAAGGACGGGTTTGTTCCCCAAAGTTTGGGCAGGCTTTGCTTTGATTTTTTTGGTTGAAATCACTCTGTCTGTCTTGCTTTATGCTGCTTGTTCATTTTCCTAAATTTGTCTCATCTCTGCTGCTGCCTTAAGCCCAAGCATTCTTCTTTCTTGCTCCTTCTGCAGCTCAGCACTGCCTCCACTGAAGTCATCACTGACTCTTCTCTTCCTGTTGCTTCCCTAGCCTTATCCACAATGCCCCTAATCCAGCACTTAAACACATGCCTAACTCTAAGGGCTTGGCTACACTTGCAAGTTAGAGTGCATTAAGTCAGCCCCTGGCACCCTAACTCCTGAGGTGTCCACACTGGCAAGGCACGTAGAGCGCTCGGACTCCACGGCTGGAGCGCCCCTGATAATCCACCTCCACAAGAAGTATAACACTTGCTGCGCCCCGGCTGGAGCACCGCGGCACCAGTGTGGACACCCTGGTCTATTAATGCGCTCTGATCAGCCTCCAGAAGTGTCCCACAATGCCTGTTCTAGCCACTCTGGTCTTCACTTTGAACTCTACTGCCCTGCACTCAGGTGACCAACCATCAGACACGCCTTTTACATTTTCTGGGAATTTTGAAATTCCCCTTCCTGTTTGCTCAGCAAGGCGTGGAGTGCTCTCAATGCATCTTTCCAGGTGACCATGCCTCCACGCAACAGACAGTCCCCAGTGTGGAGCAATGGCGAGGTGCTGGACCTCATAGAATCGTAGAATATCAGGGTTGGAAGGGACCTCAGGAGGTCATCTAGTCCAACCCCCTGCTCAAAGCAGGACCAATCCACAACTAAATCATCCCAGCCAGGGGTTTGTCAAGCCTGACCTTAAAAACCTCTAAGGATGGAGATTCCACCACCTCCCTAGGTAACCCATTCCAGTGCTTCACCACTCTCCTAGTGAAACAGTGTTTCCTAATATCCAACCTAGACCTCCCCCACTGCAACTTGAGACCATTGCTCCTTGTTCTGTCATCTAGTACCACTGAGGACAGTCTAAATCCATCCTCTTTGGAACCCCCTTTCAGGTAGTTGAAGGCTGCTATCAAATCCCGCCTCACTCTTCTCTTCTGCAGACTAAATAAGCCCACTTCCCTCAGCCTCTCCTCATAAGTCCTGTGCTCCAGCCCCCTAATCAATTTTGTTGCCCTCTGCTGGACTCTTTCCAATTTTTCCACATCCTTCTTGTAGTGTGGGGCCCAAAACTGGACACAGTACTCCAGATGAGGCCTCACCAATGCCAAATAGAGGGGAATAATCACTTCCCTCGATCTGCTGGCAATGCTCCTACTAATGCAGCCCAATATGCCGTTAGCCTTCGTGACAACAAGGGCACACTGTTGACTCATATCCAGCTTCTCGTCCACTGTAACCTCTAGGTCCTCTTCTGTAGAACTGCTGCCTAGCACTCAGTCCCTAGTCTGTAGCAGTGCATGGATTCTTCCGTCCTAAGTGCAGGACTCTGCACTTGTCCTTATTGAACCTCATCAGATTTCTTTTGGCCCAATCCTCTAATTTGTGTAGGTCCCTCTGTATCTTATCCCTACCCTCCAGCATATCTACCACTCGTCCCAGTTTAGTGTCATCTGCAAACTTGCTGAGGGTGCAATCCATGCCATTCTCCAGATCATTAATGAAGATATTGAACAAAACCGGTCCCAGGACCGACCCTTGGGGCACTCCGCTTGATACTGGCTGCCAACTAGACATGGAGCCATTGATCACAACCTGATGATCTAGCCAGCTTTCTATCCACCGTATAGTCCATTCATCCAGCCCATACTCTTTAACTTGCTGGCAAGCTAGAGTTTGCAGGGAAGAAGCTGTCCAGTCCCAGCTGCGCTCCAGCCATAGGAATTATGATACCTTCGGGCAGATATCAAGGGACATGATGGAAAGGGGCCATGACCAGGACGCACAGCAGTGCAGGGTTAAAGTGAAGGAGCTGCAGAATGCCTACCACAAAGCGTGGGAGGCAAACCACCGCTCTGATGCTGCCCCCACGACCTGCCGTTTCTACAAAGAGCTGGGCGCGATACTTGGGGACGACCCCACTTCCACTCGAAAGACCACCATGGATACTTCAGAGGCCATAGCAGCACAGAGTTCAACAAGGCAGGAGGAGGAAAGCGGGAACGAAGGTGCTGAGGAGGAGGGGGACAGCCCGGCATCCCTAGATGCATGCAGCCAGGAGCTGTTTTCAAGCCAGGAGGAAGGTAGCCAGTCGCAGCGGATAGTGATTGGGCAAGAACAAACCGCAGAGGAGGTGCCTGGTAAGTGGCTTTTATTTTGGGAAGGTAGTTGTTCGGTGCGGGCCCTTGGGGCAAGGAGGGTTGCAGGGTTAGGGCTGCATGCATGCCTAGATGCGGAATAGGGCATTGATGTGCTCTCTCACATCGCGGTAATTGGCCTCAGGGATGTCTTCAAAGGTCTGATGCAGAAGCTGGGCAATCCGCTTGCACAGGTTCCTTGGCAGAGCTCCTTGTCCCAGTATACGTGGGATAGCTCCGTGGTTTGAGCATCGGCCTGCTAAACCCAAGGTTGTGAGTTCAATCCTTGAGGAGGCCATTTAGGGATCTGGGGCAAAAATTGGGGATTGGTCCTGCTTTGAGCAGGGGGTTGGACTAGATGACCTCCTGAGGGCCCTTCCAACCCTGAGATTCTATGATTAAGGCTAACATGTCCATGCCACTGTGCCGTGATGGGCGGACGGACCACTGCTGCACACAGGCAATCTGCATAAGGGCCAGGGTGGAAGCCACATTGTAGTAGAAGACCCTCCCTTGCTTCCCAGGTCACCCTTAGCAGCAAGATATCTTCCAGGACGAATTCATCCTGTGGAAAATGTGGGGACAGTGTTCACTATAGGGGCCCCCTACAGCTGTTGGCTCTTCCCAAGGCACAGAACCCCAGAGGACAGTATGGCTATGAAACGATCAGTCCCCCTTGCCCCCGTGCTTACTCACCATTTTGGGGCTCCTGTGGATTATGTTCGCTCGCTTTGGGTCGGGCAGTTTCTGCTATTGTGTACACTCTCTATTTGTCTTTAAGTACAGCCAAATCATTGCTCTGTCTGGTGTGAACAATGCTGCCTCTGTTAAGTGTTGCATTTTGGCTTTACAGATGCAACCTTGAGATCCCAGCCATCCTTGTTATCAACTGCTGAAAGATTTCAAAGAATCAGGAAGCGTCCGCAAAGACGCAGAGGACCTGCTGCATGAAGTCATGCAGCAGTCCCTTAATGAAAATCAAAAAGTACAGGAGTGGCGGGAGACTGAAAGGCGGCTCCACCAGCAGAATGCGGATCACCGGCACCAAAGCACGGAGCAGCTGCTAAGCATCATGGAGCGCCAAGCGGACTTGATGCAGGCGCTCATAGCAATGCAGACGGAGCACATCCGCACCTGCCCACCCCCTGCAGCCGTTGTCCCAAAACTCTTTCCCTTGTGCCCCCATGTCACTGCCAACCCACTTTCCCCAACATCCGGGTTCTTATCTCCACCAGCTGCCTCCAATGCCTGTAGCTTCACCACCCAGCCTTGCAAACTACACCCTTACCCACTGCACTCAACCCACATCACCACGCATGTTAGCCAGCCTCATTGTACGGCACTCCAGACAGGAAGGCTGAGTATGATAACAGGACATATGCAAATCTGTGATTGTCCCGTTCCCCACCCCACCCCCTTCCCTCCTCCCACACAGCACAGATGTGTCATGCCCTTTCTGTTTCCCAAGCAGTTGTGTTTCTTTTCAATAAATGACTGTTTTGGCTTTGAAAATGTTCTTTATTGCATTAAGTAAAAGATACCATAGCCCAGGAAAGCAACAGGCACTGCAAGTCAGTGCATCGTACGTAGCAAACACAGATGCAGGGCACCAAACATTACTGATGGCTTTCAGCATCAAATTGCTCCCTCAAGGCATCCCTAATCCTTACAGCCCCGCGCTGGGCCCCTCTAATACGCTGGTCTCTGGGTGTTCAAATTCAGCCTCCAGGTGTTGAACCTCTGAGGTCCATGCCTGAGTGAAGCTTTCACCCTTCCCTTCACAAATGTTATGGAGGGTACAGCATACAGCTATAACGGTGAGGATGTTGTCATCGGCCAGGTCCAGCTTCCCATACAGACAGCACCAGTGGCCCTTTAAACGGCCAACAGCACACTCAACAGTCATTCTGAAAAAAGAAAAGGAATACTTGTGGTACCTTAGAGACTAACAAATTTATTTGAGCATAAGCTTTTGTGAGCTACAGCTCACTTCATCGGATGCATTCTGCACCGACTCAGCCTGTTGTGGAACCGTTCCTTGCTGCCATCGAGGCTCCCTGTGTAGCGTTTCATGAGACACGGCATTAAAGGGTAAGCGGGGTGTCCAAGGATCACAATGGGCATTTCGACTTCCCCTACGGTGATCTTCTGGTCTGGGGAAAAAGTCCCAGCTTGCAGCTTCCTGAACAGGCCAGTGTTCCAGAAGATGCGTGTGTCATGCACCTTTCCGGACCAGCCTGCGTTAATGTCCATGAAACACCCACAGTGATCCACAAGCGCCTGGAGAACCATAGAGAAATACCCCTTCCGATTTATGTACTCTGAGGCGAGGTGGTCTGGTGCCAGAATTGGAATGTGCGTCCCATCTATCACCCCTCCGCAGTTAAGGAAACCTATTGTGCAAAGCCAGCCACAATGTCACCCACATTGCCCAGAGTCACGGTTCTTCTGAGCAGGATGCGATTAATGGCCCTACAAACTTGCATCAATCCGATTCCAGCGGTCGACTTTCCCACTCCAAACTGGTTAGTGACTGGTAGCTGTCTGGAGTTGCCAGCTTCCAGACTGCAATAGCCACCCGCTTCTCCACCGTCAGGGCAGCTCTCAATCTCGTGTGCTTGCGCCGCAGCCCAGACTTGCATGACGATGTGATCCCACCACTCAGTGCTTGTTTCCTGAGCCCAAAGTTTACAAATCACTCTGTAAAGCATTCTATAATCTTAGCATGATGATGATTCATAGAAGGCGTGTGGTGTTTTGTGGATTGCTCTGGATTGGAAGTGGCTTCTGCCAAGTTCAGCGCTGAGCGGTGATAGGATGAGGACTTCTCAAGAGCTCCCAGGAAGAATAACTAAAGCACTCAAATCTAAAAGCTTACTCAGACGGCAGTGTCTTTCAGTTTCAAAGAACAGAACAAAGGTTCTGTGTTTCTGAGAATTCCAGGAACAGCCTCTGCTATTCTCTGATCACTTTCATCTAGTACAGATGGCGGGCTGATTATTGGTCTGGAAGCTAACCATGGATTTGAGTTCAATCCCTGATGTGTGCTGCTATCTTGGTAAAGCCAAATTTGCCTTTTATTTTTCAAGTTTACACCAGTATATTTGTGCCCTCTATTAAATTCTGATTTGTTACACTGGTGTAAAGACAGAGTAAATCCATTGTAGATAATCCATTGACACAAGTGAAATCAGAATCTGGCTCCTCACATCCAAAAGAACTCTTCTTATTTGCTTTCTGCTTGTACTTCTCGCTTTTGCTCACTAGTGGGATTCTTTTGCAAGATGTCAACTCAAGGTTCAGCAACTCAGAGTTGGAAACTTCTTCCGCCCACTCAATTTCTGAGCCCAGGATGCTAGTAGGAATTGAGGGTTACTATAGTATCTAGATGTGGATAGTGAAGGTGGTTGGGCCAGCAGATACAGTTTAACATAAGCAAATGTTAGTTAATTTGGGAGCCAGAGGGTAGATGTTAGATGGATAAGTCATCGGACACCCTAATGAGCAAAAAGATCTGACCATTACTGTGGGAAAATCAGTGAAAGCATTGGTTCCATCACTGGTAATGTTAAATTTGTGTTTGTGAGGCTCTTAGGCCTCTCTCTGGTGTGCATCACCACAGTATCCATCAGCAATGCTTTATTTTGATACCATAGCACCTCAATGTGGTAAACTGATTTCCTTATTTCCCATTATGCAGTTGAAGTAAGAGACCCCAAGGTAACATAGTATGGTTTTGTTCAACATCTTCATTAAAGACCTGGAGGATGGCTTGGATTTCACCTTCAGCAAGTTCGTGGATGACACTAAGCTGGGGAGAGAGGCAGATACACTGGAGGATAGGGATAGGATCCAGAGGGACATAGACAAATAGGAGAATTGGGCCAAAAGAAATCTGATGAGGTTCAACAAGGACAAGTGCAGAGTCCTGCACTTAGAATGGAAGAATCCCATGCAGTGCTACAGGCTGGGGACCTACTGGCTAAGCAGCAGTTCTGCAGAAAAGGATCTGGGGATTACAGTGGAGAAGCTGGATATGAGTCAACAGTGTGCCCTTTTTGCCAAGAAGGCTAATGGCATATTGGGCTGCATTAGTAGGAGCATTGCCAGCAGATCGAGGGAAGTGATTATTCCCCTCTATTCAGCACTGATGAGGCCACATCTGGAGTATTGTGTCCAGTTTTGGGGCCCCCACTCTAGAAAGGATGTGGACAAATTGGAGAGAGTCCAGCGGAGGACAACAAAAATGATTAGGGGTCTGAGGCACAACTTATGAGGAGAGGCTGAGGGAACTGGGCTTATTTAGTCTGCAGAAGAGAAGAGTGAGGTGGGATTTGATAGCAGCCTTCAACTACCTGAAGGGGGATTCCAAAGAGGATGGAGCTAGGCTGTTCTCAGTGGTGGCAGATGAGAGAACAAGGAGCAATGGTCTCAAGTTGCAGTGGGAGAGGTCTAGGTTGGATATTAGGAAACACTGTTTCACTAGGAGAGTGGTGAAGCACTGGAATGGGTTACCTAGGGAGGTGGTGGAATCTCCATCCTTAGAGGTTTTTAAGGTCAGGCTTTACAAAGCCCTGGCTGGGATGATTTAGTTGGGGTTGGTCCTGCTTTGAGCAGGGGATTGGACTAGATGACCTCCTGAGGTCTCTTCCAACCCTAATCTTCTATGATTCTATTATTCTAAGTCGGTGCTAGAAGCAGGATTAGAACACAGATGTGACAGTCTGTATCCTTATGTTCACCCCTTTTACAAGACTATGATAAATTATGCACAAAATATGCCTTGTGAGGTGTCATTTGAAAACTCATAATTTGTTGCTTATTATTATCCTGGTAAAATATGTGTGGCAACATTGTATGTAAAAGATTCTACTGTATGATAGTACTGAGACATGTTCCAAAGTCTGAAAAGCAGCCAAAAACCAGTTCCTCAGAGGCAAAAGGCAAACTGACGCTTCAGCCAGGTGTCAGTGAAATCAAATAGACTATCGCCTGGATAGTCTGTGGCAGGAAAAAGGGTGTAAGGGAGAAATTTACATTTTGGACCCAGTACTGTTCAAGATATTAATAAACGATCTGGGAAAAGGGGTAAACAGGTGGCAAATTTGCAGATGATACAAAACTATTCAAGATCGTTAAGTCCAAAGCAGACTGCGAAGAGTTACAAAGGGATCTCACAAAACTTGGTGACTGGGCAACAAAATGGCAGATTGCATTTATCAACATTGAATTTCAAGTAATGCACATTGCAAAACATAATCTGAAGGATATATATAAAATGGTAGGTCTAAATTAGCTGTTACCACTCAAGAAAGAGATCCTGGAGTCGTTGTGGATAGTTCTCTGCAAAAAAAACATCCACTCAGTGTGCAGAGACAATCAAAATAGCTAACAAAATGTTGGGACTAATTAGGAAAATATCATATTGCCTCTATGTAAATTCATGGTACGCTCTCATCTTGAATACTGCAAGCAGATCTGGTTGCCCCAGCTCAAAAAGATCAATTCATGGAGGATTGGGCCATCAATGGCTCTTAGCCAGGATGGGCAGGAATGGTATCCCTAGCTTCTGTTTACCAGAAGCTGGGAATGGGTGACAGCGGATGGATCACTTGATGATTACTTGTTCTGTTCATTCCCCTGAAGCACCTGGCATTGGCCACTGTTGAAGACAGGATACTGGGCTAGATGGACCTTTGGTGTGACCCAGTATGGCTGTTATGTTCTTGGCAAAGAAACAGCTGGAGGTTCCGGTCCCCACAGGTTTTGTCTCCTGAATCCCAGCTGGAGATGATTCTCAAAGAAGAAAAAGTGTAAGAATGGGGAACAAACACTCCAAGTTATTCCTCCTTTACTCTCTGCCCATGGCATCAATACCTGAAGGATAAGGAAAGTAACACTGAGCTAGAGAGGGGTCCTGGCTGACAGAAATCCAGCCAGTAAGACTACTGAAGCAAGTGGTGAGAGATACCTTTGCTTTGAATTCATTTAACTTAAATTAATATTCTTTGCATTTTACCTTTTTATTTTCTTGTAAACACTTCTGACTTCTTTGCCTCATTACTTGTAATCACTGAAAACCTATCCTTCTGTAGTTAATAAACTTGTTTGATCTAAACCAGTGTGTTTGGATTGAGATACCATTTGAGATAACAGGATTGGTGCATATCATTTTCTATTTAAAAAATGACTATCTTTATATGAGGTTGTATTGTCCAGTAGAGAGCTGGGCAGTATGAGACTCACGTTTCTGGGGGCAAATCTGGGACTGGGAATTTGCTGGTGTTGCTTGGCAGCATAATTCAGGAGCGGCTGGCTGTAGCACTCACCGTATACCTGGAAGTTATGTACATGTTGGAGGCTGTGTGTGAGCAGACCAGGAGTGGTTGCTTTCACAGCAAAGTAGTGTAAAAGGCACTCCAGGTTGGAGAGTTGAGGGGACACAGTTGTTCAATAGTCCCAGTTGTACCCTGGGGAATGTCACAACAGGATTCCTGACTGCTACAGTTCACGCTCTCTCCACTAGGCTACAATGCTTTCTAGGTTAATCATAGGACAAACGTTGTTCGAGACCTATGCATGCTTGTTGTCAGAGCTAGTGCATTATCAAGGAAATAAGTCTCTTTAAGCAGGGACTGCCTTTTGGTTCTGCTTCTGTATCGCTCCTAGCACAATGCGCTCCTGGTCTGTGACCAGGGCTCGTAGGTGCTACTGCAACACACATAATTTTTTAAAAGATGGTACCCTGGTGTCATCATTTCTGTTAGAAACACAGGGAAATACCAGCTTTTCAAATAGGAATGACAGTAGGGGAAGCTGTTATTTTTCAAGATTCTAAGGGGATATTGCAAGTGAGAGAGACTAATTCCAAGTTACAAAAAAAGCTATACAAGGTCCCTTTCCCCAACTCCAACTCCCTTAAGCATTTCATCCTGGGTGAACTGCAGTATCTTTTTACTGCAGTTTCAGTTCATTTAATTTCCAAACGAGCCACCAGAGGGAATTTTGGGTTTTATTCTACTTCTGTATTTCTGTAGTCCAAAAAGGCTGCTTTTGGCGGTGAGCCAGAAGACATTACCTATATGGCTGGCATTTGGTTGCAGGTCCATTGCCAATCTAACTGGAGGGTTGGTGTTAGATTTACTTGAAGTCTCACTGATTGTCTCCCCCTCCCTTCCAATGTTCAGGGATCTGACGGCGGAGGACCAGATTGCCTTACTGAAGTCCAGCGCCATTGAAATTATTATGCTTCGTTCAAACCAGTCGTTTTCCTTGGAGGATATGGCATGGTCATGTGGAGGCAATGAATTCAAGTACCAAATCAATGACGTTACCCAAGGTAAATTATCTCTGGCTACCCCTGTAACCAAAGTACAGCATGGGTCCCATGGCAGCTTTGTTACTTGTTGAAGGTTAATAAATTTGTCTGAATCTGATTTCCCCAACCTTAACATAGATTTTTGCATTTACTATAATTTAATACCACTTTGGGGATGCAAATTGAGATCCGCACCAATTCAAGGAATGCAAAGTTAAGGTGATGTTAGCTGGGATTGGGTACTGGCATGTAATTCATTCCTGACCAGAGCCCCAGCACAAGGCCCTCACATCCCTTACATTGTGCTTGAGCCCCATGGGGCATGTACATTTAACAGCCTAACTAGTCATCTGAAAATAATACCCATTAGAACAGTGGTGGGCAACCTGCGGCCCATTGGCCGCATGCAGCCCATCAGGGTAATCCTCTGGCGGGCCACCAGACAGTTTGTTTACATTTGCACAGCCGCCCATAGCTCCCAGTGGCTATGGTTTGCCGTTCCCAGCCAATGGGAGCTGCGGGAAGTGGCGTGGGCCAGGGGGGCAAAACCAAAGCCCAAAGGCTTCAGCCCCAGGGAAAGGTCCTCTAACCTGAACCTTGCCTCCCAGGGCTGAAGCTCTTGGGCTTTGGCACCAGGCCTCAACAAGTCTAAGCCAGCCCTGGCAACCCCATTAAAACTTAGTCGTGACCCACTTTGGGGTCCCGACCCACAGTTTGAGAACCGCTAGTCTAGAAGTACCTATGCGAAGAGAATGTATCTGATAGAGGGATCCTTAGTCTATCCAATGAAGTCTTTGTCACGCTGTCTGGAGTGGCTCATGGCTATGAGTGTTTACCTCAGGGCAAACTCTCCAAACCAGTGGTGTGTTCTATAATTAGCTTTCACCAAGCCAGTAACAAAAGTGAACTCCTGGATCACTATGTCAGTCTTACGATCAGCCCCTCAGACTCTCCAGCCTATCTTGCCACTCAGGCAAACTGAACTTCGTGATAAAAAAATCTCTTAAACCAAAAATCACACCACATCAGGTTGCTCCCAGTCCCAAGAGACCAGTCACTTACCCCAGATCAATCTGGCCTTGAAATCTGAGCTTCCAGCAACGTAGTCCCTGCTGCTGTCATTTGTTTACCACACTCGGGAGATTCCTGTTTCAAGAGCAGCTGGCTTAAAACAACCTGCTACTGTTACAGTAGTAAATACTTGGAAATTATCTATTTGCAAAAATCCTATGGAAAGTTGAGCCAGTGTGCATGCAAATGTGACACTTGAATAAAATGACTGTTTACCACTGTTGTAAACCCACACACTCTCCTTTTGCAGATCAGCTAACTAGGAATCAGAGTGCTGAGCTTTCCAAGATCCTCAAGTGCCAATGATTCCTTCTCCTAGCTCCTAAAATTATTTGCTTTTAATGGGCATAGCACCAGCAGCATGCTAAGATGCTTTAAATGATGTAAAGACAAGGTCCCTGCTCCAAAGTCTTACCATTTAGCAAGTCTCCGCAGGAGAGAGGCCCAGAAATAAGATATAGGGAGGGTTGTAGGTCTGGAATGAGGTGCATTGATAAAGCTGTGGGAGGGGGTCCCATGATTAGAGTAGCAACACTCAGGTGTAATTACAGCTGTGTGACAAACGCTTAATTGCTTCATGAGAACTAGAGTTTGGAACTGATCCATTTCAACCACTTATTATCTCCTCTCCCATTGACCAAACTCTCTGAGTTGAAGGGACCTGGTTGCAGATATCCTTGATATCTCCGGCACCTTAGAGACTAACCAATTTATTTGAGCATAAGCTTTCGTGAGCTACAGCTCACTTCATTGGATGCATACTGTGGAATGTGTAGAAGATCTTTTTATACACACAAAGCATGAAAAAATACCTCCCCCCACCCCACTCTGCTTTGTGCGTATAAAAAGATCTTCTACACTTTCCACAGTATGCATCCGATGAAGTGAGCTGTAGCTCACGAAAGCTTACGCTCAAATAAATTGGTTAGTCTCTAAGGTGCCACAAGTACTCCTTTTCTTTTTGTGAATACAGACTAACACGGCTGTTACTCTGAAACTTGATATCTCTGCCTTTGTTTTCACTTAGCAGTTGACTTTTAGGAGATCCGAATTCCTGGAGGTAGAAAGACTGTTCTGGAGGATGTTCTGTGTTTTGTCTTTTAGCTGGTCACAGCCTAGAACTGCTAGAACCACTTGTGAAATTTCAGATTGGCTTAAAGAAGTTGAACCTTCACGAAGAGGAGCATGTGCTCCTGATGGGCATCTGCATCCTCTCCCCTGGTAAGAGAAACTTGGTGTCTGGCTGCATGTTCCATGCTCAGAGCCAATAATCTATGAGCTGCCTTTATCTGTACTGAGGAAGTGGGGCTGCCCCCCTCAGCCAGGGCCTACAATGCTAACCACTAGCCATCTATAAGACCCTGATCCAAGCCCAGGGAAGGCACCGCAGCCCTCACAGCCACTGCCGAGCCAGGGAGCAAGAGACTTGGAATCAAACATGGGTTGCCAAGGTGCTGTGTGTGGGGCTACACCTTAAAACCATTCGGAGACTGATGCCAGTGCAGAACAGTGACTCGCTTATTGAGTGGAGCATCTCACTGGGCGTATGACACCAGTGCTCTTGGATCTGCGCTGGCACCTGAGCTGGCTTCCCATCTTGTAAAAGAGAGGGGGCAACTGACAGGGAGATCCCTGTGAGGGATCTGTGATCCTGGAACTTGCTCCCCTCCTTGGTCTGAAATAGCACCCGATTTAGTGGCATGCTGCCAAAAACCTCTGACGTTCCTAACTGAGGGAGGGGAAAGGAGTTTTCAGTGGGTGTCTGGCTGTTTGTTTCTGTTGAAATTATGATGTAGTGCAGCTGTGTCTGACACGTGGCAGTAATGATCGGGCACCTAGAGCCTGGCATAGGTGTACTTCCTGAATCCTTTTAAATAAACAAGCGGCAATAGCAAGAAATCATGGAAATGTCGAGCTGGAAGGGGTTGTCCCCCCACACTGAGGCAGGATTATGCTTAGACCATCCCGACAGTACTAATCAGCTAAACCCTTCCCATGACCTGAATTGTTTGCTTTGATTTCTAGACCGCCCTGGCGTGCAGGACACTTCTCTGGTGGAGTCCCTCCAAGACCGCCTTTCCGAGGTCCTGCAGACCTACATTCTGTGCAAACACCCTCCCCCAGGCAACCGCTTACTCTATGCCAAGATGATCCAGAAGCTGGCAGACCTGCGGAGCCTGAATGAGGAGCATTCCAAACAGTACCGCTGCCTTTCCTTCAAGCCAGAGCACAGCATGCAGCTCACCCCGCTGGTCCTGGAGGTTTTTGGCAATGAAATCTCCTGACTTCAGATGCAGGACAGCGCACCGAGAAAGAAAGGGATAAGTCAGCCTGGTGAGCGGGAGGGGTGTGACCCTTAACCAGGGTTTGTATATAGACCCAGTTTAGTTTCACACTGCTGGAGAGGACTGCGTTTTCTGCACATCTTCAGTCACCTGAGTTGGCTTGCTGCAGAGCGGCAGCCAACCCAGCTACGCTGCTTTTTTTTTCCCCAGCGAGTGGCTTTTCCACTTGCCTTCCTTCTGTAACCAGCTCACATATCCCTTTATGGCTGTTTCAAGGCTGCCTTCAGACTGAGGCCTTCTTGAAACCACCACTTTTTTGGCTTGTTTTACAAAGTAAAAACTGAAAAGTCAGGCCACTAGTTGGGAGGAAACGACGGAGATTTCATGGGTGAGCTTGGAATTCAGGGCTTCAATGAACCCCTAATGCTGTCTGTGGAGAGAGAACAGCTCTCTAGTTACTCCTCCTATCCCTTCCCAAAGCCTGTTGCCCAAGTGCTGTTGGTGCACAGTTGCTGGCTCATTCCACCCCAGAGCCAGCTGAATGATCCCAGCATATGCACCCACCTCCTCCAACACTGGCTACAAAGTACAGAAATATCTTAGTCTCAAAATAAATAGGGCAATGCACTTAGGGGAGAACAATTCCTGTATCTCTGAGAGAAATCTCCATTTGCCCGCTGTGTAGAAGCTGAAGATCTCCGAAGCAATGGCACGTTGTGGTCTGTCCCCCTGTTAATGCGACAGGAATGAATGGGATATTTGTAAGGTTACTAGTCTCTTGGGTTGCTCTGAGAGGTGTAGCCAGACTGGAAGTGGTCTTTGCCAGTTTCACCCTTGATCTGTGATAGACTGAAGACTGTCTCTTGGGCTCCCAGGATGGATAGCTAAAAGCACGAAAATCCATGCTAATCAACATGCTGTACCATTTTTGTTTCAATGTTGATGTTGCCAAGTGTCGAGGTGAGACCTCAGATAATCAGTTAGGAACAAACCCTTTCAGCCTGTGGGGTGGCCAGTGGGGTGGTTTCTGGGCCTTTGGGTCTGCTGGACAGTTATCAAATAGCGTCTGAACAGATTACTTGCCAAGCCTGTTAAATGTGCAACATCTTGGGATAACTCAGTAAGAATTAAGCGGGGAAGGATTAATCTCACGTCTTCCTGCCCTGAAATGTTCTGGTTGCAGCAAGATTTCAGTCTTTACGAGAGGAGTCCTGGTTTCTTAGAACTAAGGAAGAGGAAAAGCAGCCAATAAGCTGTGCATAGCATTGCATCACAGTCAATTAAGGCCTGAAATGAACCCAGTCTTTCATCCTGAGTTCTCCAGAGTTTTCCTGTGCTATGTAGGAGTCCTGCTTTCAATGCACTACAGGACACAGACTCTATTGTGTCAGGAGTCCCATTGTGCTAGGCCCTGTGCAAACATATGAAATCACAGCAGCCAGTGATAGCATCCATTTTGGAGAGAAGCATGTATCCACTCTGGGGCCTCCAACAGTGGCAGGTCAAGCGCTATTAAGAGGGCAAGAAAAATTGTAGAAAAATCTGCCAACCAAGGAAAACCAAACGATGCAAGAGCAAAGAAAATCCCTCTAGTTCAGTCCCTTGTGTGTCAGTCGTTGGGTGTGCAGAGGATGTTTGGGGTCGGCTTCTGTTTTGTGTACTATGAAAATTACTGTCCATCTGCTAATGTGCACCTTTAGCTGCCACCACCGCCTTTGTAAACAAGTTGCTTGTTTTCCTAATGCTAAAGAATCAGAATTGGGCTTTGAAGCTCTGTGTTCATGCTCCTCTGTCAAGTGGCTGCCGCATGGCAATGGTATTGCTTTCTCTGTCTCTTGCACTAATGTGGGAAGATTTGTGTTGCACTTTGGTTGACCCTCTACCGCTCTCAGGAAGTTGCCACTAGCCTTTCGTGTTAAAACCGTTTATTCCATATGCCAAAACTTCCAAGCACTTATTGTAGGAGAGTGCATTCCCCCAGGTTGTGAGATTTGGAATAAGAAGAAATGTTTCCTTTAAAAAAAAAAAAAAGAATTATTTCATAATTCTGGAAGGAACTCAGCCTGCAGTAACTCACTAACTGGTGACTTCAGAGAGCCGGGATTCCACAAATATATTCTTGGGGGTTATGTGAAATCACGGTATTTCTCTTGCTTAAATTATGCTTTTTCTCTGATTCCTGTGTATTGACTTATGCCTGAAATGCCAACTGTCTCCGCTGTGCTCACTGCCACAGCTCTTCAAGAGGGAGCCCTAAATAATGATGTTTAATAAAACAACGTGATTAAATATAAATAGGAAAACCTCATTACTGAGTAAACTTTCCAGAAAGCTGAGTTGAGACTGGCAGAGAGACCCGGCATGTCATCTGCTTTTTAGGCATCTCAGTATTTGAATGTCATTTAAAATGTGCATAGTTCAAGTGTGTGTCTGCACAGCACAGGGGTATGAGGGCAGGGAGAAGGGTATGCTGGGACACCACATTGTGAAATGCAGATGTTTAAGCCTCTAGATAGAATCTTCAAAGGGAAACCAAAATAATTCCTCCCATTAGGGTAGAAAAAGGCTGTAGGAATGATAAGTATATCCCTGGAGATATTCTGGGAAATAAGAAATCCTGTGTCCCAGGTGGGGGAGAGACTGCTTTGCTTGTATCTTTGGTTGCAATCTCTCTTGTTTCAGAGTAGCAGCCATGTTAGTCTGTATTCGCAAAAAGAAAAGGAGTACTTGTGGCACCTTAGAGACTCACAAATTTATTTGCGCATAAGCTTTCGAGAAGTGAGCTGTAGCTCACGAAAGCTTATGCTCAAATAAATTTGTGAGTCTCTCTAAGGTGCCACAAGTACTCCTTTTCTTTTTGCGAATCTCTCTTGTGTCCACTTGGTGTCGCTCGCACAGTAAGAATGAAAGCAGCTCCTTTGCAAGCGTTAAGTGCCTTGAGCTTATGTACAGCACAGTTAACCTTTTCCCTATCTGCGTTCCTGAGTCTCGCCAATCTGAAATATCGCTCACTCAGATCCAAGGAATTGATCTCCTCCTTGGTCTCTGCACTTGTCTGAGAAGCCGTGGGAAGGCAGTTCCCCCTCCTCGGAGAAGATCACTGTGTTCTTTAATATAGTTTTCAGAGTAGCAGCCGTGTTAGTCTCTATTCGCAAAAAGAAAAGGAGTACTTGAGGCACCTCAGAGACTAACCAATTTATTTGAGCATAAGCTTTCGTGAGCTACAGCTCACTTCATCGGATGCATGCATCACCTTTGTTTGAAATCGGTGCCTTAAATATAGATATCTTGTTGCAGTATCAAATATATCTGTACGCTTGTGTAGTGGGTCTTTTAACCTCAGTTGATTTTCCCGTTGGTTGATGTCATGGTATGTGTGTAAACCCCAACCCACCCACACCCCCCGCATGTGTGTGTGTGTCTTGCAAGCTGCCCAGTTCTGCTCCTCAGTCCTACCCCCCGCCCCGCTCCAACCCCCAACTCTGGCTGTCTCCTTGGACCTGCTCACTCTGTGTGTCTGGAGAAAATCCAGCCCCCGTGAGGACTTGCTCTTTGCTGCCTCAACTCTGTTCTCTGCCTTCTCAAATGACTCTACTTGTCCTTCAGTGTGTCTTGCCTCAGCCCTGCTAGTTTTCTTCCAAAGCAAAATTAGCACTCTTCACCCCGCATTCCTTGGGCCAGTTGTCCCTTTTCTTCCTCTACTTTCAAGCTTCTCCTTAAATCCTGTCTCTGACTCAGAGCTGGTTGGAAAACTGGAGGAAGAGGTGCTGAAGTTTTTGATTTTTTTTAAAAAAATTGTTTAAATTTCCCCATGGAAAATTTTGGCTCTTCCTCAAAAATCCAAAGAAGTGTTTGACCACAGAAAAGTTGAAATTTCCCCCAGGATGCAAACATGAAATTTCGTGGTTAAAAAAAAAAACAATTTTCTTTGGAAAAACTGCTTCAGAAAACTCTCAGCCAGCCATACCCTGATTCCAAGCCCCCTCCTCCTCTCACTTTGGCCTGCTCCTTCTGTGCCTATCCTTTTGGCAACCAAATGATATGGCAGTCTCCTGTTCTGGAGGGGGATAAAAACCTTCTCTTCACCAGCTACTGGACAGGATGGTGCCAGATGGGATGGAAGACTACTCAATATCCCGCTGCCAAGACAACTGTCCCTTTCACCAATTCCTTCACTGGCTTCCTCCCAAGTTCCTCATCTCCCCATTCAGATCTCTGCACAGCCCCATGCTTAAATCTCCTCTGCTGTTTTGCCTTTAACCTCCCTATATGCACCCTCCAAGCTTCCCCTGGCCCTGCCATTCCATCTTTCCCTCGCTTTTGGCATTGTGCCTTGTTGCCATGACCAGCCCACCCAATCAATGCTTTCCCCTCATCTCCTCAAAGCCAGTTGTGGGAAGTGTTCCCCAGCTGTAGTTACCTCACCCTTCTTGGAGTTTACCCTGTATTGTACCCATTTGTGCCTTTAGACTGTCAGCGTATCAGGGCAGGGACTCTTGCTGTCGCATTTGACCCATAGTACAGTACCATGCTTAACTAGAGCACTATAAATGATTGGAGACCCCTGGGTGTACGTATTTGTTCCACTCGCTAAACTGTGAAGCAGGCATCATTAGAGAAAATCTTTGACTGATGGGAGCTTTCTCTCCGTAAAGGAGCCTTTATCAAAGAGGGAGGCTTCCCAATACTATAGCACCACAGTGCTCTAGCAATCCTAACCCATCCATAGGGAGAACCACAGCTCCTAAGGGGCATCCCGCACAAACGCTGCATAGAAGTTCCCTTCGGTTAGACTTGGAGCGGTTCTGTTTCAGTGTCTCTAATGCGGAAAGGGGAGCTGGGTGGAGAATAGAAGAAAAAAATCCTGGCTATTACTTTGAAACTCCTCAGGTTTTCAAAACTGTTGAAGAATTAGGCTTTTGTAACATTTCTTTTTTTCTAACCCAGAAAATGATACATGGAAGAATGTCCAATGTCTTG
The DNA here is from genome assembly GCF_965152235.1 of Eretmochelys imbricata. Lineage (NCBI taxonomy): Eukaryota > Metazoa > Chordata > Testudines > Cheloniidae > Eretmochelys > Eretmochelys imbricata. Next base: position 15,139,268 of record NC_135591.1, on the reverse strand, counting down.
CTAAACATTCTCAATCTTTTTAATAACACATTTTTGACCTAAAAATACCCCACTTTTGTTACAAAAAAGTTTTTGGGTTTTTTTGGGCTGGCGCTAATGAAACCTGTGCATTTTGAAAATGCACACGCCCCCTTTGCGTTCTCCTTCCGCCAAAGCTCAATATACCCTATAACTTGCAAGTAAAATAGAATGTCAGAGCTTAAGTTTTAAAAAAACAAATAAAAAGCCTTGACCCTCATGACTAAGTGTTTTGAGCAGCTCCAGGTGTATTTTACCCAAATAACTCCAGCTTTGCACCATCAGTCGCCAGGGCATTGCTGTGCCGGGAAAGGGCAGCTAATGCCCGAAGGGGGCATGCTGAATATCTCCCTTCGTGTCTTGCTGTTCTAGACTGTTTGCCTGACCTCACCTTTTCTTTCCTAAAACCATTGCACACACCAGGGAAGAACCACCCCTGGGGAAAACTAGCACTAAAGTAAATGTTTGACTGGAGAAACTGAACCAGGTGATAATAGGGAGGTCTGATATAGACAACCAGGTGATAATAGGGAGGTCTGATTTTTTATATTCTATAAATGGCTTAGTTAAAAGAAAACATTTCTTTACGGTGGTGGGGAAAGGTGGCGGTGGGGGTGGTTGTTTTTAATATTGATCCTGTCAACAAAAACGTAAGTTATAGATCTACAGAATGATTGCGCCAAATTTTGTTGAGTAATTTAGTGTCAAAATGTAAATAACTATTTAATATAGTGGAAATGTTTTATTGTAAATTGGATTTTAAACAAAGTGTTTAAATCATTCAAAGCTGCTCTTCTGAACTGATAGAAGCATGATTTTTTTCTTTCCATTTGTGCATGTAAACCAAGTGTGTACAGTACTTAGGTGAAATTTCTGAATGTGAAACACAGCTCTCTGTTTTGTTGCCTTGTGTAATACAAACTGTAAGGCAATGCACTTTATAAATAAAGATTTAAAAGAAATCTATTTTAATTATAGTGATGAAGAATAGAGGCAGCTGCTGTCTCTTCCTTTTCCCCCCCCTCCCTGGTATGCCTTGAGCTTTTCCTAATTGGCAAAAAAGAGAAGCTGGAATACATGTGTATTAATGTGAACCCAACTTCAAAGCTTTAATGCTATGACAAAGGAAGTTGGATGCTGTTTCATATTTGTACTACGCTGTTGCCTTATCAATAAAATGTATGATGTTGTGAAAAGCTCATTTCAGTGGGGCTGGTTTGAATCTTTATGGGACTTTTTAAGCAGACAGTGATTCCATGCTTTATACTTCTGGCCCTTCTCCAACAACACTACAGACAGTGTCTTTCTGCCACCTCTCACCGCCTGTACAGCTAGGGGGAACTCGTTCTGGTCTCCACACACAGTTGTATCAGTTTAACTAAAGGTGTAGGGGTTTTGATCCCTTAAAAGTGCAAAACCCTGTGTAGCTGTGCTCATTTGATTTCAAGCCTGGCTTATATAGCTCCAGTTTCAACTGATTCCTTACTTATTCAAGCTAAAGCCAGGGTTAAATCTGAGCATCCACACAAGTTTAAATTGGTGCAACTTCTGTGCAACGACGAGGCCTTGCTCCCATAGCATGGTACCTAATTCTGCAACCTGCCCAAGCACTTGCTGGGTAAAGTACACCATGAATAAAAGGAGGCAGAATGTAACCAAATGGCTTTCACAGGGGTATGTAGCAAATTTGCCACACTGACTTTTGCTCAAACAGCAGAGAGTTGAATCGTCTTACTGCAAGTAATAGCTCGTTTTTCAGTTGCGTTTCATGAGCTCTGATATTGTTGCCCTCTTTTTTTTTTCCCCAAACTGATCAGCCAGTCAAAATTCGGGGCCCTACAGCTGTTCCAGTTGGCAGTAGAAATTGATGGAGCTGGTATTTTCTCTGATGCAGTCTTGTTTATTTATAGGGAATGTGTAAACTCCAGTTGTCCTTGGTTCCTCCTGCATTCGGAACAAGGGGAGCAGTTTCTTAGCCTCTTTAGCCAACAGACCCAAAAACATGCGCTCTAGTTTTCTCCAGGGTGTCACTGTGCTCACCAGCTACTGCTTGGCTTTCTTGTTTTTTTACCTTTGCACCTCTTTCTGTTTTGGTCTTTTCTCAGTTTCTGTGTGTTCTGCTTGCTCGCCCTCTTCTGTGCATACTCTCGCGCTTTCACACACACTCAGCAAAAGTCCTGTGCCCTCCTGGGTAGGTTCACAACCTTTTGTACCTCTTCCTAAAAAAAACAAATATGTAACATCTACTGTCTGATTCTCTCACTAAGGCCTTGATTAAATGGGACACAGTTGCAGGAGCGGGATCTCAGAAGTTACAAAATCAGATACTCTTCTGTTGTCAACACTTCAAAAAGGATGTTGACAAATTGCAAGGAGTTCAGAGGAGAGCAACAAAAATGGGCTGGAAAACCTGCCTTGGAGCTTATTTAGTCTCTTACTCTATCCAATTTGCCTAAGCAGTGACTTGATCAGTCTACATGAGGAAGAGATTGGCGGTAGCAGAGAGCTCTTCAATCTAGCAGACAAAGGCATAATGAGATGCACTGGGTTTGGAACTGAAGCAAGACAAGTTTAGACATAAGGTGTACGTTAAGTAGCAAGTAATTACCTGCAGAAAGGCAAATTTACCTGCAGAAGTGGTGGATTCTCCATCAGTGAAGTCTTTAAATCCAGATTGGATGTCTTTCTAAAAGATGCTCTGGCTCAAACAGCGTGAGGCTCTCTGGCCTGTGTTATGCAGGTGACACTAAGTGATCATAAATGGTTCCTTCTGGTCTCAAAATCAGGGACCACACACACAAAAAAGCAAGCCTTATTCCTTAGAAACCCTGACTGCTGATCAGTGTTCATCCCATTGACCTCTAGGGGCCAGAGTTTCTAAGGAGCTGTGTGCAGGTGAGCTGAGATTTTATGAAAATCTGCCCATTGCTGTCGCAAGGGGAGCTGCGGTGTCCTGAACCCTTTGGAGAACTCGGCCCTTATTTAAGTGCTCAAACAGCTGAGCTCTCTTAAATCTGGCGCTGACCTGGAGGTGCTAAACACTTAATATGTAGCAATTTTCCTCCCATTCCTTCAATTATTTTACTCTCTTAAATATTTATAATGGGCACCTAATACACTAATAATGACGTAGAGCAGACTAAATAGCCACGGGTGAGCGCAATTAACCCTTGGAACAATTTACCAAAGGTTGCCACGGATTCTCCATCACTGACCATGTTTAAAGCCAGAGGGGAAGTTTTTCTAACAGGTCGCCTCCAGGGAGTAGTGGGGGGAAGCTCTCTGGCCCGCCTCGTACAGGCTGATGATCACAACGGTCCCTTCTTTCTAGCCTGAGACTCCATGAACCCACGTCCGGGTCTCGGCTGCTTGAGAGGCTCTCACCCACCCAGCCCCGGGGGCCAGCCGGGCTCACTCCGGGAGCACATGGCAGGAGAGGGCAGAGGCCGGGCAGGCAGTGGCTTCCCTTGGCCTTGGCGCGCATGCTCGGAGCGCTGCGGGGCATGCGCAGTGGCGGCGGATGGGGTTCGGGCTGCGCGCGGCCCGGCTGCGGCTGCTGCTCCGACCCCGCCCCAGGCCGGGCCCCGGCCCCCAGCGGCCCCGCAGTGCCATGGCCCCGCGCATCGGCACCCACAGCGGCACCTTCCACTGCGACGAGGCGCTGGCCTGCTACCTGCTGCGGCTGCTGCCCCAGTACCGGGTGCGGGGCCCCGCCGGGACCCTCCCCCAGCCCTGCCCCCCCAGCTCCCCCCGGCCCGGGACCCCCCCGGGACCTGGGATCCCCCCCCAGAGACCCTCCCCAAGCACTGCCCCCCCCCAGCTCCCTCCGGACTGGGATCCCGCCGCCCCCAGAACCGTCTCCAGCCCTGCTCCCCCAGCTCCCTCCAGACTGGGACCCCCCCGGGAACTGGGATCCCGCCCCCCCGGGAACCGCCCCCAGCTCCCCCGAACCGGGACCCCCCCCGGGACCTGGGATCCTGCCCCCCCGGACCCTCCCCCAGCCCTGCCCCCCGTAGCTTCCTCCGGATCGGGACACCCACCCCCGGGACCTGGGATCCCGCCTCCCCCAAGAACCGCCCCCAGCTCCCTCTGGACCGGGACCCCCCCCCGGGACCCTCCCCCAGCCCTGCCCACCCAGCTCCCCCTGGCCCGGGACCCAACCCGGGACCTGGGATCCCGCCACCCCGGGACCCTCCCCCAGCCCTGCCCTCCCAGCTCCCCCCGGATCGGGACCTCCCCCGGGACCTGGGATCCTGCCCCCCGTGGACCCTCCCCCAGCCCTGCCCCCCGTAGCTTCCTCCGGATCGGGACCCCCCCCCCCCGCGACCTGGGATTCTGCCACCCCGGGAACCGCCCCCAGCTCACTCTGGGCCAGGACCCCCCCGGGACCCTCCCCCAGCCCTGCCCCCCAGCTCCCTGTGAACCGAGACCCCCCGGGACCTGGGATCCCATCCCCCCCAGGGACCACCCAGCCCTGCCCCCCCAGCTTCCCCCGAACCGGGTCCACCCCCCCCCCCCCGGGACCTGGGATCCTGCCCCCTCCCAGCTCCCCCCAGACTGGGACCTCCCAAGGACCTGGGATCCCGCCCCCCTGGGAACTGCCCCAGCCCTGCTCCCCCAGCTTCCTCCGGACTGGGACCCCCCTGGGACCTGGGATCCCACCCCCCTGGGAACCCCCCAGCCTTGCCCCCCCAGTTCCCTCCGGACCGGAACCCCCCTGCGACCTGGGATCCCGCCCCCCCAGCGGGACCCCCCCAGCCTTGCACCCCCTCCAGCTCCCTCTGGACCGGCCCCCCCCGGGATCTGGGATCCCGCCCCCCCCCCCGGGAATCCCCCAGCTCTGCCCCCCCTAGCTTCCTCCGGACTGGGATCCCGCCCTCCCCGGGAACTCCCCCAGCGCTGCCCCCCAGCTCCCTCCAGATCAGGACCTGGGATCCCGTCCAACCCCCTCCCAGCCCTGCCCCCACCAGCTCCCTCCGGACCGGGACCCCTCCAGCCCTGCCCCCTGGGATCCCACCCACCCCCACACAGCTCCCCCCAGGACCTGGGACATTCCCTGGGTCCCCCCAGCCCTGACCCCCGGGACCTGGGATCCCCTGACCCCCCAGCCCTGCCCCCCCCCCAACTCTCTGCAGACCGGGACCCCCCCCCCAGCCCTGCCCCCTGGGATCTCATCCTGCTCCCCCCAGGACCTGGGATCCCCATCCCTCGGGACCCTCCAGCCCTGACTTCCGGGACCTGGGATCCTACAACCCCTCAGCCCTGGACCACCACCCCCAACTCCCTCCGGACCGGGACCCCCCGGGACATGGGATCCCGCCCCCCCACCAGGACCCCCCCAGCTCCCTGGGATCCCACCCACCCCCACCCAGCTCCCCCCAGGACCTGGAATCCTGCTCCCCCACACCCTGCTTCCTCCACATCAGGACCCCCCTCCCCCCACCCCGGACCTGAGATCCACATCCTCTGGGGCTTCCCTGCCCTGCACCCCTGGAACCAAGGCCCTCATTTCCCAATACACCTCCCCTCTTTCCCCCCCACCCCTCCGAAACTGAGACTCCTAGTCCCGAGCACTCCCCCAAGACAACCTTCTCCCTGGACCTTTCCCCAAAACCAAGACCCCACAACCACCCTCCCCCAGTCTGCCTTCCTGGGACCTGGGCCACCATCTGATACCACCCCCAGGAACTAAGAAGCCTGGGACACTCCCCCCTCTCCCCCCCCCCCCCAAAAAAAAAAACTGTTTCCACCCTGGGACCCCCACCTGGGAACTGGGACCTACACCCAAGTCTCCCTTCTGCCCACCAGGAGCTGGTACCCTTATCCCGCAGCCCCTTCCCCACCAGGAATTGGGACCCGCAACTGGGATACCAATCCTCCCATACACCCCAGGATCACCTATCCCTCGGGACTCCTGGCATCCCCACCTAAGACCACCTTACACCAGGACTTCCTCCTGAGAGCACGACCCCCATCCGGTACCCCTTCCCCTTCTCGTCATCCTGGGATCCAACATTCCCGTCCCTTGACACCCCTCCATCCCCTCCTGCTGGCACTGGGGCATGCACCCCTCCTTTGCCCTGGGACCCAGCACCCCTCTTCTGGGACCTCAAACCCTGGACAGCTCTCTCCTTTTCCCAGAGCCTCCAGCTCCCCTCCCGGGCACCGCCCCCCATCCCTTCTGGAGGCTAGCACACCCTGGGACTACGGACAGGGATCCCTCCCATCATCTTTCCTGCCCCAGAAAGCCCCAGTTCCTTCCCCCTTGGGTGCCTCTGACCACTGCTGAGTCCAAGCCCTCCCCCTGCTGATAAACACAGGGTGGAACTGAATTCACTCCCCTACTGAGCTGCCTTGTGGAGGGGAACCTTTCATTGTGTGCCCCCTCCCTCCAGGATGCGGAGATCATCCGGACGCGGGAGCCCCAGCTGCTGTCTGAGTGCGACGTGGTGGTAGACGTGGGTGGCGAATACGACCCTCAGAAACACCGGTACGATCATCACCAGAGGTGAGAGCGGAAACGCACAGCCTCTGCCTGGCCCCTCCCTCTGCAGGGGCTCAAAGCATGTTACAAAGGAAAGGGCAGGAGCATCATGCCTCCCTTTATAAATGGGGAGACTGAGGCACAGAGAGGGGGAGGGGAATTGGAGTGGACTAGCGGACAGGGCACTGGGCTGGGACTCAGGCCACCTGGGTTCTATTCCTGGCTCTGCCACTGACCTTAGGCATGTCCCTTCCATTCTCCGGGCCTCTTTTTCCCTCCCGCTCTGTCTGTGCAGCACCTAGCGCAGTGGGTCCCTGATCTCGACTCTCCTGGGATACAGGTAATTAGTGACTTGCCCAAGGTCCTACACCAAGCAACTTAGTAGAACCCAGGTGTCCTTACTTTCACTGGGTCATGGGGCCTGGGCCTGTCCCTCTAAGGGTGTATCTACACTGCATTGTAAACCCAGCCTCAGACTCGGGTTTGAGCCCAAACCCTCCTACCATCCACACACAGATCTGACTGACTCGGGCCAGGAAACCCTCTGGACCCGGTGTCAGGATATAGATATTCAGGCCCCTCTGTAAAGGCCTAGACTCTAAGAATGTAGGTGTATTCTTATCACGTGGCTCGTTCTAGAGGTATAAAAGAATCAAAATCACTGTCTGCCAGTGTAAGGGCCTTCTCTCACTGTGACAGTCTGAGGCCCTGTGCTTAGGCTAAGGCCTTTGGCTAAGCAGCAGAGGCAGCCATAAGCTGGGAAGTGAACGGTCACATTGAAAGAAGGTGCTATTGGGCTGTTAGGAATACAATCCTGTCCTGATCATGCCAGTCGCCTCCAGAGAAAGGGAAGTGCCTAGAAGATGTAAAAGGAAACTTAGTTTGATAGCATCCTGTCTGGCAAGAACTCACTTACCAATAGCTGGGATGTGAAATCCTCACTTCTGTATTGTTTTGTCATTATAGTTCCTACTTTGCTATTGTTTGTCTGTATAATCTTTGTCTGATTCTCTGATTGTTTCTGTCTGCTGTATAATTAATTTTGCTGGGTGTAAACTAATTAAGGTGGTGGGATATAATTGGTTACATGATCATGTTAGGATTGGTTAGTTAAATTTCAGGAAAATGATTGGTTAAGGTATAGCTAAGCTGAACTCAAGTTTTACTATATAGTCTGCATTCAATCAGGAAGTGTGGGAGGGGAGAATGGTGGGGGAGTTGGAATCATGTTTTGCTAAAGGGGGAAATGGGAACCGGGAATGGGGGAGGGGGAATTGGAATCATGTTTTGCTAAAGGGGGAAATGGGAACCGGGAATGGGGGAGGGGGAATTGGAATCATGTTTAGCTAAGGGCATGAATGGGAACAGGGACACAGGTGTAAGGCTCTGTGGTGTCAGAGCTGGGAAGGGGGACACTAAGGAAGGAAACTGGAATCATGCTTGCTGGAAGTTCACCCCAATAAACATTGAATTGTTTGCACCTTTGGACTTCAGGTAATGTTGCTCTTTGTTCATGCGAGAAGGACTAGGGAAGTAAGTGGGTGAAGGAATAAACCCCCTAACACCCGGGTCCTAGGACCCAGCTCGGCAAGGGAAGGGAGGTCTGAGTTCTAGTCCCACCGAAATTGGATTCAAGCCCTGTCATTTTGCAGTGTGGACGCAGCTCCAGACGCAGACCTGAGTCAGAAGGGCTGCGTAGTGCTGTATGGATGGGTTAGCATGGCTCTGAGACCCAGGTCCAGCCATTGTACGCCCTGGTTTACAACGCAATGTGGATCTCAAGCGCTGGATTGGAAACACTGAGTCCACAAGCCTGGGTTCCCCGATCTGGGTTTACAGTGCAGTGTCGACGCACCCTAATGGGCTCAGGCAGTGGGCACAGCAATGGCTAGTATTTAAGTTATTTTGGTGTATAATACACTAAAGAAGGAGGGGTGGCCCCAGCGCCTCAGGAGCTCGGGCTAATTCTTCCCTGCCTTTTGCAGGTCCTTTGCACAGTCCATGCACTGCCTGAGGCCCGACAAGCCCTGGAAAACCAAGCTGAGCAGTGCGGGGCTGGTGTATTTCCATTTTGGCTCCCAGATCCTGGCCAGTCTGTTGGGGCTGAAGGAGGAGGATCCTATAGTGCAAGCGCTGTACGATAAGGTAGGAAGTGGGGAGGCAGGGTGGGTGGGCACTAACCGGGGTGTCCCACGCTCCAGGGCTAAAAAGGCCTGTTTTCCTCCTTAGGAAAATCATAATCAATACCCCTTTCTGGCCCCTCCTGACTGAGGATCTCAAAGCACTTTGCAGACATGGATGCAGTGATCCTCACCAGCCTCCTGTGTGGTGGATTAGTATCCTTAGCCTTGTTTTATAGCTGGGGAAACTGAGGCACGGAGCAGGGACGTGTCTTGCCCAGGAATGGTGACTCGCCTGTAGAGGTGGGATTAGAACCCCAGCCCCTCCATCTCTGACCGTTAGACCCCCTTCCCCTCCCAGACCTAGGAATGGAACCCAGGAGTCCTGGCGCCATCACCTTGCTCTAACGGCTGGCTGATGCTCCCTTTGTAAAAAGTCCTATTCTGCTGACCTTCCCCAGGAAACCCGCTTTTTTTAGACACACTCTCGTTGTCCATATTCTTGGATTCCCACCATGATGTGGGCTTGGGGGGAGGGAGGGGTGTTCATCCCAGCTGCACCCCAGAGACAGGGGAAGGCAGGTAGCTGCTGCCTTGTTCAGAAGCTGCAGGGGCCAGTTCAGCTCCTGGTACAGGCTCTGCCTGTCCTAACTTGAAAAGCACCCATAGGACTTGGCAGGGGTTCAGAATTGCAGATGGGTAAGGATGCCCCATCCTTGCCTCTGCCCTGACGCGGGATGTCCCTGCTTCTGGGATAGAGGGGTCCCTGTGTTGCTGGGATCCCCCAGGAGGGGCTCCTGGGCCTGGCCTGCCTAGCAGCCATAGAGGGGTTGGATGGATCTCTGCACAAGGTTTCCTGCTCACGCGTGCCCGGAGTTGCTGTGGTTTACGGTGGGTGCGCTGTCCTCCCAAGCCCAGCTCACGTTTCTGTATAAACAGAGCTAAGGCGTAGCTAGGCTCATGGTCTCAGCCCCTCGGGGCAGGTCGTTTTCCTAGCAGCCCTTGCTGCTCCTTCTGCTGGTAGCTGGAAATGCAGAGTTTGTGGCCTCAGAAGGCCAAGCTGGGTCCTTTTCTGCATCATGCATCTTGGCGGCCGACAAAGGATCCGCAGGGGGAGCCGGGCTGGCAATTCTGCCTGAGCCAGAGCAGACTCTGGCTTGGTCTGGGTACCTGCAGGGCTGGTGAGAGTTAACCCTCTTTGTGGCACTGAAGCCAGCAGGTCACCGTGGCCGCTGACTCAGATGGGCCCGTTTTTACGGCCTCTGATCTGCTCGTGACTGGCCTGAATCCGCCACGAGGCTCCATCGGGAGGTGGGCAGGGCAAGGAGCTCCCCCCCCGGACCTGTTTTATCCTCTCCTCTGCCCCCATCCCAGCTGTACGAGAACTTTGTGGAGGAGATCGACGCCATCGACAACGGCATCGCCCAGTGGGACGGGGAGCCTCGCTACGCCATGACCACCAACCTCAGCGCCAGGGTGGCCAACCTCAACCCCCGCTGGAATGACACGGACCAGGACACAGAGGTGGGCACGTGGGGGTGGGCGGAGGGGAAAGCGCAGGTACCAAGTGGGCTGCACCATGGAAACACGGAGGGGAGCATAGACTTAGATAGGGGGTGGGCTGTACCATAGGCGCCGACCTCCTATCTATCTATCTGACCCTACCTCCTATCTATCTGTGGGTGCTCCGGGGCTCAAGCACCCCTGGGGAAAAGAATTGTGGGTGTTCAGCACCCACCAAGCACAGCTGTTCAGCGGGGAGAGGGAGGGCAGAGAGCAGCAGGCGGGTGGGGCCTCGGGGGAGGGGGTGGAGCAGGGGTGGGAAGAGTCAGGGGAGGGGGTGGAGTGGGGTAGGGAAGAGGCTGGGAGCGGGGCCTCAGGAGGGGGTGGAGCAGGGGCGGGAAGAGGCAGGGGGCGGGGCTTTGGAGGAAGGGGCAGAGTGGGGCAAGGCCTCTGGGTGGAGCGGGGATGGAGCCTCCCACAGGGAAAAATTAAAGTCAGTGCCTATGGGCTGGGGAAGGAGCAGCTAACGTCCCTGGCTTGTTTCTCCTCCAGGTCGGGTTCAAGAAGGCGATGGAGCTGGTGGGCCAGGAGTTCCTGGACCGTCTCAATTACTACCACCACTCATGGCTGCCGGCTCGCGTGCTGGTGGAGGAAGCCATTCAGAAGCGCTTCAAGGTATCTTCAAGCACACAGGGGTTCTTGGTCTGGGGTCTGCGACCAGCCCTGGCCTCCCCACGTGGGGATTCTCAAGTTCGGGGGATCCTGGGGTGGCAGAGGCTGATCAATGTCCTGTTGGCTGTATGCTGGGCTGGGGTGTTGAGCCTAGATTTGGTTGACAGGCTTGGCCCAGTGCCCAGCTTGGGTTTCCAAGGATAATTCATACCCCTTCCAAGGATCTCCAAGCACGTGATGTCCACTGAGGTTGATGCCCACCAAAGAGAGAGAGAGACACACACACACTCTCAATAAATTTCCTCTCTGCAGAAGTGGGGCAGCAGCCTACCTGAGGCCACGCAGTGAGCTGGGAATAGAACCCAGGAGTCCGACCCCCAGCATGTCCCCTGCCTGCGTTTCTCTGGTCACTGAACATGCCTGGCAGCTATTCCCACCGGCTACTCCAGGGGCTCTGCTTTTACGGGCAGGTGGGTTTCTTTCGACCCCAACTCCCTCCCTGGGGCAGTGACAGGACCGCATTGGGCCAGGCACTGCACAGACACACAGTCAGGGGCTGTGCCTGAGCTTCCCCGAGTCAGGGACTTGCCCAGAGAGCTGAGACTCTAGACACTGGTGGGGAAACAGAGGCACAGAGAGAGGAAGTGACTTGCCCAAGATCACTCAACAGATCAGTGGCAGAGCTAGGAATAGTCCCAGCCCAGGGCACAAATCCATTGTGGTCGTAATGGCCCAGCATCCCAGGAGCTCTTATCTGCTCCCCTCCCTTCCTGAGTCCCATGTCTCCCTCTCCCCTGTCAGGTGGACCCCAGTGGCGAGATCCTAGTGTTCTCCCAGGGCGGCTGCCCCTGGAAGGAGCATCTCTTCAGCCTGGAGTCGGAGCTGGGGGTGGAGAAACCCATCAAGTTCGTCCTGTACGCAGATCAGAGCGGCCAGTGGCGAGTGCAGTGCGTCCCTGCCGGGCTCCACACCTTCCAGAACCGGTGAGACCCGCAGCCCCCAGAGCCCCACCCCCAATCTTTTCCTGCATGCCCCCGCCCCCAGCAATGGGGTGAGGGAGAGACAAGCCACTGCCTCTGTGAGGGGAAGGGAGCGGGGGTTGGGAGTGGAAGCCCCGAAACGACATAATTGTATGAGCACAAACACTGTGTAAACTAGGCCCAAGTGGGGCTTGCTTGGGTTCATCTTAAACCTGCTCCTAATGTAAACGGAAATCAGAGCGCTTGTGTGTCTTGGGTATTTCACACTATTTCTGGGTACAGACAAGCTCGGTGTCTGAGCTGGGTCAGGTGAGGGTGCCAGGGAGGTCGAGAGCCTTTGGACGCGCCTCAAGTGCTCTGAGCTCAGCCACGCTTCTTTCCTCCTTGCTCGGTTTCTCTCCTGGCCAGGCTGTCCCTGCCGGAGGAGTGGCGCGGAGTCCGGGACGAGGCGCTTTCCCAGCTCAGCGGCATCCCGGGCTGCGTTTTCGTGCACGCCAGCGGCTTCATCGGAGGCAACCGGACCCAGGAAGGTGCACTGCGAATGGCGCAGAGCACGCTGGCTCAGCAGGCCGGCTCTGACGCACCAAGCAGCTGATTGCCACCAGACTGTCCCCACAGAGCTGGCCTTCTGGGTCCCGCAAGCTCGTCCGGGTCGTGCCGTGAGGAGAGCAGTGGGAGCTCTCGAACTGGGCCCTGGCCAGCAGAAACCCCTGGAGGATGGAGGCCGGGTGGCCACGGAATCACAGCGAGGATTGGAAAATGCTGGAAGTGGAACAATAAAGGATTGTGGATGGACCTGTCCGCGTTGGGTCTGTCTGTCGCGCGGCTAGGCCATGACGTAAATCAGGTCGGCCATGCTGGTCCCAGCCCTGTAGCATACTTGTGCTGTGCATCTGTGCTGGGTTGCATCAATTGTGGTGCGCCAGGTAAACAAAGCGACACCAGCTGTGACGTTCCCTGGGGCGCAATCTGGACTGATGGACAATTCTCCAGCCTGGGGTGCCCACATGCAGCCTCCAGCATGTACATCACTCCCACCTACGCTGTCTGAGTGCTACAGCCAGCCGCTCCTGACTTACACTGCAGAGAAACTCCCAGTCCCAGATTTGTCCCCAGAAACATGAGTCATGTACTGCCCAGCTCTCTCCTGGACAATACAGCCTCATATAAAGTCTGCCATTTTATTAACCTAACTTAACAAGCTAAATGAATTCAAAGCACAGGTCTCTCTTACGCAGTGCTTCAGCAGTCTTACTGGCTGAACTTTCAGACAGGATCCCTCCCTTAGTCCAAAGCTGTTTCTTTGTTCCTCAGGTGTTGTGGCTGCCGTGGGGAGAGATGAAGGGAGAGAGATCTTGGGGCCTCTGTTCCGCATTCTTACACCTTTTCCGCCTCTTTGAGAATCATCTCCAGCTGGGGTACAGGAGACAAAATCTGTGAGGGTGGGAACCTCCAGCTGCTTCTTTGCCAACATGTAAATTTCTCGCTCACACCCTTTTTTCTGCCAAAGAATGGCCCTTGTCCAGGTGATGGCCCATTTGATTTTGCTGACACCTGGCTTAGGGGTCAGTTTGCCTTTTGTCTCTGAGGAACTGGTTTGTGGCTGCTTCCCCAGATTTGGAACATGTCTCAGTAATATCATACAATAGAATCTTATAATTTTATATGCAATGTTGCCACACATTTTATCAGGACAATAATGATCAGCAAATTATGAGTTTTCAGATGATACCTTGCAAGGCATAGTTTGCTCAAAATTTATCATAGTCTTGAAAAAGGGTGCTCTGGGGTACAGACTGTCACACACCCTGCCGTTCTAACCAGGCAATGCATTCTGCCTCTGATCTCTTTGGCATTTCATCCCAGTAAACTTCCTCATGTCTTGGCTGGGGGGAGGTCAGTCCAGCACTGGCAGCAGAGGTGCTTCAGTCACTGCCCTAGAGTTTAGTACTTGTCTGGCAGGGGCCTGAGCCCCACCTTTCACCAGAGCTTTTGGGGTTGCCCACTCTGGATCCAGGTCTGAACTTCCTCAAAGAGTTCCTCCAGAGCCAGCCGCATCTTTCCCTGTAAAAATCCCCCAGCTGCCGTTTCGCCAAGGTGCAGGGTAACATCTCCCAGAGTCTCTAAGCCACTTACAAAGTCTGTCTAGTGCTTTTGGAATTTGTCCCCATCAGCCTTTGGAGCCACCGCAAACTCCCAGCCCCCTCCCCTTGGCTATCTCTCGCTCTCTAATTGCAGCCTGCAACTACTTAACCTTTGCCACCATAGGCCTGGTTGCTGGAGCTTTGATCTGCTCCAGAGGGATGTGGGGCAAGTTCCTGTCAGGCAGGAGGGTCTTTGTGTTTATGCGGGGAGGCCATCCTTTGCATCTCTCTTTCATGCTGTGAGGGAGTGGGGAAGGCGCTTCAGTCTTCTGTTTCTATTTCTGGGCTGGCTACTGCTGAGATCAGGGCCCATCTTATACTGGGTGCTGCACAGCCAGAATTAGTCGCTCCCTATCCCAACAAGCACCGAGGAACAGCTGAGAGGTGTGAGGGGAAACTGAGGCACGGAGCAGGGAAAAGTCACTTGCCCAAGGTCACACAGTGACAAAGCTGGGGATAGACACCAGTCCTGTTCTCTAGCCACTAGGTCACACTGCCTTCCCCAGGGTTTCAATGGAGGTGAGAGAGCTGGAACTAGCTTGTCCCTGGAGCGCAGTTCCCAGCAGCTCCCCCGGGAACAACGGAGAATCTCCCCCACCTCCCCAATTCCTAATCTGAATCCCCCTCCCTGCAGTGAGAACAATGAGGAGCAGTGGGGGCTTTCAGAGCTGTGAGATCATCCAGCTCCCCCTACCCCACCATGCACCCCTCTCCAGGCCCCAGCACCTCTGGCTAAACCTGCACAAAGCAGAGGGCAGGGGTGGGGGTGGGTTCTCTACATCCCTGCCCGGAGGTGGGGCAGCTTGTGCCTACTTCAGTCTTGTCCCCCCAGTGTGGGCCAAGGCATGTGGCTTTGGGCTTGTTTTGCCTGCTGCAGATCTGTGCGGGGTGCTGTTCTAAGGAAAGCTGAAATCTGGCATGGGGAAATGACCCAAGGACCTGCCCTCCCCCACTCCCTGGGCTGGTGCTCCCACCACCCCTTGAGACTTCCCTGTCCCATGGACCCCCCTCCACTGCTCCCTGGCACCCCCTTGCCCCCATCCTCCGGTAACTAACCTGCCCCTCCCCCATTCTCCCTAGCAGCCCTTGGGGTAAGCAGGAGGTCCCCAGTCATGGACATGGATGCTATAAACCAAAGCTATTGGGGGCCTGACCCCTCCCCCTGGAAGGAGCTGGGGGGGCTGCTCTAAATGGCGCTCTCAGGGGAATGTCCTTTGACCCTAGCCAGGCCCCCACACCTTGGAAGCTGCCAGCGTGTCCCAGAAGGATCTGGGGATGTGATGAGAGGGCAGCATCTGTCCCACTGGGGGGGAATGAATGGGGGGAGGTGTTGGGGCATGGGGAGGGGGACCTTGGGGAGTCTTGTGGGGTGGCAAATGGGGACTGGATGTGGGGGCATGTATGGATGTGTGGGGTGGCAGTGATTGGGCGAATGCGTGTATGGAGGGGCTGGGAGACGGGGAGTGGGGGAAGCTTGGGGGGGTTGAAGGGGCGTGGCGGTGTTGGAGTGTGGCGTGTCGAGCTGGGGGAGGTGTCAGAGAAAGGGGGTTGCATGTGGGGGGAGTATTTCATAGATTCCAAGACCAGACGGGACCGCCTAGCCTGTCCTCCTGTGTAACACAAACCAGAGAACTGCCCCAGACTAATTCCAAGGGTATCTCTTTTATAAAAACATCCCATCTTGATTTTAAAATTGCCAGTGATGGCGAATCCACCACCAACCTTGGTAAATTGTTCCAATGGTTAATTACTCTCTCTGTTAAAAAGTTATACTTTATTGCCACCTGAATATGTCTAGCTTCAACTTCCAGCCACTGGAGTGGGTTAGACCTTTCTGTACTAGATTGAGACTCCCATTAGTAAATATTTGTTCCCCGTGTACGTACCTAGAGCCTGTGATCAAGTCACCCCTTAACCATCTCTTTGTTAAGCAACAGAAATTGAGCACCTTGAGTCTATCACTATAAGGCAGGTTTTCTAATCCTTTAATCGTTCTCAGGACTCTTCTTTGTCCTCTTTCCAATCTCCTCAACAGTCTTCAATCGGGGGCACCAGAAATGGACTCTCTATTCCAGCAGCGATTGCACTTCAAAGGCATATAACCTTGCTCTTCCGACTCGAGATTGCACTGAGAGCCCCCTGTTCATCTGATTATCCACCAGCAGCCCCAAATCTTTTTTGGAGTTGCTCCTTCCCAGGATCGAGCCCCCCATCCTGTAAGTGTGGCCGGCATTCTTTTTTCCTAGATGTAATCAGTTCCATTTAGCCCTATGAAAACACATTGTTTGCCTGGGCCCAATCTACCAAGCGATCCAGCTTGCTCTGTATCAGTGACCAATCCGCTTCTTTATTTACTGCTCCCCAATTTTTGTGTCATCTGTGAACTTTATCAGAGATGAGTTTCGGTCATTCATAAACATTTTAAATAGTGTAGGGCCAAGAACCCATCCCTGCAGGACCCCACTGGAAACAGACCCGTTCAATGATCCCCCATTTACAATTACATTGTGAGACCTGTCACTTAGCCAGCTTTTAATGTGGTCAATGGGTGCCATGTTAATTTTATATCTTTCTACTTTTTAATCAAAATGTTGTGTGGTACCAAGTCAAACACCTTACAGACGTCTCAGCACATTACATCGACGCTATTACCTCTATCAGCCAAACTTGTGATCTCATAAAAAAAAAAGATATCAAGGTAGTTTGATAGGATCTATTTTCCATAAACCCATGTTAATTGGCATTAATTATAAGACACCCCCCCCCTTTTAATTCTTTATCAATCCAGTCCCATATCAGCTGCTCCATATCATGCCCACTATCGGTCAGACTAACAGTATTATAGTTACCCAGGACATCCCATTTTACCCTTTTTAAAAATTGACACAACATTAGCTTTCTTTCAGTCTTCTGGAACTTCCCCAATGTTAATGTCCAGCACTGCTCCTTAGCCAGCTCTTTTAAAACTCTTGGATTCAAGTTATCTGAGCCTGCTGATTTAAAAATGTTCTGACTCTAATAGCTGCTGTTTAACATCCTCCAGTGGCACTAGTGGAATGGAAAGAGTGTTGGGTAATATGACTAAATCATTTCCCCCCAATACAGAACAGAAATATTTATTGAGCACATCTGCCTTGTCTGCATTATTGACAATCCTACTATTTCCATCTAGTAATGGACCAATACCAACCCGAGTAGAGAGAGGGAGGGAGTATGGGTGGGGGGTGTCAGAGGGAGGGCAGTGTGGGGGATGGGGCGGGGGGGTGTTTGGGCACGTTGGAGAGGGCAGTGTGTGTATGGGTGTCAGAGGGAGGGCAGTGGGAGTGAAGGGATGTTGGGGGAAAGGTGGTATGTCTGGGGGGGTGGGGGTGTCAGTGGGCTGTGGGGGAAGATTGGAAGGGGTGGGGTGGGGGAGGGAGCGTAGGGGGAACAGCAGTGTGTATGGGGGTGTCAGTGGGAGGGGGTGTGGGTGTGGAGGCAGTGTCAAAGGGAGGCAGTGTGTCTGGGGGGTTAGACGGAGGGTTGTGGAGGGAATGGGGGGTTGGGGGAAGGGCAATGCCTAGGGGTTGGGAGAAGGAGGGAGTGAGGGGTGTCAGAGGGAGGCAGTATATGGGAGTATTGGGGACTGGGGGGGAAGGCAATATGTATCTGGGGGGCTGAAGTCAGGAAGTGGGGATGGGGTGGTTGGGAGAAGGGGGTGTTGAGGAAGAGCAGTGTGTCTGGGGAGCTGGAGGCAGGGCTGTGGGGGGCAGAGTTGTGGGGGATATTGGGGATGTTGGCAGCAGGGCTGTGGGGGAGTGTTGGAGGCAGCCTGGTTGTGGGGAAGGAGGCGCTGGGTGAAGGGCTCTGTGGGGGGGGGAAGGAGTTGGGGGCTCCGGTGGGGGGCTGGAGGCAGGGGAGGGGGCCGGGCTCTGGGGGGGGCAGGGGAGGGAGGCTGGAGGAAGGGGGGGCCGGGCTCGGGGCAGGGGCAGGGCTCGGGGGGGGGGGCAGCGGAGGGAGGCTGGAGGAAGGGGGGGCTGGGCTCGGGGCAGGGGAGGGGCTGGAGGCAGGGCTCTGATGGGGGGCTGGAGGCAGGGGAGGGGGCCGGGCAGGGGAGGGAGGCTGGAGGAAGAGGGGGCAGGGCTCGGGGGGGGGCAGCGGAGGGAGGCTGGAGGAAGGGGGGGCAGGGGAGTGGCTGGAGGCAGGGGAGGGGGCCGGGCTCTGGAGGAGGGGGCTGGAGGCAGGGCTCTGGTGGGGGGTTGGAGGCAGGGGAGGGGGCCGGGCTCTGGTGGGGGGCTGGAGGCAGGGGCGGGGGCCGGGCTCTGGAGGAGGGGGCTGGAGGCAGGGCTCTGGTGGGGGGCTGGAGGCAGGGGAGGGGGCCGGGCTCTGGAGCAGGGGGCTGGAGGCAGGGCTCTGGTGGGGGGCTGGAGACAGGGGAGGGGGCCGGGCTCTGGTGGGGGGCTGGAGGCAGGGGCGGGGGCCGGGCTCTGGAGCAGGGGGCTGGAGGCGGAGGAGGGGGCTGGAGGCAGGGGAGGGGGCCGGGCTCTGGAGGAGGGGGCTGGAGGCAGGGGAGGGGGCCGGGCTCTGGAGCAGGGGGCTGGAGGCGGAGGAGGGGGCTGGAGGCAGGGGAGGGGGCCGGGCTCTGGAGGAGGGGGCTGGAGGCAGGGGAGGGGGCCGGGGCTCTGGAGGAGGGGGCTGGAGGCAGGGGAGGGGGCCGGGCTCTGGAGCAGGGGGCTGGAGGCGGAGGAGGGGGCTGGAGGCAGGGGAGGGGGCCGGGCTCTGGAGCAGGGGGCTGGAGGCGGAGGAGGGGGCTGGAGGCAGGGGAGGGGGCCGGGCTCTGGAGCAGGGGGCTGGAGGCAGGGGAGGGGGCCGGGCTCTGCGGGGGGGCGGGGGGGGGGGCTGGTCTCGGGGCCCGCAGCTCTGACGCACGGTGCCGGCTGGCGGGGCTGGCTCTGCCGCAGGCAGCGGCCGGTCCCGCCGGGGAAGTTGGCAGGCGCGGGCTGGCGGGGCCGGGCTGGCGGATGCCCAGGGCTGGGAACGGCCCGGAGCCCGAACGAGGAGCCCGGGGCCCGGAACAGCCCCCATCCCGGTGGGTGCATTTACTGGGGCCGGGGGGTGATAGCGGCCCCGGGGGATGCTCGGCCCCAGGGCTCCAGGCAGGATCGCGGGGGGAGCCCCGGGAGGACAGAGCCGGGTTCGTGCAGCGCCGGGCACAGCAGCTCCTGAGCCCCCCCCCACCCCTCCAACCAGTGATGAGCAAGTGGGGGCGGGGGTCGCTGCTGGATTGGGCGGGGCAGCCAGGGGCTCAAGGGTAAGGGGTGGGGGGCAGGAGAAGTAAACAGGGTTAGCACCCTAGGGTGCTCCTGGCGGGGTTTAGTTCTTCAGGCACCTGCTGCGCACACACACCCCCGCCTACCGCTGGAGTCGGGGGGGAGCAGATGCAGCCAGGTATTTTTGTTTGAATTGCTTCCTTTGTTGTTATCCTGGGTAGAGTGGGCCCCACCCAGTCTCTGCTCTAATCACTAGACCCGACCCCCTTCCCCAGCTGGGAATAGAACCCAGGAGTCCTGACTCCCAGTTCCCCTGCTCTATCTAACCTAGTGGTTTTCTGGTGACCCAGTTAAAGAAAATCGTTGATGTCTGTGACCCAAAGGAGCTGGGGATGAGGAGTTTGAGGTGTGGGAGGGGGCCAGGGCTCTGGGCTGGGGGTGCAGGCTCTGCAGTGGGGCCAGGGATGAGGGGTTTGGGGTGCAGGAGAGGGCTCTGGGCTTGGGGGTGGGGCTCAGGGCTGGGACAGAGGGCTGGGGTGCGGGAGGGCGGGAGGGGTGTAGGCTCCGGGCAGCACTTACCTCAGGCGGCTTCCAGAAATAGTGGCATGTCCCCCCTCTAGTTCCTATGCTCTTGCCCACAGGCACCACCCCTCCAGCTCTCATTGGCTGGGAACCGGTGAGGAGTGCGGAGCCGGTGCTTGGGACGGGGGCAGCACGCAGAGCCCCGTGGCCCTCCACCTAGGAGCCGGACCTGCTGCTGGCTGCATCTGGGGCGCAGCACGGTGTCAGAACAGGTAGGCACTAGCCGGCCTTAGCCGGGCAGCGCCGCTGACGGGACTTTTAACCACTCGGTTGGTGGTGCTGACCAGAGCCACTGCGACCCACTGGTCTAACCCACTAGACCCACTTCCCTACCAGCAGTAGGAGTCCTGACTCTGAATTCCACCCTGCTCTAACCACTAGACTGCACCTCCTCCCCAAAGCTGGGATCGAATCCAGGAGTCCTGATTCCCAGCCCCCCTGCTCTAGCTAACCCACTAGACCACACTTCCCTCGCAGCTCTAGGGCTAGAACCCAGGAGTCCTGACTTAGCTCTAACCACTAATCCTGTGCCCCCTCTTGCTCTGCAGCCTGCCCGGATAGTGGCCTGTCCACACACACGCACGTGCCAGCATCTTACCGCCCCACCTCCCAGCGCTCTTTACATCCAGGGGCTTGTCTCTTGCTTTCCAGACGGGGTGGCCAGCCTGCATCCCAGGGGCTCTTTCCCTGCTGTGAGGGTCCTGGAGAGCCAAGAAGAGGCGGGGGAGCTATGCAGAAATGCCAGTGCTGCCCTGGCTCCTCCTCGTGGTTCTCTGCCGCTGTGGCGGCCTGGCATGTCCTGAGGGCTGCCGCTGCCCGCTGGAGAGCAGGGTAGTGAGCTGCACCCACGGGCAGCTGCGGGAGATCCCCCAGGGCATCCCCCGCGACACCCGCGTGCTCTACCTGGACTCCAACGAGATCACCGGCCTCCCGGATGGTGCCTTGCGGGAGCTGCGCCAGCTGCGGGAACTCTACCTCTCTGACAACCTGATCGAGAACATCTCCCTAGCCGCCTTCGGGGAGCTGGGCAGCCGTTTGCAGCTGCTGGACCTCTCCAATAACCGGCTCCGGCAGCTGGGCCCCGCCGAGGCTGCCTCTGCCCTGCGGGCCAAGATGCGCCTCTACGGCAACCCGTGGCACTGCGGCTGCTCCCTGCAGAAGCTGCTGGAGGCCCTGCCCCTGGAGGCCGAGACCCTGGAGGACGTGGTGTGCGCCAGCGCGGCCCGGGAGGAGTACGCCGGCCAGCCCTTCGCCCTCCTGCTCAACACCGGCATCGACTTCTGCAGCGTCCAGCAGAGGACCACGGACGTGGCCATGCTGGTCACCATGTTCTGCTGGTTTACAGTGCTCATCGCCTACGTGCTCTACTACGTTCAGCGGAACCAGGCCGAAACCCGCAGGCACCTGGAGTATCTCAAGTCCCTGCCCATCAAGCAGCCGAGTCCAGAGGAGGAGGAGATGGAGGAAGACACGCTCAGTACCATCCTCTGACCCAGCATCTTTGCGGTGGGTGGGAGCTGTATTTAAAAGGGGAAGGTTTTGACTTTGAACCACGATGGCTGAGAAACCCATACAGAGTATGCTGGAAGGATTAGAGAGGAAGGTTGGCCTTGTGGTGGTTGGGCCAGGAGAGACCTGGGTTCAATTTCTTATTCTGCCACAGACTTCCTGTGATACTCTGGGCAAGTCACTTAGCATCTGTGTGCCTCAGTTCCCCCATCTGTACCTTCAGTCTTGTCTACACGGGGAAGTTGTTCCAGAATAAAGTAGGGCATGAATCTGAAGCACAGCAGCTGTGCTGGACCAAAAGTGTCCACATGGGGAGTTTTCTGGACTAGCTTATTCTGCAGTAGCTATTCCAGTCAATTTCCCCATGTAGACAAGTCCTACGGCAGGTAGGGTTGAAGGCTAGCTAAGCCCTAGAGCTCAAAACATAATCGCTAATGAGG
Source organism: Eretmochelys imbricata (assembly GCF_965152235.1). Classification (NCBI taxonomy): domain Eukaryota; kingdom Metazoa; phylum Chordata; order Testudines; family Cheloniidae; genus Eretmochelys; species Eretmochelys imbricata. Next base: position 15,117,567 of record NC_135591.1, on the reverse strand, counting down.
AATCGTCAATGCATGGGGAGTGTTTCCAGCCAAGATCAGTTCTTGGCTCAATGCCATTCACTATTCAGCCATTGGGCAGGAAATGGGGAATCATTGCCAATAAAGTTTGCAGGTTGTTAAATCATGATGAAGACAGGACAGTGAGAGACAGCAATGAAGATAACCTGGGCACCTTTCACACCTGGCTGAATGCCTGGTCTGACATAGAGGCACAAAGAAGATAGGTGTCAGCGGCTGCGTCCTGGGAATAAGAGTCTGAAAAGGATGTGGGGAGCTCATGGTGGAAACCAGCTGAACATGAGCTCCCGGTGCGGTGCGGTGGCTGAGGAGACATCCATAGTTCTTGGATGTACAAAGCAGGGGAGATGGAGTAGGAAGGTGGCATTATCTCGGTGCATAGCATTGGCCAGGGCATTACTGGATACTGTGTCCAGTCCTGGCGTCCACTTTTCAAAGAGGAGGATGGAAAAAATGGTGATTCAGACAAGAGCTGCAAGAATGATTCAAGTTCTGGAAAACCTGCCTCGGAGCAAGAGGCTGATGGAGCTCAATTTATTTAGCTTATTATTCAAGAGGTGAAGAAGCACCTGCAGGGGGGTGGAAATGTTCAGAACTAGGAGGTTAATTTTAAACTGCAAAATCCTTTATTTAGGCACCAAAGTAAAGGTCCTGATTTTCAAAAGGAAGGGCTGGGAAGGGAGCTGCGAGTTACTAGCACAGACAACTGTGTTCTTCCTGCTGAATTGTAGCTGGTTTTTAAAACTCAGACTGAATAAACTCCAAACTCCGCGTTCTTCTTCGAGTGCGTGTTCATGTCAATTGCAATCAGGTGTATGCGCGTGCATGGTAGCCGGAAGATTTTTCACCGAGCAGCATCCGTCGGGTCGGTCTGGGCGCCCCTTGGAGTTGTGCCTTCATGGCGCTCGATATAGAACCCTGCCCCCCCAACCCCCCCTTCAGTTCCTTCGTGCCGCCAGTGACGGAGGCTGGAACTTCCCGTAGCCCTTGCTTTAGCAAGCATGTTCAGCAGTTCTTTGTATATAGTTTATCTCAGTAGTTTTAGTTAGTAGCTAGTGATTAGAGTTGTTAGGGGTCCCTCCGCCCCTTTTGACTCCCCAGAGCCGTGGTATGCTGCGGTCCCCAGGGTTTAAAAACGGTGTGGTCTGCGCAAAGTGCATGCCGAAGAATGATCCACACTCTTCGTGCTTATGGTGCCTAGGGGAGGGTCACCAAAAGGATCGCTGTCAGATCTGCTCCGAGGTCCACCCTAGAACACTTAAAGAAAGGGAGCAGCGGCTTAAAGCGATCCTCACGCAACTCTACACCCCAATTCGGCCCCGGGCTCCGGGGACCCGGCTCCTAACACGTCCTCATCGACGCAGAGTGCCCCGGTGCCGTCATCAAGTTTGGTGCTGAGAAAGGACTTGTCCCGGGACACTCGGTACCGGCACGGCACCTCCCGAGGCCCAGCGGAGAGCAGGCTCTGATCTCACTTGCCAGTGCCTCAGAAGAAAAAGAAGCCGGACAGTCGGTCACCTCCGGCTAAACATAGAGAAGTGGGACCCCAGGTGGGCCACAGCTCCGGATCCCCTGTCGGGGCCGCGTGGACTCCCTGCCCAGGCAAGGCAGTTGAGTTCCAGGTCGCTGTTGGCTTTCCTGGTTAGTCACGGGGTTTCAGTTTGATTGCACTCTGGCCAGGCTGGCTGATAATCCAAGCCGCCTTCCCTTTCTCCAGGGGCAGGGTATGAGCCATGAACTCCCGTGTCTGTTTAGGTGTGTAGACACCCTCATAAGCCAAGTCCCGCTCCTGGCGTGAGAGTAACTAGGAAGTCCCAGAGTGTCAGAGGGGCCCCTCTTCTGTCAGCCTGGCCCGAGGTTGGGTGATTTCACGTGGCAGCGAGGGGCTGCCGGTCAGAACCAGCAAGCTGGGCCCAGCCTCTCCTCTGGTGACCCATCTCCACTGGGGTGAAGGGCAGCAGGGGAGGGGGGTATGTGGCAGGGGGCAGGAATTGAAGGTTGGACGGGCTGGGAGTTGGTGTGCAGGGAGAGGGGGTGGGAGTCAGGTCGTCGGGGCAAGAGGGGGCAGGAGTTGGAGGACAAAGGGATAGGGAGTGAGGTCAGTGGAAGCAGTGGTAGAAGCCGGAGTGGGCCTTGGAGTTTTGGGAAGGGCACAGGATGTGTCGGGGGGTGGGGGGTAGGGGAGGGTGTGTGAGGAGAGAGTCATGGGGTGGGAGGAGGCAGAGCGGATGGGAACGGCGGGAACATAATCTGGGGGATTAACAATGAAACCACCATAAATCCCTCTCCTCTAATCCCTGCTTTTCAGAGGTGCAAGTAAGGCCCATCTGCCCCTCCGCCACCACTTTCCAGGCAGTCGTTCTCATCCACGTGTGCAAGCTGCTGCTCGTCAGCAGGCGAGAGCAGGAGCAGAACGAAGAGCTTGCCTGCTGACAGCGCCTTTCATCCCAAATAACCGTAAAATGCTTTGCAAGTACACACCTCACCCCCCTGGGCCTGAAATGCAGCTGGGCCTGAAATGCAGCCAGCCCTGGGGAGGAACAGGGCCACTGTTTTAACAGCTCACAGCCACACTATGGGACAAGTTAGGGGAGGAGAAAGTGGAGGGGGACCGGCACTTGGCTGGGATGCTGGTATTTCATACCCTCTGCCTCTTGGAACAAGAAGAGCCAGCAGGAGGCAGGGCCCTGAGCTTTGCAGCTCAGCTGAGATACTAGATGCTTGGTTTTCTTTTTAATTTCTCCAGCCTGGCAAGGGTTTTAAGGCGATTACGGCTGAACCAAATGGCATCTTTCCTGACTCACTTTGGATGCTGATTTAGGCTTCCTCTTGTTTTGTTTAAAAAAAAAAAATTAAACCCACAAAGGCTTTAGTTTCCTGGTGTCCTCAAAGGCCCGTGTGTGTCACGCCCGCAGCATTGCTCGTCTTTGGGGAGGAAAACATTGACAGAGTCCCAGCGTGGGGCCCACCAGCCTGGCCCGAAGGGAGGGAAAGCCTGGGGGAGACCGGCTCAGTGTCGGTGTGTAGGACTCCACAACTGAACCCCTTCACTCCCACAGGTGTGTCCCAGATCCTCCCCCTGCTGCTGCTGCCTGGATTGCCCAGATCTGGGCAGCTCTGCTTCTTATGCCCATGGCTTTTCCTGCCCGCCCTAGGGAGCGGCGAGGCATTAGTGGCCAAAGAAGCCTTCTCCGTGGAGAGAGCTACTATTAGCACAGCTTTCAGAGTAACGGCCGTGTTAGTCGGTATTCAAAAAAAGAAAAGGAGGACTTGTGGCACCTTAGAGACTAACCAATTTATTTGAGCATGAGCTTTCGTGAGCTACAGCTCACTTCATCGGATGCATGCAGTGGAAAGTGTAGAAGATCTTTTTATATACACACAAAGCATGAAAAAATACCTCCTCCCACCCCACTCTCCTGCTGGTAATAGCTTATCTAAAGTGATCACTCTCCTTACAATGTGTATGATAATCAAGTAGGGCCATTTCCAGCACAAATCCAGGTTTTCTCACCCTCCGCCCCCCCCCCCCCCAAACCCACTCTCCTGCTGGTAATAGCTTATCTGAAGTGATCACTCTCCTTACAATGTGTATGATAATCAAGTTGGGCCATTTCCAGCACAAATCCAGGTTTTCTCACCCCCACCCCCCCCACAAACCCACTCTCCTGCTGGTAATAGCTTATCTAAAGTGACCACTCTCCTTACAATGTGTATGATAATCAAGGTGGGCCATTTCCAGCATAAATCCAGGGTTTAACAAGAACGTCTTGTGGGGGGGTGGTAAGGAAAAAACAAGGGGAAATAGGTTACCTTGCATAATGACTTAGCCACTCCCAGTCTCTATTCAAGCCTAAGTTAATTGTATCAAATTTGCAAATGAATTCCAATTCAACAGTTTCTCACTGGAGTCTGGATTTGAAGTTTTTTTGTTGTAATATCACAACTTTCATGTCTGTAATCGCGTGACCAGAGAGATTGAAGTGTTCTCCGACTGGTTTATGAATGTTATAATTCTTGACATCTGATTTGTGTCCATTTATTCTTTTACGTAGAGACTGTCCAGTTTGCCCAATGTACATGGCAGGGGGCATTGCTGGCACATGATGGCATATATCACATTGGTGGATGTGCAGGTGAACGAGCCTCTGATAGTGTGGCTGATGTTATTAGGCCCTGTGATGGTGTCCCCTGAATAGATATGTGGGCACAGTTGGCAACGGGCTTCGTTGCAAGGATAGGTTCCTGGGCTAGTGGTTCTGTTGTGTGGTATGTGGTTGTTGGTGAGTATTTGCTTCAGGTTGCGGGGCTGTCTGTAGGCAAGGACTGGCCTGTCTCCCAAGATTTGTGAGAGTGTTGGGTCATCCTTCAGGATAGGTTGTAGATCCTTAATAATGCGTTGGAGGGGTTTTAGTTGGGGGCTGAAGGTGACGGCTAGTGGCGTTCTGTTATTTTCTTTGTTGGGCCTGTCCTGTAGTAGGTGACTTCTGGGAACTCTTCTGGCTCTATCAATCTGTTTCTTCACTTCCGCAGGTGGGTATTGTAGTTGTAAGAATGCTTGATAGAGATCTTGTAGGTGTTTGTCTCTGTCTGAGGGGTTGGAGCAAATGCGGTTGTATCGCAGAGCTTGGCTGTAGACGATGGATCGTGTGGTGTGGTCAGGGTGAAAGCTGGAGGCATGTAGGTAGGAATAGCGGTCAGTAGGTTTCCGGTATAGGGTGGTGTTTATGTGACCATCATAGAATCATAGAATATCAGGGTTGGAAGGGACCTCAGGAGGTCATCTAGTCCAACCCCCTGCTCAAAAGCAGGACCCATCCCCAATTAAATCAACCATCGTTTATTAGCACTGTAGTGTCCAGGAAGTGGATCTCTTGCGTGGACTGGACCAGGCTGAGGTTGATGGTGGGATGGAAATTGTTGAAATCATGGTGGAATTCCTCAAGGGCTTCTTTTCCATGGGTCCAGATGATGAAGATGTCATCAATATAGCGCAAGTACAGTAGGGGCGTTAGGGGACGAGAGCTGAGGAAGCGTTGTTCTAAGTCAGCCATAAAAATGTTGGCATCCTGTGGGGCCATGCGGGTACCCATAGCAGTGCCGCTGATCTGAAGGTATACATTGTCCCCAAATGTAAAATAGTTATGGGTAAGGACAAAGTCACAAAGTTCATGGGTACCCGCATGGCCCCACAGTATGCCAACATTTAATTGGGGATTTGTCCGCTTTGAGCAGGGGGTTGGACTAGATGACCTCCTGAGGTCCCTTCCAACCCTGATATTCTATGATTCTATGAACATTTTTATGGCGTACTGCAAATTTGATACAATTAACTTAGGCTTGAATAGAGACTGGGAATGGCTAAGTCATTATGCAAGGTAACCTATTTCCCCTTGTTTTTTCCTACCCCCCCCCCCAACGTTCTTGTTAAACCCTGGATTTATGCTGGAAATGGCCCACCTTGATTATCATACACATTGTAAGGAGAGTGATCACTTATCAGCAGCAGGAGAGTGGGGAGGAAGGAGGTATTTTTTCATGCTTTGTGTGTATATAAAAAGAGCTTCTACACTTCCCACAGTATACATCCGATGAAGTGAGCTGTAGCTCACGAAAGCTTATGCTCAAATAAATTGGTTAATCTCTAAGGTGCCACAAGTACTCCTTTTCTTTTTACTATTAGCACAGCTCATTTTGCAGGGGTCACATGTTCTGCTTTGGAGTGTCCTGGACAAGGCTCTGGCCCACGATCAATTACAGCCCCCTCAGTTCTGCACGTCCTTGCTGCCTGGGAACCTCACCACAGACTGTCACTTGCAAGTCGGAAAATGAGATGGCATGTAGCATGACGGTCTTGCTTGAGCATTAAACAAAGTGCTCATTTCCATCTGGGGCGGAGGGTGGGTTTGCAAAGCTCCATCCTCTCACCGGGTTATTTATTACCAGCCCTTTCATCGCTGCACATCTCCCCAGCTGGCTTGTCCAGAAAGGTGAGGCAGATGCCCTGCAGTTAACCCCCTCGCGGGGTCTGTGATAACATCCCATGTACACATGCTGTTCAGTGTCGTTCAAGCCTAAATCTTCAGCAAGCCAAGTCAGGATGCAGATGGCTTAAAAGCAGAGACGATCCCAAAGATTCGCTACATCCTAACGCTACCAATGGTCTGAACTGGTCTGGTGTCCCACCATTCACAGTGGCACAGTATCAACCCAGCCCTATTATCCAATAATAGCACTTGGGCAATAGTCCTTCCGCCCCCACAGGGGGAGACCCATGAGTGCAGTTCTCTCACCATGCTGAGATGATTTGGTTTACGTCTTTTATAATCAAATGGAACAGCGGATAGCATTGGTCCCATAAGTGGCTAATCTTTTAGTAACACTAAACACTTTGCTCCCTATTATCTTGTGGCAGTGAGTTCTGCAGGTTAATTGGTCATGCTGTTAAAAAAGTTTCCTGTGACATTCTAAACGATTTTGCCTTATTTTATTGGATCAGCCTTTGTGCATCTTATTCCAAGTTTCAAATTTATTATTTTAATTTGACCTTTAAGTTATAAACATGAGCAAATTAAGACAAATACCACCCCCCCACACACACACACATTTTAGACTGAGAATGGATGATCTGGAGATTAGGTCACTAACCTGGGATAAGAGCCTGAGTGCAATTCTCTGCAGCATCACAGCCTTCCTGCATGACCTTGGGCAGCTCACCTCGGTTTCTTGAGGAACTAGCCTAGATCCACAAAGGAACTTAGGGGCCACCGAACTCCTCCAAATCCCTGCTCAGCTGCCACCTAATGATATAGGCACCTAAATCCCCTAGGTGCCTAAGTTTCCACTGGTGAGCATTTGCAAAGCTGCCTAAATCCCGATGGCACTGAATAGCTCAGCACCCCAAGCCGTGGCAAGATTCTCAAACAAGGTGTCCTCTGGCCTAGCTCATCGTGATGGGGGCAGGCATTCTTAGAGCATGCCTAGCCCCCACAAACCATAGCTTGGGAGAGGACCTACCTACACATACCGTTATACCCCAAAGCCCCGAGGTTAGGGCACTCAGCTGGGAGATCAGAGACCTGTTTTCAAATCTCCATGCACAATTTGAAGCAAGCCCTTGAACCCAGGTCTTCCACCTCATTCTGACGGCCTCCAGTGGCTCAAGAGCAACGAACCAGGGCACAAACCCCAAAGTGGCTGTGAGTCCTATACTTAGAGTTCACCAACCAACTATTAAATGTAAACATTTAAGGCAATATAACAGCCTTAACATGGAGTTACAGAGCCCCCCTGGGTATCCCAGTCTGTTGCATCCCAGTGAGACTGCCTTTGTGATAGCTGGCCCCTTACCCCAAGAATTACATCGGTATTCAGGTTACTCCCAGTCCTAAAAGACCAGTCTCTTATCCCAGCTCAACTGCACTTTAGACACCAAAGACAATGCTTGTAGCCAGTCCTATAGTAAACTTTTATTATAGATTTATTATCTAGGAAAAGGATACAAGGGAGTTAGTTACAAGGTTAAAGCAGGTGAACATACAGACACGAATGAGTTACCATCTTGTTTCAAAAATTAATAGAAACTTCTATAAGCAAGCTCTATATGTCCTTTAGGGCTAACCCAGGCCAAGCAGTAGAGATCTCTTCCCTATGCCTAGAAAAATCTTACCCCCCAGAGTCCAAGCAGCACAAAGATACACTTCCTTCTTGTTATGGGGGGAGGGAGTTAAAACCCCTGTGCTCTGAGTTGTGAACTCAGCTGATGGGAGGAATCCACTTGCTTGACTCATCTTCAGTGGAGGGAAGAGCAGAACAACAAAGTCTTTTGTCCTCTTTAATGTTCCACAATGGTCTGTCTGGGGTTGACGGGCCTTCCCCATTGGCCAGGAGGTAACAGCTTCTGTTGGAGACCAGCACTGTATGCTAGTTGAGTGGTTTTCAAACCGTGGTCCACAGACTATGTCTAAGATTTCCAAAGGTCGTCCACACCTCCGTTAGAAACTTTTTAGGGGTCCGCAAATGAAAAAAGGTTGAAAACCACTGCACGAGTAAATGGCTCTTGTTCAGTGATTTACACCGTCACAGAGGCTCACAATACAAATACTTAAACATTACCTTACAATATGGGATACGGATGCTATAAGTGAGATTAATGCAGGCAGCAACTCACAAGCATTCAATAACATCTAAACGCTTTGAATTTTAATACCTGTTTTAACAACACTAACACACAGGTAAGTCAGCCTGAGTCCAGCGATGTGTTTGTCAGTGTTCATGAGACATGAGTACCTTGCCATGAGCTGGCATCTTGGCTGCTGTGATACATGTGTCTAACCCCCACAAAAGATAGCTTAGCGTGGGCCCTACCTACATCACCTAGTAGCCCAGAGGTTAGGACACTGTATTCAAAATCGCCTGTATTCAAATAGCCACAATTTGAAGCAAGGACTAGAACCCAGGTCTTCCAACTGGTCGGGGTGCACCCTGGGGTATTCTGAGATAGGGAAGCTCCCCTGTTGGGGGAGGGATAGCTCAGTGGTTTGAGCATTGGCCTGCTAAACCCAGGGTTTTGAGTTCAATCCTTGAGGGGGCCATTTAGGGATCTCGGGCAAAAAAAAATTGGGGATTGTGCCTGCTTTGAGCAGGGGGTTGGACTAGATGATCTCCCGAGGTCCCTTCCAACTCTGATATTCTATATGTTGAAGCTGTTCCACTTTGTATTAAATATTCATTGGGCCACACAGCAAGCGAGACTGCCTCTATAGCTTGGTGTTTAGGGCATTTACCTTGGCATGAAGAAGCAGCAGAGACCTGAACCGAACTATTTATACAAAGTGGAGCAGCTTCAAAACAGGAGAGATTAAGCAAGTCCACCAGAGCACCCAACAGCCCTCTGGGTCAGGAGCTCACCTGGGATTCCGGAGACCCAGCTTCAAGTCCTGGTAGCAACTAATTATTTATACAAAATGGAACAGGCTCAACAAAAGAGATGGGGAGATTCCCCCCCCCCACTACCACCCTGTTCCTTGGCATTTCCTACAGGCTAGCCTAGGTGGCTTCTCTGCCATGCCTAACTCTCACCATGCATGGTGTGCCTGGGTGGCTAATACAGCGCTATGAATTCCACTGGATGGCAAGGTCCTAAAAGGGAGGTGTAGGCATGCCCGAATCCCTTAGGGGATCTGTTCCTTGCCCATACAGTGGGGATAACAGCACTGCCTTGCCTCCAGGGCTGCATGAGGATAATTTCATAAAGATTGTGTGATGCTCAGATAACACAGTGAAGGGGCCATTAAAGTTTTTTCATGCTTTACAATTCTTGGTCATAACTTTTTGCCTTGCTCTCCACTCAAATTAAAACTCCAGTCAGCTTCACTTTTGTTCCTAACCAATTTCACTTTCCAGTTTCTCCTGCATTACTGGAAGCTCTTTGGGGTAGGGACCTTTTATTCTGTTAGTACAGCGCCTTGCACAGCAGGGTGTCAGTCTCTGACTGAGGCTCCTACACCCCACAGCAACAGAAATAAATTAACCACCATACTGGATTTATTAATATTTGAAATTAGTACAGGAGGCCATGAGACAGTAATTCAACCATAAATTCCTTTATTAATTCCAAAGGCCAAATGGTATTTTATACAATGGCTCTAAACATGCCTAAGCAGTCCCTACACCCAATACAGTAATGAAGTATTCATAAGCATGTGATCAGTATACTTACAAATAGGCCAGTCCTAGGGAAAACCATCTCACGCTGGCGTGCTTCAGTATGATCAGGTAGGGTCTGATAAAGACCCTTCAGCTAACTTGCTAAAACCAAGCTAACTTTAGCAAAAACCAAGTTTGAAGCTGTTTATCCTTGGTACTTTCCTCCCTCCAAGGTCTTCCCTTATCTCCTCTCCCCTCCCCTCCTTGCTTACCAGCAGACCTGTGGGAAGGTTTGTGCTGGTTTCTTTTAAGACAGTTTTTCTTTGTCTTGTTACTGCAGCTCTTCATTAGTTCCTTTCGGAACCATACATCCTTCCCACACTACAATACTAATTATTCTCACAGCCTTCTTCTACTTGTTGATTGCGGCCTTCTCCCTGCTAGCCACGAACTATAAAGCAAATAGGTCATTTTTTTAACCAAACTTTAATTCTTTTAATTTCAGAATTATCCCTACACACCACTTCTCCCTGTCACCCCTTATGAACTAGCCCTGGACATGCGAGACTCTGGCTTGGGGGCTGAGAATTCTCTCTCATGGGAACAGCTTTGTTACTTTTATGGAAGGTGGACTGAGATTTTTCAGAGCTGCCTAGCAGATTTGGACACCTGGTTCCCATTAACAGGAACAGGGCACCCAAATCCAACATACAGAAAGGAAGCAATGTCACACGGGCACGACTCTTAGGTTCCACTCCCACCTCTGACTGCGCAGAGTCACTCCCCCACTCCAGGCTCACACTTGCCAACCTGTATGTAACATGACACCTATGGGAGAGTTGTCAGTATGATGGATTTAACCCAGGATCTTTTAGATCCCAAACTAGGAGCCTTCAGTGGCTGTACAGAAAGACCCAAGTGTGCTCAGACTGTGACTGACACCACTATGTAATTCAGACAGTAGAGGGGGCTGGAGATCCACACTGTATGCTTGGTTTAGCCCAATAGTGATAATACTGACCTGGCACAGAGGTGTCACTTGTTTTTAAAGCCCTCCAGCAGTGCCTAATAGGAACAGGCCCCCTAGCTCCAAGCAGGCCTGCCCCTTTCCCAGGTGTCACCGCACGCCTGCGCCCACACAGCAGAACAGACATAAGCTGTAAACACTTGCCCCATTTGTGACCAAGTGCAGAACTGAGGCCAGGTGGCTGTAGATGAAAGGCACATGGAAGTGCTAGTTCTTTCAGAACCTGCCAGGAGCAGCTCCCTGGGTTAAATAGCTCCAGGGCTCTGAGCCACCCCAGCGCAAATACCACTTAGCCTTTTACAGGCAGCCATTTGGAGGCTGGGAGCCGAAAGTGCAGCCTTGAGCTGCTGTGGTTGCAAAGCAAGTGCCATTCAGGTCACGTTGGGAAGTACAAGAGAACGGAAGCCAGAATGAAAGTGTGATCTTTAATCCGGACAGCACCGAGCGCTTTAAAAAGCGGGGCCTCATGCTCTGTGCTGGCTCCTTCAATCAAGTTTATACAGCAAACAAAACTGCTCCCCTTCCAGACTCGGGGCTCTCTTGAAAAATTATAAAATCCATCAGTGTCCAGCATATGCTGCCACCCCAGCTGACCCCAGTGGATGTGCTGGGACCACCTCTCTCTTCCCAGTGAGGCTGGGGAAGAGTAACCATTACAGGGAGCGAGCACCGTGGTTACCCAGCAGCAGGGCGAAAGGAAACTCCTTAAACAGCACAATTAGCATGATAAGGAAAGGCCCAGCAGGGTTGAAATGGAGCCCGGCCCAAGGGTCCCCTGCTCCGCTCTTCACAGCTCCGAAAACAAGGGCTGCTCCCGCACGCTGGCACTGCTGCTGCTCAGGGCCACAACAGGACTGTGGCTGGGTCTGAAGCAGGGGAACTGGGCGCTCACAAAGAAAAACGGGATGTGGCTGATCCTCCCTGTAGACCAGCACTGGTGGGGGGGAGAGAGAGAGAAACATGAGCACAGGACCTGCGCAACACACCCCAAATCCCAGCCAATTAGATCTCTGTTCTGCTGGAAATTAGACCCATGTCCCAATGCCAACAGAACCCAAGTTAAGAACAGCCATACTGGGTCAGACCAAAGGTCCATCTAGCCCAGTGTCCTGTCTTCCAACAGTGGCCAGTGCCAGGTGCTTCTGAGGGAACGAACAGAACAGGGTGATTTGATGGATACATCCCCTGTCGTCCAGTCCCAGCTTCTGGCAGTTCGAGGCCTAGGGACACCCAGCGTATGGGGCTGTGTCAGGATAACAGCACCTCCCATTCTCAGTGCCAGCAGATCTCAAGGCCCCTGAGGCCCTCATGGGGTCTGGTAATGACTCCCCCCGCCCCTCCCCATTTCAATGCTAACAGATCTAGGGTTAGGGTAACAGCACCCTCAAGCCCCATTCCCAGCAGCCACAGAGCTGTCCCCTCTGCTGAAGCTCTGTGGTTTCCTGCTCCTCTGTTGTGGAGGGACTGTGAGGGTGGGTGGCAGGGGGAGGAGGATTGTGTTTAGAAAGCCTCCAACTTCAGAGTGTCTCAGCTGGGACCCCCCAAGGAGATCCCAAAAAACAAGGCTGCACTCACCACAGTCAAGAGGGCCCCTTTCTTAAAGCAGGGATGGAAAGCGATCAGCTGCGGCTGAGCCCCTGGCTCACCCTGCAGGAAGCCACTAGGAAAGAGAAAGGGGACACAGTGACTACATGACCAATTGATCTCACTCACTCTCACATTCCTCCAGTGTTGGGCTGTGAGCAACAGGACCTGGGATCCCTTGCCCACCCCTTCACACTGAGGGAGGCAGTTACACTGCCGTCAGACTATTACAAACTATTAATACCACACCAGCAAGGTGCAGCCGCCTCTGGGGTGGAGAGCAAACAGAGAGGGAGAAGGGACATTTGGGCTTTAGGGCCTGGGGCAAATCCCCTTACCCCCGACCCTTGTGCAGTACTACGGGATCTTTAACATTGATGCGGCACGGACAGGATCTGGGGATTTGATGGTCTTGTCTGAAAGACCCATACCTGCACAGATGTGTCACGGTGCTCTGGGGCCTTAATGGGCTGTATGGATTGGTGTTGTGGAGTTGGGGTTGTTACTCTGATGGGTGTCTCTCTTATTCCCTGTCTTGCAAGGAGGGTTTTTTGTTTGGATTTTAAAACAGGAACTCAGTGGAAGCCACCCTGCCAGCAGGAAAAAGGACCAGGATGGCAGGGATAGCTCCAACTGAGATGCAGCCACTTCTGGGGCACAACACCGCATACTAACATTTCCTTGAGCGTTTAGGGCAGGAACCACAGAATACAACATCCAATTAGGGGAAATTTAGGGCTTGATCCTGCACCGTGTCCTCAGTGATTAGTGCCAACAGAGGGTGCTCAGCACCACAAGGCAGAATGGAATTACACAAGCTTGAATTTGACCAGGACACCAGAGCCCACTCCCTGACTCTCACCCCAGCACCATGGATGTTTAAGGACTAGCCAGTCAGGATCCCCGTTTCATGACTCACTTGAAAGACAGCACCCTGTGGTGACACAGTCTACCCTAGCACCACCTCTGGGTGTTAACTTATTGCTGATTCAGAGGGAATGGCACCAAGAACCCAGCACCCTCTCCAGTATCACACCAAGCTTGGATGCATCTTTCTAAAGGACATGACCTCACTCCAACAGAAGCTCTGGGCTTGACACAAGAGTTACTGGGTGAAATTCTCTTAGGTCTGTGTTCTGCAGGTCAGACTAACTGCTCAAAACAGTCCTTCTGCTGCCTTTAATCTTATGGCGTTGAGGGCTACTCCTTAAGCCACCAGTACGCACCATGGCAGGAGTTCGAACACGGGGCTGTTGCGGGTACGAAACACAGCAACGATTGTCCTGCTTTCAGGGGTTTCAGGATTCCCTGCAAAGAGGAAAAAAGCAAGCGAACAGGACATTAGCTATTTTTCAGACACAAGTGGTGCCCAGAAGCTGGTTTGAGGCCTTGGTAAATCGCTATTTGTCCGCAGGTCCCAGCAGGAATCTGGGGTGATTCTTTATTAATGAACTTCACTTCACCTGTACCATTATTCGAAGTGATCGCTGTGGCCCGGACGCTAATCAGATCCCCTTTCTCTACATTGGATCAGAGCCAGAAAGCCTCACTTCCATCAGAACGTCATTGACCAGCGACTGGGACAAGCAATGCCTAGGGCGGGGTTTTCAACAGCACTTAGGTGATCAAAAGCCAGTGGGTCCCGTACTCTGTGTTAGGTACTGAAACAGTGAAATCCAAGAGTGGTTCTAGCCTACGACTTGGGAGACCCGGGTTCAAGCCCTATTCTGCCACAAGCTTCCTGGATGACCTTGGCCAAGTCACTTGGTCTCTGTGCCTCATTTCCCTGCCCATAAAATGGGGATAATAGCCACGCCCTTCCTCACAGGAGTGTTGTGAGAGTAAATACAGTAAAGATTATGGGGTGCAAAGATGCTATGGTAAGGGGGAGCATCTACAGTACCTATTTGGCCCTCATTGTGGGGGTGCTCAGATAGTCTTTACCTATTTATCCACACCACAAGATGTTATCCCTACTGTACAGAGGGGGAACCATGACATGCTAGGTGACTTCCCCAAGGGAGTCTGCGGAACAGGGAATTGAACCTGGTTTCCCTCAGTCCCAGGCTGGAGCTCTAACCATCCTTTTGCTCCACTTTTGAAAAATCCCACCCCCTAAGATGCCTACAACTGAAAGATTTGGGGGTGGGAGGGGGGGGAATAAGTGTTCCTCCTAGTTTATCAGTGGCTTTACTGTGTGCTTTGCACAGCACGCTGGAGAAGCCCATTTCCCCGTCACTTGTGGGGTCTTTCACAGGGCAACAGAGGAAAGAAGCATTTTTAATACAGAAGGTGGCTGATTCTCATGGCTAAGGCCACTTGACACTGCTCAAGTGGTACAAAGGGGCATTCGAACAGATGGAAAGTGCCTTCAGGCCAAGGTGCGGGAAACTCCCCTGCCAGGCCAGCCTTTCGCCCTAGGCAGGAATGACACCAGTTTGTCCACATTGCTGACAGCCGGCTGCCTTTGGAGATGCACTAGCTCTCTGAGGGGGTTACTACAGCCATATCCCATTGGGTTCCTGCTCTCTGAATAACAAAGGTGGCTCATTTACAACCAGGCTTTGAAGAGAATCCCAGCAGGCTCCCGCCTGCTGCTATAAAATGCAGATTAGAGGATTGTCTTAAGTCTCTCAAGCATGCAATTTTATATGCTTAGATCCATGCAGGACACACCTGCTCTCACTCATGGGCCACTGTAGTAAGCTGGGGGTTGGGGGTGGGGGGGTGTGACACAGCACAGGGTGCCAGTCATGGCTTGCCACTGTACCATGCATCCTGACTGGCCCTGGTTTTGCAGCTACTCCTCTTCTCTTCGGCTGGGCTTCCTACGCAGCACACAGGACTTCTCTGCATGAGATCAGGGGACTGGATGGTTCAGTGGGTTGGGAATGGCCTCTAGATGGTAGGTCTAATGGCAGCAACAGAGCATTCCCCTGTTACCCCTCTGGTTATTGTTATACCAGATCAGAACCAGGGCCCCATCTGGGTGTTGTATGAACACGCAGGTCCTTGCTCCAGAGAGTTTACAGGCTCATCTGAAGGAGGAGGCTCATGCAGGTGAAGGCTGAGACCCAGTGGCAGGGTGGAGGCCCACCCTATTCCTTGCCTGGGGATTTATGGGGCAGGAGTAGCTGTTTAATGCAGATGGGGAAGAGGCTATTCAGGCGAGGGTCGGTTCTGGAGCGAGAGGAGACTATCCACTGCTCTCAGCTGGAGCTAGCTGCACCTCCCTTCCCCTTCTGCATTATCTAGCTCCCACTCACTGTTTAACCTCACGCTGGGTGGGGGAACCAAGCTACACAAGCCAAGATCGCTTAGGAAAATCCCATTTGAGAGTGAGGGGTTGAAGGGCTTAAGGTTTTACCTCTGATGAGAGCAGCAAGCCTCTCGCCCCTGGGGTCCCAGACCATGGAGTGCACTTCCCCTCCGATCCTGAAACCAACACACAGGGCATTAGAGCTCCTCTTGCTGAGAGCAGCATCAGTGTGAGCTAGGCTCAGCTGCCAGGAATGCTGCCTGCCGCCTCGCTCGCTAGATGGGCTTGGAAGAAGCCCACACCCCACACACACAGTTTCCTTAGCAAGCAAGCAAGCTCTGTTCCAAGCTGCCTTTTGCATCACAGAATTTCTATCCTATGGAGATAGAGTAGCATAACTGGGACACACATGTTTTCCACCCTTAGCCTTGGCTTGGGACCCCTTCGGATGAAGTCACATGTGACACAAGTCAGCTGAGCTCAGCTTAGTTTGTTTGCTACATGCAACCACCCTATACCTAGTTCTCCCACCTCAGGAATTACCCAGAATTGCAATCACCTAGGCTTGCTGCAGGCCCTGATGGGTGCAGAGATAAACATCTGGGAAGAGAGAAAAGGGCCTGCCAGTTTTACACCAAGCTCTGGGCAATGATATCGATCTGCCACTGAAATCACCCACAAAAGAAAGTGGGAGAGAAATGTCATGTAAGCACTGAGCGATGCCCCTGTACACCCCACACACAAATCTGAGTAACAAGCACAGGGGCTATGTTAAGGCATCAGCGCCTGCATCTTCCATTCAGGATCTGAATCTGCAGCACCGTCCCCTCACTCGGTCTTCCCACCGCAGCCCTGTAGCGGGGTCAGCTGCCCTGTCTTCACCTCTCCTCCCCATATGGCGTCTCGAAGGTGGTCTCGGACAGGTCTGCCACAATAGACGCCGTTTTTGACCCTCCGACATGCCCTTGCATCTCGCCTGGAATAGAAGAGACCAAGACAGGTGAATTCTGCCACACAGCTAGTAGCTAAAGTTGCCGAGTCGTGTGCTGAGCAACGTGAATCAGTTTGTTGCTGCTGTGTTGGCCCCCCATGTCCTGACCAAATTCCACGATGGATCGTTCCGTTCTGCCTCCCTAAATTGCCCCTGCACTTTGGATTGGATGCAGGATTCTCCTCCGTTTCCTGGCCTAAACCACTGTCTATGTTGCTGTGCACTGTTGAAAAGAATCCTTGCCCCACCCCAGAAGCAGCTGCATTGTGGTTTAGACTACAAAGGGGAGATTTTCACCATTTCAGAGAGGAATTAGGTGCCCAATTCCCACTGAAAGTCCATAACAGTTGGACAGTTAACTGCCCTTTGTACCTCTGAAAATCTCCCCCCGGTGGGCTAATGACCAGTAACTCAGAACTACAAGCATCGTGAGATTCATGAAGAGCTCTGCCCCACCACTAGAGCGTGCCTAGGATACGTAGCACTACAGGATGTTATGGCACAATGGGCTGGATTAAGGAGGGGGAGAGGAAACAGAATGAAAGATGAGTCCGAACACTGGCTTTGGCTGGGGTGTTTCATAGTCAGCACCCAGGGTGTGCTCACCAGACCAGGAGGAAATTAACAAGATCACACAGGAGGAAGGCAAAGCTCTGGCTGGAAAGCGTCCGGGAGGCCAGTGTGGCTATGGGAATCACACAACAATCTGGTGGAATCGGCTATCTCCTCTTGGAAAGTTTAACGTACTCACCACTGTACTCTGAGAAGGACAAGGAGTAAATGACCGACTCCCCCAGGACCGTAAAGAGCAATCGGCTGCCGTCAGGGCTCCAGCACCCTGTCTGTGGGAAGGAAAGGGACGCATTTAAAACCAGACCATGAGAACAACTTGCAACATGGTACCTTTTATCCTCAGAGTTGACGAGGGAGCTAGCCACACAGCTTCCCCTTAACGTTCCTGGAAGTCATGTGGCTAACTCAGCTTTTAAGGGCTCAACCCATATGGCATCATTTGCCCACCACGGAAACGCAGCCACCTCTGTATCTAACTCAGCAGCTGCTGCACAGCACTGCTGTAACACAACAGTTTAGGATAGGGAGGGAAGGAGAATCCAGCAGCCAACTCGCACTGCAGGGGGAGTTTAGATAGGTAGAGTGGAATTCAGCCAGGGCTGATATCCCCTTTGGATCAGAATTGGAGTATTTATGAGCACAGATCGAGGACTTCGTTTCACCCTCAGGTAAGGAAAAGTCTCTCCACCCCAACACAGGAACAAGGGAAGACTCCATCACGTGACAGAAGTTTAAGTCTGTGGTGCTGGGGATGAAGCACTGGCCTTACGCCGCAGTGATCCAGCTCAAGGTTCTTTCTGTGAAGGCATTTTTAGCTGACTTAATGGAGCTTGACAGCTGGAAACAAGGAGAGGTAGCCATGTCCCCAGCAGGTTCTCCACAGACCTCTGGCAAGGGGTTGCCTGTTGCAGGGGGCTGGAGGTTGGTGGGTCTTATCTGTGCTTATCCTACAGGATGGGAGTCTGCACAAAACAAAACAAAAACCCACTAACCCAATTTGGATCAAATTCCCAGTTTTGCATCAGGAAGGGCCCAGCCAATCTGGAGAACAAAGCAGAGAGCTAGTCTCACTCCGCAAGAGGGCGATGGTCAAGGCAGGGCGACTCACTGCATCTGCTCCTGTGTACCTGGTACGTAGCAGGGCAGTGATGGGGGAAGGATCTCACTGTTCAGCTGTTTGTCCGTTAACCTTCACAAAAACAATCTGCTCAGTGCTCTCCCCTTCACTAGCGCGGAATCAGGAACAACCCTCCACCCCACATACCTGGCAGTGCCCCTTGATGGTGGGCCACCTCTCGCACGTCCACATTTGAGCTTCCCACACCCTGGAAGAGACCATAGGATGAGGTGAATGAGAGCACAGACTCACTGTATTTCCAGCATCTCCATTTCAATTCTTGTGTTAGACCCAAGACCATCGAGAGACAAGGTTTAATCCAGTTCTGCTTCTCTGAGAGGAACCAAACAACTGCCATCAACAGGCAGACAACATGGTCTTCACAGACAATTGGGGCATGTCAGCTCCTGGGTTCTGCCTCTGACTGACTAAGCCACAGAGCAGCTGCTTCCTTGAGGAGTGTGAGACTTTGCTAAAGTTTGCAGAACATTTTGGAGCTCCTTGGATGATGGCAGGTGCTAGGCAAGGGGAAGACGTTACTGGCTGGGGAGGAGGGGAGGGACAGACTGACACAGCAAAGCCATGGGACTCCGAAGGCAGAAAACCTGCAGTGATAGAGGGCTCAGAGATGCTGTCACCCAGATATCACCTGCCTGCAGCAGAAGAGTGAAGAACTTCTCTGTTATCTTTCACCCCCACATCTCAAGGCACTTTACAGATGAAGTCTGACAACCCCCTCTGAGATGGGTCCATAACATCCTCTCCATTTTACAGATCAAGATACAGACATGCAGAGAAAGGAGGTGACTTGCCCCAGTCCAAAGGTGAGAAGAGACCCCAAGAGTCCTGGCTCCCAGTCCCATGCTCTAACCACTAAACCATGCTCCCATGGGTCCCAGCAGTCCTCATCCTCACCTGAACACTGCTGAGGGTGTGGTTGCTAGCACCTTGCTGCCATCGGGTGACCAAGCAAGGTAAGTGACTCCACCCCCTCCAAACCACTGTAGCGGGACACAGTTTTCCGTGGACACGTCCCACACCTAGAGAGGGAGAGAAGCGTGGGGGGAGGGGGGAAGAGATGATGAGGGTAACATACTGGAAAAACAAATCTGTCTCCCTCCAACCCATACACAGCTGGGAGTTGGAAAGGTTCTGTGCCCCTCTGCTCGCTGGTTCAGCTATCTTCCAGGCAGGCTCTTGCTGTACCAGGAAGAGGATGACAGACACCAGCCACGGTTTTCAATATTAAGCCATCACAGCATCAGTAGAGGCCTCAGCCTTGCAGCACATCAAGGAGGGATTGGTTTCCCCCCGGTCAGAGCAATTTTAGTCCCTTTGGTCATGTCAGAGACCAGTTCCCACTCTGCAACTCTCTACAACCTCTGGAAGTTGTGAATCACACACAGTGAATTTGAGCATCAAGAATGAACTTTAGTGGCCTTCAGTCACAAGCCCATAGGCACACAGCTTGCCCCATGCCTAAACTCAAGCATTCTGCCTCCAAACCACCCAGGTCCTGCTGGCCAGGAAGAAACCGCAGAATCTAGAAATTGAACCTGGGGCTTCTTCACAGCAGCAGACAGGCTGCCCCAAGGCCAGGAGGTTTTGGCCCTAAAATTCTATCAGGGAGTCCAGATATCGCTCACAGACAGAGCTAGCTTGAGCCAGGCGCACTCTTTGCTCAACACACCTCAATCCTTACCCGTGGCCTCTTTGCTATTCCAGTCCTAAGCACTTCCCACACAAAGTGCCGCCAATGGCCCTTAACCCTGACCCACCGTCCTGCTAGTGCCGTCAGGTTCCCTGCCCCCCACGCCTTGCAGCAGCACGGTCAGTGCCCCTCATTCCTGACCCGGGCCCCAGAAAACTTGGTGACAGAGCTCATTCCCAACCTGCAGCTCCCTGCTGCTGCAGTGCGCGGCTTCTGAATAGAGGTGGCTGACTGCTGCAAAACTGAGCTGGGCGGAATCGAACCCAGGCCTGCAGCGACACTATCACCATCTGTGCCATCTTGGACTCGATCTCAGGGTCTTTATAGACAGAGGCCAGTCTAGAGCGGGGGAGCTCAGATTCTCAAAGCCCGGCCCTCATCTTAATACGGAGATGGTCTCCCGGGCACCTCTGGGCCAGGCGTGACTGCAGAGGCCCCCTCCCCTCCCGTTCTCCATCACACAGCATCCTTGTGGCAACTGCATGGAAGAGTAAGATCAGGACCCAATTTAATGTATTTTTAGCTGTCTTACTGGAGTTTGGCAGCTGGAAACTAGAAAGGCAGCAATGTCGCCAGCAGGCTTTCAACAGACCTCTGGCAAGGGGTTGCCTGTGATGGCAGGAGATTGGACTTGAGGACCCAGGAGGTTCCTTCCAGTCCTCTGCAGCACACCAGCAGTATGAGGCTACCTTGAGCACCACTGGTCTAGGGAATAATGCTAACGTGACCTACATTAGTATCTATATAGATCCTTGTCCCCCTCTAGTGCCTGGGCCGTAGAGATGTGAGCCCACTACTGCCTCTTAGTTAGCGGAGTTGGATTGGTAGGTCAGGCAGTAGAAACCCATGCTTTTAGACCCAGACGTCGCAGGTTCAAACCTTGGGGATGACCAACTAGACACACAGTTACTAGTGGAAACCCTTTGAAACAGTCACACGCATCTACTAGGGCATGTGGTTGAGAGTTCAGCAGGTCTTGCTGTTCCGTCCAGCACTGAGTGGTAGAGACACCCCAGCCACTCCCCACACTACAGGAGGACACAGGCGGAGAGAAACGTAGGAGGGCCCGCCTTACTCACAAGCATGGCAGTATCAACAGGCGAGGCCGAGAGCAGCATCTCTCCACTGGGGGCCCATGCCAGGCTGGTGACGGGACTGTGACCGGTGAAGGCAAGCACCTGGGCGCAGCCAGAGGAAGGCCTGAAGGAGAGGAGAGAGACCTTGCTAGTAGGGGCCAAACTGCTATGACATGTTCCAGGGAGGCTGCCAGCAGCTGCTTATTTCCAGGGGACATGTAGCCACATCTGTCTGTGTCAGGTGGCTTGTTGATGGGTAGGTGGTGTTGATCCAAATGCCACTGAACTGGGCTTTTAATGACACATGCTGTTCTGCTTGCCCAAGTAATGGGTGTGCTATAACCACACTAGACACAGGATTCTGGCCCTGGCTTTAGAGGCAGCCTCCTTGCCAGCAGAGAGATGCCAGCAACATGGGAACAGACCACAGGGGCACGACCATGTCTCCAGGTGGCTGGTTACCTGGTGGAAAGGGAAGTAGGATCCAAGTGCCAAACCAAGACACAGCTCTGGCATGCCACGGCGAGGATGGATGCACACAGTGGCTTCCACGCCATCGAGGCCACATTCCTCTGCAAGCGGTGTTTCAGGATGGGGACCGTCGCGCTGCAAGAGAGGAGAGAGGGGTGTGACATGGGAGACAAAGGCAGCATTCACAGCAGCAGCAAGGTAACCGGCGCCTCTGGTATCTGCCTCTGCCCAGTCATCAGCTCCAGATACTCTGCCTGGGTGGATGCCCGAGATGTGCATACAGCATAGTTCTATGAGACCTAACACAATCTTCTATTTCTATGGCACCTTTTGTCCTAAATGGAGAGGAAGGATTGCCTAGGGGTTAGGGTACCAGACTGGATTCTAGAGACATAGGTTCGATTCCCTGTTCTGACACAGGCTTCCTGTGGGATCTTGGGCAAGACACTTGGTCTCTGTGCCTCCGTCAATAGGTGTAATAGCACTGCTCTGCCTCACAGGAGTTCTGAAGGTAAACGTGTTGTAGATTATGAGGCACTCAGGTATTGCGGTAATGGGTATAACCAAAGAGAGAGAAATGATCCCAGAGCCCGCACACACACCACTGAAACATGGCCCCCCCTGGGGTGGGGGAGACACAGCAGCTGTGTCATAGCACTGCACACCAGCTCAGTGCAGGAGGTGGAGAATACCAGGGGGATTTGACCAGAACACACTGATTCTTGGGAAAAGTTCTAACTACTTGCGGCCAATTCACAGATCATCCAGGAGCGGTTTATACCTACTCTGAAAGACAGCGCCCCCTAGCACCACGCCAGGTCACTACTGACTGAGCGCAGTGCAGCTGTACTGAATCGCCAATCCCACTTCCAGCAAGATGTTGGATTTTCTTTGGTGGAGTCCCCTGAAGTAATGACCAGGCCCTGACACTGCTAAGCCTGGGGGAACCTGACGAGATCACCACCCAGGGTGGCAGAGCTGCAACATTCAGAGGCTCAAGAGGACGGAGATGGCAGCGCACCTAGTTTGTTTAAGCAGCGTGCCCGGTGCAGCCTGCAGCCTAGTCCCAGCAGTTAATGGATGTGATTTGGCACATGCTGGCAAGAAAGTCCAGCCAGGGGATGCAGCCTGTGGAGGGGAAAGCCGGCAGCACTTCAGAATGAGCTGGGAGAGTCTTCTTTTAAGGATGCCTTTACTTGCTAGCTGGGACCCACTTGGAGAGTGGGGAGACCTGCAGGAGAGACGAAATTCAATGGATGCCCAAGGGAAAAAAGCGAGAGACCTCCCCTAACTAAGCCTCTCGCAGGCCAGTGGGAGACAGTCTGAACCTGCTCTGCCTGCTGAGCCATCACATGGGAAGAGGGACAAACTCCAGGCAGCACATGAGACGAGAGCAATATTGCTTAGCCCAGCCACCTAGTGACGTGAATATGGATTTCTTAAGTGTTAACCTGAAGACAAATGGATCAGCCCTTACTGACAGCTGCTGCTTAGCTTGGCGAGGCGATAGATGCGCTATTAACGATTCTGGCCCTTGGTCTAGAGGAGGCCTCCATGCCAGAGGAGCTATGCTGGCTTCAAGAGACTGCGGGAGCATACCTGCTCTCCAGGAAACATGGGGTCAGCGCTGGGCCCCAACACGCCCCTTCCACAGGTGCTCACAGGAAAGGTTTGTATGAGGAGCTGGGAGAAGGACCCCCATGGGACATCCTCAGTAACAGGACTGGTCTGAACCCCAAGCTGGGGGGTGTTCTGCTCAGCCACTTATCTGACACTTATCTGGCTCCTATCAATAACCCTCAAGGGCCAGGCCTTACTGACAGCGGACGTCACCCAGCTACAGTGTCATTCCACCTTTCCCCACTATGCACAGCGAGTGCTGTTTTCCTTCGATGGGATGGCCTGCATCAACAGAGGGGGGAAACGGAGAGAAAACTGGAAGTAGGCTAGCAGCAGGATCTGGAGATTTTACTAAACGTCTGGTAAGAACTTCTGCTACAGAGTGAGAAATTCTGGGAACACAAAAAACCTGCCAAGAGCTGAAGACGAGTGTGTGATGGAAGGAGTGGCTAGCTCAGGGATCAGAGGTGGGTTACAGAGGGGAGGAGAGGATGCAGAGTCTTTGGGACATACTGGAGAAGCATTTGGAATGGTGGCATTTGGTGCCAAGAGACCCAGAGCTGAAGTGTTGCCTTCACTGGAACTGCCTTCACTGTCTTGGTGCTGAGGAACTACCCCACGGCACCACCTTCTCTCCCTTAGCGTCGGGGCAGGGCATATGGGCTCTCGAGGCTGTGTAAGGAGCCTGGAGGCCTGAAGGCACTTGAGAGGAAAGAAGGGAACTTCCTAGGGAATCTCCTTAGCCTCATGCTCAGAACAAAGACACTGGCTGCAACCACCAAGGTCTTAACAGGCTTCAGTGCAGAAGGGCCTCGCACTGTCAGTGTAATTCTAGGAACCTGACCTGCTGAACTAGAGAAAGGTCTAACAACTGTGCTGCTACAGAGGTCCAAAACACAGGGCGCACACTCCCCTCTCGCTGAGGACATCAGTTTGCAGCTTCCACGGGGCCCACAACAACCTCAGTCTTCGTATGCACTAGCAAGAGCATGGGAGTCAGCTTAGAACCCTGAATTAAGGGTTCAGGAGCAGACGACAGCCCATCTGGACGCTGCGCGGAGCTGCAGATTTTATGCACGGGGACTCCTGCAGCAGGAAGGCTCAGAGCCTTGCCTCACAGTCCTGTGGGCATGACCCTGCCAAGAGATATCTGACAAAGGCAGACTCAGTCACAGCTCCAGATTCTTGTCCCTGCAAGGTATGGCAGGAAGGAAGGACTGGAGACAACTGGGGCTGCACCTCCCTTTCCCAAGCTTGGCCAGCAAAGCACTGCTTAGGCGGCCTCTGAGGAGTGCTGTTTCCAGTAGCTTGTGGCTCAGGCTCCCAGACCCCAAGAACAGGGATCCATAGAGGTCTTTGTAGCAGCAACGGAGGTGTCCGTACCTCACTGCATGAGCCCTCGCCATCACACAAGCTTTGCAGCCTCAGTGCGTCTTTACTCTGCCAGCGGCAGTACGGGCAACCTGACACTCCTCACCTGTTTGTGTTGTAAACTCGGATGGAGTCGTCCAAAAGGGCCACTGCAAACTTGCTGGAATGAGGGTGCCAGGCAAAAGCCCGGATGGAGCAGCCAGCCCTGGAAAAACAATGAGCAAGAGAGAAGGGATCATACTGTGTTACACAGCCCCAAGGGTCTGACAGGCTGAGATGCAAAGCAGGATTGCCCAATAGTAAAGACAGTAGGGGATGGCTTAGAAAAGGCAAAGCATCAGGTTCAAAGACAGGTTCAAACCTCAGCAAGGTCTCCTCAAACTTTCATCCTTCCCAAGAGGAGTAACCTTTGAGAAATCAGTTTGTCTAAGATTGAGATTCTCAGATACTACTGAGTGGGGGCCAGATAAGTACCACCGACAGCATACACAGAGCTTGAGAGATGACAGGACAAAGAGCGCCATGTCAGATACAGCAATATTCTGGAGAATGCCTTTCTGAATCTGAGTACTGGAACATCGAGGCCTGTATTCCATCTCCAGCAGTGCCCAATGTGTACGACTGGACTGTGCACAAAACTGAACAGGCCTGAAGAGAGACTCCCACAGGCTGCAAGTCTGATCTACTGGCTTCATGGACACAAGACGACTGTTGATTTCCCCTTAGTCCTGCAAGGGGTGACACAGCCACAGGAGGGCGGCCTGGAGCCAAGTCCCACTTTCTCGTGCCAGTGGTAGCAGAGAGAACCCAGGACAATACCAAGAGCCCAGGTGAAGCGTGCAGCATTGACATTTAGATAGTTCGCTCTCTGACTTGTAAAGGGAGTAAGGTGGATCCAGAAGCCCTTGGGAATAAACACAGGACTACAGGGTCTGTCTAACTTAGGCACTTTTCAGAGTCCGTGGTCCTGCCTGGCCCTCTGCTATCACAGAAGATTAGAGTTGGAAGAGACCTCAGGAGGTCATCTAGTCCAACCCCCTGCTCAAAGCAGGGCCAACCCCAACTAAATCATCCCAGCCACGGCTTTGTCAAGCCAGGCCTTGAAAAGCTCTAAGGATGGAGGTTGCACCACTTCCCTAGGTAACCCATTCCAGTGCTTCACCACCCTCCTAGTGAAATAGTGTTTCCTCATATCCAACCTAGACCTCCCCCACTGCCACTTGAGACCATTGCTTCTTGTTCTGTCATCTGCCACCACTGAGAACAGCCAAACTCCATTCTCTTTGGAACCCCCCCTTTAGGTAGTTGAAGGCTGCTATCAAATCCCCCCTCACTCTTCTCTTCTGCAGACTAAATAAGCCCAGTTCCCTCAGCCTCTCCTCATAAGTCATGTGCCCCAGCCCCCTGATCATTTTCGCTGCCCTCCACTGGACTCTCTCCAATTATCAAATCCCTCCAGTTCCCAGAAAATATTTGTTAGTTTAAGGGAGAGAGGCTGGAACTGTGCCACCGACTGTGTGACCTTGGGCACATCACTCCACTTCTGGGCCTCACACATACCACAGGGATAACACCACACAGGTGGCAGGAGGCTAGATTTAACATTTCCTGGGGTGCACAGCAACCAAGACTCCTGTTTGGTGCAGAAGTAGGATCAAATTGAAACAGAGAGAGAGTAACTCTACACAGGCATTGTGGCTCAGTGGCCAGAACACTGGGCTAGGACTCAGGAGACCTGGGTTCTAGTCCCGCCACTACTGAGTGACCTTGGGCAAATAATTTCCTCCTCGATTTTTCCATCTGTAAAGTGGGCTAATGATCCTGATCTCCTGCACAAAGCACTTGGAGATCCATGGATTAAAAGCATGGCTATGAGTTAGATGAACATCTAAGGTCCTCATTGCTGTAGTACCCAAGCAGCTCACCATCTTTCACGCAGTGCCATTAACCCCATTGTACAGATGGAGAACTGAGGCAGACAAAGTGACCTGCCCAAAGCAAAGCAGGAAGTTGAACTTGGGTCTCCCGAGTCTCAGGCAAAACCACTCATCACTGCACCCTCACCACTGCCCTATTCCTCCTCTCTGTAAACTGCAGGCACTTAGTCCCCACCACGATGGGCACCCTTATAAAAGCCCAGCTAGGTACACATACGTTGCAGAGCCTCAACGTGCAGAACTTACCAGTCCACCGCCTGGGAGAACTCTGCAATCATGTCTTCGCTGCATAGCTGAAGGATAGATGAAAAAAGAATTAACACATCAGTGGCAGATCTGGCAAACCGCACAGAGAAGACAGCAGCTGCCTGCGGAGTGGGTATCGGAGCCACAAGAAGTTGATGGGAGTTACAGTTATCAGTTAAGTGGTTTTCACGTCTCACCCACCTTATATACACCCTCAACAGTTCCTCTGGAATATTCTGCCATATTTAACCCTTGCTTTTCAGTACCCGGTTGTTCTCCTTCCCCAGACAGAAAGAACATTCAGAGCCCGTGTCTATACTGCAATTGGGAGATATGACTGCAGCACATAGGCATATGAGTAACAGCAGCAGTACATGGGGCTAGCTCCTGCAATCATCCCTGCCGCTGCAGCTTCACTGCTATTGTTACTCAAGCTAGTTTTGAACTAGCTAGCCACACTACATTTGTGCACTCACACTTCCTGAGTGCAGTGTAGGCAGACTTGGAGTGCCCAGGCAAGCCAGCATTAGAGCAATACATTATGGCTTGGATTTGCAGAGGGGCATCCACTGATTTGCAACAAGGTTGAGTGCCTAACTCTCTTAGGTCCCTTTGGAAATCCCAGCCACTATCAACGAGAAGATTTTAACCGGCCTGAGTTTTAAAAATGGCAACTTACTATTAATTATTTTATTACAATAGTCAGCTGAATTTGGGGTTCTATTATGGAGAAACACAATCCCTACTCTAAATAACTTGCAATCTAAATAGACAAAGGGGTGGAGGAACAGAGGCACGGGGTGGATCGGTGACTTGGCCAAGCAGGTCAGTGAGAGCCAGGAACAGAACCCTGCTCGCCAAGTCCCAGTCCAGTATTCTGTTCACTGAATCACTCTGCTTCTCAACTTGCAGATCCTGCTCAATTACTCTGAGGTGGCCCCACATTTGTACTCGGTGCTGAATTTGGCATGTGAACTTGGACATGACACCCTTTGTAAATACACACACCTTAGGCCAAAATGCCAGATACCAGACTGATTCTGCCTGAGGTATTTGCCACCCTCTGAGTGACAGGATGTCTGCATCGATTGGTCTTTGATCAGTTATGATCACTGTCCCCTTGCAATGAATTCAGAGACTGGGGACTCCTGAGTTTTCTGTGTGTCGAGGGGATCCTGCAGGCAGCTGCGGCCTAGTGGACTGGGCTGAGAATCAGGCAACCTGCGTTCTTATTCCCACTGACTCACAAAGCTTCATAGGCACAAGCTACTTGCCCTCTCTCTGCTTCAGTTTCCCCATCTATAATGATACCAACCCACCTGAGTGAAAAGCGCTGCAAGTTCAAAGCATTATGTTTAATTGGGCAAGGAGACCAGCTTCCTTGATGCCTGTATTGTACCTCTCATGTTGCTGGAAGGCAACGGGATGGACTCAGTCCACAAATGGACATGAGGCCACTAATTTAATTGCAATACAATAGGATGAACAACATTTATATTCCTGCCCAGCTGGTCCAATGTTACACCGTGTTAGAGCCTGAGCTTCAGAGTCAGGGAAACATACAGACCCTCCACCCCCTTGTAGTGCACAAGCAGCTAACATCACAAGATGTGCCACATCTGCCAGCATTTCCACGACACTCAAGACTTGCCTACATTTAAACGCTGCAGCAGCACAGCTGCTCCCGTGAATACCCTAACTACACCAACGGGAGGGGTTCTCCTGTCTGCACAGGTGCTCCACCTTCCCAAGAGGAGTTAGCTAGGCTGACAGGGTCTACACCGACGGTTAGGTCAGTTTAACTGCGTTGCTCAGGGGTGCGGATTTTTCACACCCCATGAGCAACATAGTTATACCAAGGTAATTTCCTAGCGCAGACCAGGCCCCAATAATAGTTAGGGACAGATTCATTCTTCAAAGCACTCACTGACAAATGGGGAAACAGGGAGCCGTGGAGAGAGGAGACCCAGTGGCACAGAGCCAAAGTCCAGCGTGATCCTGTTTTCATCCACTGGAGATCTAGAAGGAAAGAGAGGGATATAAGAATGGGAAGTAAAAGAGAAGAGGGTCGTCAATCCTTCTGGAATTGTGATTTTCCAAGACAGAAGTGAAGAAGGATGCACAGACTAGAGTTAACCTGGAAACTTAAGGACTGTCATGTATATTGTCTGAATCTCATGGACCATTATTGGATTTAATAAATAATCCCATTTATTTCTGTAGCTCTGGTCTTGCCCAAAGGATCCCAAAGTGCCATGGAAATGCATACACCTCGG
Source organism: Eretmochelys imbricata (assembly GCF_965152235.1). Taxonomy (NCBI): domain Eukaryota; kingdom Metazoa; phylum Chordata; order Testudines; family Cheloniidae; genus Eretmochelys; species Eretmochelys imbricata. The sequence goes on along the minus strand of NC_135591.1, from coordinate 15,088,642 downwards.
GGTGAAAGGCAGCAACCAGCAATGAGGGGGCACAGGCCAAACTTTCACAACGGACAGTGTGGGAAAACCCAGTGAAGTGCTGTGAGTCCGCTGAAATCAGATGGGAATTGTGGAGAGTGAGGTGCACGGAAAGTGATTTATTGATTTAACAAAACTGAAAGACGGCAAATTTAAAAGTGACAATCAGAAAGGAGATGTTACTTGTGAGTGGGGACAGCATGTGGAACACTCTGCCACAATATGTCACTGAGGCTGACAGCTGGCAAGATTCAAAGACGGATTAGAGGTTTCTACAAATAACCACCAGAGTTACAATAGTAAGGACTGAAAATAGCACTACCAAAGCCCAGGTGTTTTGACAGAGATCTAAACCCTCCTACTTCAGGGATTAAGCCAACTTCTACCTAGTAGGAGTCAGGAAGAAACTTTCCCTGAGGGCCAAGGTATACCATAGAGGATTTCTTGCACCTCTGTCTGAAGCATCTGATCTTGGCCTCTGTTGGGAGCAAGATAAAGAACTAGGACCACCATTGAACTAACCAGCAAGGCAATCTCTAGGTTATTTACTCAGCTATTCCAGGGAATGGCAGGGGAGCAATTCCTACACAGAGCTTATTTGGGATCCCTCAGAGTGGGAAACACTATGGTGTTCTATGGCTGTGGATGTGCATTTGAAAGCAACATGCCACCTGTAGTTTATAGGCTCAGCATGTAACTCTGCAAATGTGATTTTAAACACAACAGTAACCAGACATCATTAGCCTAGTGTCCCTGGGAGCAGCACTGAGCTAGCATGATCCAGCAGCACCCCCCCCCGAGACAGCAACAGACAGGACGTGTCTGTACCACGCTCTCCCGCTGCTCTCTCATTATGGGTTGGGTTGTTATTTCAGGTTCCGTGCAGTGGATGATACTGGTTGGGTTTTATTTCCCCTCTGTGAAATAAGCAGATAAGTTTTGCTTTAAGCTTTTGTTGTGGTGGCAGCAGCAGCTCCCTCTATGTCCTACGGTGACTCTAGGCACTGACGGAGAGGAAAGGACGGAGTGGCAGCTTTAATCTCATATTAAGCTTCAGCTGTTTCAGAAGAAGTCAGCCCGATCCCCACAAACTCCAGCTGACCTGCTCAGCACTACAACCCTTTCCTCACTCACTCACGTAACCGAGAGAGGAGCCACAGGGAGGTGGGGAGGGACGGGACACGACACAGAAAGGGGTCCAAAGCATGAGGGGGGGGAAGCAGCAGAGTCCCAGGTGACAGGGACTAAAGGGACTGGAGTGATCAAGGCATGAAAAGATTTAGGAGACAGCTACCTAGTTCCTTCACAACATGTAGCCAGGGCTGCTCTCTTAACCCACAGTCAGACTCACCTGCCTCCTCCGCATTTGCTATCTCGTTAAGCACCCCACACATTCCCACATCGCGCCTGTGGACAGAAAACTCTGTGAGTCTCCTACATATCACAAGGCTACAGTTTTAAGCTAGACAGCAGGGGTGGGGAGTAGCTCTTCCCCCAGCAATGCAGGTCACTAGCATGGGACGTGGGAGATTCAGGTTCAATTCCCTGCTACACCACATACTTCCCACGTGGCTGTGGGCAAATCACTTAGTCTCTCTGTGCCTCTATTCCCCATCTGTGCAATGGGGATAACAGCACTACCCTGCCTCACTTGGGGGAGTAGAGAGAGAGATAAATCCCTTAAAAACTGTGAGGCACGCAGATACTACAGTAACATACCTTATATAAACAGTCCATCCCTACTGAGGTACCCTCTCCGTAGCCACGTGAGTAGGTAAGCAAGACGTTCTGGCATGAAGAACTGGACACAGTATCCAGGAGCCAGACTCTAAACAGGGCCTCAAGTTGTTTTCAGAGCTGCCCGCAATCTCCCTGCGACCCCACCTTGTTCGCTCTGCTTCACCTTACTGCAACTCCTCCCTCAACAAAAGCCACCAACTCTGACTTCCTCTTTTCAACTGCTGGTTCTCTCCCACCAACCTGGTCCAATATCCAATATCCCCAACCCCTTTGCCTCCCAGCTGTTGGAAACTGTCAGTTTATACCAGGCAAACCTGCTACCGGACTTGCTTATGACCTGCTTTCCAGCTGCAGAGCTGCCTGTTAACCTCAGGACAAAAAAAAAAAAAAATGACCAACCTCATTTCCCAGTTTCCAAGTGTCAAGCACCCACCCTTGGAAATTGCAGAAGAGTCTAGGGTTAAGAACCCCTTCCCATCTCAAGCAGCACTGTACCTGCCCTTAGGACAGTCCAGGCTTTTCTTCCACTGATTGCAAACGAGAGCTGAAAGGAGAATTTCAGCATGGGCTTGGTCAGGCCAGCAGAGCTATAGAAGGCCAGCATAGGGAACTGAAATGAGACACCATTTTAATTCCGAATGCCAGCCAGCACAATCAGGGTTATCTGAGGAACAGTCACCTCTCAGCCTCCAACATCCCAACCCCAGATTATTAATTATTATCATCTGTGTTACGGCAGTGCCTACGGCGACCCACTCAAAGATCAGGGACTCATTGTGCTAAGCACTGTACAAATATTTAAAGAGATGGTTCCTGCCCCAAAAAGCTTGCAATCTTCGTAAGTAACAGCTGCCTCCTTGCTTTCTGTTCAGAGCATGCACACACTTGCTCACCATGCATTGAGACATCTCTTCCAGAGGGTCTCCTGGTGGTGGATGAAGGCGGGTTTTGTGCTATGCTCCAGCCGGCTGTGAGCTTTCAGGGTTTCCTTGGGGATGGTTAGGACAGGCAAATCAGCCAACTGCAAGCACAAAAAACACAGTCAATCAAACAGACTCTAGTGAAATGGCTTGATCTGAGGACCAATGGCTGAGGGGTTTGGGAACAGGACACAGAACCAATCACTTCCAAGCCACCATTTCCAAAGAGCAGCTGAAAGCTGCTACCACTCTCCAATCATTGGGCAACTTGCATGTAACAAGCTGGCAGATGTCAGTGCAGGTCAAGGGTCTGTAAGCTCCAGGGAATATGCCCTCTCACAGGTCTGCAAGGCATTTAGCACATTGTGGCCATTATGCAAAAGAGTAAATATTTATGATCACAAAACCCACCAGCCAAGTGACCCCTCTTGTGGGCAACCTCAAAGACGCCAAAGGATGATTGGAAATAGAAATAAGAGGCTGGTTCAGATCAGGGCTGAGGCACATTGGCAGGGGCAGCATAGAGGGAATGCTTGCCATGTTGTGCCTGACTGTATCTGTTCTGTGCATAAACAAAGGAGTCAGTCTCCAGGACTGGCACCTGCCAGACATTCTAAATTCACGTTGTGAAAAAGCAGCACCTACACGTGAGGAAGGAGGAAAGAGGTTGAATCTTATTTGTATTGGAACCCCAGTTATTAATCAAGACCCCACTGCGTTCATACAAACACAGAACAAAAAAATGGGGCTTATCCTCTAAGTAATGAGCAACTTGAGCTGAAGGATATATTCTCAACTTGATGTAAGCAATATGCTAGAAGAACATATTAACAATGTGAGCGCTAACTGATCACAACTCATGCATCAGAAACCAGCTTCCATTGCCAGCTAAGCAGCACCATAATTATAGCTACAGGTCGGGAAATAAGCAATTGGGAGGCAACTGACTATATTCCTGAAAAGGAGAAGGTCACATAGGAAAGGAAACAGAAAGAAACTGGGCCAGGAGGCACAGCGGCTGCTACAAATTGTCAAAATGTTGATTAATTAAAAAAAAGGTTTTGAAGTTTTTTTGGGTTTGTTTTTTTTTTTGTGAATTTGGTGCTAGATGGAAAGTGCCAGAAGCCAAAGTCTCCCTCACCTTCAAGTATCAAGAAAACAGGTTGAGGACCTGCACTGAGGGACAAGGACCCACTCTGCTAGACAATTTGTGAACACAGAACAAAGAGACAGTCCCTGCCCCCAAAGCTTAAAATCCAAGTACAAGGAAAGCAACAAAGGTGGACACAAAAAGATGGATGTGGCAGGACAAGGAAATAGTGACACAATATAGTTCTGAGGGTTTAAGATTGGCAGCTCCCTCTTCCATGCATCAAAATCCTTCAGGGACAACGATGCCTCATGCTCAGGGGTTAAAGTAGGGGGGACCTGGGAGAAAGCACAGATGCCCCTCTGCTATGACCAGAGGGGCAAGTCCCGTCCCTCCATGGCTTGAATAAGCAGCGCTCCCCCAGGCTGCTCCCCTTCTTCTTGGCTGGTGTGGCGAGTGCTCCCTGCTGTTCCAATCTACTTAAACCCCAGCTTGTGCATGGAGCTGCAAAGCTCTGCCGGGTTATAGTCCTGCTCCACCAGAAAACAGCGACAAGCTCTCCTGGTGAAAGAGGCCAGGCCGTCCATTGGTCTGGAGCAGCAGATGGGTTCAGTCCACTGGTCTCCTTCTGGTTCACCTGCCACTGGGGAGAGCAGGCCCATCCAGGAGGGACAGAGTCTCCAAGAAGCAGCTGGTGAAACCTGTGCTGAAGGCCAGCCCTGGAAGAGGAGGAGACAAAATATTCCGGGGTACAAAATATATCGGAAGGACAGAACAGGTCGTGGGGGGGGAGGGGAGGGGAGGTGGCACTGTATGTGAAAGAAAATGTAGAATCAAATGAAATAAAAATCTTAAATGAATCCACATGTTCCATAGAATCTCTATGGATAGTAATTCCACCTGACCAGGACAGTGATAGCAATGATGAAATGCTAAGGGAGATTAGAGAGGCTATCAAAATAAAAAACTCAGTAATAGTGGGGGATTTCAATTATCCCCATATTGACTGGGTACATGTCACCTCAGGATGAAATGCAGAGATAAAATTTCTCAATACTTTAAACAACTGCTTCTCGGAGCAGCTGGTACAGGAATCCACAAGGGGAGAGGCAACTCTCGATCTAGTCCTGAGTGAAGCGCAGGATCTAGTCCAAGAGGTAACTATAACAGGACCGCTTGGAAATAGTGACCATAATATAACAACATTTAACATTCTTGTGGTGGGCAGAACACCTCAACAGCCCAACACTGTGGCATTTAATTTCAGAAAGGGAAACTATGCAAAAATGAGGAGGTTAGTTAAACAGAAATGAAAAGGTACAGTGACCAGAGTGAAATCCCTGCAAGCTACATGGACACTTTTCAAAGACACCATAATAGAGGCTCAACTTAAATGTATACCCCAAATTAAATAACACAGTAAAAGAACTAAAAAAGAGCCACTGTGGCTTAACAACCATGTAAAAGAAGCAGTGAGAGATAAAAAGGCATCTTTTAAAAAGTGGAAGTCAAATCCTAGTGAGGTAAATAGAAAGGAGCATAAACACTGTCAAATTAAATGTAAAAATGTAATAAGAAAAGCCAAAAAGGAGTCTGAAGAACAGCTAGCCAAAAACTCAAAAGGTAATAAAATGTTTTTTTAAGTACATCAGAAGCAGGAAGCCTGCTAAACAACCAGTGGGGCCCCTGGAAAAGCGAGATACTTAAAGACGATAAAATCATTGTGGAGAAACTAAATGAATTCTTTGCTTCAGTCTTCATGGCTGAGGATGTTAGGGAGATTCCCAAAATTGAGCCGTCTTTTGTAGGTGACAAATCTGAGGAATTGTTACAGATTGAAGTGTCACTAGAGGAGGTTTTGGAATTAATTGAGAAACTTAACAGTAACAAGTCACCGGGACCAGATGGCATTCACCCAAGAGTTCTGAAAGAACTCAAATGTGAAATTGCGGAACTATGGTTTGTAACCTGTCCTTTAAATCAGCTACTGTACCCAATGACTGGAAGATAGCTAAAGTAATGCCAATATTTAAGAAGGGCTCTAGAGGTGATCCTAGCAATTACAGACAGATAAGTCTAACGTCAGTACCAGGCAAATTAGTTGAGACAATAGTAAAGAATAAAATTGTCAGACACACAGAAGAACATAAATTGTTGCACAAAAGTCAACATGGTTTCTGTAAAGGGAGATCATGTCTTACTAATCTATTAGGGTTCTTTGAGAGGGTCAACAAACATGTGGTCAAGGGGGATCCAGTGGACATAGTGTCTTTAGATTTCCAGAAAGCCTTTGACTAGGTCCCCCACCAAAGGCTCTTATGTAAATTAAGTTGTCATGGGATAAGAGGGAAGATCCTTTCATGGATTGAGAACTGGTTAAAAGACAGGGAACAAAGGGTAAATTTTCAGAATGGAGAGGGGTAACTAGTGGTATTCCCCAAGGGTCAATCCTAGGACCAATCCTATTCAATTTATTCGTAAATGATCTGGAGAAAGGGGTAAACAGTGAGGTGACAAAGTTTGCAGATGATACTAAACTGCTCAAGATAGTTAAGACCAAAGCAGACTGTGAAGAACTCCAAAAAGATCTCACAAAACTAAGTGATTGGGCAACAAAATGGCAAATGAAATGTAATGTGGATAAATGTAAAGTAATGCACATTGGAAAAAATAACCCCAACTATACATACATACGGGGGCTAATTTAGCTACAACTAATCAGGAGAAAGATCTTGGAGTCATCGTGGATATTTCTCTGAAGACATCCACGCAGTGTGCAGCGGCAGTCAAAAAAGCAAACGGGATGTTAGGAATCATTAAAATGGGATAGAGAATAAGACGGAGAATATCTTATTGCCCTTATAGAAATCCATGGTACACCCACATCTTGAATACTGTGTACAGATGTGGTCCCCTCATCTCAAAAAAGATATACTGGCTTTAGAAAAGGTTCAGAAAAGGACAACTAAAACGATTAGGGGTTTGGAACGGGTCCCATATAAGGGGAGATTAAAGAGGCTAGGACTTTTCACCTTGGAAAAGAGGAGACTAAGGGGGGATATGATAGAGGTCTATAAATTCATGAGTGGTGTGGAGAAAGTGAACAAGGAAAAGTTATTTACTTGTTCCCATATTAGAAGAACTAGGGGCCACCAAATGAAATTAATGGGTAGCAGATTTAAAACAAATAAACGGAAGTTCTTCTTCACACAGCGAACAGTCAACCTGTGGAACTCCTTGCCTGAGGAGGTTGTGAAGGCTAGGACTATAACAGGGTCTAAAAGAGAACTGGATAAATTCATGGAGGTTAAGTCCATTAATGGCTATTAGCCAGGATGGGTAAGGAATGGTGTCCCTAGCCTCTGTTTGTCAGAGGGTGGAGATGGATGGCAGGAGAGAGAGATCACTAGATCATTACCTGTTAAGTTCACTCCCTCTGGGGCACCTGGCACTGGCCACTGTCGATAGACAGGATACTGGGCTGGATGGACCTTTGGTCTGACCCAGTGTGGCCGTTCTTATGAGACCCCAGCTGGCCCCCTCGGTCGGGCAGCACTTGCCTGGTCTTGGAAAGCGAGCGGGAGTGTCTCATAGACGTGGCCGGAGACCAGCGCGTTGTTAAATTCGTACAGGGTGACATCTCCGGGGGCAGGCGGGGGCGGGAACAGCGCCAGGGAGCACATCCTGCTGCAGGCCCTGGGGAGAAGGCAGGGCCGGGTCAGAGACGGGCGTGCAGCCCCTCGTCGGGGGGTCCCATTCAAGCCGATCGCCCTCCACCCTGCCCCGGGGCCCCCCTCCCACCGCAGGCCCGGGGGAGCCCCTGCCCCAGGGCCCCACACTCAGCACCCCGCCTCTCCCTACCCCGCCCACGGACAAGGGAACAGGTGCCCCCAAGGGGTCCCATTCGCCTCCCCCGTCCCAACACAGGCCCGGGGGGAGACCGTGGCCCCAGGGCCCCACTCAACACCCCCCCTCACCCTCGCCGGGGCTGGGCAGAGCCAGGGGCCCCCAGGCTCCCCCTCTCCGTGGGCCCGCAGAGAGGGACACGTCCCCCGGCCGGGCCTGGGGAAAAAGGCCGCGCTGGAGCAGGGAGCCCCAGTCACCCGCACGGGACGCCCCGGCCCCTCAGCCGTTACCAGGCACCAACCCCTGCTTTTCCCGGGCCCGGTTCAGAGCCCGACGGAAGCCGGCTCAGGACACGCCGCTCGGCCCGCGCTCTCCCCCTAGCGGCGCCTCCCGGCAGCTCGCTGGGGCCGGGTGGGAGTGGGGAGAAGCACATGAGGGAGCCGCGGCCCGGCAATTAAAGGGGCCGCGACCGCATTGCGGCCTGAGCCTCCAGCTCCCCGCTGCTGCCCCCACCCTCCCCAGCCCGCCCGCCCCTAACCAACTCTGCGGCCTTCCTGCCTCTTCCTCCATCCCCCTCCCGCCTTCCCTCTCCCCCTCCATTTCCCCCTGTCCCCCTCCGTCCCCTACTCCATCTCTCTAGCTTCCCTCCACCCCTGGCCCCCCAAACAGGCGATGCGGGGTGCAGGAGTAGAGGGGGGCTGATACCTGGGGGGCTCTGAGAGGGGTTCCCACAACCCCCCCCCCATGGCTCCCAGTTATTCACTCCCCCAGGTGCCCCTCGATCATGCCCCCCTCACCGCCTGCTTTTGAAAAACGACATAAGGGCCGTGAGCATGCAAACACCCCCCACGTGGGGCAGCCGGGGCTGTAGGGTCTCACTCTCAGCTCCACCCTGTGCTCTTCACAGCTTTCTGGAGCGGAGGCGCTTAGGCGGCTCGGCGGATGCAGAGGCCTGATTCCCACTCTGCGGTTCTGGAAATCCTGGCTTTAATTCCCCAAATTCTCAGATGCTGTGAAACCCGGGAAGACACAGTGTTACGGCCAGGGCGAGGCGCTGTAAAGGCATAGAGCGAAGAGTTGGTCCCGGCCCCAAAGCGCTTGCAATCTCTCTGTTAATGGTTGCTCTTCTAGAACACACGTTTAATTGCCCAAACTCAAACGCTGGGAAAGCAGAAGCACAGCCATGTTAAGGTGCATGGCTAATGTCACCTTAAGTCTGCCCCATTTGAGCCCAGCCGCTTGGGTGATCGCAGCACCCTACCTCTCCTTGACATGCTCTAGCACTTCCAGGCACTAGCTTCAGTTGTGGGAGGGCTAGGGTCAATTCCCTGCTCTGCCACAGACTTCTTGTGTGATCTTGGGAAAGTCACTTAGCCACTCTGTGCTTCAGTTTCCCCATCTGTACAATGGGAATAATAGCACCGGCCTGCCTCACAGGGGAGTTGTAAAGAAAAATACACTAAGGCTGTGGCGCATTGAGTCACTATGGTAATGGAGGACCTTACAAATACCTAGCATAGATAGTCCACTGTGATCTCTGCCAACCAACCAGCAGCAAGTGCTGTGCAGATCACTGGGGTGGGGTAGCTAGAAGTCCTGCCTTGCACTGGGGTGGGCAGAGGTTAAATGGCAGGTTTCCTTATGAACAGGCTGTTCCCAGGTCCACTGTGATGGGGTCAGAGTTAAGGCTGTGCTGGGCAGGACGTGTCACCTTAGATGTGCACTTCCTAGTTTACCCACGTGCGGGGAGGAATCTCTCCCACTTTGCAAGGGCACAGGCCGCTGCTGACCGCCTGCAGCCGCGACACCCCACGAACCAGGCTTTTTGCATCTTAACACCCCAACGGCTCATCTAATTGGAAGCCCAGCAATGCTATGAGGGAGGCTGACAGTGCGTGCGTGAGACAACTGTGTTGGTGGGCGCGTGGCATTGTGTGTGTGGGCAGAGGGGTCTGCACATGTGTGTGGGGGGTGTCTGATGGGGGGGAGGATGTACAGAAGTGTGGGGTGCATCCAGCTGCATGGGAGGCACAAGGGGATAATGGGGGAGCTTGTAGGCAGCTGGCTAGAAGGATTGTTCTCACAAGGCCACACGCAGACAGACGCCTTTCTATATAACCACCTCCAGCTGAGCCCCACATCCCCTCGTAAACACACACCCATCAAATCCCCACATATCCTCCTATATGTGTGCGCCTCCTAATCCCTTCCACGCCCACACATACACACACCAGCCCCTGCGAGACACACACCCACACGGCTCCATGCTCTCTGTCTCTCTCTCACGCACACACACGACTGCCCCCAGCCTTTCTCTTTTCAGCAGATTTGTTTCATTTCTCCCCCAACTGGCACATTCCTGCCATGGGGCTGTAAGATGTGTGTGTGTGTGTCTGTCTCTCTGATGTGTGTGTCCATCTAGCTGTGTGTGTCCTGCTATGTATGTCTGTGTGTGCCTGAACCTGTCTATATGTATGCGCAGGTATGTGCTGTGTGTGTCTTTCTCTGGGTGTGTCCGTCTCTCTGGATATGCAAATCCATCTGCCTCTCTGAGTGTGTGCACGCACGCGTGTGTGTGTGTGTGTGCATCCATCATCGCCATTTGTGCCTCTCTGCGTGTCCCTCTGTCTTTCCGTGTGTATATCCAACTGCCTATCTCCGTCTGTCCATGCGCCTGTGTCTGCCTGTCCCTCTTTCTGTGTGTGTGTCATTCTGTGTGTGCGTGTGTCCGTCTTTGTGTCTCCTTCATGCTCGCATTCCCTCCCGAAGCCCAGCCTCTCCGGTTTGGAAGGATCCCAGCCCCTCTTTGGGGTTCTATTTTCTTTCCCTTCCATTTTCAGCTCACTTTTATTCTATTTGTCTTTTGGGGGCTCGGGGGGGGGGGTTAGTGGCCACAAAAGTTATTTTAATTTTTTCAGGATATTAAATAAATGCTCTGGTGGAGGGGGCTGCGGGAGGGGGCCTGCATTCCTGATCCATTACACAGAGAAGATGGTTTGATAGGAGCCGGCGATTTGGACGGCGCCTCTTGCTGGAAGACATCAGAACCACCACAGGCCTGGCTCGGCCCTGACTGCTTCCCCCCACCTTGGACACAGACCCACAGGCGAAACCCTGCTTGGAGCTGCATGTGGGGAAGTGAAACAGGCAACGCCTGAGGTGCCCACTTCCCTCTGCCAAGGGGTCCCCAGGTCAGCCTTAGGGGGTGATAAAGATCTGCTCGCACCAACAGAGCCCCCAGATTGGGAAGTTCCCTGCCAAGGACCCGAGCATTCCCCTTGGGTTTCTGCCATCTCCTCACGGTACCCCGTGGAGCCTGTGAAGCCAGCTGGAGTCTTTCCATCGATTTCAGTGGGCCATTGGCCGGGGCCCATCCACAGCATGCGACACGACAGCATTGGCTTTGGTAACCCCAGCGATTTGCTCGGGCTCGGCAAAGAAAGAGATTCATTAAGAGAAAAAAGAAAGGGAGGACTTGTGGCACCTTAGAGACTAACCAATTTATTTGAGCGTAAGCTGATAATTATGCTCAAATAAATTGGTTAGTCTCTAAGGTGCCACAAGTCCTCCCTTTCTTTTTGCGAACACAGACTAACACAGCTGCTACTCTGAAACCGTTCATTAAGAGAGACGTTCTCCAGATTAAAAAATAAACCAATACAAATCATCTCTCAAGGGCAACATACGAGGCGTGTCTGTTAAATGGCTAGCTGGGTCCCAACCCAACAACCTTGGAGGCAATTGTTAGCATCAGGAAGTGGAAAAAGCTGAGACTAGAACTCACCGTCTACTTCCCTAGGTCAAAGGGGTAGCAGCAGCAGCATACGATGCTCTAGCTCTGTGCCGGGGAGCCTGCTCAGTGCAAAGGGAATGTTCAGAGATCTTTTAGGAGCAAGCTCTACTGAGAATGGGCAAATGGTGATTTTCAGAGGCTTATAACTTGGCCAAATCGAGCAGTATTTTCCCGTGGACAATCAAAGGCACCTCTCTGACTCCAGGGCTATACCACTCCCAGATTTCAACATCCTGCTTCAAACCATGATGGTGTTAGCGCTCTTCAAAGAAACAGGAGGGGAAATTGCTTACCACTGGTGAAACGGCCTATTATTTTCCTTAATCTCGTTCTCAGACGGACCATTTTTTGCTGAAAATCTCCCAGAAACAAAAAATTCAGCCTGAGGTTGAGAGCAACCAGGGGATAATTCAGCTCAAATTGTTTAAGTCTGGCAAAGTTATACCTGAAGACAGGGGCTTATAATGGAAATGTTTTAGGTTAACTTAGCTCGAGGTGGTACTATCAGCTCTGCCTATAATAGCTATAGTTTCCATCCCCCGACCACCACACAGTGCTTACCAACTAATCTACAAACAGTACACATAGGTTGTTTTGCCTGCCACTGAGATGCGGATGCTTCTGAGATAAGATATATTTACCAGCATGCAGCGTACAATCGTTTAGGACAGGCAGAGAAGAATTCCCATCCGCCTGCAGGTGGAATTGGAATCCAGCTGCAGGGGAAAGTTTAGGGAAGCAGGATATTATCTGAACAGGGATTTAGCCAGGCTACCAGGGTTAGCATCCTTATTGGCCAGTGGTTGTTGGGGCACTAGCCTAGGACTTAGAAGTGCTGGGTTCGCATCCCTGCTCCTCCACAGTCTTTCTGTGTGGAGCATCTGTGCGGGTTAGATTTCCATTGAAATCAAACGCCCATTGATTTCAACAGAAGTTTGGAGCCCAAATACCGCTGAGGATCCAGGCCTTAGTTTTTACATACCTCAGTTCCCTAGTGAAGATAATAGCTCTGCCCTGCCTCGCAGGAGTGTTCGGAGGACAATTACATTAAAGATTGTGAGGTGCACAGATACTACGGTGATGGGCTCTGTGTAAGTGCCTTCGATGGATGAAAAGCGCTAGGCGAGATTGATTGACCATGGTGGGTCCGGTCTTGCCCTGTACTCTCCACCTTCCTCTCCCCTGCAGCGTTCCCAGTGCATCTACCCACGCCAATCACTAGAGGGCAGGCTTGTATTGATGCAATAAATGGCCATATGCAGCAGCTCCGTGCCTCACTCCCTAGCTTGTGATACCCGCATCACATAAGCCATGGTCACAAGGGCTGCAGCCCCCTCTCCTGCATTCCCCTCCTGGGCACCATGGGGCAATCCAGACCTTGGCCTGTCCCTCCCCCCCTGCAAAATCTGCTTGTTCTGAGTAGAATAAACAGGTGCCATTCTCCAGAGCCAAATTCACTCGGGAAACGTATCCTGGTGCTGCCTGCAGGCGGTGCTCATGCCAGGAGTTAGGTAGGCTGAGCTCAATGGCCGGCCAGGGAGACCCCCATGCACTGTAAGCCCCCGGCACTAGCAATCAACCTCTTGTGTGTGTGGATGTGCATGCCATTGCCCTCTACTGGACGGAACAAACACAGCTCGTCTGTGTGTCACGGCCCCTATACTGCCAACAGCTTGATGGAGATTCTCCTCTAGCTCAGGAAGGAAGGGGCTTGAGCTTTGAGAGCAGGGAAATCAGAGAGCTAACCCTGCCGTGAAGTTCGAGTGGCTGCAGAGGGCAGAAAATTGGCCACACAGAGTCCTGGCAACCAGGGATTTGTTACTGTTGTTGCACAACATTGCGACATCTCAACCCTGGCATCTCGGCTGCGGTGTCACAGCATCACACTGCTGGGTCAGTATTACATGACGGCCTTATGCTGTGACATGGCCATGTGCAGTGCGGGGCCTGGAGTTCGGTCCTAGCCCCACGCGCATCCTGCTCGTCAGGCTGATGGATCCCAGGGCCATCCCACCAGAATCAACCTCTCCTAGAAAACATGCATCAAGTGGTTACCCCGGGGCAGCTCCCCCCAGCCCTTCTGCTGCCCCTGCCCCTGCAAAGGGCCTTCTGAGGGAGAAATCCATGCTTGTTCCCTTGCCCCCTCTGCCAGCTGTTTCCCAAGGGCGGGCAACAGGGCAGCCTAGCAGGGCCCATACAGGGAGGATCTCAGCCTTCCAAAGCCCCCATGGCTATTGCAAACAGCTCCCCCCAGCCCAGCCTGGGGGCTAAAGAACATCCCCTTCCTTGCCCATCCCCATTCCCCCCCCCCCCCCAAACACACACACAGTCCCCATTGAGAGCAGAGAAATTCCAGCCAACCGGCCTGCCTCATCCACAGACCAACTCCCCGCCTTGACCCACACGGGAAAACCACTTCACAGGAAGCCGCTTGGACTTTGTAGGGACCTTCCCCCTCCCCCCCCGCATCCCAGCGGCTGTTCAGGCCCGTCTGTGGTTTGTGTCAGGACCATGAAACGCACCGAAGCTGATGGCGGCCGCGACCTCCCTGAAAGCACTCGGCACCGACCCCATGAAACGGGCGGCCTTGCTCAGTGAATTTAACAGGCTCCAGAGACCTGAATGTAGAGCCCAGCCACACTGGAGCTCGCTGGCTTCTGGGGAAAACCAGCTCACCAGCTCAGAGCTCCAGTCGTGAGCCCGGTCCCAGGTTTCTTTGGCCTTAGTCCGCTCCTTATAAAGTGTGTGTGTGTCTGGGGATGACCAGGGGGGAATTGCGTGAAGGGCCAGCAGCCCTCCATTGTGGTGATGTGGCCCTGCCCTGCGTCCACACTTCCCAGAGGTCATGTTAGCCCCTGATGAGGGCCACTCACTCGAGCTCTAGTCTACACCCCTGCTTGTGTGGGCCAGCTCATGTGACTAGCACCCAGGGGCATTGTGTTAACAGCAACAATTGAGCTACAATGTGCCGCCACTTTGCAGGGAAGACAAGGCCGCTCTCTGGATGCAGGAGCACGCAGAGGGCCCAACCGAGATCAGGGCCGGGTACTGCACAGGCACAGAGCTAAATAGACAGGGGGTGAGTGGGGAAACTGAGGCACAGAGCAAGACCGTCACTTGCCCAAAGTTGCCCAGCCAGGGAATAGAACCCAGGCTTCCTGAGTCCCCAGCACTTGCCACTAGATCACACTGCATCAAGCAAAGAATGCTTCACAGCCAGCCACAGCCCATCCACACTGTCACAATTCGTAACCCGCGTGGGGTTTCAGCCTCAGGCACTGCTGAGGGGAAGCTCACAGCACTGCAGTCCCGTGATGGACACTGCTGTCAGGAAACACACGGCCAAGGACCCAGATGGGAGACGCTCATGCTCTGGGATCCCTGCCCAGTGGACATTCTCTGGGCACTGCTGTGTGGGGAAGTTCACAAAAGACACCCCCTTTCTCCTCCCCTGTCTCTTTAATTCATGCTGACTCCGGCTGATGTCGCTCTCTCTCCCAGTGCATCTCCTGGGGAGCAGATAGCTGGAACCCACCCCACCCTCCGGCCACGGCACAGTAACCATTTGCACATGTTCAAGGCAGTGGCTCTGAGCTCCCTCCCCTCTGTTTGTCCTGGCAGAGGGATGCCCATGGATGGGAGGCCTTTTTTTATCTTTCAGCAAACCAAAAAAGCCCCAAACTGAGACGCCCAGAGATGAAAGGCCTGGCTGGAGCCCAAGGTGCTGGGAAGAGCTGGCTACGCCTGGCACCCCCAGAGCCATGCAACCACCCAGTGCCACCAGCTCAGCTCCAGAGTCCCCCTGCTACGGGGGGCAGGGGGCTAGGGGAACCCCAGAGACTTTGGCCAGGGCCTCTTCTGCGTGCAGCTCTATTCCTCTGTCGACTCAGGGTGACTCCTAACAGGGAGGCCAGTGGGTTGCTGGAAGGGGAGGAGTGTGGGGGTGTTTAGGGAAGGGGTGTGGGGGGTGGGAATTAGCAGCTCTGCCTGCCAAGGGATTAGGTGTAATTTCCTGACTCAAAGGCACCCTGCGCCTGCTCACAGCTAGGCTAGGGACAATCCTGATGCTGCTTTATTATTAGCCCCATTAACCCTTTGCAGGCATGACCAAGGGGCCCCAATCCCATGAGCACTTTGAGCTACAAGAGCTTTGCTGGGGAGGGAGTGACAGCGGGACTCCCCACCCTCCATGTGCAATCACAGTGTGGGGCTCTTTGTCTGGTAGCACTTCAGGGCCGGGAGCGCCCCTTCTGCTCTGTCTGAAAAGCACTTAAGGTGCTGTGAGGGAGGAGGAGAGGCAGTGTGGTGAAGTGGGTGGAGCCCGGGACTGGGACGTAGGACCCCGGGGTTCCATTCTCAGTCTGGGTGACCCTGAGCAAGTTACGGTGCCTCAGTTTCCCCTCCCACCCTTTGCCTGTTTAGACTGTGAGCTCTCTGGAGCCATCACTGTCTGTGCACCACCTGGCACAGTGGGGCCCTGATCTCAGATGGGGCTGGACAGCATCACCACAGCATAACTCAGAGTAGGAATCATAATGGGGGTGCCACAGAAAATCAATCCGATTTGGTTGGGCCAGGGCAGAGCACCAGGCAAGCTGGAAGAAGGGAACAAGCTGCTTGGGCGACCCCTGCGGGGTGGGGGTCCTGGTGGAGTTGACACACGTCTATGCACAAACATAGGCAGGAACATGCATTGACACAGGTGCACACATATACCCGATGCATCTGCGCACACCCACACCCACAATCCTTGCACGACCGTGATCCAACAGGGCCCTGCTGGCTCCTGCTCCAGTTCCTGGCCTGTCACAAGGCAATGGAGGGAATTCCTCTGCATCTCCGCTGCTGGGGCCAAACCCCCTCCCCTTCAGATCACTCCAGATCACCCGGGCACCAGCCAGCCTGCCTCCTGCAGGGTAAGCCCTGGAAGGTTGGGTGGGGCGGGGGCTGGCTCATCTCGCCAGTCGCCCCCCTGCCAGCCGAGGGCCAGCGTTTTCCAGTCACAGCTCACCTGAAGATCATGGAACTTCATTGCGAGATGCAGCCCCCACCCCCCGGAAACCTGTCCCCTCATGCAAACTTCAGGATGAAGCTGCTGGAAGTTGACCCCCCCCGCCCCCGCCCCCCATGAAGGGAGAGGAAGATGGGGAGGGGCTTGGGCACCACAGAGATTCTTGGCTGCGGGGCCGCGCCGGGCGCGTGGGTCTGTGTAGGCCAGAAGGAGAGCAGATGTGCTTCCCAGCTGTGCAGCTACTGTGCGCCTGACGGTGTGTGGTCCTCCGAGGGCCTTCGTGTGTCCCAGGCTGGAGAGACTAACTCAGTGGGAGCCTTTCCTGGGTGGGGGGCAGTTCCTCGACCCCCCTTTACCCCCCCGGTGCCCCACTCTGGGGCTTCCTTTCCCGGAGGAGGGGGAGAGACTGTTAGCGACGTAGCTGGGCAGCTTCCAGGAGTCAGATCCTGCAGCAATGAGCCCAAGGAGCCTGTGGGGAATTGAGCCCAGCAGCTCCCCAACTTCTAGGGCAGTCAGGGCCCGGGGCTTTGCTGGGCGCAGGCGACCGTGTTGTCCTTGCTGGAAGGAACCCCAAGAATGTTTGTGTCTCCTGCTGCTTTGGGAGAGAGCAGGGGCAGGCATGGGGGGGGAGGCCTCCCCAGAGCAGGGTTGGGGAGGTCTCCCCTGGGCAGGGGTGGAGGGGCGGGTGGGAGAGATCTCCCCTGGGCAGAGGTGGAGGGGTAGGGTGGGGGAAGTCTCCTCCAAGCAGGGGTAGAGGGGTAGGGTGCGGGAGGTCTCTCCAGAGCAGGGGTGGGGGGTAGAGTGGAGGAGGTCTCCCTAGAGCAGTGGTTGAGGAGGTCCGCACAGAGCAGCGGTGGAGGGGACAGTGGGGGAGGTCCCCCCAGAGCGGTCGGGGAGAGGACAGTGCACACACACATATACATATGGACATACACAACTGCACACTTATATTTCACCACCATGTCCCAAGGCCCGCTGTCGGACATGATGGTGGTAGAAACACCAGCCTCTTGTCTGTATTCGTGCTCTGCTGCCCGCAAGAGGAGGTGCACCAGGGCTAGTGCAACAGGGGGAAACACAGCCACAGAAACCAGCTTTCACCTCCCTCAAAAGCGGTTTTAGCTGTGGGTTTACAACAGCCCCAGCCTCTCCCAGCAGAGGGTGCTCTCAAGAACGGGGCAGGAGCGCTGGCTGTGGGGGGAGCTACCGGCTACTCCAAGTCCTGACCTCTCCCAGCAGGGGGTGCTATGGGGGGGGTTGGGGCAGGAGCCCTGACTATAAGGGGAGATCCCGGTTACTCCAGTCCCAGCCTCTCTCAGCAGGGGCACTGTGGGGAGCAGGGCAGGAGCACTGGCAGTCGGGGGAGCTCCCGGCTACTCCAGTCCCAGCCTCTCCCAGCAGGTGGAAATGGGGAGCGGGGCAGGAGCACTGGCAGTCGGGGGAGCTCCCGGCTACTCCAGTCCTGGTCTCTTCCAGCAGGGGGCACTGTAGGGAGTGGGGCAGGAGCCCTGACTGTAGGGGGAGCTCCCGGCTACTCCCGTCCCAGCCTCTCCTAGTGGGCAGCGCTGTTACACCAGGGTTGAGTTTGCCTAGCATTGCAATGTGGGACCCAGGGCAGCAGCGCTCCGTCAGGCCAGGGGATGACTGAGCAAGGGCTCTCGAGTCCCATTCCTCGGGGCTCCTTTCGGGTTGGTCCGGTCGGCGTCTCACGAGCCAAGGAGTTAACGCCAGGGCCGTCAGGCATGGCCGCGGTGTTGGCGGTAATCGCCGTCCCTGCCAACGGGATCCCATCTCTCTACAAAGCCCCATTGTGCGCTTGCCGGCCACACAGAAGCCCTTTTGTTCCGCGGGGGCTGGGAGCTTCGCTGGTGACGACAACTCAGGGGCTTTGTGATTGTTACTGCAGTCCAGGAGGGTGATTCCCTCCCTTCGCCCTCCCCACCACCAGGCCTGCTTGGCCCCTCACTGACCTCTGGAGCTCACTCCACTCCTCCCCAAGTTTCCCAACTGGCAGAGCTTGTCATGAGGGAGACCCAGCGATGCCACAGGAAGACCCTGGCACAGAGGAGGCGGAAGGGCCTCTACCCTTGAGATGCGTCCTGCCTCGTTTTCCGGATCCATGAGCGTTGCACTCCTCTGGGCCTGAGGTGCCCTACTCGTCCCATCCGGGTTTGACACTCATCTCGTGTCAGGGGCCCATTGTGCCAAGTGCTGCACGGACACAGAGCGAGAGACAGCTCCTGCCCTCAAAAGTTCACAGTCTGAATAGACAAGGGGTGGGAGGGGAAACTGAGGCACAATGAGACAATTTGGCACCCACTTCATGGGTGGGATAGCCTGGGACAGCAGGGCCTGGAGTGGAATACAGAGCGGTCTAGCATGTGGCAAGATCTACGGTGTACAGAGCAGCCCCACAAGCTAGGGGATAGTGTGGGCTAGTGGGTAGAGTACTGGCTGGCTCTGGACATGGGGGGTTGTATTCCTGCTACTGACCTGCTGGGTGACGTTGGGCAAGTCACGTCCCCTCCTCGTGACTCAGTTTCCCCTCCCCACTCCTTGTCTATTCAGACTGTGAGTTCTTTGGGGCAGGGACTGTCTTTCACTTTGTGTCTCTGCAGCACCTGGTACAATGGGGTCCTGAGTGTGGCTGGGGGCTCCAGGTGTTACTAAAGTCAGAAGATGACTAGCTGAGGGCATTGTGGACCCCAGAATCCCAATATCTACACCCCTAGCAGTGCTGACCTGGCTCAAAAGGTCTTGCCTGGGTTTGCTTTGAGCCCATGCAAATCTCAGCTCCCTGCAGATGTAGGACCCCAGCCCCATTAGGGGCTGGTGTTACCCCCAGCATGTACCCTTCCCCCCTGACTCAGACCCAGATGCCGGGCAGCAGGGCATCTAACGATAAGTGCCTAATCAGGCCTGCAGTTGCCTCCAGCTGAGCTTCACAGGAGGTGGTGCGGGGCAGACACTCCAGCTTCCTGCGCTACCAGGAAGCCACTCAGCAGACTCAGAGTGGTTACCATCTCATGGGTGGGCAGGTCTCTCCCTCCCCTCATCCTCCTCCCTCTTTCTCACTCCCTTTTGCTCTCATTCCATCCTTAGAGGTTTTTACAGCCCGACTTGACAAAGCCTTGGCTGGGATGATTTAGTTGGGGTTGGTCCTGCTTTGAGCAGGGGGTTGGACTAGATGACCTCCTGAGGTCTCTTCCAACCCTGATCTTCTATGATTCCATGATGATTCTATAGTCTCCCCATTCCTTATTTTCCTTTTTGGAGAGGGTGACTTTTCCTCTCGGTGATTTCAGGGATGGGGGAGGAAAATATTCTATTTGCTTTGGTTTGTTTATTCATCCGTCTGGTGCCCTGTGGTGCTGAGGGAGGGAGTCCTGCCTGGACGTCTTTCTGGAAGATGCTTAGTCAGAGCCACGTTATTGGCTCAGTACGGGAAGATGTGAGGGAAATTCTCTGGCCGGTGTTAGGAGGTCAGACTAGAGGACCTAATGGTTCCTTCTGCCCTTAAAATCTGAGTCTGTGAATGATCTCAGGTGTATTAAGCCGGGAAGGAACACGTCTCAAAGACACGTGCCATTGACGACAGTGGTCGGAGACGTAATCTTGTTTCTCATTTGCAGCCTGGGCTACAGGGCCGTCAGGTAGCACACAGGCCATTCTGAAATATTGCTAGCCTGCAAAGGAGAGGACGGGCGGCCTGGGGGGATCTATCTAGGTGCCTACGTGGACCTTGTCACTGTAATATCTGAACTTCTCATGAATTTCATAACCCACTGTAAAGGAGGAAAGTATTAGCCCCATGTTAGAGAGAGAGAGAAAATGGAGGCAGCATTTTCTACTGGATAGTGCACTGGGCTTCAGGAGACCGGGCTTCAATTCTCACTTCTGCCAATGGCCTGCTGGGCGAGCTTGCAAGTCACGTCTATCCCCCTGCCTCAGTTTCCCCATCTGTAAAATGGCGTTGGCACTAAGAACTTTGGGATCTAAAGGTGTCAAGCGCGGGATAAGAGCTAGGCACTGTCAGGAAGTGATGTGCCCAAGGTCAGTGGCAGAGCTGGGAATGGAGGCCAGGTCTGCCGAGTCCTGCCCTGGAGTGAAGCTTCTCAGCGGAGCAGCACCTTTCGTCAAACTAAAAACTGTTCACAAACAGTCTTTATGTTGACTGTGAACAATGTGTCAGTGATGGCACTGAGCCCGAAGAAGTGATTTGGGGCGGTGTTTGAGAGGCAGAGGACAGGTGACCTTTAACGGCCGGGGAAGAGGAGAGTGAGGTTTTCTTCACTTTCCATTGCAGTTTGCCGCTCAGTGGAACTCGGAAGCATGTCTCTCGCACCCGACAGAAGTTTGTCCAATAAAAGAGATTATCTCACCCGCCTTCTCTCTCTTAGATTGCAAGGACATTTTCAATGCCTGGTGACCCGTCTCACACACGCACCCCACCCCCTCCCAGCTTTGTGACTCATCAGTTGAGATACACAATGGCAGTGCCCCCTCGCTAGCCTCAAAGGTAGGAATAAGGCACTGGAGTGGGAGTCAGGATAAATAAGTTCAGCTCCCACCTCTACTACAGACTCCTTGTGTGCCCATGAGAGTTAGGTGCTTACATGCCTTTGAGCATCTGGGCCTCAGATCCCCGTCTGTTAAACGGGAAGGACAAGACTTCCTTTCTTCCCCCACCCTCCTTTTTGGGCCGAGTCTGTCCCTCCCAATGTGTTTGCACAGCTCCCCACACAAAGGGGCCCTCCTGATTACTGGCTAATGAATCCTAGAAGCTCCTTTCGGACCCCGTCTTCTCTAGCTCACTCTTCCCCGCCCACCAGAGACGCTGGATCTTTTAACAAAGGCACGTTCGCGAGGGTCCAACGTAGCTCATCTTTTATTACTTAAATTAAAACCAACAAAACCAAAATCCAAACAATTCCATTCCAAATCAAATGGCGGTGAGGAGTGTTGTGGGGAGGGGGGATGTTTAAAGACACCATCTTGTTCCCTCTGATGTCGGTGGCATCGACATCTGCTTATGTGACAGCTCCCAACTTGGGTGTACGCCCCAGAGATAGAACCGGGGACCAAAAAGCATCAGCATCCCTAGCTGGGGCTGTAACAAACTCTGTGGAGCAGGCACAGACGGGCGTCTGTAATATACCCTCCCCAGTCGGTTACAATTAGAGCAAAGCTGATTTTTGCCCCATATATTTTTTGCTTGGGGGCAGGCATGCAGGCAGTGTGTTAAAAATTGAAGGGGGTTGAAATCAGGGAAGCTACCGCAACTGACACCAGCTAAGTCTTTGGTCCACCATGTTACCCTACATGGAGAAAATGAATAGATGCGCGGAGCATTCAGTTGAATGCTTCTGTCAGCGTTCTCAGCTGGCCCCTGCTGCCCTCCACCCCTTCCCTGACTCGTGTGTGCATATGTGTGTGTGTGTGTGTCTGAGCAAGTGTGTAAGAGTGTGCACGGGCGCGGTGAGTGTCACTTGGCTGAAAAGGGACACATCATTTTCATACCCCGAACCCCGATGGCCTGTTCCCCCTGGCTCCCGTGTTTCCTGGGGGGATAGGAAGAGAGACACATGACTCACACCGCTCCCCAATTAACAGTCACACATACCCGCACATATGGAGCCCTCCCCACTGCCTGCGAACCTCAGCGATGAACCAGTCCCCATTGAGAATCCCTCAGGCTTTTGACAGAGAACCCCTTTCAAATGAAGCAATGCTCATTAATTAAATGCTTCCTCCATTAGCACACAGAGAAGTCCCGGCTGTTAACAGAGGCGCCCTTCCATTAGGGTGACCTGCAAGGGGGGCGGGGGGGAGGAAATGGGCTCCTGCACCTTTATGATGGATGAGGCCAAAAAAGCTTTAAAAAAAAAGAAGAAATGTTTTCTGCTTGTTTTTTACATTAAAAAAAACTCATCAACATCATTACCATTTCTGGTATGAGGTAGCACCCATAGGCCCCAGGCAGAACTGCAGCCCCATTGTGCAGGGCGCTGCACAGCTACAAACCAAAAGCTAATCCCTGTCCTAACGAGTTTACAGTCTGGAGTTGTCAGGTGAGGCAGTGGGAGCCAGCACCCTCACTACTTTTAAGATGGTGCTTAATACGTGTATGAAGGGGATTATCTGCCAGGGTTGCCTGTGAAAATAGGGGACTGGACGTGATGACCTGGGAGGTCCGTTTCAGTCCCACATCCCTAATTCAGGTCCTGTCTAGGCTGGAAGACTCTATGGTGACAGGAGATCTAGTGAAACAGTGACATCACAAGAGCTGAGCAATTAAAAGGGTAGGGATTTTTTAGACACACTGTTAAAACTCTGTCTTTGTCAGCACCTGTTTAACTCTGATGCCTAACGAATGTTTTGAAGAAAGGAATCCATTGTTAATAAACCACCCCATTAAGTTATTCCTGCTCACAGTACACATCCCTGAGTCCTCCCAAAGGTAACACCACAGAAGATCAGACTTTATGGCTGAAATTTACAAAAGAGCTCAATTCTTATTTAGGCACCTAAATACATGGGGCAGGTTGGGTGCTGAGGACTTTACTTACATGCCTATCCCTGTATGGGTGCTGAGCGCTTTTGTCAATCTGGCCTGGATTGTGTGTGCTGAAGAACTGGAAATCTGTCCCTGAGCTATTTTTAAAATTCCTGATATTAATAAGGTAAAAAACTAAGGAGAAATTAAAAAAAAAAGGTTTTAAAGTGAGGGAGGGGGGAATGTTCAGGGTTGTTGTTTTTTCCCTCCATCATAAAGAAGCAAAAACTATAAAAGGCCCAAGGCTAAATGCAGGTCAATGGTACCATAAGAGGCCCTGTCAAGAGAGACGACCAATTAACAGGGAGCCCCTCGTTAAAAGACGCCCCCTCCTGTGTTTTAAACACAAAGGCCTCGTGAAACCCCCCCACCCCGCTCCCTTAACTCATCATCATAACTTAAGACATAAATATAATTCTTACATTTCTAGATTAAATACACGGGGGAGGGGAGGCGGGGGAGGAGGGGAAGGTGGAAGCTCCTCTTGGTATCTCCGTATAGTGACTGGTGGCCCTCCTTTGTAAAGTGGGTGGAGGACGACATGGGTTCTTTGTATCCTCCCCTCCCCCATCTGACCTGAGGGCAAAGGTTCTGATGCACCATTTAGGGCCCGATCCCGGCAGGGGCTGAGTTCCAGGGCCCCAATCCATCAATGCACCCGCTGAACACCAAACTCATGAGTAGTCCCATTGGCTTTGCAGGATCAGGTTCCCATTGCCCAGGATCAAGCCCTCACGGGGTTGCCCCAACTGGGAGATGATTCCTCCCACACACACACACTTTGGTCAACCTTAAGTAACTCCTTAGGAAGATGGTGCCAGTGGCTTTGCGAGCGATCCCGGCCAGGTAGGACAAAAGGCTCAGTAAGTCTATTCACGGCAAAGAAAACAACATGACCTGGGGATTAGGTTCAAATCCCAGCCTCTGCTCCATGTGACCTTGCATCAAGGTCATTTAACTCTCCCATGCCTGGGTGGAGCAGAAAGCAAGGGTTCCAAGAGGATCCTGTCAAAGAACCCAATAGGTGTCTGCATCTGAGCCGCCACTTCCCCCAGGAAATAAATTATCTCAGTGAGAGGGGGAACTAAACAGGAGGAGGAAGAAGAGGAGGCTGGAGGAGAAGCTCCACCCCTAGGTTAGATCTCCAGCAAGCTGCTTTGCTCAGGGCTGGTGGTGTCTTTGTCGTCGTTGGCCAACCCATCCTGCAAGGCTGCGCCTGGAGAGCCACCGCCGGTGGCTGTCTCCTCCCTTTCGGCTTCGCCCTCGGCAGGCTTGGCTGCCCCCATCTCGGTGTGGGTCTTCTGGTGCTTGCTGAGGTGGTCGCTGCGGGTGAACCTCTTGTTGCAGAGCAGGCAGGTGAACTTCTTCTCCCGGGTGTGGGTGCGGACATGACGTTCCAGCTCATCTGAGCGGGTGAAGCGCTTGCCACAGAAGAGCCAGTTGCAGACAAAGGGGCGCTCGCCTGTGTGCCACCGCAGGTGGGCCTTGAGGTGGGAGGCCTTGCCGTAGACCTTCCCGCAGCCCGGGATGTGGCAGCTGTGGATGGGCTTCTTCCGCAGGCTGGCGGCTGAAGCCCCGAGCCGCTCCAGCTCCTGGCAATTGGGGCAGTCGCACGTCGAGCGGCCGGTGCTGCTGCTGAAGGTGCTGCCACGCGGGGCCTTCAGTCCGATCCCGCCTTCCATCAGGGAGTTGTTGGCCACAGGCTTGGGCTTGTACATCTCCTGGGACAGCATGTGTTGGCTGGAAGGGAGGAGGTGAGAGGAGGAGGTGATGCCCACGGCCGGGTACGGGGCAGGGTTCAAGGTGGTGAAGTCGGAGCTGTAGCTTGGCAGCTGGGGGCTCAGGGATGTCTGGGCCGGCACAGGCTGAAGGGAGCCCTGGAGGCCGTCCGACTGGGGCTGGGCACTCAGCCAGTTGGTATTGGAGTGCACGTCCCACCAGGAGGCTGTGGCATTGCTGGAGCTGCTGGAGATCCCAGGATGGATCCCAGCTTTGTACCAGGAGCCGTAAGGGTGCGCCATATCCAAGGAGGTGTAGACACTGGGAAGGCACTCGGCCGAGGGGTGGCCCTTGGACACCAGGAGGGATGAGGGGTCCTGAGAGCCGGAGGAAGCTGGAAAGGAGTGGGAGAAGGGGCTGTAGTCATTGCCATAGGTGGTGGAGGCTTGCGGGCTGGCCGAGGAGGACATCAGCCCGTTGCCACTGGGGAAGGCGGCCGTGTAGGAATCTCCCATGGCCTCGGAGCTGCGGAGCTTGGGGCTGGACTGCTCGGCTCCCAGCTGGTACAGTTTCTTCCCCAAAAGGTTCCCCGCTTTCCCCGGCGTGGCCGAATCCCTGATTGGACTGGAGCCTCCAAATTTATTGCAGGTGGCTGTTAGCATAGCCAGGGGGCTGGAGCCATAGCGAGCGTCCTCCTGCAGGGAGGGAGAGAGGAGGGCAAGGCATCAGCAAAGGGAGACAGGATTGGCATGGACTCAGTGAGGCCTTCAGCAGCTAGGTTTGTACCAGGCCAGGCTGATTCAAGGGGCCAGGACATGGGGCAACACAAATGCAACACAGATTCAGAGATTCATAGATATTAAGGTCAGAAGAGACCATTACGATCATCTAGTCCGACCTCCTGCACTACGCAGGACACAGAATCTCACCCACCCACTCCTGCGAAAAACCTCTCACCTATGTCTGAGCTATTGAAGTCCTCAAATCGTGGTTTAAAAACTTCAAGGAGCAGAGAATCCTCCAGAAAGTGACCTGTGCCCCATGCTACAGAGGAAGGCGAAAAACCTCCAGGGCCTCTTCCAATCTGCCCTGGAGGAAAGTTCCTTCCCGAACCTAAATATGGTGATCAGCTGAACCCTGAGCATGTGGGCAAGACTCACCAGCCGGATACCCAGAAAAGAATTCTCTGTAGTAACTCAGATCCCACCCCATCTAACATCCCATCACAGGCCATTGAGCCTATTTACTATGAATAGTTAAAGATCAATTAATTGCCAAAATCATGTTATCCCATCATACCATCTCCTCCATAAACTTATCGAGTTTAATCTTAAAACCAGATAGGGCTTTTGCACCCACTGCTTCCCTTGGAAGGCTATTCCAAAAGTTCACTCCTCTGATGGTTAGAAACCTTCGTCTGATTTCACGTCTAAACTTTCCAATGACCAGTTTATATCCATTTGTTCTTGTGTCCACATTGGTACTGAGCTTAAATAATTCCTCTCTCTCTCCGATATTTCTCTCTCTGCTATATTTATAGAGAGCAATCATATCTCCCCTCAACCTTCTTTTAGTTAGGCTAAACAAGCCAAGCTCCTTGAGTCTCCTTTCATAAGACAGGTTTTCCATTCCTCGGATTATCCTAGTAGCCCTTCTCTGTACCTGTTCCAGTTTGAATTCATCCTTCTTAAACATGGGAGACCAGAACTGCACACAGATGCAGCACAATAGGGATAAGCTCCCACTGGGAACAAAGGAGACTCTCCCCCATGTCATTGAGAACAATGGAGAATCACCCCACATCCCCAGGATCTTCATTTAGCTGAGCCACTGCGGTGCCACATGGGAGTTGTAGTTCGGTGCCTCCTGCTCCCATTCTCTGTTATGGACTGTGCTCCACAGAGACACTACATCTCCCATGATGCCTTGAAGTCATGGGATTCCTATGATGCCAGCCAGCATCTGACTGTGGTGCATCATGGGAGATGTAGTTCAGCCAGCAAGCCATGCCCAAGAAGGAGAAAGAGGGCATGAGGCACCCAGAAGGCACCGCAGTGGTTCGGGCAGATGCAGATTAATGTCAAACTGACCCTAAACTAAATATTTCTTTTGATTTTTCCAACAGATTTAAAAAAAAAAATTGGCTCAGTCAACATTTTCCCACACAAAATTTCCATTTTGCAGAAACCACATTTTCCGTCAAAGATACATTCCAATGTTAAAATTCCCAACCAGCTTCGTTGTTTCATAGTAATTGGAACACCGCCCTACCCACCAAATGGTGCCTTGTGGGAGTTGTAAATTCAGGTGTCTGACACCCCCATTCTGCCCCCTATGGACTGGGCTCCTCAGCTGAACTAACTTCCCATGATGCACAGCAGTCATGGGAACTAACTTCCTACGATGCATCATAGCAGCCCACAAAGATGATTGGGATTTTCAATGAGAATTGAGTTAGGCACTCAATTCCCACTAAAAGAAAAGGAGTTCTTGTGGCACCTTAGAGACTAACCAATTTATTTGAGCATGAGCTTTAGTCTCTAAGGTGCCACAAGAACTCCTTTTCTTTTTGCGAGTACAGACTAACACGGCTGTTACTCTGAAACCTGTCAATTCCCACTGAATTTCAATGGGATTTGGGAAGTTACAATGTTGCCAACTCTCTTGATTTTAATCACAAATCATAAGATATTTTATGTTTATCCTAACGCCCCAGCTCCTGGAGTCATGTGATTAGGTCGGAATCTCAAATACATCTAAGTCCCTTACCCTCCTCTGAAAATCCCTGCCTTAGAAAATATATAGTGTGACTCATAGATGCATACATTTTAAGGCCAACATGCATCATTAGATCACCTCTAACCTCCTCTATGTCACAGGCCAGAGAATTTCACCCAGTCCCCTCTGTATTGAGCACAATAACTTGCATTTGACTAAAGCACAATCCAACAGAGACAGAGAAAAAATGAAGAGGTAGAAGCCAAGGAGAGTCTGTGATGCAGAGAGATACCAGGAGACTGCTCCAAGCAGCAGGAGATGCAGAGTAAAACATTCTCACACCAACAGTGTAAAGAGAATGTGGGACAGGAGGCAAATGCTAACCGAGAAGAGAGACTGAGAACTAGAGGTGGGCAGGCTTTCCCATATCTCGAGAGTTTCTGAGATTTCCAAATGTTTTCCCATTCTGAATCAGGATGAAAAATTGAAATCTCAAAAATTTTGGCAAACCAACAACCTGAAAAAATGTCAGATTGATTTTGACCTTTTATTAACCCTTTACTTTTTTTTTAAAAGTATAAATGCACCAAAATTTTGCAATGAAAAGTTGTTTCGAACTGAAAAACAAAACTTTTCATTTCAAAAATGTCGACGCTTCTATTTTCAATTTGTTTTCAATTCGGAAGATTTGTCGTAATCAATCCTTTCCCAGGAGCAGATTTCGTTTTTGACAAATCAGCATTTTCTGGTGAAAAAACATTCCCAATCAGCTCTAGTGAAAACAGAACACGTGAGATGTGGACAGGGCTTGGACTGGGCAGGTACGTGGCCATACAGCATACTTGTAGCTATCCCAAATTGCCTTCCTGCTCTCAAGAATCTCACGTTTTCGGCGCAGTTACTATGTGTAACTGACACAGCCCCATCTGCCTGAATCTGCAGAGAGCCTGAAACAACAGCTGGGTGAGGTGTGAACTCTCTGAATAATAGTTCTGAGAGGTGTGGGCCAAGCCTATCATGCGGGTGGAACTTGGAAAATTCCCACCAATGTTTCTCTTATTCTCATGTAGCCACTGGTTGTGGGGGCAGATATTCAAGGGCTCACCAGAGGTGTCAATCTGAGAGGGGTGACTCCACAATCAGGACCAGATTTCACATAGAGTTTAGCCCTCAATTAGCACCAGAGAGGCTGAGACCTTTGGTGCCTAAATGGGAGCTGAGATGTCTTGGAAATCTGGTCTAGAGAGTGTGGCAGGATGGCTAGGGGTTAATTGGGAACCGGAGCCTAACTGCATGGGGCGGGTCTGCTTGTCAGTTTCTTCAGATCTGGGTCTCACCGAGTAGCTTGACTAATTGGCATCGCCACGCCTTGCATCCAGCCCCTGTTCTTGCTCTGGGTGGTGCAGTTCCTCTGATCTTAAAAAATTGCTTCTCGCAGAGATGGGCTTGGCCAAAGGAACTGATCTGAGCAGCAGCACGAGTGGCTGTGGTTCTGCCCCAGTCTGGAACTCAGCCCCTCTGCTGTTCCAGCCCTGGATTACCCTCCCTGGGCACAGCTCTGCTGATGCCCCTCGATCCCCACGGTCCGCTATGGGGCCTTCTGCGGACATGCTCCTTACTCCTGGCTTTCTTCTCCCCACTGCTCTTCCAAACCTGCGACCACCCTAGACACACAGCTCTGCTGGTACACCTCACTCCTTAGTCCAGTCCTGATCCTGAGATAGCTCAGAAGTTAGTAAACAAACCAGAGCTATAGTTTCACTCCAGGGTCCTTACCCAGCAAATCTCCCAGCACGAGCCTAGTCTCATGCCTCTGTCCAAGCCACATTTCAGCCATCAGCAAGTTCTACGACTTGACGTTATCCTTGTAAATGAATAACATTCTAGCCAATAGAAAAGGAGGACTTGTGGCGCCTTAGAGACTAACCAATTTATTTGAGCATAAGCTTTCGTGAGCTACAGCTCACTTCATCGGATGCATAAAGTGGAAAATACAGTGAAGAGATTTATATACACACAGACCATGAAAAAATGGGTGTTTATCATACGCATTGTAAGGAGAGTGATCACTTAAGATGAGCTATTACCGGCAGGAGAGTGGGGTGGGGGGAGAGAAAACCTTTTGAAGTGATAATCAAGGTGGGCCATTTCTAGCACATTTCCAGGAGTTAACAAGAACGTCTGAGGAACAGTGGGGGTGCGGGGGGTGGGGAATAAACAAGGGGAAATAGTTTTACTTTGTATAATGACTCAACCACTCCCAGTCTCTATTCAAGCCTAAGTTAATTGTATCCAATTTGCAAATTAATTCCAATTCAGCAATCTCTCGTTGGAGTCTGTTTCTGAAGTTTTTTTGCTGAAGAATAGTCACTTTTAGATCAGAAATCGAGTGACCAGAGAGATTGAAGTGTTCTCCGACTGGTTTATGAATGTTATAATCCTTGACATTCTAGCCAATGTAGGTAGAGTTTCTATCATGTGTTTTTTGACTCCCAAAAGATTCTAAATCACTTTACTGCTGCCTAACTACTGTGTATACCTATGGCTGACTTTATCCCCCCATTAAAATGCAGCCACCTCTGGGGTGGGATGTGCCAGATGTTTACCTATGGGAAGAAACACTTGCAGTGATTTGCGGCAGGAAGTGAAAAATACCATGTCCATTTGAAACTGCAGGGGGAAGTTAGGGCAAAGCCACTATCACAACAGCTGTTGCTATGTAAATGATAAATTAAATAGGATTATTGTTAATATTGACCTGAGGATCTGACCCCAAAATTGAAATCTGGGCAGGACATTAGAGTAACACCTCAGACTTACAGAAAGCTATGTGCTCTGACCACGCAAAGAGTTAATTTTAAGCCATCAATAGTGTTATTCCCATGCCGGGAGTTCGAAAAGTTCTTAAATCTTGTCAGAATCAGTCTTCATGGCTACCTGCAGTCAGGATCGCTCTCAGATGTCTCCTGTGAGATCTGAATCAGAAGGGATGTGTGGTTTGGTTTACATATTACTCATGGAAGAATCACAAATACTCATGAATACACCGTGCACCATTTTGGAATGTTGGCTACTGTGTGCAATTTCACACCCCTGCAACGTGTGTGACTTTTTTTTGGGAAAAGGTCTATTTTCACATTTATAAAACCATGTTGCTTATAGCTTGCCTTGGAAGCTCTTTGGGAGAGGGACTTTTTGTCCAGCGTTTGTACAGCACCGAACACAAGGGGGTCCCGGTCCGTGGCTGGGGTTCCCAGGTGCTATGATATAACAAATGATAAATAATAAGAGGTGGCAATGCTTTTTGCATTGGGGATGGGGCTGTGACAGAAGATGGGCTCTTTCTTTTTTTTTTTACTGGAGAATTAATGCACCTGAGCAAAATTTGCCATGGAAACGGTCCCCACTCTGGAGTTCAGAATGAAATGTGAAAAGACTTGACATTCAAGAAGCATTGCATTTTTGTTTCAGATATTTCGCAAACCACTGCTTATAGCACTGCGGCCAGAGGTGAAATCCAAATCTACTGCGATTGCAAGGAAAATTACCTATCCCATGACATATGGTAACATACAATCCCACCTTCCACCCCTCATGGTCTGGGAGGATTCATTGCCAGTTGCATGTATGACTCCAATATCGTGACCTGGTCTGGAACTTTGGTGCTTTTGGGTTTCTGTGCCCTGTCCCTTCAATGTTTCTACTAGAGCCAGCTGGAAAATGGAGGGTGTCATGGAAAATTTCAACATTGTGGGTGAAAAATAAAAACTCAAAAGTTTTCATCCAAAACCCAAAAATTTCTATTCAGAAATGTTGCTGTGGTGCCTCATGGGAGTTGTAGTTTCGATGCCTTCTACACTCTGGGCTGGGCTCCGTGGCTGGACTACATCTCCCATGAGACACCCATGGACTACATCTCCCTCTTGCTGAGCTTCCGCGATGCATCACGGGTGCTGCATAGCTATGGTGTAACATGGGAGATGTAGTCTTGCTGGTGATGGCATGAGGCACCCAAACTACAACTCCCATAAGGCACCATTACATTGCTTCCAAATATAAATTTTGGGGGTTGGGGTTTTTTTTTTTTTCAATGAACAGTTGAAAATCTCTGCAGAAAGCGGACACTTTTAGTGAAAATGTTTGTTTAATCAAAAACCCAGTTTTCTATCTTAAAACAGTTTCAATGGGACATTTTTGACCAGCCCTAATTTCTGCCTTTCTTTTCATTAACAGAACCTAAAGAGAAAAAGATAAAATAATCTGAGGAGAGAATTCTGCCTCTTTGTTCAGCCATTTTGTTCTTAGCATTGCTGCAGCCTGTCATAGAAGAGCTACACACACAGTGCTCTCTCCAAGTGACTTTACTCTTTAACTTTTCTTGTTGCATTTTCCCCCCCCTTACTCTAAAGATACATCACTTTACCGTTAAAGCATCTGGTTGCCCCGATGGATCTGTGCGACACCTTGCTGCAGGTCTCGGCATTGCCACGCATGTCATAAAGCTGCACTGTCACAGAAAGGCAGCAACCTGCATGAAATCTGCGGAATTTCCTTCACGCTGCTATTTGCATTAAGGTAGCACCTAGAGATTTCAGTAGAGATCAAGGCCGCATCATGCTACATGTACATACCTAGCACAATGGGGCCTTGAGCTCAATCATGGGCAAGACAGAGAAAGCTAGGATTATTATGCCCATTTTACAGGTGGGGAACTGAGGCACACTCCCATTGTGGACATTAGGTGTCTGAATAAGGGGATAGCTCAGTGGTTTGAGCATTGGCCTGCTAAACCCAGGGTTGTGAGTTCAATCCTTGAGGGGGCCATTTAGGGATATAGGGCAAAAATTGGGGGACTGGTCCTGCTTTGAGCAGGGGATTGGACTAGATGACCTCCTGAGGTCCCTTCCAACCCTGATATTCTATGATTCTATGAATACCTTTGAGGATCTGGGCCAGAAAGTCTAAGTGACTTGCCCAAGGTCACACACATTCTGCGCCAGTCTTGAGTAGAGCCCTGCAGTCCAACCTGGATGGGACCTGACCACAAGCGTGGATGAACAACTGAAACCTCTGGGGCTCGGGTCAGCTCTCCTCCTGCAGCCACTGCCACCTTGCTGTGCTGCGTGTGCTACGGAGCGAATGTGCCGGGAGTCCCAGCTTCTCTTGCTCTGCAACACACACAGCCCAGCAAGGGAGCGGCCGGTGGGAGTGTCAGGGTCGGGTCGGGTGGGTGTGACTCCAGGCTGGGCTTAAAAATGAGGCCTCTACTCTCGAGTTCCAGCTTAGTCACAAACCACCCTTCTTCTAAGTCTGTGTGGTGTGACCCAGCCTAGCCCAGGGCTGGAGGCTTGAGCACTCAGGCCCTGATTCAGGAAAGCACTTAAGCACGTGCTTAACTCATCCAACGTTCAAAAAACTCCTGAGTCAGGCCCCAAAAGATCATCATATTTAGGCAAAAAGAAGTCTGATTGGTGTTCTTTTTATTGGCTCTCTGGGGGGGGGTTCTGCGGGAGGGTCACCTTTTTAGGCTTTGCTCTGCAACCACAAGGGCGAGCTGCCTCTGTGGCTATTAGCCAGATGGTCAGGGACGCTGCCCCATGCTCCTGGTGTCCCTAAGCCTCTCATTGCTGGAAGCTGGGACTGGACAACAGGGGGTGGATCACTCAATAATTGCCCTGTTCTGTTCATTCCCTCTGAAGCATCTGGTACCGGGACCCTGGGCTAGATGGTCCATTGGTCTGACCCAGTATGGCCACTTGTATGTTCTTAGTGAGATTCTTGCACAGCCCCATGACTCCGGGAGCTAGTGCTTGACATTAAACACCAGACACTGCCAGACTCATGATAAAATGTCCCATCATGTGCTTAAGTGGTTTCCTGAACTGGGGCCCAGTGCTGATTTGGGGGAGGGACAGAGAAACTGTTGGAATCATTAAAACTCATTCAGTAAAACTCTCATCCTTCCTAACATGCAGAAGTGAGAATATAAATCCAGCTTTGCTGCATTGAATCCCTGCCGTCAGCCCCTTGGCTTTTTTCCCCCTTGCTTGTCTCATTATTTTGCTTCTCCGAATGGCTGATCCTCTCCACGCAGAAGCTCACAGCTTCCGAGAGCCTCCTGTTTCCAATCTCGCCTCCTTCTCTCTCTCTTTTTATGGCCTTTTAATTGAATTACGTTGTGGCATTTTAAATCCTCCTCTTTCCCTTCCTTAAATGACTTCCTCTTTATTTGCTCCCTTTATGTTTTTAATCTGCTACTCTGGGAGCTTGGGGCTTTGCCAATTCCGACATGCAATGCGTAAAAAAACACAGCGCATTTCGAGCTCATCACTCAGAGGCTTTGACCCACATGCTAAGCATCTATCTATATTGTCATCGGAATTTGGAGTGTAAAAACTGGCATTTCCTTCTTTAACTTCACAGCTATCCCCACACCCGCCCCACTGCTGATTTGTATTGGGGGTGAGGAAGAGCTGAAAGAATCTGTAGATGTCTGTAATAGTTTTGCCTAGTTTTGTACACGTGCCACGGCCCTCTGCTGGAGAGAATCACAGCTGATCAGCTATGTGTCCTAAACCCTCTACTGCAAACTGGTGATGGAGATTCTCCTTGAGCTCAGGTAGTAGCACTTTCAGAGCAGAAGAGTCTGAGTTCTGGCTCTACTGTTCCCAAGAATTGTTAAATGGCCTTAGATTTGTCTGTTATTACAGGAAGATTGTCAACTCAGGAATTGTATTTTTAAGCACTTTATTTTTCACTATTTGTGGCTTTTTTTAAAAAAAAAAATTATTATTATTTCCCTGAGCTAAGACTATTTTTATTAGGATTCTGGTGTCACCCACAATCTGCTATTCGCTTTCCAAACATAACAAGACACAGGCCTTGCATACTAAAAAAGCTGCACAAACTTAACAAAAAGCCAGTTTAGTGAAGGCAATGCAATGCAGACACACAGCCTCACGTAAATCAGTTTAGTTTGATTTAGGTTGAGTCAATTGATTCAAGGGGAAAACCGAATTAAGTGTGTCTATATTAGCAGTTTGCATTGATTCAGAGAGCTGGCTTTAAAATCAAGACTGGATGTTTTTCTAAAATATATGCTCTAGTTCAAACAGGAATTATCTCAGGGAAGTCCTATGGCCTGTGTTATACAGGAGGGGCTGCTAGATGATCACAGGGGTCCTTCATCTATGAGTCCATGAAAAAAATCGATCTAAGTTTCGTCTTTCATTTTGTTTCTAACCCATTGCAGTTAGTCAGTTTCAGCTGACCAGTCACGTAGTTTTGTAATGTCCTGGACTTGTCTACACATAGTATTTGTTGTACCAGATTCATTAAACTGGTTCAGTTAAACCAGTGCAAAGTCCTGTGTGGACGATCTTATTTCAGATTAAGAGCATCTTATTTTGGTTTCACTTAAACCTGTTCCTAACTGACTTATGAGTCTGGTTTAAACTGAAACAAGGTTGTGCAGGAAGTCAGACTAGATGATCATAATGGTCCCTTCTGACCTAAATATCTACGAATCTATGAAATAAACGTGGCCAAACACTTTTTGGCTCTGATTTCCTTCAATCACTGTCAAATCACACCTTAAATTAAACTGGAGCAATGCTGCACACAGACACTCCCCCAGAGCTAGGGTGACCATCTGTTCCGTTTTTAAAGGGACAGTCCCGTTTTTTGGGATTTTTTCTTATATAGATGCCTATTACCCCCCACCCCCGTCCCGTTTTTTCACAGTTGCTATCTGGTCACCCTACCTAGAGTTGTCTCAGGGCTTGGAAACCACCGGAGCCTGCCCCTCAGAGGATCCATCCTAAGGTGTGCTGGGACAGGACATTGGGTGCTTAGAGTGGATTGCCCATGTAGCATAGACAGGCTGGATAAATCTCTTGGCAATGCCCCTCATTGTGGTCTCAGGGCTTTGATTCGAGGGGCAGACCGGGGCATGAGTCTCCAGCATGCTTCCATTCCACACCAACCC
This sequence comes from Eretmochelys imbricata, assembly GCF_965152235.1. Lineage (NCBI taxonomy): Eukaryota > Metazoa > Chordata > Testudines > Cheloniidae > Eretmochelys > Eretmochelys imbricata. Next base: position 15,053,244 of record NC_135591.1, on the reverse strand, counting down.
ACTGCTGCAGTATTTGAGTGGTGACCCGCTGCCAGGACAACGGGGATTTGCTGTTGGCCGGTGTGACAGAGATTCCAGGAGAACATTTTTGACTGGGCATTAGAGGAACTCGCCCCTTCCCAGCAGCACCTAACATCAAGCCAAATCCGGCCTGAGAGTGTCTCTTTCAGCAGCCAGGGAGGGTCCTGCTGGCTTTGCAATGCAAACACAGCCTGGCAGCACCAGGCACCGTGGAGCAATGCAGTCTGGCCCCGGGGATGAGTCTGGCTGTCGACACCACGTCGTGCTGCCCTTTGGGTGAGGCGAGAGGACAGGGAGCTGTCTGAGATCCCCCCTCCCCTCCTCAGTTCTGGCTGGCAACAGGCATGGCCAGATGGAAACATCCAGACCAGAGCCTCAGCTATTCACACAAAACACCCAGGGACTCAGATGCGGCTGGGCTGCTCGGTGGGAAGTGCCAGACCCCAGTGTGGCTGCCGCCTCAGAGTCTGAAGAAACCCGGTGGTGGGGGCAGGTAGAGGGAACAGATCGCCCTGGGACGTGGCTGAGACAGACCCGCGGCTTGCATCAGCCCAGGCCAAGGGTCCCAGCCCAACTATTCGTTGCCATGCCCCGGCCATTGTCAGGGACAAAGAGAAACCAGGAGACCAGCGCGGTATCGGCAGCCAGTTGGTACCAGCAGCTAAGGGAGCTGCTAGCCGGGAGACAGATCTCTAGGGCTACCAGGGGAGAGAATCCTCAACCAGAGCTTCTGAGCGTTTATGGAAAACTGGCTCCAGGCACAAGTGTGAGCCGGGTGTGAACTGTGACCAAATCAGAATGATTATCATTGTTATTTGTATTTCAGTAGCATAGAGGTTCCAGCCCAGATCAGAGCCCCATGGTGCTAGGCGCTGCACAGACACACAGGGAGAGACAGTCCCTGCCCCTGCTGAGATCAGGGCCTCATGGTGCAGGGTGCTTCATAGGCACACACAGAGAGACAATCCCTGCCCCAGCTCACATTCTAAACAGACAAAGGTGTGTGGGGAGGGGGGGGAAACTGAGGCACAGAGCAGGGCAGTGACTTGCCTAAGTTTAATGGCAGAACCAGGAATAGAATCCAGCTAGGCGAGTGCGCCTTGCCACTAGACCACACTGCCTCCTGGAAACCCACTATCTTTTGCCCTTAGACACTTCCCCATTAGAACAGCTGCTGTAGATGTACTGACCAACCTAAGCCCTGGGCCAGGGGAGAAAATCCTGCAGGCTCTAATCACCAGATGTTTTAGACCCAGCACAGGCCATGGCAGTGTCCCCAGTATCCATAGGTGCTGGAAGTAGGGGTGCAGGGGGTGCTGCAGCACCCCCTGGCTTGAAATGGTTTCCATTATACACAGGGTTTGCAGTTTGGTTCAATGGCTCTCAGCCCCCCCACTATAAAAATTGTTCCAGAGCCCCTGCCAGCATCCTGCCTGGAGAGACGAGCCTGGGATTTCAGCATCGACAGGCCTGGCCCTGCCAATCATGGGACTCAGCTGTGCCAGTGGGTTTTGCAACATTGACCCTTGTTCATTAGGAGTAAAGTTGAGACCCTCCAAATTCATTCCACACAGGGGCTCCCTTCCCAGTGCCTAGGAATCTAGGCCCGGTTTAAACTGGTGACCTAGCCATCAAATACACCCTAAACCCACCCCCCTGTGCCTTCCGGCTACCCTGGCCCATCATCTAACTTAGCCTATAACTAAGGGCAGGCCTCTACTACAGGAATACTGCCAGACTAAACAAAGCGCTCCTAGTGTGGACAGAGTTTATCCCAGCAAAGCCGCAATCTCACTGGTAGAACTCATCCCCCCGGGTCCGTGAACCGAAACAAGCTATAGCAACACAAGCATAGCTCAGCCACAGTAACTGCCCCTGCCCTTGGGGGTTCGGCCAGCGCCGCGGTATCGGCCGGGGTCACACAGTTTCACCCCTGTGACTGAGGCCGTTATGCCGGCAGAAGTCTGGCATGTAGATACGGCCCTTGAGATGCAGGCTCCAGCTCTCTGCTGATGGGTTTATATCACATCCAGCACCCTATCCCAGCACTAACAGGCTATTAAGAGATAACTGCTAAAGCAGGAAGGGGCCTTTCGTCTCCAGCTGACTTTTCGTTACGCCATTACAGTCCCTAGCACCCTTTGAGCCAGTCCCAGAGGGCTGCGTAAATATCACTGGCTTATGGGGCTCTTCCATGCAGCTTGATGGCATTTCTCTGCTTGTCTATCTGCAGTGCAATAGTTTCTGATCGCCACAGACTGCCCATTTCACAAATTTCAGGGAATATTCCAGGTGTCCATGGTCAGAACCCTACTGAGTTGGGGGAAATTTGGAGAAAACAAAAGGGGCAAAGGGGAGCCCATGGTATCAGGTAGGCAAAGCCATCAGCATCAGCTGCCTCTAATTTTCTATAGAACAAGAAACAGGCTGATGTCAGAAATTAACCCCTTCCAGCATGACAGCAACACCCCTCCTTTTAGTGCTGTCCATTTCCAAGAAAGAAAGAAAGAACTGGGGGAGCACTGGCATGGAGGAGAATGATGGACCCTAGCATGGGAGGGAAGGGGGGCTCACACGTAGAGCCCCTGGCCTGTGAGAAGGGGAGTTTCAGGGAGTTCCTGGCTGACTCACAAGGGGCTTGTGGGGGAATGGAGAAGCCCCCTGGGGGCGTGCAATGAATTCGGCCATGAAGCATTTGACCCCTGCCCCCCATTATCCTCATTTCACAGATAGGGAAACTGAGGCAGAGAGCCAGACATGACTGGGTTACACAGCCATTCAACAGCAATGTTAGGAACAGAACCCAAGTATCCTGGCTCATCAGCTTGTGCTTGCCCCCTGCCCCACGCACACAGCCAGCAAGCATTCAATATTTCCTCAAGTCTGACTCACACTTGTTTGCTCCCTCCCCATCCCAACACTTGTGAGTGATAATCCCTTTGCTCCCCAGGCGTTTCCGCTTTGATTTGCAGCCAGTCAGTCTGTTTGCCTGGCTGGAGTTGTCGGAAAGAGAACCCGCCACTGGAGGGCCACAAATGGATGTAGCCACAGGAGGAATAACGGGAGAATATTACAAAGGGGAACCTTTAGGCTGAAAAATTGGCAAGAGTCCAGTGGAGGGCAACAAAAATGATTAGGGGGCTGGAGCACATACTTACGAGGAGAGGCTGAGGGAACTGGGCTCATTTAGTCTGCAGAAGAGAAGAGTGAGGGGGATTTGATAGCTGCTTTCAACTACCTGAAAGGGGGTTCCAAAGAGGATGGAGTTCATAGAATCATAGAATATCAGGATTGGAAGGGACCTCAGGAGGTCATCAAGTCCAACCCCCTGCTCAAAGCAGGACCAATCCCCAATTAAATCATCCCAGCCAGGGCTTTGTCAAGCCTGACCTTAAGTCTTGAGTTGACTGTTCTCAGTGGTAGCGGATGACAGAACGAGGAGCAATGGTCTCAAGTTGCAGTGGGGGAGGTTTAGGTTGGATATTAGGAAAAACTTTTTCACTAGGAGGGTGGTGAAGCACTGGAATGCGTTACCTAGGGAGGTGGTGGAATCGCCTTCCATAGAGGTTTTTAAGGTCAGGTTTGACAAAGCCCTGGCTGGGATGATTTAGTTGGGGTTGGTCCTGCTTGGAGCAGGGGGTTGGACTAGATGACTTCCTGAGGTCCCTTCCAACCCTGATAGTCTGTGATTCTATGAATATCAGGAAATTCTTTCTGATAATTGAGTCTGTTCGGTTGGGGAATCTTTTCTCAATGGAGGTATTGGAAGCACCATCATTTGGATCTAGAGATGGGCGAACAATGGATTTTTTGGTTTGCAGCAATTCCAAAAAATCCGGGGGGAAGGGGGGAGGAAATTAGTTTCATTGACCCAAAAATGAAATTTTTCAAACTTTTTAGCAAATTGGAAAATTGCAAAAAATTTCATTTCAGGTCGAACGAAGCCTTGCTTCGGACCCCAAACACAATGTTTCATTTGGGTTTTGAGCTCCCCCCCGCCCTTTTTAAATTCAAAAAGATCATATTCAACCTAATATCGAACCAAAAAGGCAGATGTTTCCTTTCGAAAGCGTAGAAACAAAATGTTCTGACTTTTTCTGAATTGTTTTTAGAGTTGGTTTTACTGAGCGAAACAATTTGCAGAAATCGACATAAAATCACAAAATGTTTCAGTCGAACTGAATCTGTGGAGCATTTCGGCTGGAAAACGTTGCAGATGAAAAATTTTGCCCAGCTGTAATCGGGACATTTCAAGAGAAGGCACCAGACGGCAGAGCTTTTTAACCCAGCGGGGAAAAGCGAACGAGATCCAGTGGCTGGAAATGGAAGCTCAGCGTAATCAGATGAGAAATAAGGTGCAATTTTGTGACAGGAAAGGCAATTAACTATTGGAACAACTTACCAAGGGATGGATTCTGCATCAAAACTGCATTCTAGCTCCACTGCAAGACATGGGCTTCATGCAGGAATCACTAGGTGTCAGTTTCTCTGGGCTGTGTTATGCGAGAGGTTTAACTAGTTGATCAAAATGGTCCCTTCTAGCCAGGGCCAGCCTTACGGGTGGGCAACCGCCCAGGGTGCTGTGGTCAAGAGGCATGAAGCGTGGCAGGCCTGGGGTGTGAGGCCATGGAAGGGAGCTTGGGAAAATGCAGGGGGGGGAGGGGGTCGGGGAGGCAGCGAGGCCCAGGGGCAATGCAAGCAGTGGGAAGGCCAGGGAAGCAGCAGTGGCCTGGGGGGGATGGGTGGGGAGCCCAGAGAGGCAGTGGGGACTAGGGGGGTGATTGGGGGGGGAAATCCCAAGGAGGCAGTGGGGGCAAGGGGTGATGAGGGGGAGCCCAGAGAGGCAGTGGGGACTAGGGGGGCGACAGGGGGGGATCCCAAGGAGGCAGTGAGGGCAAGGGGTGATGGGGGGGTGGATGGGTAGGCAGCGGGGGCTGCGGGCAATGGGTGGGGGGTTGAGGGAGGCAGAGGGGGCCAGGAGCGATGGGGGTGGGGGGTGTGGAAAGCCCAGGGAGCCAGCGGGGGCCAGGAGTGATTGGAGGGCAAGCCGAGGAAGGCAGTGGGGGCCAGGGGCTCCAAAATACAAGTTCGCCCAGGGCACCATTTTTCCTAAGGCCGGCCCTGCTTCTAGCCTTAAAATCTATGAAAACCAGGCTGGACAAAGGCATTTGAAAGGAACCAGCCTGTCATGATTTCCGGAGCAAGATGAACTAGGTTAAGCCATTACAAACCCTTAGCAGGCTTGCATCTGCCCTGCGAGCTCTGGGTAAGTACCATTGGCCCCAAGGTTCTGAGGCCTTTTACACGCGACTCAGTGGCGTGTCTCTGTCTGTCTGTGTATCGCAATCACTTTCGCACGCTGCAGCTGATCAATTCCATGGCAATGTTCTAGGCAGCGGTGGGCAGAACCCTATTGATTTGGGTGAAACTCAGAACAAAACAAAAGCAGGAAAGGGGGGGCAGGTGAAGCCCTTGCCATCTGGTTGGCAGACCCAGCAGTTCAACCACCTGTCTATGCCTGTAGGTTAGATTAGCCCTCGCTGGTGGCCAGACCACACCAAGGGGTTTATGGGTAGGGCTGCATTTTTGTCATGGAGGTCACAGTGATCATGGAAATCGTGAGTTTGAATAAAGTCCCTGAAATTGTGGAAAAACCACATTTGATGTAGGGTTGCCAACCCTCCAGGATTGTCTTGAAATCTCCAGGAATTAATCTTTAAAGATTACGTCATGTGAGGAAAGCTGTAGGAATACGTCCCATCAAAACTGGCAACCCTTGTTTGATTAGACCCCCAAACTGAGTGGCATTGCAACTCCACGTGCTAGGTCGCAACACCACTCAGGTTTGGCCCCTCTGTAGACAGAGGGGTGGGCGGGTTAAACCTGAGTGGTGCAGGAATTCTGTGTGCCAGGTTGCAATGCCTGGAGCAGGACATCAAGCCCAGCCTCACAGGACAGGAGTCACTGGTCCGGGTCGAATGCAGGATGGGCTTCCTCTCCACCTCCACCACACACACCCTGGGCCTGACCTTTCAGTGCCAACTTCATTATTCTGTGACCGTTTGGTGACGTATCATTTTTTTACCGCCCCCTCTGCCGTGAAATGTATTTAAAATGTTCGTGCCAAAACCAGAGAGTCAGCTACTGTCACCAAGTTCAGAGAGCTGCTGCTTTATCTAAAGCAGACCCCGTTCATACTCTTCACTAGAGACTGCTCCAGGTTCAGGCCCAAGCAGGGTAGCTGTTACGTTTGTGCAAGTAGCCAAGCACAGGGCTAGAGGATGAGGGAAAAGGGGGGATTTTACCTTTGACGGGAGGGGAAAGTATTAAAAAAGAAAATCTAAAAATATTTCATGGCCCATTAGAACTTCCCCAAGCCAGTGAGAAGTTTCCTGAAGCACCAAACCTTTATTTATCTATTTCTTTCTTTATTGATTCTTCTTTGGGTTTTTTTTTTTAAACACAGGTTTTTATAAAACTCTCCCCAAATCAGCCACTGTGCTCTTGCAGCTAAATATCTCCAGGCTGATTTTTGTTGGTTCCGAATTCTTTATCTTCTTATTTTACACAAGAAACTGGCAGAACGCCTGCCTGCCTTTGGATGAATCCTTGCATAGTTCGTCTTATTTGTGAAACAGTTTCAATGGGCACCTAAGAGGCCCTTAGATTCATAGACTTTGAGGCCAGAAGGGACTGTCCTGATCACCTACTCTGACCTCCTGCACATTGCAGGCCACAGAACCTCACCTCCGCCCACTACTGTAACAGACCCAGAACCTCCGGCGGAGTTACTGACGTCCTCAAATCATGATTTAAAGACTTCAAGATCTGACCTCTCAAGATCTAGCACATTTTACTCATCTTTAGGGCCAATAATAAGGATCCAATCTGGGTCTCATGAAACTAGAGCGGGCCTGATTCTAGCATTACAAGCTTGGAGTGTTCAAAAATCTTGAGTCAAGCTTTGAAAAATGCCAGAGATTGGCTTAAAAAACTCATGAGCTTTTACAATTAAATAATACATTTGGGTTGTTTTTTTTTTAATGTGCATTCTGGCTCCTGGTAAAACGCTTAGATTACATCAGTAATAGGGACATATTATTGAGAATTAGCTTCGGGCAGACTGAAGTCACCATGTCATCGCCAGCTGGCACTTTTTGGTCAGATTGCCTGCCTTGGAGATAAAGAGCTCGCACATCATGCCCTGAAGATCAGACATGAGATCAGGAAGGGACATTGCCCAGCTCTGGACTGGTGGCTAACCTGTGATTAACCTGGTACACTGGATCAGTAATAACCTGTTGGAGCTTTTAGATGAGCAGAATAAAGCCATACAACATGGACACGCACACCCAGCACTGTGGCCCTCGCTCTCTACCTGTGTTGTTGTTGTTCTGGGTTCTGAGCATTTTGGGTTACGTCGCATTTCAAGCTTTTCCTCACAATTATGAGAGTTAGCAACTTATTTCCTTGTCTAAAACAACGAGACCAGATATTCTGACCTAACCCCGTGACTCCCAGTTCTGGGACCTCCTGAAAAACCACAGCTCGCGAGACTCATGGTAAAATCACGACATTGGGATTCTCATTTACACTAAGGACTCTTTAAACAGCCACGCTAGTGTAAATGAGACTTGGTCTACCGGAGCTTTGCCATTGGCTTAAATAGGAGCGGGATGGGGGGGTCTAAGACAATGCACAGCAAGAAATGTGTTAGGGCCTGATCGTAATCCCATTTACACTCATTTTAAATGGTTGTAATTCCATCAACCTCAGTGAAATTAGTTCTGATTTACACCAGTGGAGGAGAACAAGGACTTTAGATTCTCCCTGTACGGCTCCCTCACCCCACCGCACCCCAGGCTGGGCGTGTGAGACAGAAGGAATGAACTGGTTTTGGGTTGTGGAGTTTTTTAACCTAGGGCTTATAAAGGGGTGGGCTGGGGGAGAAGGGAGAATGTCCAAAATAATTAAATGGGGCAGGGAGGTGTCTGCTTTTGAAAAATGAAGTTGGCTTTTATGGGGGAGCATGTTTTAAAGAATGGAACTGGGGCGTTTGGGGGAATGTTCTTTAAATGTGATTTTTGGGGCATTGTCTGAAAGTTGGGTTTTGGAGGGTGTTTTGAATTCATGAATTTGTGAGGCTGTGTGCTTTCAAAGCCCCCTGTTGTGGGGGAGTCCGTATGTTTCTCTTAAGAATTCAAACCAGGTTCTTTGTTGAGGGGGGTTATGTGTTTTATTCCCAGAATGAAATGAGGGGGGCAGAGGGGGAATTATTTGGTTTGGAGGGAGATGGTTTGGGAATGAAATTAGGTTTCGATGGAAAGAAGGCTCTGGCAGGGGGTTGGGACTCTGGGGTTTTATTCCAGCTCTGGGAGAGAGTCATGGTTAGAGCAGGGGGCCTGAACTCCTGGGTTCCGTCCCTACCTCTGGGGTGCAGCATGGGCTGTAATGGAAATGCTGACATGAGAATGACCGTGTGGTGGCACCGGCGTAGGGCTCTGCTACTCACGTCTCTGCCCGCCGAGTCGGCCAGCTCGGCCATCACAGACAGACGGTTCCCCTTCCAGTTTTGGGAGAGAGAAACTATTCAGCCCAAATTTCTGCCCCTGACCACCCCCTGTGTGCAAATCCTTAGTAGCTCCCTGGGCTTTTCCTGGAGTCACAGCTGGAATAGATCTCTGCGGGTGGAGCTAAGGCCCTGGCCCTGGGGAGAAGGTGTTGCACCGATATAGCAAAAGCAGGACAAACTCCCCAATGCGGGTACACTGCAGCAGCGCAAGCATGTCAATTGCAGTAATGCCAGCCCGATTTTACACCCCGGGGACCTCCCCAGCCCACCCTCCAACAGCTTGAGCTAAAGCTCCAGCCTGCATCACTAGGAGCTGTAACAGATCCATGTCCTCTGGGGCTCGGGGAGGCCAGGTAGGCAGACCAGTGCGTTCCACATCTGGGGCTTGGGTCCGTGTAACGCCACCGCTATCCTTCTACAGGTGCAACTCTCCTTAGTCCAGACAAGCTCTATGATGGAAACCTGATCTCTCAGCCCTGTGCCACCAGATTGCACCCCTCAGTGCCCGCCTGGGAATTGAATAAAGCCGGCTGGCCCGGCAAGAACAAGACAAGTGAAATCCAGCAAGGGGGATACGCGAACCCTAGGGGGTGAACAAACGTGATCCAAGGACCCACCACTAGGAAATCACTATCCCGCTTGCTGGTAGCGCAGGAGGTGTGGGGGGACAGAGGGCAGGTTTGATGTCCTTCCCTTCCCGAAAAAAACAGTCCTTAACGGGTTCTGCCTCCGGCCACTCCTTCCGCTCTTCACAGCCTCCAGTCCTTTGGTGAAGGCAGGAAATCTGGGGTCAGGACTCCTGGATTCTATTGTATAAGTAGGGGCATAGCGAGCAGATCGAGGGACGTGATCGTCCCCCTCTATTCGACATTGGTGAGGCCTCATCTGGAGTACTGTGTCCAGTTTTGGGCCCCACACTACAAGAAGGATGTGGATAAATTGGAGAAAGTCCAGCGAAGGGCAACAAAAATGATTAGGGGTCTAGAACACATGACTTATGAGGAGAGGCTGAGGGAGCTGGGATTGTTTAGCCTGCAGAAGAGAAGAATGAGGGGGGATTTGATAGCTGCTTTCAACTACCTGAAAGGGGGTTCCAAAGAGGATGGCTCTAGACTGTTCTCAATGGTAGCAGATGACAGAACGAGGAGTAATGGCCTCAAGTTGCAGTGGGGGAGGTTTAGATTGGATATTAGGAAAAACTTTTTCACTAAGAGGGTGGTGAAACACTGGAATGCGTTGCCTAGGGAGGTGGTGGAATCTCCTTCCTTGGAAGTTTTTAAGGTCAGGCTTGACAAAGCCCTGGCTGGGATGATTTAACTGGGAATTGGTCCTGCTTCGAGCAGGGGGTTGGACTAGATGACCTTCAGGGGTCCCTTCCAACCCTGATATCCTATGATTCTATGATTCTATGATTCCTGGCTCTGGGAATTAGGGCAGGGGATGGGGAGCCAGAATGCCTGGATTCTCCTTTGTTATTGCCTTGCTAAGGGGCTATTTGGCACCCCTGAACTGACGGCTGCACCCAGGATGGTACAGATAGAATGAATTAATTCCCCTGAGCCCTGATTCCACTCTGGACTCCGCCACTGACTCCGCCCATCCTCCAGCAGGTCACCGATGTGACAAGGGGACCGACTGACATGACCCAACCTCCAGGAGAGGGGCCAACGCAACTTTCGGGGCTCTGCATGAGGGACCCAGGACCTCCTGGGAAAGGCCTTTGAAATCACCGAACCAAAGAGATGCTCAGGGGAGCCCCAGTGCATGGTGGGACTTTGTTCAGGAGGCTGGTCTTCGTGCCGAGGCGCGTTGGGCCATTCTCGGTGTGCTCCAAGGGGAAGCCTGCTGGAGTCTGTGGGGAGGACAGAGCGTTTGCCACGGGTGGGGAAAACTCAGAGGCAGAGGAATGGGGGCTGCGTTTATATGCTCAGTGTCTCTGCTTTTCTTCAGTCCCTGCTCTGAGTTCTGAGCTGAACCACAGGGGGGAACTCACCAGACCTTGGGCTGGATTCTTCTCAGCATTGGGCACCTCCTGATTCTCTGTTGGTGCCTGCTACGGGCGGAGGGAATTTCATCCGACAATAGACTATGTCTCTGATCCCTAGCTGGACCAGGCCTCTGCCTAGTCAAGGAAGGAGCCAGGGTTCTGGCCTGATGCTAACAGCGATCACCAGTAATTCAGTCCCCTTCTTTTTGCCTTCTCTTTGGCCTTGTCTGTGCCAGCAAAATGCCCCAATTTAATGGCAGATGAAGTGGGCTTTAGCCCACGAAAGCGTATGCTCAAATAAATGTGTTAGTCTCTAAGGTGCCACAAGTCCTCCTCGTTCTTTTTACAGGTTGAAAAATGCACACTGCAAAGCACTACTGGGGATACACTTGGGGCTTGCCGAACACAGAAGTCACACCGGTTTAACAAACCATGGAGTTAAACCCTTGTGTGGACACCTTCCAATCAGTTTCAGATTGGTTTAGCCTGCACCTGTAATAATAATAGTAATACCCCATCTTAAATAGTGCTTTTCATCAGTAGATCTCCAAGCAAGTCTGTATTATCGTCATTCTACAGATGGGGAAACTGAGGCACGGAGCGGTCACCCAGCAGGCCAAGCTGTGACTAGACCTCAAATCTCCTGAGTCACTGTGCAGTGTATGCGCTATGGCACAATTCACCTTTCCTAGACCCTGAGCTCAAAATAAGTGGGAGACTTGCTATCTCTGAGGATACCAAGAATTTAAGCATAACACCATGGAAAGAAACTTACAGACCTTGCACTGGCTGCTTGGGAGCAAAATTAGAGCTACTTAATGGGTGAGCTCTACATTATGGCCTCATATGCCTCAGTTTCCCCACCTGACTGGGGATAATGGTGCTACCTTGGCCTCATATGGGACAGGGTGAGGGATCATTCATATTTGCAATACTATTATTGTTCTTACACACAAAGGTTGAGATTTTTCAAGCTGTCTAGGGGATTCATTTCTATGGGAGCTACATGTCTGAGAGGAACAGGCACTGGACGGGGATTCAGAACATCTGGGTTCTATTGCCAACTCTGGTGGGTGATCCTGTGTGCCTCAGTTTCCCCTCCCACCCTTTGTCTATTTAGACTATGAGATCTTTGGCATGATGAAGTCCTGATCTCACCTTGGGCCTCTGGCAGGTTAATAACATATACAGCCAAGACTCGTGATATTTGGCATTTTAGTTAAAGCACCAGCTCCTGGAGTCATGTGATGTTAAGATAATCTCCCTAGACATCTTTGAAAATCTGCTCATTTGGGGATTCCCTGTTTCCTTAGAGCAAGAGGGGAATGTGGGTGTTGAGAAATTCATGAGGAAGATAAGAGAGGAGGATCATTTTCGACATGACAAAGGAAGGAGGGGGTGTGTGCGGGATGCCTCAGACCTGTGTTTTGCCCTCTAATCCTCCAGGAACCCTAAAAATTCCACAGGACAAAAATAATCAGCGTGAAGCAAGTGGGGAAGGAGGAGGGATGTGGCTGATAACGGTTAAAACTCATATCAGCAGCAACAACAATATTCTATAGGATCACGAGTGAATCCCACAGCAGATGTGGCAAGGGACTAATAGAGATGCAAGATGGAAAAGAGCCTGGTTGCGGGGGAGGTCAGACGGCAAAGGTGCTTAGTTGGGAAATCCGGCCCTGATTGTGGGTGCTGAGCACTCGGAAATCGGTCCAAATTGGGTCAATCTGCCCCTGCCATAATCTGATGCAGCATTGCTACAGTTGTGCCCAAAGAAGCTTGGCCCAAAGGGTCTTTAAAACGAGGGATAAGGAATTTCTTTAATTGGTCCGACTTGCTCAAACTTCATCCCTGCGCCCTAAAACGGGAGCAGATTTACCCCCCACCTGGAATCTCAGATGGTTCAAGCTGTGTTCCTGGAAGGGTCAGTCCCATCCTCCGCCCAGCAGATATACAGATCTGCTCCATCAGCATCCAATGAGCAGCTGGCCCAGGTGGGACCTGCTGCGTCTCGGCTCCTGGCACGCACACGCTCTGCTCCCTCCCAGCGTGGCGCGCCTCGGCAAGGCTGGCAGCAAGGCTGTGCACACCCGCAGTGCCTCTGAATTTTACAGGCCTTGTTTAAACTCCCCGCCGGGCACTGCGGGGAGATGTGAAAGGGTTATGAACTCTGTTCTACAGGTGGGTAAATGGAGGCAGGGGGAGAGGAAGGCATCTGCCCAAGGTCACCCAGCAGGTCAATGGCAGAACCTAGCCCCGTACACTAAGCAGTAGACAATATTCCCTCCCCTGGCTTGACCACACTCAAAGAATAGAACGCAGTTGTCCCAGTCCAACCATCCAATTCCCTCCCAGTGCTGGGAGAGAACTCAGGGGACCCAGGCCACTGCTCTAGCCACTCAACTCCCTCCCCGAATAGAACCCAGGAGTCCTGGCTCCTACTGCCCAACGGGACACCCACTGCACAGCTGCAATCCCAAGCCCCCCTGTGCCAGGATCTAGGAGCGAGCCTTTCTCATGCACCCCCTTCCACCTGCCACCCCTGGCTCCCCATGCATGGACGGCAGCCAAGTCGGCCTAGGTGACCAGCACATGCCATTGTAAGGGAAGGCAGCTCTTGTTTTTTTCCAGCTGTAACTTTCCTCAGCCCAGGGCTGTTTTGACAGGGGTGGGATGGAACTGACACTGGGGGGTGGAATTGACTGGGCCAAATTAGAGGCAGCCCCTTTGGTCAACCATTTCCTCCCCCTCTTACCCCAGTGAGTCCATCCTGATTGAATCCCTCCTCTCCATAGGAAATATATACCGATCAAATCAAACCTTTGCGAGACAGAGCAGGGAGCAGCCGGGTTAACCAGCCCCAGGCGGACAGACACGGGACTGGCCACAGACAGAACAGACGGTGTCAGCAAAACATCCTGAAGACTCAGGAATGTGGCAACCCCTTTTGAACCAGCTCCGGGCCCAGCAATGGGATGAGCTTAGAGACCAAGGGCCAGATTTCTTGGGCGTGAGGCAGCTAATACCTTTCAAAACTGTCCCCAAGCGCCCTCAACTTGCAGCAAAGCCGAGAGAGCTAAGGGCGAGCGGCACCGCAGGGATGGGGCCCAGAGGGAGACTGGGCAGCTTGTATCTCCTTGGAAACAGTGGCCATCTGGGCAAAGACATTTGTCTCTAGGCCACTTGCTGGGATGACCCCCTCGCCACCACCAGCTAGCCTCTTGGGAGAGACCATAGCTAGGTTTGCAATAGTCCCATCAGCGCACCATGGGCTCGACCTTGGGAAGCTGTGAGCACCCTCTCAGACGGTGCCGTGCATCCGCATTGCCAGATCCCCAGGGGGAGCAGATCGCCGTCGCTCCGCATAGAGACATCGACGCCAATGGAATGATGCCAACTGGGGGTCTGGCCCCATTGACTCCAAGGGAGCGACAGACGATATACACCCATTGGGGAGAATTTGCTCCATTGCCCTCAACAGATTGACTTTGATTTACACCAGCCCAGGTGCCTGCCTCGGGGCCTCAAAGGACTGCTTGAATCCTACGCTTAGCTAAGCCAACTGCCTGAAGTGCCAAGTGCCTGATGCCAGTAGCCGGGTTCCAGGAAGCTGAAAGCAACATTGCTTTAACAAGATCCATTCCCCCTACCTTCTTCTTTTTTCCTGAGATGGAGAAGCGGAGAATGGAAGGGGGGTTAGCTGGGAGCTGGGGCGTGTTAATGTGGAACATGACCTTATTAACACACCTATCACCAGCCTCAAATCTCTCGCCACTGCTGAAATTTCAACTTCAAACGATGTCTTGGGTTGTGGGTTTTTGGAAACGTTCAAGCTCTGGGCCACTTTTATTTTCCATCTCTGATCGTTATTTCCTTTTCTTTTAATTAAAACCCCTCGTTATCTTCTTCCCCCTTATTCAAAAAATTAAAAGCCAACTTCTAAACCTACCCAATCCCCCTCTTTAAGAAAAAAAAAGACATTTTTTCGCTGTACGATCACGTAGGATCATTAAAAAGGATTTTTCTTTTTTCTAAAAAAAAAAAATCTTAAAAACAACCCTTTAAATAGCAACTCCAGCCGGTGAAATTTCTGTAGCCAATAAAATCTGAAAATAGCCCTGAACTGGGAGTTTGTCCTCAACCGAAACCTAAATATTTGTGACTATAGCAGCCGGGCAGTTGGGTTTCTGAATCTTTCCCAACCTTTGCTCTGAAGGCAATTGCTGCTTGTGAAGGGTGGGGAGGCTAGAAAAAGTTTAACTTGATTCCCCTCTTTAACTTGATTCCCCTCTTCCACGTTTTGCCTTTCATCTAAACAAGGAAAACACCCCCTCAGGTTTAAAAACCATACCCTGTTAAATGGGGCACAGCCCTGGGTTGGTTTTGCAAAAGTCTACACACACAAACTCACACAAACTAAACACAGATGACACTGAAATCCAGGGCACCCACAATCAGTACCCAGGCGCTCCCACTCCAGAGTTTAGAGGAAACATCCTTGATCTCTATCGCTTCTCCTTCCTCTTGGTATATTTCACCCCCTCTTAAGATAGGCTGCCCAGCACCCCCTGCACCCAGTCCTTATAGCTTCACCATGGATTTGATTTTAGGACAACCCCCACCCCACCCCAAAATAAAAAGAAAATGCAAAGAAAGAAAGAAAGGGAGAGAGAGAGAGAGAAAAAAAAGAGCTTCTTACTTTTTTCAGCTCCTTGGGGTTTAGTTTCCACCTGGCTTGAGAAAACCCAATTGCTGCTAAGTCAGGACTCTCTAAGGCCCCTGAATGCATGCAGTGGGGAGATTACCTCGAGCGCTGGAGATGCCATCTCTCTGTGTGTCCCAGCCTGGGGCGATTGCAGCAGATTTTGAGGAGAGACAAGGAGAGGGAACTAGTTGATCCGTAGTTAGAAGGGACTGGGGGGGAGCTCCTTCCCTTTGCACTAGGATCCACCCTCTAATTACAGCCTAGGAGCCTTTGAGCACCCGCTAGTATCCAATAAAGGAGGAGGGAAGGGGGTGGAGGGGGGGAAGAAGTCAACATTTTCGGATTGATCCTTGTTTCCTCAGAGGTTAGAAAAGAAAGAAATGGGGGTGGAGAGGATGGAGGGAAAGAAGAGGAGAGAAGAATGAAAAAGAGGAAAGGAAAGAGAGGGAGGGGAAAGGAGGAGGGACAGAAAAGGGAAAAAAAGAATGGAAAAGAACAAATGGAGGGGGAAGGACGAGGGAAAGAAAAGAAAGAAACAGAGGCGGGGGAAAGGATGGGGAAAGAACAGAAAAAAGAATGGAAAAGGAGGAAAGAAGAAGTGGGGAGCTAGGAATAGGGAGCCGGATGACCCCTTGGGAGGCTGGGGCTGGGACTCTCCGCCAGGGCACAAGGCAATGCTGGGGGGCTTGGGGGAGGCTGCGCCTGAGGGATGGATGAAGGCTGACCCTGCAGTCCTCACACACTCTCCTTTCCCACTCAGGCCGAGGGGGTGGGGGTGGGGTAGTCTGTAAACGGATGGAAGGATCAGGCCCAAATGGTTCAACACCGATCCTGACCCTGTTTAGGTCCCTAGGAGTTTTGCCATCGACGTCAAAAAGAGCAGGATCGGGCCCGCACGTGGAAAGAGACTCGCAGCTCAGATTCAATCCGACTCCTCTTCCACGCTCGCTAGAGGTCTGATCTGCTTCCTACTGGGGGGGGTGGTTCAGCCTCCTGCCGCCCTCTGGGCAGACGTTTACACTGGCCCAAAGTGCTACCCGGATCAATGCGGTGGCCAGTTCGCCCCCACATTTTGCACTGGGGGCACAAGCCACAGGGCCATGGAGCAGAGGGCCCCTGAGTGCAGGTGGGACAAGGATGAGGGGTGGGAGAGTCCGTCTAGCTGTCTGGCTGTCAGCCAGAGGATCAAGGAGTGAGGAGGAGCGGGGAAGAAAAGAGGATAGGAAGGGAGAGAGCTGAGAGGAGAGAGAAAGCAATGACGGTATAAAAGAAAAGAGAAGGGCAGACAGGCCAGGTCAGCAAAGAGAAAAGTCACAAAGGAAAAGGAGAGAATGTGAAAGAGACAGAGAGTGGGACCAGAACAGAGGCCCTGGGGGTGGCTCTAACTGACAGGCCGAAGGGAGGTGTAAATTGCGCCGATGTGTTCTCGTGTAGAGCCAGAGTCTGATCTGCATTCACACTGGTGTAAACATGGAGTCAGCAGCCTTGCCCTGCATTTAGACAGGCGTAAATCTGGACTAAGCGGCACGGCTGTGCGTTTACACTGGTGTGAATCTGGAGTGAGCCGCGGTGCCCTGCCTTGACGCTGGGATAAATCTGTAGCGAGCAGCCTTGCTGTGCTTTTACTCAGGTATAAATGAGAGCAAAATCTAGCTCGCTCAGATGGCCCAGCGATTGCTCTGTGTGGCATTTGGCACATAGGATTCGATGGTAATTTGCCTGCTTCTATCAAATAAAACGCTCCACACTGATGGGCTCCATCTCCAGCGTTACCCCACAACTCCTTGCACTTGCCTTTGAAAGGTGGGAGGCTTTGAGACCGTTGATTATGCTTCACATCCAAGTAGCCCCTAAGAGCCCATCGTCCCGGGTGAGGAACGAACACAGAGTGGGCCACAAGCCCTGCCCTGCCCTGGAGAGCTTGCAGTTTAAACGGACAAAGGGTGGGAGGGGAAACTGAGGCACAGAGCAGGGATGTGATTTGCGCATGGACACCCAGCCGGCCAGTGGCAGAGCCAGGAATCAAAAACCAGGGCCCCAGCCTAGCGCCCTGTCTCTGCACTACGCTCACAGAGGCCCCGCGATGGCGCAATGCAAGTATCACAACCGCTTCACTAATAAAATCAGACAGTCTTTCATCTGCTGAGATCCCTTCCTACCCTCCTCCCTACAAGGATAGGCCTTGCATTGGGTCTGTTTAGACCTTTCTTTGACTGGATTTTCCTTTTTAGTTAGCAGGGGGGAAGCCACTAATTAAAGATACAGCAGCTCACTGCCCATTTGGCGGCCACATTTGGAAGTATTTATTTTTTGTGCATCTGAAGTCAATGGGGGGGGGGGAGGGAGGAGGAATCAGCAATTGGTGGAAAGGGGAGGGGGGAATCAAAGGCTGCAATGGCATGCGCTCCCGACCTCAGATTGATTTTCCAACATGACATTAAAGACCTTTTTAAAATGAACGTAGCCAGAATGGCAAAGTCGGGGGAACTCGTCAACAGAGACGCCAGCAGCTGGGGTGGAAATAAATTATTCTCCCCCGTTTCCAGCCTTTGCTTCTTGCAAGTGTGTGACGGAGGGTCAGCGCTCAGAGATCTTGGCGTGCTCGCTGGGAGGTTGGGCTGTGTGAGGAGTGCACAATAGAGTCTGTTATAGGGCATGTTAGAAACTGAGATGGGCCTGCTACGGGAGGCAGCCTGGTCTTTTGATTAGAGAAGGGGGTGGGCTGCAGGGATTCCTGGGTTCTATTCCCAGCTCTGGGAGGGGAGAGGCAGTCACGGGGGTGTCTGGGAGTCAGGCCTGTTGGGTTCTATTGCCCACTCCAAAGGGACAAAGCATGATCTAGACGCCAGAGCAGAGGGGTGTCTGGGAGTCAGGACTGCCTGTTTCTGACACTGATGTGCTGTGTGAACCTGGGTGGAGTCACGGCCCTGCCTCGTGCCTCAGTTTCCCCATCCCTACAATAGGGGATGGCGAGCCTGCCTTTGAACACCTAAGATGAAAGGCAGTAAGGAAGCACCAGGTGTCATTGTTTGGAGCCTGCCTAGGGCTGATTTAGTGCTGTGCATTGAAACCAAGTGAAGCTTGTATTTAAGCTTTAAAAAAACAAAAAACCTTAATCACATAAAAGCCGATGGTTTAAAGCGAGCTTCGGCCTGAAATCAGGGGTGGGGGGAGGGGGTTTTGCAAGGCCCTAAGGAAGAAAAATGCAACAGAGAAGACCCTTGTGCAGCCCAAAGGAGTGAGGGAAAAAGCATGTCTAACCCACTGGGGAGAATGTGCTACAGAGCCCTCTCTGAGCCTAGTCCGCAGAGAAGATGTCTCCTATAGCCGGGGGATATGTCCTAGGTTTATCCCCCAGACCTGGGTTTGCCCCCCAGACTTTGCATAGGTCTATACACTCCACTTGTTCTCCCCCTGACTTTGCTGGATATAACGTACAATGGTCTCTGTGCTGACACAACCTTGCCCCAATCCTGCCTCCCCCAATCTTTCTGAAATGACACCCCAGCTGAGTAGCGGTGGCTCTTTAGCTCAGGCTTGCACTTTCAGGCTTGGAGGTCCCAAGACTTACACTATGATGGAACACCCCGTGTGCCCGGCTATGCAAAACCTCCCCCCGGACCATGTCAGTGCTTCTGGGGCCTCTGTTGTGCTGGGGATTCAGAGGGAGAATTCCTCATTTTCTGAGCTTGCAAGCAATGGTGTTGCCAACTCTGATGGGTTCAGGGATGTTTCTTAAGGCCCCATGGTTCTGATTAAAGAACAGAAAATGGTCACTGTTTTTGCAGAACAAAATGAAACTTTCCAGCTAACATTTTGACAGTTTTGACCCCCCTCCACAAAGGCACCATTTGGGGTTTCTCCCCCCTCTTTTCCAGCAGCAAAATGGGCAAAGGAGAAGGGGGAACCCCAAAAAACTAAAACGTTTTTGATTTTTGGTTTTTTGACCAAAAACAATGAGAAAATTTTGAACAGAATGAACATTGATGCTATCAGGAAAACAGCTGATTTTCCACTGGGAAATGTTTTTGAATGAAATAGTTGAAGCCATTCTCTTGCTGATGCAGCACGCAGCCCAGCCAGACATGCAAAGGGTAGAAGCTTGGTCCCTTTGTCGCTGTGGGTCAGCCTAGCCCATGCCACATTGACGCCTGCTGGGAAACTTGGAAACAAGCTTTACCGTAATATGGCTCTCTCCAGGCGTTTCCATAAAAACCTCTCACTCACTGCCTGATGTGGCAGTGAAAACACAATAGGGTGTTGAAATCAACACTGCCTGACATTCACGATATTTGGTGTTTCCCTGAAAGACCCAGGTCCTGGAGTCTTGTGACTATGTGAGAATTTCAGCTTGTGTTTTAAAGAAAATGGATGTTTTTAGGTCTCATGGCCGCAGAGGAAAACTGGAAAATACGATACCAGACAGCGCTAAGAGCCAGTAGGCAAATGAAAAACCCCTTCAAATGTATTATTGTTAAAATCTCATGAATTTGAAGCTGATCTCATGATTCGTAAAGGCAATCTCGTGACTTTTGGGGGACCTGACTCATCATTTTTGAACATTTGGGGTTGGTGAGTAAAACAGATGCAGAATCAGAGTCCAACAAATGACACACTCCCTAGCTGATCCCCCTCTCTCCAATTGTCCCAGATCCAAATACTCCCCGCCTTCGGCTGTGGGTAAACTGGGATCTGGGTTCTGATTGCCCCAACACCAGTGCATTTCTGGAGCAACTCCATTGACCTCAGCAGCACTTACATCGGCATCTATACTCCTCTCAGGACAGTGAAAAATCCACCTCCCTGCGAGACACCGCTAAGCCGACCTAACCCCCGGTGTAGACAGTCCTGGGTCAATGGAAGAATTCTTCTGTCAGCCCAGCTCATAGACTGACTCATAGACTATCAGGGTTGGAAGGGACCTCAGGAGATCATCTAGTCCAACCCCCTGCTCAAAGCAGGACCAATCCCCAATATTTTTTTGCCTCAGATCCCTAAATGGCCCCCTCAAGGATTGAACTCACAACCCTGGGTTTAGCAGGCCAATGCTCAAACCACTGAGCTATCCCTCCGCCCCCAAATACCATCTTCTGGGGAGGGGGATTAACTACACTCCCGCTGCTGCAGGGAGTGTCTACACCATGGCATTTTAAATGTAGACATGCCCTAATAGATTGGAAGCTTTTTGGAGCAGGAACCATGTTTTTATTTTGTGTGTGTGCTGCACAGTGGGGGTCCCAGGCGCTACCATAATACACCTAATAAATAATGTACAGCGCCTAGCACAATGGGGCTCCTAGGCACCATCGTAATATGCCTAATAAATAATGTACAGCACCTAGCGCAACTGGTCCATGACTGGGGTTCCTAGGTGCTACCGTAAGACACCTGATACATCATTTACAGGCTGTACATATTAATACATAATGTACAGCGTAATGAGGTCCTGATCCGTGATCAGGGCACTTAAGCACTACCGTAATATACCTAATAAATGTTAAGAGGCCAGGATCCAGTGGGTATCCCTTAAGCCAGCCCCTGGCCTGGACTCTGGATAATGCACCATGGGCAAGTCTGGATCCAAACTGTGAGGCTTGGCCTGAGATTCTCCCCAGATCTGTCCCATTGGCAAGATGCTGGGCAAAGGTCAAGCGACAACTTGTAAACAAAGGACAAAGCAGGTAGCAGGTTCTTTCGACTCTCCTCCTCCTTCCCCACCTGCTGATGGCAGGACACCCAGCAAACAGGTTCCTCTGAGGGCTTATCTGCTAATCAATTTGATCCTCCCTCTCCTGGCTCCCAGAGGCAGCCCTGGGGGAGGGGCAGGGCAGGGCCTGAGCGCTGAGCTCGATTTAACAATTTACCACGCACCTTCCTTCCTCCTTGTGCAGCGCACGGCCTCGTCCCCTCATGGGCGTGTACCCCGGTCAGGCCCGTACGCCTGTCGCTGCGCTGGATCCTGTCGTTTGGATCCACTCAGCGTTAGCCCAGCTTTTCTGCTTGGGAGATTTGCAAAACGATTGTACCTGCACCGGGATGGACTGGGGGTTGGAGCTGCAGGCCCTGGAATCAGACCCAAGGGCTGGTTTCACAGACATCTGGTTTTGTACTGCTATAACTGTGTCAGCTCGGGGCATGATTTTTATCAATATGGTTTTACCAGTACAACCCCTAGTGTGGACACAGCCATACTGGTATAAAGATGTCTTATAGTGGTATAGCTTATTCCCCTTTCTTTATAGGAATTATAGCTACTGGTATGAGCACATTTATACTGGTATAACTGTGTCTACGCTGGAGGGGCAGTCCCACTTTAACTAGGCTGATCTAAAGCAATCCAAACCTTCAGGGAAAGCAAACCCCGAGAATGCAGAAGATAAGGGTGTACATCAGCAAGGCCCAAGGACTGGAAGTTGAAGCTAGAAAAATTCACACTGGAAATCAGCTGTAAATTGTTAACAGGGAGGGCAGAGCTTCCTGAGGGATACGGTGGATTCCCCATCAGCTGGCCTTTTTTAAATCAGGGCTGGCTGGCTTTTTAAAAGTGCCACTTCAGCCACAGGCTATTGGGGTAGCTGAAGGGATCACGGAGTGAAATTCTATGGCCTGTGTTATCGAAGAGAGTCAGATTGGATGCTTGATTCAGCACCTTTCCATTCGGGCACTTTTGGGGTGGTGGGGGTGGAACAGTTGTGCTGGAACAGTGATAATTGGGATTTTCATAAGAGTCCTTTTAAAGTTTTATTTTTGTTGAAACCAAGCATTCCGGCACTTCTTTCTTTTTAGGACTTAAGCACTGGTAAGGATCTGACCTTAAAATCTATTCATATGAACATGAAGATGAACAGGTAGGAAAGACTATTTCACTAGGAGGGTGGTGAAGCACTGAAATGGATTACCTAGGGAGGTGGTGATCTCCATTCTTAGAAGTTTTTAAGGCCTGGCTTAACAAAGCCTTGGCTGGGATGATTTAGTTGGTGTTGGTCTTTCTTTGAGCAGGGGGTGGGACTAGATGACCTCCTGAGGTCTCTTCCAACCCTAATATTCTGTGATTCTATGATCTATGAATTCATTATAGACCAAATTATTTGCAGCAGAACTGAGAACCAAGTCAAAGCAAGGTCGTGGAGAGAAACAGACTCAGTTTTGCAAAGAAAACGGGCCTATTTCAGGGCTAGTGAAAACTGCCTCCCATACGAAAGTGCGCGTGAGCAGGGAAAGAGCAGAATGCAGATGCCCATCTAACTGAAAATGCAGAGAATATAAAGGCGGTTTCTTGGGGTGAGCAAGCCGCTGAGAACTGATTTGTCTGCAGTGCGTGAAGGCTGTTTCACTTCAATGCAAAGGAGCAAGGCATAAGGGGTTACATGGGTAATACATGTCGCAGGGTGCAAGCACACACGGTGTGGGCCAGTGGTTTGAGAATCAGGATGGAAAATAATGGGGGTTTTCAGGTCAGGAGCCAAAATGAAAAATTTTAAAAAGAAATCAGCTTGATGATTCAAACCAAAACTAAGTTTTTCACCAGTTTTTTGTTGAATCAAAAAATCAAAACCATTTCGTTCTGAATCAGCTGCAATGTTTCCAGGCAACTCGACATTTTTGTCGTTTTTTCGTTTCGTTTCGAGTCAACCGAAATGTTTAAATGAAATTTTGTATTTTGTATTTTGTATTTTGTTTTGATTCGGCCGGTTGGGGATGTTTTGCACCCTTTTGCGGGGGATATTTTTAGACTGACAACAAAATGCCGTTTGGAAGTAAAAAGTGGAAATAAAACATCTCCATTATTTTGGGGGGGAAATTCAGTTTTTCTTTTTCAACCACAACAAGTTATCAGATTTGACCTGAATTTGCCAATAATTTCGGAGCCCCCAAAATCTATTTTCCATCAAAAAAATGTCACCCGGCTCTAATCAGGACACCTGGGTTCTATTCCTGGTTTTGTCACTGGCCAGCCGCATGACTCTGGGCCTTCCCTCCATTGTAAGCTCTTTAGGCAGGGGCTGTCTCTTGCTCTGTGTCTGTGCAGCACCTGGGGCCCTGATATTGGTTAGCTGCCTGGAGGTGCTATCAGAATGGTAGTGATTGCTCTGGGAAGCCTGGATGTTGTGACTTGCTGTGTGAACGTGGGCAAGTCCCCCCTCTCTGTGCCTCACTTTCCCCCTCTGAAGAAGGAGCCTTGTGTATTTACCCAGTGCTTGGCTGAAAAGCCCAAGTTAAGAGCTGAGCAGCATCACAGGGGCAGATCAACCTGGCACTTGGCTTTCCAGAGGTATGGCCTGCCCTGTCTCTGCAGCAATGCCCCATGCTGTTCTGGAAGGTACGATAATCCACTCCTGAGGATAGGATGGGAGAATCCTGCACCCTCGGGCTGCTATTGTTGCGGGTGAAGACAAAGGCTCTGCAGGTGAGACAGGCCAGGACAGAAGGGGCCTGAAAAGAATGCATTCCTGCCTAACGAGGGGGAGGATCTGGGGAACAGCTGGACCCTGCCCAACAGGCTCATAAAGGTTTGGATGCGTCTACTCCTCAGTTAGAGACACTTCCATCAAGGAGGGCATGGACCTGCCAACAAGGCAGGCAGCCTTTGCAGAGGTTGGCTGGGGACGATTTGCTCTGCTGAATTTATAGCGGGATCTCCCCCCACCACCACCTCTGAAATGCAGCCACCTCTGGGGCAGGGCAAGTGTTGAACAGCAGCACATAAGCCTCACTACTCTGTGTTTCAGACAGGAAGTGAGCAAGGCTCATAGGGAGGCAGAATATTATTCACCAAAGGGCAATTTGTTCAGGATACCCAGGCCAGCTACAGCAGAAAGTGCCAGGGGATTTGGCCACGTCTTCTGTCTAAGAGACAGCACCTTACGCGGCTGAGGCTGGGGGGTCCAGCACGGAAGCAGTGCCTTCTGCTGTAGTCAAATCAGCAGCAGAACACAGCCACGTGGCTGCTGAACAGACTGGACTCCCGCTGCTGTTATGGGAGGCCAGGTAAGAGTAGTGGGAGGTAATCTATGGGCGCACAAGGTACATTAAACCCCTGCCAATCCTTACGGGTCTCCCAACCAACACCTGCCACAGGCCAGTCCTACTTAGCTTATGAGAGACCCAGTGTCCCATTACACAGCTGGAAGCACCTGCCTCATCCCCTGCCTGGGTAACCGTGGCCAGGCTTCACCCCTGGGCTTTGTACAATCAATCACCTGGTCGCCACAGTGACCTGGCTGCTGTTTGCCAGCTGCTTTCCCCACGGTCGCCTCCCCTCCTGAGGTACCGGGCAGCTACATGCAGACCCCTTTGGATTGCTGGGAGCAGTAAGACCTGGGGGTCATTAGTTGGCAGAGCCCCCAGAAGAGGAACATCCTGGGGGGCAGGGGGCAGCCGGGCAGCAGGATCAGCAGGGGGCAGCCCATTCCGGGCAGCCAGGGTGCCACTCACTAGCCCAGTAGCATCTCTCGTCCCTGTCACGCACGCCAAAGGGTTAACCTGGGAGCCCGCCCGGATTCCGGGTCCAAGGCAGCGCCTGCCTTCGGCCCATTCGAAGGCTTTGCGGTCGCCCGACCAAAGAGCGCGCGCGAGGGAGAAATGAAAGGGTTATAAATAAACACGCCATTTAGGCCTCAGCTGATTACAGGGCAGAGCCGGAGGCTGGCTGTGCAGGAAACTCGCTCTCTTATTTTAGTAGCTTGCGTTCTGGGTGACCCGGCTGCCGGGCCACGATTGAAGCCGATCACAGTTATTGGTGTATTTATATTGCGTTGCAAAGGGCGGGGCTCCAAGGGGGGGCCTTTGAAGCTGATGAAACTGAGGGTGAAAGTGCAAAGGAAGCGAGAGAGACCCTGCGAGCCCAGACAGCCGGCTCAGACTGGGGAATCCAGCCACCTGCCCCTGGATCTGTGGCCCATCACGCTAGGCAGTGAGCTAGGGGCCCTGGGTTCTGTTCCCTGCCTCTGATTAGTGACCCTGGGTGCATCAGAGAGGGCGAATTCCTCCCCCAGAGCCCTGGACTCACCTCCCTACCGGGCTGTAGGGGTTCTTTAATTAGTGTCTGTGGCACGCACAGCTCTGAGGCCAGGGTGTTGCTGTGCTAGGCTCTGTACAAAAGGCCGCCCCTGCCTTGCAACCTGTTTGTGGAAGTTGCAGACGCAACTCGGGTCCTTCCAGAACAGGAGAGTTTAATTCCCCACGCGCAAGGGTTGGAAATGCAGCGTTAAGGGGACATTAGCTGCATAACCTTAACTCTGCTTCTTTGAATGCTGCCCTTTGGGAGATCACAGCACCTCGCCCCTCCCTCAGTCCATAAGAACGGCCATAGTGGGTCAGACCAATGGTCCATCAACCCAGTATCATGTCTTCTGACAATGGGCAGTGCCAGGTGCTTCAGAGGGAATGATCAGAACAGGCAATCCCTGAGTGATCCACTCCCTGTCCTCCGCTCCCAGCTTCTGCCCGTTGGAGGTTTAAGGATACCCAGAGCTGTCCTCCATCAACTTATCTCATTCTTTTTTGAACCCCGTTATAGCTTTGGCCTTCACAACAACATCCCCTGGCAATGAGTTCTGCAGCGTGTCCAGTGGGCTCTCTGCCAACCAGCAGCAAATGAGTGGTGCAGGCAGGCGAGGAGCGATGACTCAGCCTCCTGGTGTGGGCACACGCTCCATGGCAGCTTGTATTAGGGACAGGGAGGAGGCTGAGCCCTTCCCAGACCCACCGGGCCTCCTGATGGGGGCAGAGCCGAGGCTGGGTGGCTCCGCTGGGCGGGATGGGTGGTCTTCGCTCCGCGCTTCCTGGTTGGCCAGGCTTTGGGAATGGAGCCGCGGAATTCGCCCGGGGAGCTGACGCACCGCCGCGGCCCTGGTTGAGAAGCACAGGCAGAAGGTTTGCCTGAGCGATTCACCCGCCCCCGCAGCCCTGGCAGAACCTGAGTTGACGACTCAGAAAGAAGCACCAGGAGTTTGGGTGCTTGGGGCCTGTTCCGAGCACTCAGAGAGGGGTGCAGCCAGCGGCAGAGTGGGGTGCTAAGGGCCAGGACACCTGGGTTCTATAGACAAGTCACTCCCTGAGATGCAATGGGGTTAGTCTCATCCCGCTGCTTCCCGGGGGGGCTTGTGAGATTTCACTCATAAAATTCTTTGATTTTAAGAATCCTTGCCTGGCGGGTTCTAGCTCAGGGATCCCCAGTGCGCACGTCCCTTCGGGAGCTATATGACAGGAGCTAAAAGCTTGTTTTAAATGGTGGGCCAAGTTCAACCTGGGAGCTTCGTTTTAAAGCAATTGGTGAGCTCTTTGGGGCAGGGACTTTTTGGTCTGTGTTTGTACAGCGCTTGGCTTGGTCGGCGACTGGCACTACCAGGCGCAGCCGCCCCCCCCCAACAAACAGACACTCAGCTTGGTGGCATGTATTTGTCCATCTGCCTGTAATGTGGCAACTCTTGAATGCCACATCTGATCAATTCCAGAATTTCTGGGGAAGTTCTAGGCGTCACCTGGCAGAAGAACACTGTTGATGGGCCAGGGTGGGAATCAGGAAACCAGAGGGGGATAAAATGGTGCCAGATTCTGGTTCCGGGCAGTCAGGTCTGGTGGTTGGAGCAGTGGTCAAAGCTAGATGTAGGGTTGGGAGCAGGCCGAGGGCAGCACTGAAACCAGGGTCTGGGGTCGGACTCTGGGTCAGAATCAAGGACAGAATCCACTGGCAAGTCAAGTCCGGATCGCAGTCTAGGTGCAGGCCAAGGGTTGGGGCCGGGTGATCAGAGGGGCCGGGGGTCAAGAGGTGGATGCAGGGCTGGAGCAAGATCAGAGCAGGGCATGGACCAGGCTGGAGCAAGGCTGGGGCGGGAACAGGAACCAGAAGCCTGGGGATCTGTTACACTACAGGGCAGCAGAGAGATTTCTGGACAGGTTGTGCTGTTGCCCAGACTGACTTACCACGCTGGCAGGGTCAGTGAAGTACCTGTGCTTGGGGATCACCTGACCCAGGCCCCATCGGCTGCTGCATGGTGCCTGAGGGCCGAGTCCTGGGGGGGGCTCTGTGGGAGGGATGAGTCGTGGCAGCAGAGTGAGCAGCCCTGGTCTGGCTGTGGGTTTGCCTCACAAACACATAGAGGGGACACACAGAGCCCCTGGCATGAGATTCGCACAGCCATCAGCTTCAGGCACCTCTGAAATCAGCTGCAGATCAAAGAACCGGTTGATGGCAGCTGTTAAAATCCTTCCAGCACAACACCCGTGGGAGGGTGGCACCCAGGGAGTTGGGGGGCGGGGCAGAAATGGAGGGAGGCAAGGTGGTGCATGCTATCGACCGAAGCAACGCGGTGTGCAGCCCCCTAGTAAACACCACTGCTGCTGATCAGTGGAAATACCCTGGCGTGCAGCACCAAACTGCCAGCCACAGAATGGGACCGGTGCAGAAAGAGGACAGGAGCTGAGATGGGGAGGTGGAGCCTTTGCAGCAATATTAGTGAAGAGGCCAATGATGCCAGCCGATCTCCTAAGGCACCAGCGGAGGATCAAACCCCCAGAGTTTTACACCCCCCACAAAAGCCCCACGCTGCGGAGCTAAGTTAACGCCGTTTGCTAGCTCAGTAGCAGGCTGTTGCACTTACTGGGGCCAAGCACTAGACGTGGCTTGAAAAAAACGATGGGAACATGTCACACACACCCCAGTCCCCACCCCCTCCATTTCAAGATTTTGACCCGTTCTGGAGTTGGTTGGGGCGGGGGAGGATTTTGTCATCAGGTCCCCCCCACACAAAATTTTGAAATTTAAAACCATCGCAATGGTGTCAGAATTTGGAAACCCATCGACCTGCTGCCATGGCGTGCGCATGCTGAGCCAGGGAGCCAACGTTGGGGGACAGCTGGTCCCATCCCGCATGGCCAGGTGCATTATGGGATGCACCTTCATTTCTTTTTGGCTCTGGAATTAGGAGCCCCTCCAATCTGTGACACTGATGGAGTGTGGTGAACCCCTCTGGTGTAGACGTTATAAACACCCAGGGCATCACCAGCTGCTCAGTTATGTCTGCCCTGCTCGGTCAATGAAGATGACTTGGTTCCATGGGGCAGTATCTTTATTGGACCAACCTCTGCTGATGAAAGAGACGAGCTTTCATGCTACACAGAGCTAATCGTGTTGGTTGTTGGTTGACCATGATTGGAAGCTAAATATTTTGGGGATAGTTCATGGGAGAAATGACATTGATGGGCAAATAAAATAGCTGGACCAACTGATGCTTGGATTGGATAAGAGCATAGATAGATAGATAGATAGATAGATAGATAGATAGATGTGCAAGAGGATAGTGAGATAGTCTCCTTAAACTTTGCTGCTGTGACCCAGCAGCTTCCAGTTCCTCTCATTGTCTCTCTATTACAGTGTTTCTGTAGCTTTAAAAGTTACAAAACAAAAGGAGGAACCTTCTGTCCCTGGTGAATTTCTTCCCCACTTGCCAGTGGCCCCATCCACTCGCCTGGCTTGGGGGTGGGAGCTGAGGACACGGCCCCGAGGGTCACGACTGGACAGAGAGGGCTGCGCCAGGTATACTTGGCAAATTAGATTTCTTGTGTAATCCAATTTGGAGCAGCCTGACGGGGCCGTGATTACCTGCACCTTCCAGTGTGCATCTCGGGGAGTCCCTGCGGGATGGCCCAGCCTCGGCTGCTTGGCCTTCCTTCCAGGCGTATGGATTTCATTCAGCTACGCGCCTTGGCTGGCTGCTCACTAGCTCGCCGTGGGCCTGTCTCATGGTGATTCAGCCCAGCCATGGCCTTTTCCTGTGCACGGGCCGTGACTGGTTCCTGTCTTCGTCAATCAAAAGTATCAGCTGGAAACAGTGGAACAGTCACTTAACAGGTAGCTTGTCCCACTATGATGCCGGCCAGCAGTTGGGCTGGCCCAATGGTTAGGGTGCTAGCCGTGGACTCAGGATATCGGGGTTCATTTCCCTGACCCATCACAGACTCCTTGTGTGACCTTGGGCAAGTCACTTAACCGCTCTGTGCCTCAGTTTCCCAGGATTATTATTATCTATTATTATTTCCCAGTACAACAAGGATTATTGCCCTGCCCTGCGCTTGGATACTGCAGTGATGGTGGCCAGATATGTATCTTACCTACACAGACAGCCAGGGATTGGGGAGCCAGGACTCCTGGGTTCTATTTCTGACTCTGCTACTAACTATGGTTCTTTGCAGGGAAGTCTAGGGATATATTCCTCACCCCAGCAAGGTGAACACAAAGGAAGGGCAAACGGGAAGCCATCGGAAAAAAATGCACATGATCTCTTCCTGGCTCTACCACGCACCTGCTGGGCAAGCATAAGCAGGTCACTTCCCCGCCCTGTGCCTCAGTTTCCCCACCCACTCTTGTCTGTTTCCAGTGTGAGCTTTGTGGGGCAGGGACTGTCACTGTGTATACATGTACAGCGCCTGGCACAATGGGGTCTCAGCTGGTGCTCCTGCGCTGCAAAGCGCCAGACCGCCTGTCCCCGCGGTGGGCATGGGAAGGTGCAGCGGAACCTGGCATTGACGAGTTAGCGGACAGGTGGCTGGACCAGACTGAGCTGCTTTAGAAGCTCTGGACTGGGTCACCCCACCAATTCATATGAAAGAGAGGGCCTGGAGGACAGTCACCCTTCCCTCAACTGGGTGAGCTGCTGGTACGTCGCCCCAGGCAGGAAGAGAAGGACACACACCCCCACTCCATTCTCCACACCTACGTGGAATCCCATAGCTTTTTCTTGGAGGCAACTCCTCTGCCTGTCCCCCAACTACGTCCCCCCACACCCTCCCACTCAAGAGCCCGGGCAGCCCAGGTTAGGGATTTCTCGGGGCGCTGTTTGAAGCCTGACGGGGGGGGAGGGGGGCGGGGAGTGAGGAGGATGCTGTCGGTTCAGCAGGACATCTGGATCTCATCGACCCACACAGCGCTCTGGGTGCCCCACCTGGAGCACCCACAGAGCCGGGACCTGCAACCACACACAGCCCGCAAGGGCCGGAGCTCTGTAGCCTTTGGCAGCAGGACGTGCTGACTCGGCCCCTCTCACGAGTCTGCAAAGAACCCGGGCTTTCTAAGGATGAGAAAAATGAGCCCAGATGGTGTATGTGAGTCTGGGGGACTGGCTAATTCAGTGGCAAGGCAGCCTGGGATTTGGGCTTTTCCCCTCTAGTGGGCACTTGGGTCCAGTGTGGCCCCAGATCGCAGGGACTGGCTGGCTCAGGGGTGCAGGGAATGGGACACGGGGCCTTTCCCCTCCAGGGAAAACTGGCTCCGATCTGGCCCCAGTGGCTCAAGCAGAGGTGTATTAAGATTTCTTGGGGCCCTGGTCCAGAGCAAGTGGGGGGGCCCCTCCCCACCCCTTCCGCCTCTGGTCCCGCCCCATTCCACTGGGGCTGCCGCGGGGAGCAAGAGCACCAGGTGCTGGGGCTTCCCCCACAGCCCAGTGGTTCTACCAGGGCTCCAGGTGGATTTTTTCTGGGGCCCCCCAATTGGCCAGGGCCCCTGGGCACGAGCCCCGTCAGCCCAGCGGCTAATCCGCCACTGGGCTCAAGGGGACAGGGAATGGGATATGGGGACTTTCCTCTCTAGGAAGTGCCAACTCTGACCTGGCCCCAAAGTGGGGGCACTGGCTGGATGTTGGGGGTGGAGAATAGGCTATGGGGCCTTTCCCCTCTAGGGAGTATTGACTCAGATCCGGCCCCAGGGCAAGGGGACTGGCAGGCTTGGGGGGTGGGGCAGGGGGGAATGGGATATGGGGCCTTTCCCCTCTAGATAAATCTGATTTACTGATCACATTTTTTTGTTTGTTTTATTACAATTTCTTTCCCACTTACTGAAATGTTGGTGGCTTCCGCCAACCCCGAGCCTGTAATTAACCAATTGCAGGGGCCTGTGCTTCTGAAATAAGGGTGTGTGTGTTAATTTTTGTCTTCTGTTTCCTTTTCCTTTTCCACCTGCCTTCCCTCCGTTTCCCGAGACGAGAAGGATCAGGCCCCTGCTCCCCGTGCCAGACTGGAGGCTGTTCGTTTTTGGCTTGTTTATTCACCTAACACAACACACATAGCTGGGGTGAGACTTTCATAGACTCAGGGGGAGCCAGGAGTGACCATTAGATCCCCTGGGCTAGTTCCTGTAGAGGGCTAACCCTGCCCAGAGCCCCACAGATCCAGCTGTAGTATCTAGGTCTTCCGTGTTGCCATGGCGTATGGTAGCGGGAGGGAGACCAGGACTCCTGGGTTCTATACCTGGTGCTGGATGGTCAAGAAGTGACAGCTGGGTGAATGCTGGTCTCTTTAACAGAGTGTACTTATAAGAGGTAGAGTGGTCTAGTGGGTAAGGCACTAGAATGGGATTTGTGGGACCCAGGTTCTATTCCTGGCTCTCCCACTCTCCTGCTGGGTAAGTCTCCGTGCCTCAGTTTCCCCGCTTAGTGTCTTCCTCACAAAACTCTCCTCCGTGTCACTGTGTTGAACATCACAGCTGCTCCAAACTGACCAGCCGGGCTGCACCTCAGACCCTCCAAACACCCATGAGCTCAAGGAGACTTGCCATCCTGAGGAGCGGAATACGCAGTTGTGACGGGGCAGGAGGAGGCCCGCACGCTAGCCAGCTCAGTGCCCCGTTTGCCATCAGAAAATGCTGATTCAGCTAAATCCAGAAGGTCCTCGCTTTGTCCACGTTTCGATGGCAAGTTATCATTCAGACAAGATCAAAGCGCATCCGCCTGGCTTCCAGATCATGGCCAAATGAAAATAAGATGACTAGAAGACGGCAGCACAAAGCACTCCAGCCATAGCAAACCGAAACGTCTCGCTAAGGGTGATGTTTTCCGCCTGTTCCTCGCATGGCGGGGTTTGGGTTTTTTTGAAATTTCAACCTTGGGACCAACGGGATTCGCGCACCGTCGGCTTTGCTGCGGTAAGGCTGTGCTGAGCATTGAGCCGCTCTGCTCTTCATGCTGTGGGTTTCCTGGACCTGGATGAGACCTGGTTCCCTGCCCAGGAACAGCCGGTTTTTATTGCCCCAGGCCGATGTCAGGGGTCCAGGTCCAGTCCAGGCGGCTTGTCACAAGAATTCATGATCAAAACCTGCCGCTTTCTAGTGCTGGGGCCACTGTTAGTGCCTGGAATAGCTCTTGTTCTAACCGCTAGGCCATGCTCCCCTCCTTGAGTTTGAAATAGAGCCCCAGAGTCCTGGCTCTCAGCTCTAACTCATTAGTCCCCACCACTCCCCTCTAAGAGCTGGGGATAGAACCCAGGAGTCCTGGCGCACCATGTCCTGCTCTAATCACTAGACAACACACCCGCCTAAATCTGGGAATAGAACCCAGGAGTCCTGGTGCACCATCTCCTGCTCTAACCACTAGCCCGCACACCCTTCTAAATCTGGGATTGGAACCGAGGAGTCCTGGTGCACCATCCCTGGCCATTAGACCACACACCCGCCAAGATCCAGGAACAGACCCCAGGACTCCTGCGAAATCTAGAAAATCTAATCTAAGGCAGCCACAGAGTTCCCACCCCTACCCCATACTCCCTTGGGTGTAACCCCCAGACCACTACCCCCCTTGGGGAAATGAAGATCTGACAGAGCTTCTTGCCGGCACACGCTCTTCCCCTTCAAAGGGGAAAATAAAATAAACCATGGAATCATTTCCATGTGTAGGAGCCGGGCTCTGTGCGGGGGGAGGGGGGGGCACTGGTTAGACAATCACTGTAAATGTAGGGTAGCGGGGCTGGGGGGGAAGCATTGAAGAAGTGATGGGTCTGACAGGGAACGTTTCGCCCAGGGACCAGGGGAGCTTTCAGCATGGAGAGAAAAAAGGGCAAGGAAAACAGAAAGTGCAATGAAAAATCCAGGGGGCTGCAAGTTCTGTGGTGGGGGAAGCTGCTGATGGGGGTTTGCAGGGACTGAGGGGTTGGAAGGGGGCTGCAGGATCTGTGGGGGGGCGGGGGGAGCTGCGCAGGATCTGTGGGGGCTGTAGGGTTTGTTGGGGGCTGTGTGATCTGAGGGGACAGGGTTGCAGGGCATGCAAGGGGCTCCAGGATCTGTGGGGGCTGGAGGATTTGTAGGGCACTCCAGGATCTGTGGGGGCTGGAGGGTTTGTAGCGGCTGCAGGACCTGTGGAGGGCCGGAAGGTTTGTAGGGGGCTGCAGGATTTGTGGGGGAAGAGGGTCTGATGTGTGTGTGGGGGGTGGGGGGAGCTTGGGCTGCATGTCTTTTCTTGCAGCAAAGTCCCGCTTTACACTCAGAGCCGCCATGTGGTCCCAGGGACCAGAAGCAATTGCGGAGCCAGGGTAGCCCAGCTTGGCCCAACCTGGAGAGTCTTGAACCCGGGTCTCCCGCAGCCCCGATGGCCATTCGGGGGTCTCTCTCTGTCTCTGGTTTGTCCTGGTTTGAAATCTCCCAGGTTTTCACAGGATGAGGGAATCGTTTCCCGCCCGCTCTGCTAACGAGTGTGTTTCCTCACAGCACAGAGATGCATCGCCTCGTTATCTCTGCCATGACGGAGACGTTTGTGCCCCGTGAATGCCACTTCAGACTCCATTGGCGTGAGCTTCCCTGCCGCAGTGCCCTGGCAAGACTGCAGGGCTGCGAGCTTCCCTGCAGCAGTGACACGGCAGGACTTCCTTGCTGAGAGCTTCCCCACAGCAGTGTCCTGAGCTATACCCCTCAATGCCCTTCCCTCTTTCTCTGTAAATAGGCCACAACGGAGGCGGGGGGGGGGGGGCATTGTCTGCTCTGCTCCAGCGGCTCCCCCTGGCTCTCCAGCGTGGGAGGAGGGAGCCATGTTGCACAGGAAAGCCACCTCTCCCAGGGATCCTTTTGACTCATCGCCTGCTAAACCACAGGCTGGGAATGGTGATGGCAGCGATTCCCTGCACTCCCCCTCCCCCCTCTCCAGGCACCGGCCTGCCCCCCACTTCATTACAGGGGCACCGTCCCCAGCCCAAACTCCACTGGGATCAGGCCCCCACGGCCTGAACTGCTGTCAGCATCCGATTCCAGGAAGGACACGCAGAGGCAATTCAGCCTGAGCCAGCCCCCCTCCCTTCCTCGGTCCCCCTACCCGCACAATGGGGATTAACAGCACCCCCCTCCCCATCCTTATCCTGTATCCTCCATCCCCCCCCCGCCCATCCCCCGTCCCCCATGTCGGCTTCCGAAAGCTTTTCCTGCTAAACTTTCCCCTGTTATTAATAGTTCGCCAACCACCATGACTCAGACTTACCCACTCTGCTCCCCAGGGCCCCTCGCCCAGCACAGAGCCCCCAGCATTAACCCTCTCTGCTCCCCTTTCTCTTCCCTTGGGGAAGGAAAACCCCTCCCCCCGGTGCCAGCTTAACCTGGATCGGCCCCCAGGCAGCGTGTTAACCCCGACTGGTCCAGGTCCCGCTTGGGCCAGAGGCGTGTTTAAGGTGGGGCTGGCTAACACCTTTCCTCACTGGATGCATTTCCCAGTGCAAGGCCCTACAGACGGACGGCCTGGTTCCCTCCCCCTGACCCACTCCCGGGGTCAGATCTGTGCAGCAAGGACCCAGGGGAGCAGCCCCCCGCTGCCGTAGGCACAGCACAGGGCTGCCCCAGGGCGGGGGGGCATGCTGGGTGGCAAACACCACAGTGACTGCCCCGCTGCCCCCCCCCCCCCAGTAATGCTGCTGGGGGCTCCTGGCTCTGCAGCTGGATGCATTGGGGTCTTGTTTTAATCTCTGTTGCCGGGAGCTTGGCTCGTTGCCTGCCCAATGCCTGGTATATTACGCCCAGAAAATGGGACTGTCAAGGGGGGAAGATCCTGGGAGAATCCAGCTTGATCTTTTCCCTCCCTTTCTTGCTTCCTTCCTTTCTCTCACAGACCCTGCTTGTTGCTCCCTCCCTTCCCCCCACCGCCTGTCTCAAGCCTCGGCCCCGGATGCTTCCTTTGTGGTCGGAGGGACTGAAATAACCCTCCCTTAATGGGTGTGTGGGTGCGGCACTGCGGCTCTCGCTAGCTCCTCCCGAAGCCCGTCTCGCCCTGTGCCAGCTGCCACGGGGCTCCAGACAGCTCAGCGGCGAGCAGCAGAGGGGACACCACAAGCATGCTGGGTGGGTGGGGGGGAATGTGTGAGCCACCCTCCCTTCACCCCAGGGGGAGGGATTCATGGATATGCAGCCAGCATAAAGGGCCCCCTCCCTGAGAATATCGGGGTGCAGTGGGGTTCCCCTACAGGCACCCCAGAGGCAGAAGGGGATGTGGCTGGGGTGTTCCTATACCCTTGCTCTTTTAGAGGCCTTGGGTACATCGATCCTTTTAATCTAAAATCTCATCCGGGCTGCTCTGCCAGGGGGTGTATCTAGGGTATGCTCTGCCGATGCCGGTGTCCTGCAGCTCTGCCGCCTGTTGGAGGAGAAAGTGGCACAGCGTCGGGGTGTTTTCCTACTGCAGCTGGTTTATTGACACTTTCTCCATCAGTCCTGGAGCAGAGGTGGTTACAAATGGCATGCAGGCAACCTCTTTCTGCCTGGCATCTTGGCCCAAACACCAGCGCCCGGGTCCCAGCGAGCATCTCAGCCTGCAAAATTGGCTTTCGTTTCATGGACCATGTGCTGCATCATAACAGGAGAGGACTCCATGTTTCTAAAACTAAACCAGCTCTTTATTAACAGAGCAATCTACAGAGGGTGCATTCCAGCCATGTGCACACAGACTAGCTTCCGGGTGCCACCTCTAAACCCTTCCCTCCTGCAAACTGGGCTGCTCCCTCTGAGTTCCAGGCAGGTTGATACAACTAAGGCAGGGAGCAAACTCTCCTGCTACTTGCTAGAGTACCTCATAAAGAAACTACATCACAAACAATGACAGCATTTCTTCCAAGACTGAACGCTGCTAAGAAAAAGATTTGTGTTATGGCGTCACCTGGTGACTCCTGATGGGACACGCCCATCACCCTCATATCTGGGCCCCCCGTCTCTCTTTTCACTGGCAAATCTTTCCAGAGCCCCCAGCCCCTCCCGTCCTGCCCAGAAACATTCACCCTGTCGTGCCAGGACTGTGATCCCTTCTGGCTGCTCTAAGCCCTGTGCCTTTCCATTTCCAAGAGCCCTGCCAGCTTGCAGGGGGAAGCCTCCTATCCCAGAGGAGAGGCACATGCCATGCTCTCTCCTGAAGTCCTTTCACCTTGGTCTGAAATAAAAGCCAAGGCTCTAGTTGCCCTTTGGGGATGGGACCCAGACCAGAGGGGAAGGATAGCCCCATGATTTGGGGCACTAGCACAGGCCATGGGAGAACCAAGATCAATTCTCCGCTCTCCCATGGGCTTCGTTGGCGCAAGTCACTCGGCCTCTCTGTGTCTGAGGTCCCTATCTGTAAAATGGGTATAATGAAGCTTCCTCCTCTCTCGTGTGGCGAGGATAAATGCATTACAAGCTTATGAAGCACTTTGAGATCTATTGATGAAAAAGCACTATAAGGAATAGTCTTTATTACGACCCCTAAGGCTGAGCCGGAGTCTAAAGCCACCTCTGGCCCTTTCGATCACTCATAGCAATGCAGGCCCAGCTCTCTTGCCCTCCCCTTTCCCCAGTTGCATCAGGGCCCCATTGCGCTAGGTGCTGTACATACACATGAAGAGGGACAGGCCCTACTCTAACCGCTTGCTGCCTAAAAGGACAGGAGGGGAACCACTGTGTGCAAGGCCAACAGTGGAAAAAGGAACAAAACCCGCCTCTTCCAAAGCATAGGCCAGAGACCTCACCACTAGCCCACGCTGCCTTTCTGCTGGCCTATGCACTCTCTGGCCCTTTCAAGGACAGTTTAGCCAGCCTTGGCTCAGCTCCTGTTCTAAAACCTCTGGCCCAGCTGCCTCCCTTCCGCTTTCTAATTAGGAGACAGAGACAGCTATATATATTTTTTTAGCTGTCCTAGTTTTGGGGGGTTTTTTTCTTCCCTTCATCCATGCAAATGCTAAAAATATGAGCAGCAGAGACCCGAGATTCCTCCCCGAAATACCACCAGTGCCTCCCCCGACATACAGCGCCCCCCCCTGCTCTGAAGAGGCCCCAGGAGCTACTTTGTATGCAGGACTGTCGCCCCCTAGTGGCTGGGCACTTAGAGGTGAAGACACGCTACAACTCGCCCATGCTCTTCGCAACTGTCCTTTGGCTCAAAGGAAGGGGGCAAAGGGGCAAAGAGTTGGATTCCAGCGCCCGAGGGGTGTGGGTCATTTGTCTAGTAAATTACAATAAGTTGTGCTGCACAGAGGCCCCAAGCGAGATCGGGGCACCAGCTGTTGCACGGACACAGAGTGAGAGACAGGCTAAACAAAGGGTGGGAGGGGAAACTGAGGCGCAAGGCAGGGACTTGCCCAAGGCCACCCAGCAGGTCAGTGGCAGAGCCAGGGATCGCACACACGTCTCCTTAGTGCTAGGAGGCTGCTCTACCCAGTGGACCATGCTGCCTCGGTAATTGGTTGAGAAGGGCAAAGCACATACCACGCTAGGCCCTGTACAAAGATACGGTCCATGCCCTAAAGAGGCGTCAGGCACAACAGCTGGATGGGCCAGGCTGGGGTGGGAGAGAAATGGGGTAAGAGGAGCACTGGGAGCACTGGCCTGTCACCCAATACTGGAATTTCCTACATGGAACTGGGGGTGTTCGCGGTGAGTCCAGCTGGGGGGTAGGGACAGGAGCCAATACCATGTGATATGAGCCGCCAATCCCAACCGCTACCTTTGGCAGCCCGCGCCAGCCTGGATTATTCTCAGCTAAGATCCTGGTTGCCAATTCAACATGGACGGAAAGTGCCTCAGCCCAGTGTGCCACTGGGAGCCTGCTCCTAGCCCCGGGGGGAGACGGGGTGGTGGGGCAGGGATCACGTCTCCTGGAGAGACTCAGATCAGCAGCAGAAGGGACTGGAATTTGAAACTGACCCAGCTTGGGTCCCGGTCCCAGCTGAGCAAGAGGCCTGCAGTCACCTGGGTGGGGAACAAATGGGATTTGGAAGCCGATGTGCCGGTGGAACTCACGGTTCACTGGGGTAAGCTGCAAACTCTGTGCAGCCCCAGAACAGAGCAGCCGCGCTGCGGGGGTGCTACATCAGTACCAACGTGCCCGGCACAGAGACTTCCCTTCGCAGGGCAGATAACGGATTGGGCCCTGGGAATCCTCAGCTCCTGCTGCAGCCTCCGGGCAAAGGAGGCAGGAAGTTGCAGTTCCGAGCCTGAGACAGCGGGCTTGGGATTAGGGGGAATTCACACCGGAAGGTAACAGCAGGGCCCTAGGGAGCACGGGAGGAGAGGGCCGGGGGATATGAGTAGCAGAGGGACTCTTTGAGTCCCCATGATGCCACGTGCAGCACAGACTCACAGTGAGAGATAGTCCCTGCCCCAGCTGAGATCGGGGCCCTGTGGTGCCAGGCGCTGCACAGACACAGTGAGAGACAGTCCCTGCCCCAGCTGAGATTGGGGCGCCATTGTGCCAGGCGCTGCACAAACACACAGTCCCTGTCCTGAAGAGCTCACAGTCCAAATAGACAAAGGGTGGGAGCAGAAACAGAGGAAGACTTGCCCAAGGTCAGCCAGGAGTTCAGTGGCAGAGCCAGGCATAGAACCCAGGTGTCCTGAGTCCCATCTAGTGCCCTGTCCTTTGGGCCACGCTGGTTTTCTATCAGAAAACTTCCCACCCACCACCCAGGCACCCCCCGACTGGGGACGCTCGGCGGAATGCCACAGAAATCACAAGCGGAAGGCCCAGGGGACTGAGAGTCTTGGCCTCCAGGCAGAGGCAGCTGGGTACCGACATTCACAGGGACGCGTGGCCGAAAGCGCACGCACGTACAGCAACATGCGAACATGCCGCAGTGCGCAGAGATGCTTGCCAGCCATCCAGGCAGACCGGCCCGCGTACACACACAGGCTCCTAGGTGCTGCCATCTGCCGGGCGCCGTTCACATGCAGCTTATGGGTACTACCACAGGCTGGGCGCTGCCATGTTCCTTCTTAACTGCAGGCACCAACACAGGCCTGTGGGCAGCTGGCTTTGGGGTTTCTTGGCTCACCGATCCTCCTGCCAGGCTATTCAGCCTGCCCATCGTTAGCTGGGCGAGTGCCCGCTGAGTCCTGGCAGACTTTGCTTTGGAGGCAGCCTCCCTGCCAGGCCACCCCTGCTCCCCTCTGACCGACTGTCTAATTACCTCATTACCCGGGGCCTTTGGCTAAAAGCGCAGGGCAGGGCGCCTCTCCACCCCTGTCTTGTTTTTCAGGCTGTGCGGTTACCACGTGGAATGGGCAAACCCCGCCTGGTCGTGCCACGTGAACCCAGCCAGCCAAAGGAGAGGCCTCACGGGGCTATTGCTGCCCCTGAAGCCCAGCTCGTTGGGCTCGCTCCCCAGCGGCAAGCCCAAGCATGGCCCCTGCGCTGGGCAGCCCTCCCTGTTGCCCCTGCTCCAACTGGCACTATCCTGGAGAGCGCTGGGCACTCTGCCGGGTCGGCAATGGAGCTCAACAGCCACTGGGAACAGGAGACTCTTCCCCCCAGCTGGGAACAACAGAGAATCCCCAGGCCACTGAGAGCAACTGGGAGGTGCCGGATGTGGAGCATTTTGAAAGTGGACCCCTAATTTTCAGGAGGGACCTCAATTGTGGGAGGGGAGCTGGGGGCGTCTCTAGAGATTGAAGTTCAGGCTGAGCTCAAAGATCAGAACAGAAATGGGCTCTGCTTTTCTATCTATCTATCTATCTTCGCACATGTTCCCCCGCTCCATCCATCTCTCTCCACACCCTCTATGTCCAGATACACCCTCCCTCCCTCCATCTCTCTCTCTCTCTCTCTCCATACAATCTATCTATCTATCTATCTATCTATCTATCTATCTATCCCCATCCACCCCATCTATCTATCTATCTATCTATCTATCTATCTATCTATCTATCTCCATACACATCCTCTACGTCCATATACACCCTCCATCTCTCTCTCTCTAGTGAACATCTCTCCCTCCATTTACAATGTGCCCATCACCCTGGTATCTCTGGGCCTGACTCAGTGCCCACCAAAGCCAACAGGAGCCTTCCATCGGTTCCCCCAGCTGGTAGGAGCCTGCGCAGCAGGGAGCGGAGGGCTGGGCCGACCTACCGGGGGCACGTTGCTGTTTCAGTCGAGCAGCTGGGCCGGCCCCCACCACGCTGGCCCTGCCACCACTCTGTGGCCCGGGCTTGGTTTAGATGAATCATCATTTCAAGTGAACACACAAACCATAATTAGGTTTGGAATATAAATATGGAAAGTTACGCTAATGTTACCGACCGATATAGCTTCCCGGCTCATTATCTGCACCCGGGCAGCTCCGCAGAGCTATTTTCTGAACAAAGAGCCTCACATTCCAGTTATTTAAATAAAGTCCAGGGAGATTTATGGGTTGTGGAGGCCTGGAGGTGGGGAGTGGGGGGGAGAATTGCTCTGCAAAGCCATTGTGTGTTGGGGGGGTGGGAGGGCACGGTTGGAACCTCGCTCTTCGCGAGATAGACAAGACAACTCATCTCCCAGCCCTGTCCGGAGGGTGCCACAGAGAACAGAAGCAGCAATTCTCCCCCTGTGGGAACCCAGCCACGCAGGGGGAAGAGCAGCGTCAAGTGATTAACCCTGAGACCAACCCAGGCCCTGTCCAGGGCGGCGTCAGGCTACTGGAGACCCGGGCAGTCCCCGCGTTCCGATCTGCTGGATGGTCTTTCACCATGGTCTCTGGTGAAACAAGGCCACGCCGCAGTGACGCGATCTCGCCCCTGTGACTGGCCGTGTCACAGGGCCGCTCTCTGCTGCGCCCTGGTGCCGTTAACACAATGGGGTGGGGGGTGACGCAAGAACAAAGTCCCCGTCAGGAGCGGCTCAGGCAGCTGGAAACGCTGCTCCTGACACGCACACCCCATGCCGTGTCTCCTCCCTTTGCAGACACTCGTGAACTCACCCCTGCAGCTCCAACCCCCCTCCAGCCCACTCTCCTTCTCCGCATGCTACGGATGGGAAAACCGAGTCACAGAGAGGCAATCAACCACCTGGCATCAGTTGTAAAACTGGGATTAGGACCGAGGGGCCCCCCAGTTCTAATCACACCTGGCCAGACTCAAAGCACTGCTCAGCATCCTGCAGGATCCTTCCCTGGAGCCAAGCGGCTTGAGGTCGGGGGAGCATGGGTCTGGTCCACAACTGCAGGGAGGCAATCCTCAAGTCTGATCAGATACGTCAGGAAAATTAAGGGCACTGCAGCTGTCCAAGTATGCCCTCTGCCCGCCAAGATATGGATTCCCTGCCCCATCAGGAATGACGCCCCCTGCTGGTTCCTTAATCATAACCTCACTGGCACTTCCCTTGTTTTATGCAGCTCTGTTGCTGGGGTTTTGTCTATCGATCCCTTTCCACTATCCCAGGCTCTTCACGCCTCCTGGTGCAGTCCTCAGCTCCACCCCCCCCAGGCAACCCAAATTAACATCATAAGAACATGAGAATGGCCAGACTGGGTCAGACCAAAGGTCCATGTAGCCCCGTATCCTGTCTTCTGACAATGGCCCATGCCAGGTGCCCCAGAGGGAATGAACAGAACAAGTAATTATCAAGTGATCCATCCCCTGTCGCTCATTCCCAGCTTCTGGCACACAGAGGCTAGGGACACCATCCCTGCCCATCCAGGGGCTGTTGGGTTAAATTGACCCAGCACAGCCAAGAGGCGGGGGGCTACCACGCTAGGTGGGCACAATGCCATCTGAGGGACACTGCATGTGTCTACCCAGAAGTGCAGAGGCCCAATCCTAGCGAGCTAGGACAAAGTGTGGAAAGAGTTTGTGGATTTTCAGATGGACGCACCGGAGCCATGAAAGCGAGCAACACTTTGGTGAAGATATTTGCAAACGTCTTCCCTTTCAACGGGAATGCAACTGATCTCTGAGCAGGGTTAGTCTCACGCAGTCCGGCACTGACATAACCATGCTGGGTTTAATTCAAACCGTTTTGGTATTTCACTGCAGGAGGGACTAAGCGACAGTGGAACAAGGCACTCTTATTCCGGAACAAGAGTGTGTCCACACATGGAGTTATTCCTGAATAGCTATTGGGTTTTAAATTCACACCCTCCCTTAATCCGAATTTACTTTCAAATGTAGACAAGCCCTTGTTTCAGATTCAGAGTACCTTAGACCTAGGCCATGTCTGGGGTGTGAAAAAACACACTCCTGATCGACATAAGTTTTACAGGCATAAGCGCTTGTGTACACAGCCCTATGTCGGCAGGACAGCTTCTCCCGCCAACATACCCATTGCTGCTGGTTTAGGTGGTTTTATTATGTTGCCAGGAGAGCTCTCTCCCGTCGGCATCGAGCAGCTTCACGAGTGGTTTTACAGTGGTGCAGGTGCATTGGTCCAGCTGTGCCACTGTAATTTCACTGGTGTAAACATGGCCCTCCCGTGGTGCCAATATAACTAAAGGTTTGATAACGAAACCTCTTCAGCTTTACATGTGTGGACAGTTAAACTGCTTTCAACCTACTTTGTATCAGTTTAGGAAATCAATTACAGGCCCAGGCTAAAACAATATAACCAGGTTGAGACCAATATGGGAGAGTCTATACAAAGAAAATTGCACCAGTTTAACTACACCGATTTAAATTAAACCAGAGCGGCTTCTGTGTGTAGACGAGCCCTTG
This sequence comes from Eretmochelys imbricata, assembly GCF_965152235.1. Classification (NCBI taxonomy): domain Eukaryota; kingdom Metazoa; phylum Chordata; order Testudines; family Cheloniidae; genus Eretmochelys; species Eretmochelys imbricata. Next base: position 15,010,295 of record NC_135591.1, on the reverse strand, counting down.
GGTCTTGTCTTGACTAGGAACAAGGTTGAGTTTAGATCAGGCTTAGATAAGCTAAACTCCACCGTTTTCCCTACACTTGGCAAACCTCTACACACAGTGTTTCTATCAGTAAAACTGTCACTTAGGGGTGGGATTTTTTTACCAATACAGTTATGCCAGTACAACCCCATGTGTGGACGCAGTTATACCAATTTAAAGGTGCCTGACACCAGTATAGCTTAGTCATCTTCCTGTAGGGGAATAGCTGTACAGTAACTCCTCACTTAACGTTGTAGTTCTGTTCCTGAAAAATGCAACTTTAAGCCAAACAATGTTAAGCGAATCCAATTTCCCCATAAGAATTAATGTAAATGAGGGAACTAGCAACTGGCTGAGCCCTCAGGGGTCAACTCATTGTTAATGTAGCCTCACACAGGAGGGAGGAATGGAGGGAGGGGAGACAGCATGGCAGACAGAGACACACACCGTGTGTGTGTGTGTGTGTGTGTGTGTGTGTGTGTGTGTGAAAGAGAGAGAGAGAGAGAGATGCACATTTCCCCTTTAAGTACGCTGACCCACTTTTAAGTACGCTGCCTTGTTAAGTTAATCAGCAAGCTGAGATGGTAGCTGCTGCCAGGAAGCTCCCTCCATCCTGAGCCCTGTCGTGTGTCCCCCTGCTCTATGGAGATGGGGTAAGCGGGGTGCAAGAGCAAGGGGGAGGGGGACACCCTGACATTAGCCCCCCCACCCCCCAGCCACAGCAAGCAGGAGGCTCAGGGAGCAGCTCCAAGGCAGAGGGCAGGAGCAGCACGTGGCAGTGAGGGCAGGAGCAGCTGAACTGCCTGGCAATTGGTAGCCTGCTGGGTGGCTGCTGCACGGGGAACTTAGGGGAGCGGGGAGCTGATGGGGGGCTGCCGGTCCACCCTGGTTCCAAGCCCCCACCAGCCTGCTGCAATGGGCCGCTCTTCCTGCAAGCAGTGGACAAAGCTGGTGGCTGCCAAAGACGTTAGAAGGGAGCATTGTGCAACTTTAAACAAGCCTGTTCCCTAATTGATCAGCAATGTAACAACGTTAACTGGGACAACTTTAAGTGAGGCGTTCCTGTACTGATAGAAGTCCATTTATACTCGTATAAGTGTATCCAGGGAGTTGGTGCCTCTTTCGCTATCCCAGAACAAAGCAGTACAATTTGTGTATATACACGAGGCCATTAGAAGGCCCCGACCCTGCCTCAGTGGCAGTAGTTTCTGAACTCAGAAGAGAGAGAAACTTGATTGTGAATGGCCAAAACCCAGACACGGGCATTGATTCTGGAAGTTTTGCCTTTGTAAAGAAGCTATTACAATGTCAAAATTAGTAAGAAATATTTTCCCCTCCCTGCGCTGAGACCTCAATTCACTTGATGGACAGATCACCTGGAAAACACATGAATGCCCCTGCAGCCCAGAGAGTCAGAGTCCGGGGGATCACATCCAGTACTAAGACTGGTTTCAGAGTAGCAGCCGTGTTAGTCTGTATCCACAAAAAGAACAGGAGTACTTGTGGCACCTTAGAGACTAACAAATTTATTAGGTGCCACAAGTACTCCTGTTCTTAGTACTAAGACCATGTTTATAAATAGTTCAGAAAGGGTTAATATATGATTCCTAGATCTATCCTAGGTATCCCCATCACCTTAGTATCTGACAGCTTCAAACCCTAAATGGATTTACCCTTCCGAACTCTCAGGGAAGCAGGGCAGGGCTATTATCCCTTGTATAGTTGGGGAAACTGAGGCCCAGAGAGACTTGTTTTTTCTGATGGGACTTGGGCCCCTAAATTGCTTAGGTACTTTTGAATATTGTGCCCTAAAGGACTTGCCTAAGGTCACTCCGAAGGTTGGTGGCAGTGCAAAGTCAGGTCTCCTGAGTACCACGAGTGTGCTAAGCACTGGCCCATCCTTCCTCTCTTAGAGGGACCGTGTGCCAGCAGCGGCTCTTCGCACAGCTGCAGAAGGTGCTGTACGTGGCTGGGTTGGCCCCGATAACAAACTGATTGACCATTTATCTATTAACCATTGATTAAACTCATGTCTAACGGACAAGTGACCCAAGGCTCAGTTGCACTTTGCACCAGTGTAAATGACAGGGAAAAGGTTAGGGCATCTGAGTATCAGTCCCAGGGCGGGTGGGGGTCACAGCTGTCCTAGCTCTGGTAGGCTGGACACCCAGCTTTGATTTGCACTGGGGAATTGGGGGTTCCAGGGAACGGTTCCATAGATTCTCCCGGTCTTTATTCGAAGGACTCAGACATGACAGGAGATAAACTCCAGTTAAAAAACAGGCCCCAATTTTAAACAGGGAAGGCGATTAACCATTGGAACCCCCTGTTCCTGAGGGAAGTGGTGGATCCTCCATCACTTGGAGGTGTCAAATCCAGACTGGCTGCCTTTGCGGAAGACGGTTTATTCAGACACAAGTTATTGGGCTCCCTTGTAGACGAGTGAAATTCTCTGGCCTGTGTAGAGGAGCTAATGGTCACTTCTGGCCTTCAAATCCATAAATCTATGAACTGACACATGGTTATAGTCGATAATTAATAATAAATACTAATAATACCTTGGTCTTATCTCGCCGTTTTCCTCAATAGATCTCAAAGCACTTTCCCACGAAGGGCAGCATCCTTATCCCAACTTTACAGATGGGTAAACTGAGGCTGAGAAGTCACTTGCCCCAGCGGTCAAACACAGAGAGGTCGTTCTGCAATGGAGCGGGAGGCTCTTTTGGCTCTGTGGAGGCTGGAGCTTTTTGACATATGCGCAGCCCCAGTCCACACACCAAACCGGAGCCAAGCAACCCCCTTCCTCCCCAGACTCCAACACAGAGGAGGGAGGCTGCGTGTAATTTTATTATTGGGTGCATCACAGGGAGAAGCAAATGCTCCTCCCAGATGCTACTTCTGAGCTGACAGCCCATGGGCGGGCTAGAGGGTTCTGATCCAGTGCGGCAAGAAAGCAAAGCAAAGCACGCAGGGCTACTCGGGCCTCAAGGGTCAGATCTGAAATAGAAGGGAGAGGAGATACCAGGCTGGAGGGGCCCACTGGGCTGGGTTGCAGGGAGCCTGTTTTCCCCATGGCACCTGATAACCCTGCCAGCCATTCTCCCCATTAGCATCAGAGCTTCCATCCCCTGAGTGAGAGCGAGAGAAAAGCCACTTGGCTCCCAGGTGCCAGGGACCAGGCTGGGCAGAGAGGGGGATGAAAGGGGATGGAAATCAGCCTGGGGAAAGAGAGGCTAGAGAGATAGGAGTGGGGGGAAGGAGGGAGTGGAGAATTAGAGGACAGAGGGAGAGGGAGGGGATGTGGGGTTCTCCAGCCTGGTGCCCCCTCGCTCTACAGGGCAGGAGGGGATGGGGACATTCTTCAGCCTGGCACCTCCTCAACCCCAGGACGGGGGCAGGGAGAGGGGGTTCTCCAGCCGGATCCCCCACATTCCCAGGGAAGCAGGGGAGTTCTCTGTTTGCGGCATGGAGGTTGGGGGGCGGTCAAGGGCCAGCACCCCTCACTCCCACCCCCGGAACGGCCCCGTGTCGCATTCCTCCTGCCCGGTCCCGACCCGACCGCACGCTGGGAATTGCTCCCATCAGACCAGGCTGCCGAAAGCCACATGAGAGACGGCACCAGGCTTCGCGGAGGCTCCGTGGGCTGGGCCAGCCCCCCCGCGCCAGCCCAGCCCCTCGCAGCCGTCATGTGGCAGCGATTGAGCTTGTGGTGGGAGCCCTCATCAAAGCCTTGGCTAGCAGCGCACAGGCCGCAGGAGGCCTGGCTGCACTCGGGGGGCCCCGGGCTGTGAGGGGCAGGCGTCTGCCTGGCCCCGGGCATCCAAGGGCCCGCGGCTCCCGGTGGGGGGCAGGCCACAGGCACCCCGGGCGGGCCCAGCACAGGGCGACCGCCCCAGGAGCCGGCGCTGAATGGGGCGGGGGGTTCAGCCGGCCCTGGGGTCTCCTGAGCCCCCCAGCCCTGCCAGCGGCAGGGTGGGGGCCCTGGGTGGGGATCCGCCAGCCCCCAAAGCTATTAGGGGGTGGGAGAGGAGAGAGCCGGCAGGGGCGCCATCGGTTTCACCATGGGTCCTGGATTCAGCGTGGTGTAGCCGGAGAGGCAGCCGTGCTGGGAATCAACCCAAGGTGGCCTCCCAGCACGCTGTGCCCCCACCCCCAATACCCATCCCTAGCACCCCATCCCCCTCCTCTATCCCCAGCACCCTCCCCAACTCCACCTCGCACCTCACCCCCCCTCGTCCATCTGCAGCCCCCTTGGGGAATGCTGCCCCCTCACCACCAGCAGCCCTGTGGCTCCAGTCGGGGGGGCTGGGGGTGAAGGGACTTCAGCCGAGGGACTTCCCTGGCCAGGGGAGCAGAAGGAGCTGAGGACAGGCCTCAAGGCAGGAATCGGCCTCGGGCTGTGAGCTGGCGGCTGGGCTTCACCAGCCCCGGCCCGGCTGCTTGCCGGTGCCCTGGCTCACGAGGGGCGAGGGAGAAGGGAGGTGAGACAACGTGCAACACACGCTGCACACCCGTGATCACGCTGCACCGCTGCCATCGCACACCTGCCCAGACCACGCTCGCACACACGTGCACTACACACCCCGACCACACACGCTCACGCACGGGCGAGCGCTGGGAGCCTGCGGCTCAGCCGGGGGAAATGGGCGTAGATCCCCTGACGGCCACACGGCTACTCAGATCGTCACCCGCTGCGGGGCCGGCCCTGCACCTCAAGCGTGTAAATCGACACTGTCACACGGGGATGCGTGTGCACAGCCCTCCCTGCTGCCCCCCACGCTGGACCCTCGCCGGGCAATACACAGACCCGCCTGCTGGTGGCCTTTGTGGCTACCCCGGGGCTGCTCCCCATGCCACTGGGCTGGGCCATCACTGGGCAGAACTCAGCCCCTCCGGCGCCTCCTGCAATCTGAGCAAGAGACGACTCCCCATTCGCAAGCCAGCTGGGGCTTGACACACAGTTGGGCAGGTCTGATCCCCGCCCAGGAGAGGGCAGCAGTGCACGCTTGCTAGCCAGCGGTTAATGGGGATTTCCCCATATGTCAGAGCAGCCCCCCCCCCCTGCCCACGGGGCTGCTCATGTCATTGGGAACCAACCCCCCCCGCCCCCCTCGGAGCCGAGTGTGAGTCACCCCATCAGCCTCCCCCCCGGCCAAGATCCCCCCCCTTCCTGCTCACCCCGGGCAGTGTTGGTGTTCAGCACATGCCAGGGGGTGTCTGGGTTTGATGGGCTTTGCTGATATTGTAGCTGGTGTCAGAGGCAGGGGAAGACAGGCAATGACTCCGGCTCGCACTTGGCTTGGGCATTAATTCCTTTTCGGATGTCGCTCCCTTGGCATTTCGCCCCACCTCTGATTGGCTCTGGGAGTGCCATCTCAGCAGTGCCCAGCTGCTGTGAGCTTCCTCTCAGCAGCTCCCTGGCAGTGACAGCTGGGGCCCCAGTGCTGCGAGCTTCCTCACAGCAGTGCCCTGATAGTGCCCAGCAAGCATTTCAGTGCTGTGCGCTTCCATGCAGCAGTGCCCTGTCCATGCCCAGCTGGGACCCTGGCACTGTAAGCTTCCCCAAAGCAATGCCCTGATAGTGCCCAGTCAGCATTCCAGTGCTGTGAGCTTCCCCCAGGAGTGTCCTGTCAGTACCCAGCCAGGATCCCAGTGCTACGAGCTTCATCCTAGCAGTGCCCTGATACTATCCGGCCAGCACTCCAGTGCTGTGAGCTTCCCCCCAGCAGTGCCCTCCCTGCAGGCGTCCAGGCATGACTCCTGCACTGTTAGCATCTCTGCAGCAACGCCCTCGCAGTACCAAGGCAGGGAGCCCAAACGAAATATTCACAGTTTACACGAGTCCCAAGATGATTTCCTAACTCCTGGTTCCACAGAGCCCCCCGGGATGTGGGAGAGCAACTGGGAGCTATCAGCCTCTCACCCCAGCTCTGGGATGACGATGCTGTGGAGGACTCAGCCGGGAATCCAGAAGGTCGGATTCAGAGGGGGGCAGAGGAGAGAGAACCTAACAGGTTACCTATAAAACCCCTGACCCTTTGGTGCCAGTGGAAATACGATCCCATCAGGAAGCAGGGCAGTTCAGGACCTCTGGGCTCTATTCCCAGCTCTGAGTGACTCTGGGCAGGTCCCTTCCTCTCTCTCGCCCTGTCTCCCCTCCCACCCTTTGCCTAGTTAGACAGGGAGCTCTTTAAGGCAAGGCCTGTCTGTACGTACAGCTCCCAGCACCCAGCACAAAGGAGGCCTTGACTAATACACAGCCCCAGATGGACCACTAGGTGTCAGCGCCTCACCATAGGACGGCAGTGCAGCGGGGCACAGACCCAGCCATCCAGGGGAAGAGGGAATTTTCAGGGAATTCAGTGGAGGTCAGGATCAGGATGCCCACCCCAGAAAGTCACTGTGGGGCAGATGGGGTGGGGGCAGAGCACTGTGGCTGTCGGGCCCCCTCATCCTGAGTCTGAAAGTACTGCCCCAGAGGTGGGGGGAGCTAGAAATGCTCCGATCCCTCCTCTTCCAGGGGCTGGATCTGGATTTCCTGGGCCAGGGCACATCAGGGGTTAAAAACCTGAGGCTATAGGTGAGCTCTGTTGGGGTCGGTCCTGCTTGGAGCAGGGGATTTGGACTAGATGACCCCCTGAGGTCTCTTCCAACCCTGATCTTCTATGACTCTGTGCCAAAGCTAAAGAGGCTCCCACATTTCCTGAGCTGCCCACAGGCCAGATCCATGGCCTCCCAGCCCACAGCACAGGGGGCATTTTGGTACTCCAGCCCCCCCATACTATTCCATGGCTGCTGCGTGGCCTGCTGACTGCCTCCAGGACTGCCCCAACTTGCGCTGTTGGTAGATCTAGCCCAGGCTGTGGGGACAGGTGAGGCAAGCCCTGTTCTTGGGCCTGGACCTCGCCCCAGCTCTGGGATGAACTGGCGGGTAAGCCCGAAGTATCCCAGCAGTGGCAGCTGGAGACAGGCTTCCTCTTTGCGTCTAGCTGACTTCCAGCTATTACTCAGCATCACCATGGACGGCTGCCCCGTTCCGCCCCAGAGGTGGCTGCATCCGCTTGCCGGAGGACCTGGGTATTCCTCAGGGTTTGGCCCCCTCTGTCCTCCCCTTGCAGAATCCCCACCCCAGCACTGGGCGTTTGTGCAGGAAAGGACGTGTACGGATTGTGGGGGCCGTGTGCCGCTCTGTGTGTCCAGGCATGTCTGGTAGAGTTTGTGTAAATGAACTGGCATCAGGGCTGTTGGTGGGATCATGAGTGGGGCCACATGGGTCTGTGTTGGGGGGCTGTGGGAGTGTTGTAGGTGTTGTGGGATATCTATGTGTTGTGGTATGTTTGTGTGATGCAGGGGTTCCAGGGGGGTATAATGCTGGGGTTATGGTATGTTGTGTATTTATGACACAGGGGATGTGGGGAGAGGTGTAGGGGTGTGTGATCCAGGAGTTATGGTGTGTTGTGCATTGTGGTGTGTGATGCAGGGGTTGTGGTGTGTGGGAAGGTGATGGGGGGGCTATGGTATGTTGTGTGTTGTGGTGTTTGTATGATGCAGGAGTTGTGGGGGCTGGGGGAAGTGTGTTGCAGGAGTTGTGGTGTTTGTGTGATGCAGGGGTTATGATATGCTGTGTGTTGTGTGTGTGATGCAGAGGTTGTGAGGTGTTTGTGTGGCAAGGGTGTTGCAGGGGTTGTTGGGTGCTTTAGTGTGTGTGTGAAGTAGAGGTTATGGAGTGTGTGATGCAGGGGTTGTGATGTTTTGTTATGGAGTGTGTGATGCAGGGGTTGTGATGTTTTGTGGGGGAGAAGTGTTTTACAGGAGTTGTGTGTTGTGGTGTGTTTGCTGCAGAGGTTGAGGGTGTGCATAGGAGTGTTTCAGGGGGTATGTTGTGTCGCAAGTTGTGGTAAGTGTGTGACACAGAGGCTGGGGGTCTGGAGTGGTATGTTGCAGGGGTGTGGTGTGTGTGTGGAAAGTCTGTTGCAGTTGTGTGAGTGTCTGTTGTGTGGTGCGTGTGAGTGTAATGCAGGGGATGTGGAGTGTGATACATGTGGCATGGTGTGCTGTTTTGTGTTGTGGTGTGTATGATGCAGGGATTGCAGGGGATATATTGCAGGGGATGTGGTGCGGTGTGTGGGGGAAGTGAGCTGCAGGGCATTGTGTTGTGGTGCGTGCGTGATGTAGGGATTGTGGGGTGTAGGGAGGGGAAGTGTGTTGCAGGGGTTGTTTTGTTTTGGTGTGTGTGTGTGATGCGGGGGTGTGGGGTGTAATGCATGGTGTGTTGTGGGGTATGTGTGATGTAGGGGATGTTGGGTATGTGTGTGGGAAGTATGCTCCAGGGAATGTTGTGTTGTGGGAGGGTGATGCAGGGGTTGTGAGGTGTGGGGTTGTTGCAGGAGGTGTGTTGTGGTGGGGGTGTAATGCAGGTGAAGTGTGGATGTTGCAGAGGGGGTGTTGTGTTGTGATGTGGGGGTGTGATGCAGGGGATGTGGGGTGCATATTGCAGGGGTGTTGTGTTGTGGGGTGTGTTGTAGACGGTGTGGGTGTGTGGTGGGGGTGTTGTGTGGCGGGGGTGTGATGCAGGGGTCATGGGGTGTGTGCAGGCAGTGAGTTGTGTTGTCGGGGGCAATAGAGGGATCATGGTGTGTGTGTTGCAGGCCGTGAGTTGTGTTATGTTGTGGGAGTGTGATACAGGGATAGTGGGGGCAGGGGTTTGAAGCCAGTGTATTGTGTTGTGGGGGTTATACAGAGGTCGTGGGGTGTGTGTTGCAGGCAGTGAATTGTGTTATGTCGTGGGGTTGTGATTCAGGTGGGGGGGGTTGCAGGCAGTGAGCTGTGTCGTGTTGCAGGCAGTGTGTTGTGTCGTGTTGCAGGGTGTGTGTTGCAGGCAGTGAGCTGTGTCGTGTTGCAGGGTGTGTGATACAGGCGATGTGTTGTGTTGGGGGGGCGACGCAGGGGCTGGGGGGGCTGTTTCCCCACGCGGGGCGGGGGCGGCTCTGGCACACCCTGGAGCTGCATTTCTGTGGTTCCCAACCGCCATGGCAGGGAGCCCCGTGGGCAGCCCGGCGGCGCTCGCTCTGCCCGCTGCTATTCCAGTGTGGCCGGCTCCATTGGCCTGGGCAGCACAGATCTGGGGCAGCAACCCGCCACCCCCAGGCTCGGCTGCCCCCAGGCTAAGCCCCTCTCCCTGCCAGACCATGGCAGCCAGACACTCTCTCTGGGCGGGGTGCTAAGCACCCAGCACTCAACAGCTCCCTGGGGAGCGATGGAGACTCCCCACACCCACCCCCACTGAGAAAAATGGCAACTGCTGGTGGTGGGAAGCTCACAGCACTCAAGGTCCAGGTAGGCACTGGCAGGACACTGCTGGGGGAAGCTCACAGCACTGAGGTCCCAGGTGGGCAGTTGCCCTGCATTACTGGGATCCAGTAGGGATTGGCAGTGCCCGCTCTGGCGGAGTGGCAGAAGAGAGCACAGCAGCCCAAGAAGAGCAGCAGATGGGAAGCAGGGAGTCAGGAGGGGGTGGAGATAAAAGCCCCGCCTGGCACAATCACTGCCGACCCCGAGCTGCTTTCCAGACCGCACATACGGGACCACTGGGCTGCACCCACCACTGACATGCCACCACCTCTAGGGTGGGGCACAGCAGTTGCTTCACACCAGCATACACAAGACTTTTCAGTAGGAGGTGACGAAGACTTCAGGGGCAGAGTCCTCCCTCCTGGGGCAACTGGGAGGCCGTTCAGACTGGTACTCAGGGGCAGTTGGGCCCCAACCTGGAAGAGCAGCCCCCATGGTGACTTGCAGGGGCACAGGTCCCCTAGGGCCCCCCATCCTTCCTCTAGGGCGACAGTGACTTAGGCCAGCTCTCTCTTATGGAGGAGGAAGGCGTTACCCAGGCTGGCCCTGGGTCTGGGCCCTTGGATCCCCTGCCCTGTCCTTGCAGAAGGTGCCCACTGGCCATTAATGATCCTGAGCCTCCACATTGCGTCTTGGGCATAGTCCGGACTCAGAGAGGAGAGCACCCTCTGCTGCCCCCCCCCACAGCGCCCCCTAGAGCTGCCCTGGAGCTGGCACTGACAGAGGGGAGAGCGCCCCCTACTGAGCTCCCTGCAGCACCTCCCTATTCCTTGGGAGACTCCCAGCCTAGCGGCAGCCCTCCCCTCAGCCCCCAACCCTGATGAGCGTAAGGACCCTGTAGACTGAGAGCCCGACTCCACCCGCGCAGCGTCAGGTGATGAGCAGCAGGAGAAGGGGAGGGAACTTCAAGGGCGAAAGGAGGACAGAGATTGGAGAGATTCGGGCCGGCTGCAGAGGAGAAGGCTCCTGTGCCGGGGTGGGGGCAAGAGGGTTGTGTGGAGGGGCAGGGAGGGAAGGGAGGAGAGAGAGGAAGTCTGGGAGGGAGGTTTGGGCTGGTGGGGTTGGGGCCAGCGCCAGGGCTGGGGGATGGGTGTGTGCTTCTCTAGGCTTGAGAGCAGCCTGTCACCATCACCATGGCTTTGTGGGCAGGACTGGGGCTATCAGTCTGTCCATGTCTCTCTCCTATTTCCTTGGCATCGGCTGCTCCTCCAGTGGCTATGACTCTCTGGCGCTGATTCCTGTATAAACCCCCCCTGAATGGTTTGTGATCCGGTTGCCTGAGAGAGGCATCTCGCCCCCCCACCAGCCGCCCCTGGGACCCCCAAACAGGCCCTAGACTAGCCATCTGGGGCCGAGAGCTGGCTCTGTGCCTGGCATAGGAGACCCCCAGCAATGAAGGGAGTGCTCAGAGCTGCTGCCTAGGGGCTGCAGAAAGGCCAATTGGTGAATCGGACCTGGGGCTCCCTCCTGCAGGCTTTACACCATGTGATTCCTTTAACAGAGCTCCTCCCAGTCAGCACCAGTGTGAGACCAGAGCCCAGCGCACCGAATCCTGCTGGAGGCGGGCCGGATCTTCAGGAGCCTGCCTGGGGGCGGAGTGGGGCTGGCGCTCCAGCCGTGCCTCTGGGGACCAGCCTGCTCTGCTGTGGCTGTCTGACATCGGTGCTCAGAGGCCTGACCGACCCGACTCGTCTGCCAGGTCTTCCAGTTCTGAGCCACAGTGCTCCCCCTTACCTCAGGACGCCGATGGGAGCTGGCAAGCCGCTTGCGGAGGTATGGGCCAACCCAGGCTTGCCCTTGTTCAACCACCTGGTTTTTAGCCCACCAGCCACACCTGTTTCCTCATGACACCCACTGTGACTGGGGCTGCCATTCCAGGACGGGACAGCAGAGTCCCTGTGGCGGGAAATCTGGGGCTCAAGCCCAACCAGTTCCTCGTCACAGACCCTCCCGCTCGCCCGCCCGCCCGGCTTCGACCTGCCCCGGCGGCAGTGGGCCCTTCTCAACCGACTCCGGAGTGGGCCAGGCCTCTGCGCAGCCAACCTGCCCTGAGACAGTCCAAGCTGCAGCTGCGGCGCCGATCAAACAATGTTCCGCGTTGTCGAGACGGGCCCACACCACTAACCAAATTCCGCGGCGGCCTCCGACAGCAACACTTGGCTACTGAGGTCGCTACTGCAAATGCTAAATAAATAGCAGCCCAAAGTCTCCCTTACACTAGGGCTCCGACACTGGGCCTTCAGTTGGTGGGTTTGTAAGATCTCCCCCCCTGGGCTAAGTGATACCAGGGTGTGAATGAAAATCACCCTTTGTGTCGGTCAGAGTCTCAGGGCCCTGCCCGTAGCATCCCTCCCAAGAGAGACCAAGGGTCAGGGGACAGTAGCTAGCTGGGGTGTATCTCCACTTCTCTTCCTCCCAAGAAGGAGATAACCCAGTGATGCTTAACATCCTCCCCTTGGGGACCCCCCCGCCCTGCCATTTAGCAATGCAGATGCTGCTGCTGTTTGCAACCCAGCTGCCGTCCAGGGGTCTCACTCGGGGTACAGTGCGATCGGGGGCATGATTGCAGCCCATGTGGAGATGTACCCCAGCTAGCTTTGGTCTAAGCCGACTCCTGTAAGAAGAGCGGCGAAGCTGCAGCAGCCCAGCTGGTGCCCACTCAAGTCTGCACCCAGGGTCCCAGGTTAGCGTTATGGGCTACGTGTGCAGCAAGCCCACCTCCTGACTGCGGGGTAGAGAGACACAGATGACCCACGATGTCAGCTCTGGGCGGGCTCAGAGTCAGCACAAGGCCAAGGAAGTTCTGAAACGCCCAGAGCTTGGCTCCGCGCGGGCTGCCGGCTCCCCGGCTCATCCGTCCCATGCTTGGCTTGGGAACATCAGCCAAACCCTTGCCCGGCCTCCTCCTCTTTTGGTTGTCGCTGCTCTTGTGCTGACGCCGGAGGCTCGGCTTTTTCCAGCACTGCGGTCCCCCAGCAAGCGGGGAAGGCCAGGGTTCCCAGGCCGCAGGCTGACGGCAGCGTGTGGTGCTTGGGGCTCCAGAGCAGGCCAGGCCCCGGCCGCGCCCCTCGCTCCTGGAACAATTTCCGATTGGGTTGCTTGAGTAAATCCACCAAGAGTGGCCACTTCCTGGAACGTTCTCCTGTATCCGAAACCACAGGAGAGGGACCCCGTCGCCAAAGGGAGCGAGAATGTGATCAAACCCAGATGGGGACCGGGGCAGGGAGGAGGGAGCTACACACCCACTCACCCCACTCCCAGAGGCGTGCACACATACACACACACCCCCTCCCCCCACATCACAGGCGTTCACATGCACAAACACACACGCTCACACAAACACACACACATACAAACAGAGACACCCATGTGCAGACACTCCCACATGCTCATATCCAGCCACATACACACAAAGAGAGATACGTTCCCCCTCTTGTAGCACACACACAGAGTCTGTCGCACACATTCACACATGGTGGTGCACGTGGACAATGATCCAACACACAGAGGATCTGGCCCATCATTGGCGTTTCTTGCTATGGACACAGTTTGTTCTAGGTTTTGCCTCTTACCGGGGCAGGAGGAGGTTCTGGATGGGGAGGGAGAGGGAGAGGGAGAGGGGAGATGGTGAAACCAGCCTAGTCAGTTTCACTCCTGGGTCCTGATTCTGCTTTTACACAGTATAAACCAAGGTGCAGATCCTTGGCTCCACTCCGTTGAAGTCACGGCAAAACTCCCACAGACTTCGCTGGAGCCAGCCTGGTGTGAATCCAGAGACGACACAGACAAACACACACACAGAGGGGACACACACTCACACAGGCGGTTTCACTTTCCTCTTCCCGTGCACTAATCCAGGCCAATCTGAAACAGAGGAAATAGAGAATTCCCGCCCCATAGACCAGGCCTTCCAGCTTCTCAGTGAGATTCGTTGAAATTCAGAAATTCATGCCTTTTGCCTCGTTCTGTGCTTCCCAGTAATGTGAATGGCTGGTGCCAGGAGGCAGCCTAGATGGCTGTTCCTATGGCAATAGGCCCATTTGATTCATGTCCACATGGGGCTTCTCAGTGTTTCTGTGCTGCAACCATTGGCCATGTGGAGCTCCACTTCAACAATAAGGCTACAACTCAGATACCTGTTCCGTTACATGGGCTTCTTCCTCCTGGGCCAGTGGAGAATCCCCATTAGGTGTTAGCATCATAGAGCCTATGACACACAGTTGAACAGCTCTGACTCTAGTGGTTAGAGCAGAGGAATTGGAATCAAGATGACTGGGTTCTGTTCTCAGTTCCTGGAGAGGAGAGGGGCCTAGTGGTCAGAGCAGGGGTGGGCTGGAAGTCAGGACTCCGGAGTTCTGTTCTCAGCTCTGGGAGAAGAGGGGGGGTCTACTGGGTTAAAGCAGGAATGACTGGGTGTCAGGACTCCTGGGTTCTCTTCCCAGCACAGTCAGGGGGATGGGCTCTAGTTGTCCAAGTCAAATGGGAGTCAGGACTCCTGGGTTCTATCCTTGCCTTTGTCAGTGATTTGCTACGTTGCCTTGAGCAAGTCACATGTAGAAAGGGGGTGATGACACCCATCTGCCAGGGGCCATGGGCTGCAGTCATTTCTGAGAGGTTTCAGAGTAGCAGCCATGTTAGTCTCTATTCACAAAAAGAAAAGGAGTACTAGTGGCACCTTAGAGACTAACCAATTTATTTGAGCATAAGCTTTCGTGGGCTACAGATGCATCCAATGAAGTGAGCTGTAGCTCACGAAAGCTTATGCTCAAATAAATTGGTTAGTCTCTAAGGTGCCACTAGTCCTCCTTTTCTTTTTGCGTCATTTCTGAGTTTGCATTGCTCCCTGGGGCTGCCCTGCTGCAGTGTCTGAGCAAATTGTGCAGACCTTGACGGTCCCAGAGAGGCCCCGGGCAGCAGACTAGCTCACCCCAGTGCTATTCCCTATGAGGCGATGGGGCTGTGCTAGAGGGTACTGCAGGGACTGCTCCCTGGGACTCATCGTGAAGTGCTGGGTGTGGCCGTGACACTAGGCGGAAGAATCAGCCAAGCTCCCGTCGGGTGGAGGCTGTGCCAAGCAAACCTCTATCAGCCATTTTCGCAGCCCATGCTGGCCAGGCAGATGGCTGCTGTGGGTGGTCTGCAGGCTGCTCAGACCTCAGCCTGTGATTGCTCCGGCTGCCTGATCTCCAGCAAAACGCTCCCAGCTCGAGATGTAGAGGGCAGCAGCCCTGTGGCGAGGTCTCTGAGACTCCTCCATCCTCGGGGAGGGGTATGTACTGGGCTGCTCTCTTGGGGACGTCTAAGCAGCAGGAGGCCTTGTTCTGTTCTTGGATGGGAGACTGCAAAAGAGCAGCCAAGTGTTGCAGCATGGATGCTGTCTCCTCTGAGTCAGTCCCGTGCTAACGCCCGAGTGGGTTGCTAGGGGGCGCTGTGTTGTCGGGCACAGTGGGTGAATCAGTCGGGCACTGAGCTAATACGCCAGGCTGGTGCTAGGGGGCACTATGTAATAGGGAGTGGGGTGGGTGATTCACTAGGGGGTGCTCTTCTCTCTGCTGAGTGCAGAGCTAATGCCCGAGCCTGGCACTAGAGGACACTGTCTTTCAGACGAGATCTCAAACCAAGGTCCTGGCTGCTTTAGGGTGACCAGATAGAAAGTGTGAAAAATCGGGAAAGGGGGTGGGGGGTAATAGGCACCTGTATAAGAAAAAGCCCCAAATATTGGGACTGTCCCTATAAAATCGGGACATCTGGTCACCCTACTTGTGGCCATTAAAGATCACACAACCCTGACAGCAAAAATCCGGGTGCGAGGCGAGAAGTCCTAGCGAAATTCATACATGGCTAATTTCTGCCTCCCTAAATCCTCCTTGGGCTTTCAGCTGGACGCATGATCCTTCTTCACTGCCTGTCTTACACTGCTGGGTGCTGTGGGCTGGTAAACAGCTGCACTGGCCAAATGGGCATAATAATATTTTATTATTGTGGTAGCACCCAGAGGCCCCAAACCTCTGGGCCTCACTAGACTAGGGGCTGTACACACACAGACCAAGAGAGAGTCCACGCCTGACATCCCAGCCCATCCTACACACACACACACACACACACAGAGTGCTGGGCCCAGGGACGGTATCACTCATATTCCTCCTTTGGAGTCACATTTTCCGCTCTGAGGGCAGCTCCTTGCCGACTGGCTGCTGCTCGGTCAGGTCTTTCCCTGGCCAGCGGCTTCCCCCCAACTCCCCCAGCCTGGGCCCTGGCTCAGGGCAGGCATTTCTGCCATTTTTCCGCAGTGACGCAGCCCCACGTTGCTGGTGGTTTTCTTTAGGTCTTCTCTGCTTCCTCAGCAAACCTCAGCCTCTTGCGCCGGGCCCTGCCCTCTGCCAGCACAGTCTGGAGCCTCACACCACTTGGGACCAGCCAGCTCATTAGCTTAGCGGAGGGAGCAGAAACGAGCAATGAGTGTTGTGTCGTAACATCTCGCTACAGCTTGGGGAGCAAACTCCTGTGTCCTCTCTGTGTCAGTTGGGCCTGTCCACGTCTACATCTGGGCTTTGCCAAAGGCTTCAGGTTGAGGGCTTTCAGGCCTGCCCCATGAAACACTCCAATGTGGGTGCCAGAGCAGTTCCTGCCATCTGGCACAGCCTCCTTGGATCACCCTCTACTTCCCTCTTCCCTCCCACTGGCTCCCTCCCTGCCCCAGGTGCGAGGTCCTTCCCCTGTGCCGCTCCCCCTCTTTAGATCCACCACTCCGAATCCCGCCGCCTCCTCAGCTCTCCTGCCATAGGTGCTGGAACTGGGGGTGCTGGTGCACCCCCGGCTTGAAATGGTTTCCATTATACACAGGGTTTACAGTTTGGTTCAATGGCTCTCAGCACCCCCACTATACAAATTGTTCCAGCCCCCCTGCACCCTTCTCCACGCATGGGAGAAGACACTGTGCAAAGTGCATTATTGGATTTCAAGGATCTGGCTCCCGACATCTCCTTGGACCCGGTTTTTGCTCTTGTGGCGGCTGCAGCATTCGGAAACCTCCGGCTGGAACATGGGGGAACAGAAAGGAAGCACTATTGGTTCAACAGAGAAATGATCTGTCGATCTGGTATTTCTAAGACACCTATCGCTGTTGTAGCTAAGTTTCGGTGATCATCAGAGGACAGGTCAGGAAGTCAGGGTTCTATTCTGTCCCTGACTTACTGCGTGACTTTGAACTTTACAGCCCCTCCCTGTGCCTCAGTTTTCCCATAATGAAACTGCCCTAGATATTGTGAAGGAAGGTGCTGCTGAAGGACAGAGTATTATTATTTATTAATATCCCGGACTTTGTGATTAGATGGAGCAAGTATATTTGCAGCAGTAAGCATCGCTAGATGGTTAAAGAACATGGTTTTGCAGATGTCGTCCACTAGATGGCAGCAATGGCCCGTTTTCTGCTCCTGCACCAGAGGAAGCCTTTTTCTCTGTAATTTCCTTCTCAGTTGCCTGAGTCACAGAGAACAGATTGAGGGCTTTGGTAACTATGTGCCACAGGGAAGCAGCAACCCCAGATCTAGGCCAATCTCCAAATTCTGTTCAGCTCTCTCCTCCTGCAGGTGTCGCTTCATCCAGAGCATTCATGTGGAAGCTGTTCTCCCATCCTATCATTAAAGCAGAGAGGCCTTTGCAGACTGCAGCGTCAGGAGAAATGTTCTCCCTCGGTTTTTTAAATCCATGAATGCAGACTAGGATCTTGAAGATCTCCCCCTGCAGTGACTCGGCACCCCAAACTCACCTGTCTTCTGGGCTTGGCCCAGAGTCATTGCGGGAGCATGCTGAGATTGACCAACCTTTCCAGCAAATTTGGCCTGCAAACTGGCCTGCATTTCAAGTGATCCTGAGGCCCTGCAGGTTTCAATCAAGCCCAGACCTGTATATCTGGGGAGCTCAGAGGGCCTATGTTCATGGCTGGGCCTGGCCCTTGGTTCTCTGGCAAACAGATTCCAGAGAACCCTAGTCTATTCTCTACGGGTGTTTATACCACGCTCATCGTGGGAGTGAGTATCTGAGAGCCTTCCAGTGCTGCATTACGCAACAGGAGTGACAGCTGTCATGTGTTTGTTCCCTTTAATCTAACCGGCACAGGTAACAAGAGCAGAGACTATAGGTGATGGTATTGGCTCCAGCACGGGCTAGCGACCTGAATACAAATGCAGCATCCCTGGCAGGTTTGTATTCAGGTGGCAAGCACATGCTGAAGCCCAAACCATCATGTCTACCCTGCTACCGTTACCCACCCATGAGCTAGATTAAAGCTAGCCCAGGCATGCCAGCCCGTGCTACAATCAGACGTTCGCTTGCCGCATAAATGGACGGAGTGGGAGGTGGGGAGGTTTGGGATAGTCTTTAGTTCCTCGGGGAGTTCATTCTACAGTCCCCTGAGAACCCTCTCTCTGCAACGTATCCCATTTTGCACCATGCAAAGTTGGCAGGTTTAGGTGACTCTTAGCTCTGAGCACTAAGGTTTGTTCTACGTCCAAAATTCAGCACTCCAGAGTACAAGGGCTTGTTTTCCCACTGCCCTACACCCTGCGTGTCTGTTACACCCATGCGAAACTGCTGCTAACCTGATTCAATAGCATTCAACAGCCACTTTCGCACTGGAACCAAAGATTGACGCAAGGGTGAGTCGGGGCCTAATTCTTTTGGAGAATGCCTAGATGGGGACAAAAAGTGTGGCTTTAAAATACATATGTTTGAAAACCTCAGGGCAGGCATGGCAAGTGGTAGTTTAACATGGGTTAGCAGCCAGGTATTCAAAAGCATGAGTCAGGCCCTGACAAAATTATGAGATTGTCTTAGAAAGAGTGATAGTTTAAAAACAAATACATTTGGGGTTCTTTCTGTTGGTCTTCTGGATTTTGAGCCTGTAGGGGTTATGTTTTCAAGCTTTGCTACAAAGCCAAGAGGGCTAGAAACTAACTTGTTATATTTTTTTTAATGAAAGCTGAAATTCTCATGTAATCACATGACTCCAGGAGCTGGGGCTTTAAACCTCATCATCTAGCTCTTATATAAGCACCTTCTATCCATGGATTTCTAAGGAGGTCAGTATTGTTATGGGTTGGGTTAAAGCCATTAAATCGGTGGGTGTAACAGCTGCCCTTCATTAGAGAAAAATGTAAGAAACAATTAAGCTCCCTTATGGAACCAGAAAGGTGAAACAAGAGCAGCCTCCACCCATATCACAGGCACATGTAAGGCAGATGTGGCTGGTGGGGTTTCGCTGAGTATCATTTTAGTACAGGGGTATGTGTAAAAGAGAAGCAGCAAGAAAACACCACAGCCACAGAGAAGGAGCAGGAAGCCAAGCCCACAGCATGAGCAAACACTGGGAGTGTGGCCTGAGAAAAGCCTAGAGAGAGAGCTTTTTGGGCTGGGTGCTGGCTTAAAGGGGCTTGGAATTGTGAGCACAGAAATTGTCTGTTTTGTTGTCTGATTCCTCCTCTGTGGTTCAGGGAAACAGACTTTGTACGTTCTCTGTAAAGCAACAGGATTGCATCAAAAGACACTGGGATCCATCATCCATTTCTCCTCCTCATAGAAACAACGGGCAGGACTTGGCTACCCGCTCAGGTCAAAAAGGGGTAACAGTATCATCATTCCCATTTTAGAGCTAGGAAAACCAGGGCACAGAGAAGTGATTTCCCTAAGGGGCAGCAGAGCTGGGATCAGAACTGACGCCTTTTTAGGCCCAAGGCACTGCTCCCACCACTAGGCCATGCCGCTTCCCTTTTAAAAAAATACCAACTATTCCGTGTCTCATAGGGAAATCATGTGAATTGGCAGCACTGTCCTGCTCCACCCGCACTAAGGTTTTAAAAACACAGTTTACCCTAGTCTAGATATCGCCTTAAAGATGCTGAGCCCTCCGCGCGTTGAATTCACCAAGGCCTTTTCAAGGCTGGGAGAAAAGACACTGTTCTAATCACGTTAATTGCTCCCTGTTATTCTGTAATTCTGTCTGCTACGCCACTGACCACTTCGGGCTTGTCTACACCTGAAACGCTGCCGCGGTGCAGCTGCCCCGCTGTAGTGCGTCAATGTAGACACTACCTATGCCAACAGGAGGTGTTCGCCTGTCTGTGTAGATAATCCACCGCCCGGAGAGGCAGTAGCTACGCTGACGGGAGATTCTCCTGTCCACCTAGCGCTGTCTACACCAGGGCTTAGGTCGGTTGAACTGCGTCGCTCAGCGGTGCGGATCTTTCACGCCCCTGAGCAACACAGTTTTACCAACGTTATGCGGTGTCTATGCTACACGCACACAACGACACAGCTACAGCGCTGGAGCTATGCCACTGTAATGCAGACATTTGCTACAGCGATGGAAGGGCTGTTTTCTTCGCTGTAATAAAGCTGTATCCTCAAGAGGCAGTAACTAGGTTGATGGAAGAATTCTTCCATCAACATGATGGTGTCTGCACCGGAGCTTATATGGGCTTAACTATCTGGCCTGGTCTACACCTAAACCTTAGGTCGACTTAGCTATATTACCCTAGGGTGTGAAAAAAAAACTTTCTCTCATTGTAGCAAGAGTCTAGAATATTCCAGCCCTACAGCATCTGTAAGTGTAGACATACCCTCAGTGGCATGAATTTTTCACACCTCTGAGCGATGTAGCTAGGTGAAGCTAAGGTTTAGGTGTAGACCAGGCAGCTATGAGGGGTCACTTCCAACACCTTAGCCATAGTCTGCTACCAGGCCCCAGAAAGAGGAAGTGAAACTGACTTGAAATGCTGGAGGAAATGAAACTGACTAGCCTGTTTTGCTCTCTCAGAATAGGTGAAGTGCAGCTATTCTTTGTGTGGCAATAATCTAAAGTGTTATTACAATACCTGATGGCCCTGATTCACTATCTATCCCCATACACCTCCTCTATCTACCTATCACACAAGTAAAGACTATGGGGGAGCCTAATCTTTAATTTAGCCTGCTAACTTGTGACAACGACAAACTGCCTTGTCTTCACTAGGGTTTTACCTTGAGTTAATGTAACATGAGCAGGATCGAACCTGGGACCTCTAGAGTTTAGTGCATGAGCCTCTACTGCATAAAAGCCAACTGGCTGTTAGCTAAGGCTATAGAGCAGACTCCTTTAGCTCTCTCTAAGTGGTCTCAGCGTCACTAGATGGTACAGAACACCTCACTCAGAAGGTGTGTGGGTTACATTAAGATCACACCTTTTTTTCCTCTTGGTAAAAACATGGCCTTAAAGGGCTTGTCCACACAGAAAGTTATCCAACTGTAAGGTAGGGTGTGAATGTTAAGTACTATCATTATACTGATATAACTCCCCTTATGGACACTCTTATTCCAGAATAAAGCCATGTCTACAGGACAGAATTATGTCATCCTAATTTATGTTGGAATCCAGCCACTGCAGTTACTAAATCACTTGTGTAGGCACACTTGGCTCCTGGTGTCGGCTGTGCACATCTTCACCAGGAGCGTTTGTATCGGTTGCATTGTCGGTACACGGCATTGTGGGACACCTCCTGAAAGCCAGTAACAGTCTATGTTAGCAATGCAGTGTCTGTCACTGACACTGCGCTGACCTAATTACTTCGACCGTGACTCTGTACCAATCAGGGAAGTGGTGTTATTAAATCAGCGTAGAGAGGCACTTGTCATTGAGTGGTTGTGTTTCTTGTGGGGTCCCGTGGAGATTACTTTAGGGCCCTATACTATTAAACATTTTTAACAATGACCTGGAAGAAAACATAAAATCATCGCTGATAAAGTTCGCAGCTGACACAAAAACTGGGGGAATGATAAATAACGAAGAGGACAGGTCACCAATACAGAGGCAGCTGGATCACTTGGTAAGCTGAGGACAAGCAAACAATATTCATTTTAATACGGATAAATGTAAAGTTATCCATCTTGGATCAAATAATGTAATCCTTGCTTAGAGGATGGGGACTCTATCCTGGGAAGCAGTGATTGAAAAAGATTTGGAGGTCATGGTGGCTCATCAGCTGAGCATGAGTTCTCAGCGCGACACTGTTAGCCAAAAGGGCTAATGCGATCCTGGGGTGCATAAATAGGGGCATCTTGAACAGGAAGGAGTAGAAAGGTTATTTTACCTCTGTATTTGGAACTTGTGCAACCGCTGTTGCAATCCTGTGTCCACTGCTAGCATCCACTGTTCAAGAAGGATGTTGATATATTGGAGAGGGTTCCGAGAAGAGCCATGCGAATTATTAAAGGATTAGAAAACTTGCCTTATAGTGATAGACTCAAGGAGCTCAGTCTATTTAGTTTAACAGAGAGAAGATTAAGGGGTACTTACATGAGTAACAAATATTTGATAATGGGGGTGGCAATCTATGAGACAAAGGTCTAACAAGATCCAAGTTGGAGCGAGACAAATTCATATTGAAATAAGATGCACATTTTTAACAATGAGGGTATTTAACCTATGGAATAATTTACCAAGCGTTGTAGATTCTCCAGCACTGGCAATTTTAAAATCAAGATTGGATGTTTTTCTAAAAGATCTGCTCTGGGAATTATTTTGGAGCAGGTCTCTGGCCTGTGCTATACAGGAGGTCAGACTAGGTGATCGCAATGGTCTCTTCTGGGCTTGAAATTTATGAATCTTGTTCCAAAAATCTTGCAACCTGTGCAGATTGTTCCCATATTATATACTGATTGTCTCCACCTCGCCCTGCCCCCAGCTCTCTTGGCCTGGTCCAAGGTCTACAGAAGTTATTACTGAAGACCATTATGTTCAACAATAGCACAAGGGGTTACTTAAGGATGCAGATGAGAATTGGATGGTTTAGGGGGTTGGAAATGGGATAAACCTTCTGGATAAGATTTCCAGCAGTGACTTGATTGGGGGAGGGGGCTGGTATTCAGTGGGGCCCAACTTAAAGGAGCTGATTCTCAAGAATTACTGGGTACCCGCCCTTTGAAAATCAGGCCCCTTTCAGGTGACTCATGCTGGGCTCCTAAAATCACTGGCTTCCATCTCTAGGCTGTTCATTGACATCTACCCCAGGTAGATGAAGGTTGTTGCCATCTGAAGGCTGTCAGGTAGCTTATGGGAAAGGAATTTGTGTGTGTGTAGCAGGGGGATTCTCATTTGCTAGAGGCACAGGTATCCATAGTGCATTAGCCACTAGCCCAGTGATCACTATGTAACCCTCTACTGAATGATCAGGCCAAGAGCTGAACGGATCATGGAGACTGGACTCCATTAGGTCAGGGACAAAGGTCACAGACAGGAGGAGGCGTGTGTCTGGCGGTGGGAAGGAAGTTTGTGGGACATCTGCCCACACTGGCGGAATCAGATGTCTTTTGTTCTCCAGTCTGGCACGTTGCACCAATGCTAAATTCATTTTAAAAACATAAAGCAGATTGGGGCTATTTCCCCCCCCCCCTTTGTTAAATATTGGCACGAAGTCCTGGTCTGGAGGAGGATCCAGCCCTTGGCGCCATTGTAGTCTCAGCATGGAAACTGTAAATTAAGAATCTCTGTTTCGGCCACAACACACGAGTGTCTCTATCTATCTAGCAGAGGCCAGGCGCTGCCATCGATTCCACCTCTAGGGAGTGTCAGATGAGCGCTCCAGGATGCTCTAGCTTTTGAAGTGCACTGTCTGATCCTAAGATAAGGCCAAAGGGGACTGGGGCAGGAGGGAGATGAAATAGACAACTCTAGAGATCAAAGGATGGAGAGATAGCAGCCTAAAATCCAGAGAGAGGCTCAAGGAAGGGCCAAAGGGATGTTTTCTCTGGTTTAAAGGGGCAATGCAAAACCATATTCAAACCCACTCAGAACAGACACAGGATTTTAGAGGGGAACTGAAAAGCTTCAGAGCCAAACTCTCCTGAGCAGATTGCGCTTCTCATTCACGCCCTCACCAGAAATTGGCCTCCTTTTTCTGCCCCCACAAGCTACTGTTAGGATTTTGATTATGGGTCCCCTCTAGCATCCGGCAACACAAAAGGCACCCCATTGTGCTGGGGGCTGCCCAGTGATACTCCCTGCCCCCAAAGCGCTTGTAGGCAAGACAGATAAAGAGTGGGAGGAGGGAAAATGAACAAGGAAAAGCACCAAGATCTCCTGACTCCCCATCCAAGGGCATACTCCTCCCGAGTACACTGCCTCTCAGCAGTTTAATTCACAGCATCACAGGCTTCTTTGAGTCCATTTCAATGTCAAGTTGCTGCAGCTGTGGATGCAGCTAGGTACTTGGATGTCCAAACAGCCTAAGTGCAGAAGCGTTTGCAATGGTCTGTGCCTGCATTTTAAAGGCACTAAAAGGGAGGCCAGTGACTGTACTGTTCATGGAAGCCCCTTTCAGAGGTGTTGAATGGCTCAGTGGCTGCAGAGTGGTCTAGGGCAGGGGTTCTGAAGAGAAATTATTTGGTGGCCTCAGAGTGCGGCCACCAACTCTCACACTTTTCCCTAAAATATTTAATTAGCTTTAGGAAAAACAAATATATATGCACATAGAAACGTCCAAATCATTGTCATTTATTATTTGCGTTAATAAGTCTGTTGTGAAAAGCGATATTAACAAACGTACAACTATAATTTTTCACAGCAGAATTACTCAGCCCTGGCAAGTCTTGGGCAAATTAAGCTCTGGTTGGGGAGTCGGGGGAGGCAGTGGGGGCCAGAGGTGATGTGGGTGGGTGGCTGGGGGAGGCAGTAGGGGGCTGGAGCCTGAAGCCCAGTGGCCGGAGGACAGAGCTAAAGCCTGGGGCCCACCACCGCGCAGCCAGAGCCCGGGGCTGAAGCCTAAAGCCCTGTGGCCAGAGCCTGCCGCCCCACTGCCCCAGGGCTGAAGTCCAAAGCCTGAGCCCCATTGCCCATGGGAAGGCAGGGAACTGACTGGCTGCCTGCTCCTCCAGCATTGTGCCCCAGGTGTCCCCAGAGGTGGGCAGGACCCAACCCCTGCTGGCAACCCCAGCAACCAACACCAAGGTGGTGCATCCAGGAGCACCAGGGAGGGGCTGCAGCTTTGCTCCTCTGCCCTCCTCCCCCAAATCACAGCCCAGGAGGCTCTGGCCCCAAGAAAAGCCCCAGATGGCTGCATGCGGCCACAGTGGCAGCATTTGAGAAATGCTGGTCTAGGGTGCCTCATGCTTAAGTTGCTCATTTGAACCCAGCCCTGGTTTAAAATGACTTGTACCAGCTGACAGGAGTCTGGTGGCTCGGGCCAGTTCCCCGGGCCTGGTGCCTGTACCGCAGTCAGCAGAGAAGCCAAGGAGTGTATGAGGCCCAGAGAGACTCTCTCCCCATGTCTAGAGGGGATCACCGGTGGTTGGGGGGGGGGGGTTTGTTGTAGGGGGGGAACCGCCCAGACTGAATCTGCTGTGTGGCTGGAGGGATGACTCCAGGGATGTCAATCCGGCACTTTTCACAAGTGTGACATGCACTTAAAAATACAGGCAAAGAAATAGCCTATTAGTGTGAAAGTATTGCCTGATGCTTAGAGCAGGGGAGTGGCTGGGCAGACTTCGTGGCTCTATTCCCAGTTCTCAAATGGGAGCTATTGTCTAGAATGGGGGGGGGAGAGGGGTGTAAGCATCAGGACTCCTGGGTTCTGTTCCTGAGGAGTGGGATCTAGTGTTTGGTGAGGTGGCTGCAGATCAGGGCTTTTGGGTTCTGTTCCCAGTTGTGGGCGGGAAAATGGGCCTAGTGTTTAATAATACCTCACTCTTATATACCCCTTTTCATCCATAGACCTAAAAAAATAAAAACACTTTACCACAGAGGTCAGTATCATTTGCCCCATTTTACAGAAACCAGGAAACTGAGGCCAAGAAGTGACTTGCTTATGGTGGCCCCACAGAGCAACAAATAGAACCCACAGATCCGAGCCCCAGGCTAGTGCTCCGTCGTCCGCTAGGCTTCACTGACTTGTTAGAGGAAGGTGGATGGACGCCAGGACTCCTGGATTCTATTCCCAGGTCTGGAATGGGGATTGAGATCTAGTAGTAGCTGGGACAAGGCATCAGGACTCCCAGGTTTGATTCCTGGCTCTGCTGCTGCCTTGCTCCAAGCTACCTTTGGCTCCACTCCTGTGCTGTGCCTCCTAAGAGACAGGGCACTGGATCGGCCCTCCTGTTGCTGACTCAGGGCACAAAGGCTGTGGAGGGGGAGGTG
Organism: Eretmochelys imbricata; assembly: GCF_965152235.1. NCBI lineage: Eukaryota > Metazoa > Chordata > Testudines > Cheloniidae > Eretmochelys > Eretmochelys imbricata. The sequence continues at coordinate 14,984,764 of NC_135591.1, read as the reverse complement.
CGCCTTACTTTCAAGGTGGGCAAAGTGAGAGAGGGACAGTTGGGGTGCAGGAGAAAGGGGTAGGGTGACCAGGTGTCCTGTTTTCTAAAGGTTTCAGAGTAACAGCCGTGTTAGTCTGTATTTGCAAAAAGAAAAGGAGTACTTGTGGCACCTTAGAGACTAACCAATTTATCTGAGCATTTATTTGAGCTACAGCTCACTTCATCGGATGCATACTGTGGAAACTGCAGAAGACATTATATACACAGAGACCATGAAACAATACCTCCTCCCACCCCACTCTCCTGCTGGTAATAGCTTATCCAAAGTGATCACTCTCCTTACAATGTGCATGATAATCAAGTTTGGCCATTTCCAGCACAAATCCAGGTTTTCTCACCCTCCGCGCCCCCCCCCCCCCCCCCACACACACAAACTCACTCTCCTGCTGGTAATAGCCCATCCAAAGTGACCACTCTCCCTACAATGTGCATGATAATCAAGGTGGGCCATTTCCAGCACAAATCCAGGTTTTCTCACCCCCCCCAAAAAACACACACACACAAACTCACTCTCCTGCTGGTAATAGCTTATCCAAAGTGACCACTCTCCCTACAATGTGCATGATAATCAAGGTGGGCCATTTCCAGCACAAATCCAGGTTTTCTCATCCCCCCACCCCCATACACACACAAACTCACTCTCCTGCTGGTAATAGCTCATCCAAAATGCCCACTCTCCCTACAATGTGCATGATAATAAAGGTGGGCCATTTCCAGCACAAATCCAGGTTTTCTCACCCCTGCCCCATTACCAGCAGGAGAGTGAGTTTGTGTGTGTGTGTGTTTTTTTTTTTTTTGGGGGGGGGGGGCGAGAAAACCTGGATTTGTGCTGGAAATGGCCCACCTTGATTTTCATACACATTGTAAAGAGCGTGGTCACTTTGGATGGGCTATTATCAGCAGGAGAGTGAGTTTGGGGGGGGGGGGGGCGGAGGGTGAGAAAACCTGGATTTGTGCTGGAAATAACCCAACTTGATTATCATACACATTGTAAGGAGAGTGATCACTTTAGATAAGCTATTAGCAGCAGGAGAGTGGGGTGGGAGGAGGTATTGTTTCATGGTCTCTGTGTATATAATGTCTTCTGCAGTTTCCACAGTATGCATCCGATGAAGTGAGCTGTAGCTCACGAAAGCTTATTGCTCAAATAAATTGGTTAGTCTCTAAGGTGCCACAAGTACTCCTTTTCTGTTTTTTAAAGGGACCATCCTGTTTTGGGGGACTTTTTCTATTACCTCCCACCACCCCCTGCCCCGTTTTTTCACAGTTGCTATCTGGTCACCCTAGAAACGGGAAGTCTGCGGAGAACAGGACAAATGGATTCAGCAAGGCTCACTGCTTCCCATGTGGCAAAGCCAGCATGGAAAGAGGGTGACCCGGGTGGGTGGGGGGATGTTGCTCTCTGATCCACCCCCCCCCCGCCCCCGCCCCCATCTAAGGCAATGTCCCCATACCGCAATGGGAGGAATGCTCAGCTAGAGGCTGGGGAGATACCTCCCCCCACACCCACACCCACACCCACTCCCTGTGGGGAGGAGATAAGCCTGTGGGGAGGGCTGGTGCTTCTGTCTAACCCCTCCCTGTGGTGTGCTAATCTAGATGACTAGCTGGGTGAGTCACCATCCACAGCACACAGTGCATGTGGGTGTGATGAGGAGGCTCAGGGAAGGGAGTGGGGGCTGGGCTAGTGCTTCTAAACCGGGACTGGGAATCAGAATGCCTGGGTTCTGAGACTGTCTGCAGGAGGGAAGAGGTGGCTAATGGTTGGAGTGGGAAATTGTGGCCCTTCTGTGTGCCTCAGTTTCCCCTACGGGCAAATAATACTTAAGAGGCAAGTGTGATGCTTGACAAAATCTTGGCTGTAATGTGCTTAGGGGACCCTCAGATGAGAGTCACTCGAGCAGAATTATCATGGAGCCTGCTTTCTGTGAGGCTGGAGGTCAGACCTGCGACTGGCTGGGGCTCAACTCAGCAAAACACAAGGCTGCCTTGAGTCCATCCACTGTGGTTCGCTGCCCAGGAACATTCCCTGCCTGGATTTTGGTGGTGGCAGTGGGAACAGGAGGAGGGGTTGCAAAAAACCCCACCACTCCTTGCAGAAAGAGACTATTAACTAGCAGCTGCTCAGAATAGCTGGGGCCACCCAGCAGCTGGGTGTCTGTGTCTGTGCAATCTCTGAGGGCAAGTCAGAGCAGCTCAGGCTAGAAGCCACACCCCGGCTGGCTGGGGTTTCGGGCATGCCTCACAGAGGTTTGCTTATAAAGCTGACTCCAACACTGGGCCATCCCCCTGCTTGCCAGTCCAGCCCCAAGCGGGAGGGGAAAAGGGATGAGAACTGGCAGCTTCACATGGCTTTGTTGTCTTTTTGTGTGTGTGGCTTAGTAGGATCAACCCATTGAACTGGGTTTTAAAGAGACAGGCCACCTTTTCAAACCATGGTGAAGGGTTGCTACAGGTCAGCTCCCTAGGTCATGGCTGTTAGGAACATTCATAGATTCCAAGTTCGGAAAGTTTCACTGTGGTCATCTAGTCTGACCTGTATAAACACAGGCCATAGAACCTCCCCAGAAAATTCCTAAGACAGATCTTTTAGAAAAACATCCAATCTTGACTGAAAGCATGAAGAGTGTCTGCTAGGAAGTACCTGTTGATTTCTTTTCTCCTTTACATTCTCCCTCTACTGTTATTTCATGGTGCTTGTACTCATATAACTGTAATATAATATATAAGAACACCTAGCTTTGGTCTGTTGCTTTCCTTCTGTTCTCAAAGCGCTTTACAAAGGAGGCTGGTATTGTTATCCCCATTTTACAGGAGGGGAAACTGAGGCACAGAGAGGCAAAGTGAGCCAGCAGCCCAGTAGCACAATCCAGGTCTTCTGATTCCCAGTCAAGTGTGCTATCCACTAGTAAACACTGCCTCCCATGCTATGTTGGCTAGCATGTTTACAGGGCAGCTTTCTACTGGATGCAGAAGGGGTCAGGAAGGGAGAATGGGCTGGGATTCAGGAGACTTGCATTCAGTTCCTTGTTCAACCACAGGCTAATCTAGTTCAATTGGTGCAACTTTTGTATGTGTACAAGGCCAAAGAGAGGGGGGAAAGGGGAGGAATTAAGGCACAGAGAGGAGTCATACAGCAGGTTAGTGATACAGCTAGGAAAAGAACCCAGGTCTCCTGAGTCTCCATTAGCTTCTTTTGGTTGCATTATTCAAAAAAGTATTATTATCCCTATTTTACAATTGGGGAATTTAGGTCCAGAGAGATTGGGGCCATATTTTCAAAAGATCTCAGCTCCTGTTTAGGCACTTAAATTAAGTGGCCATATTTGTCCTCCATAGAAGAGCCGGGAGTAGAACCTATTCCTCTAATACTGTGAATCAAAACTCACGCACTTAGCCACATCAAAACAATCTACCAAACCTCCCTGGAAAAAAAAAAACAGTATGTGATCAGGTTGCTAAAGCCTGTATTCTAACTGGTATGCACAAAGGGGGCAGAGTTAAGGTTGGAGGGACAACCTTAATGTTGGCATTTGCTACTTGTTGAGTGTTTAACTTTGCAAACTTAATAATGTTTTTGAACAAATTTGTTGTTGTTGTTGTCGTATGAGACAAGGTGGGTGAGGTAATATTTTTTATTGGACCAACTTCTGTTGCTAAGAGACATGCTTCATAGAGTTCTTCAAATTTTCACAGTGGGTGTGGGAGGGTTGTGTGTAAAATATACGCACATCCACAAACACATCAGCAGCTTTCACCAAGACTCTCCAATATACTTTAAAAACATGAGGCCTTGTGAAAAGAGTGCCCAAATCCCATAGGCCATGGCTACACTAGAAACTTTTGCCAGCATAACCATGTCGGTTAGGGGTATGGGGTTTTTGCAACATTACGATACTGGCAAGAGCCCTAGTGTAGACACGGTTATACCTGCATAAAAGTGCTTTTGCCGGTATAGCTTATTTTGCTCACTGAACCAGTATAAAAGCTATACCGGCAAAAGCACTTTTTGCTGGTATAAACTGTCTCTCCAACAGGAGAGTCTGCTGGTGTAGCTATAGCAGTATGGCCTCAGGCAGCTTTGAAAATCTCAGCCTTAATAAATAAAGCCACCTAGCCCTTGCTGCCTGGAGGCAAATTGTCTCTCTGTTCTATAGAGGGGGGAAACTGAGGCATAGACCGACCATGACTTATCCAGCAAGTCAATGGTGGAGCTGCGGAGAGGATGTGGGTTTCCTGACTCCCAGTTCTGTTCTTTAACCACATCCTTCCTTCTCTCTGTGATAATGATCTAATGTGAGGAGAGGGATGTTATTTAACTCTGCAAACCCTCTTGGGATATGGTTGGTATGACAGATGCTCTGCAGAACGAAGCTGCGTTGTAATAAATAGCTAGTCATCCCAATGGCTCATGGGCTGCTATTCCACCAGGTTTCTGTTTTCCCTATAATATCTGGTTTCACTTCCTGCACCAGTAGTTCTAGTTCCTCCATTTTGTTACCCAGACTCCTTGCATAGGTGTACAAACATCTTAATTGTTGCTAATTGGCTTCACCCACATTCCTCGCCTAATTGGGTACAGTCATTCTACTGCCTATCTGACTGGTATCAGCACTATCCTTCCTCTTCATGTCCATTCGCATTGTCCACTGCTGTTCCCTTCTCCGTTGCTGTATCCTTTCTTACTGTATTTTGCTCCCTCTCAGTGTTCAAATCAAGCGTAGAGATTACCTGAGCATCTCCCAGCCGTCTTCCCAGAATTTCTATCTTAAATCTCTCTTAATCAGTTGTGCTGGCCTCCATCCCAGAAGCCTATTTCCTTCAAGTGGAGTCCATCTGATGAGAACAGTCCTCTGTCCATGAATGCCTCCCAGTGATCAAACATCCCGCCAAAGCCCTCCTTATAGCACCATTCCCTGGGCTATCTGTTGATCATGTCCTTCAATGTCTTCCCTTTGTTCTTGTCTTGTAGGGACAGGCGGAATCCCACTGAAGATCACCTTAGCCTCCATTTCCTTAAGCATCTTCCCCAGTCTCCTTTAATACATTCAAAGCTCTCCTTAAAACTTCCCTCTACTGTGAACCCTCCAGAACACAACAGCTAGATGTCTGGTGTGCTCTGACCACTGCTTATTAAAATTACCTTGACACTTCCCACTTGTTTGTTGTATTCACCTGTTGTCTCTCATCTTATATTGTAAGCTCTTTGGGGCAGGCACCATGTTTTTGTTATGGGTATGTACAGTGCCTAGCACAACAGAGGCCCGATCCCTGATTGGGGCCTCTTGCCACCACAGTAATACAAATAATAAGAACCAGTTTGAATTTTTGCTTGTACTGGATCCTTATATTTTAAAAACCCGTCTGCGTTATTTTAATCACTAAAGCTGTTGCAATCTGTTGGCTGGGACACACTGTTATTGGTCTTTTGCTGCTCTCTGATCTCCAGGAGTGAAAAAAACAAAAAACAGTTCTGTTGGAGGTAGAGTGAGGTCATATTTAGTGATGGCAGAATTTTCCAGCTGCTGAGAGAAAGAAAAAAAAGGCAAACAGCAGTCACTCTTAAGAGAGGTTTCAGAGTAACAGCCGTGTTAGTCTGTATTCGCAAAAAGAAAAGGAGTACTTGTGGCACCTTAGAGACTAACCAATTTATTTTAGCATGAGCTTTCGTGAGCTACAGCTCACTTCATCAGATATGTATCTGATGAAGTGAGCTGTAGCTCACGAAAGCTCATGCTAAAATAAATTGGTTAGTCTCTAAGGTGCCACAAGTACTCCTTTTCTTTTTACTCTTAAGAGAGTCAGTCGAGGAACACAGAGAGGGATCAGACCAAGATTTTGACCTCTGACCTCTTGGTCTCAATGAAGCCTCCAAAATCAACAAGAAGAGAATGTTTCACTTCATCCCATCAGCATCAGGAAAGCCTATCATGAACTGCTGCAGAACTGTTCCCCTCATTTAAAGGGATTGTACTCATGCTGTGGCCACTGGCTGAGTCCACCAGACTTATTTGTATTTGTCATCATGGCACGAACAATAAAATACATCAAATTGTCTGCAAACCTTGCCATTTTCAGTTATCTCCATTTTTTATGTTGGTGTATTGCATTGCCACTAGACACAAGTGCAGTAGCGTTCTAGTTTATGACTGGTGTCTGTAGGCAGCACAGAATAAGAAGAATTGTGAAAGAACAACTGCAGAAAGCTGCTGCCAGCCAAACAACAGCAACAGCAAAAGTGTCTTTATGCCTCTGCCTTGGGCCCATTCATCTCAGCTAGGTGTGAACTCTACCCATTCAGCACCTCATTCGTTCAAAAAGGTGTCAATTTCACCTCTGTTGGCCCTATTGACTGCCACAATATTAGGATAAATCAAGAAACAACATACAATTGGGAAGGCAGTGCAGTAATTCATCCCTGGTGGAACTCCAGCTTCATTGCTGGATATGAAAGAGATTCCCAAATGGCTGAGGATGTGAGGGAGATTCCCAAACCTGAGCCATTCTTTTCAGGTGACAAATCTGAGGAACTGTCCCAGATTGAGGTATCATTAGAGGAGGTTTTGGAACAAATTGATAAATTAAACAGCAATAAGTCACCAGGACCAGATGGTATTCACTCAAGAGTTCTGAAGGAGCTCAAATGTGAAATTGCAGAACTACTAATTGTAGTCTGTAACCTATCATTTAAATCAGCTTCTGTACCAGATGACTGAGGATAGCTAATGTGACGCCAATTTTTAAAAAGGGCTCCAGAGGTAATCCCAGCAATTACAGGCCAGTAAACCTGACTTCAGTACCGGGCAAACTGGTTGAAACTATAATAAAGAACAATATTGTCAGAGATATATATGAACATAATTTGTTAAGGAAGAGTTAACATGGTTTTAGTAAAGGGAAATCATGCCTCACCAGTCTACTAGAATTCTTTGAGGGGGTCAACAAGCATGTGGATGAAGGGGATCCAGTGGATATAGTGTACTTAGATTTTCAGAAAGCCTTTAACAAGGTCCCTAACCAAAGGCTCTTACGCAAAGGAAGCTGCCACGGGATAAGAGGGAAGGTACTCTCATGGACTGGTAACTGGTTACGAGATAGGAAACAAAGGGCAGGCAGTCCTATTCAACATATTCATAAATGATTTGGAAAAAGGGGTAAATAGTGAGGTGGCAAAATTTGCAGATGATACAAAATTACTAAAGATAGTTAAGACCCAGGCAGACTGTGAAGAGCTACAAAAAGATCTCTCAGAAGTGGGTGCTGGGCAACAAAATGGCAGATGAAATTTAATGTTGATAAATGCAAAGTAATGCACATTGGAAAGCATAATCCCAACTATACATATAAAATAATGGGGTCTAATTTAGCTGTTTCCACTCAAGAAAGAGATCTTGGAGTCATTATGGATAGTTCTTTGAAACATCCACTCGATGTGCAGCGGCAGTCAAAAAAGTGAACAGAATGCTTGGAATAATTAAGAAAGGGATATGTAATAGGACAGAAAATATCATGTTGCCTCTATATAAATCCATGGTACACCCACATCATGAATACTGTGTGCAGATGTGGTCGCACCATCTCAAAAAAGATATATTGGAATTGGAAAAGGTTCAGAAGAGAGCAACAAAAAATTATTAGGGGTATTGAACGGCTTCTGTATGAAGAGAGATGAATAAGACTGGGACTTTTCAGCTTGGAAAAGAGACGGCTAAGTGGAGATATGATTTTCAGCTTGGAAAAGAGACGGCTAAGTGGAGATAAAATCATGACTGGTGTAGACAAAGTAGATAAGGAAGTGTTATTTACTACTTCTCATAACACAAGAACTAGGGATCACCAAATGCAATGAATAGGCAGCAGGTTTAAAACAAAAAAAGAAAATATTTCTTCACACAACACACAGTCAACCTGTGGAACTCCTTGCCAGAGGATGTTGTAAAGGCCAAGACCATAACAGGGTTAAAAAAAGAACTAGATAAATTCATGGAGGATAGGTCCATCAATGGCTATTAGCTAGGATGGGCAGGAATGGTGTCCCTAGCCTCTGTTTGCCAGAAGCTGGGAATGAGCGACAGGGGATGGATCGCTTGATGATTACCGGTTCTGTTAATTCCCTCTGGGGCACCTGGCACTGGCCACTGTTGGAAGATACTGGGCTAGTTGGACCCTTGGTCTGACCCAGTACGGTCATTCTTATGTTCTTATGTTCCCCAGGATGAGAAAATGTGATCTTATTTATAAAATATACTCATGATATTTTGACAGGTTTCAGAGTGATAGCCATGTTAGTCTGAATCAGCAAAAGTCTCGAAGGTGCCACAAGAAATCCTTGTTCTTGTTGATGATATTTTGAGTTTTTCTTAAAGCTCCAGCTCCTGAAGTCTCCTAATTACATGAGAATCAATCTCAGCTTTCATTTAAAAAAATAATAGATCAATTTGTAGCCATCATCATTGCAAAGAAAAGCTTGGAAATATGAAGTGAATATCACTTAAAGACTCAAAAAACAAGAGGCAAAGAAAAAGAAGACAACTTTTGTTATTTTGAAGCCATTGCATGATTTTTGGGAGCCTGAGTCATGATTTTTGAATGGCTCATGGGAAGCTGGGTGGGAAAGAACATGGCATCCATTCTCGAACAGCGCTGGGCCTGGCCTTCCAGTGAGGCCAGGCAGGGAGAACATTGTCAACATTAAGGTAAGCCCAGACCCTCAGAGCACTCTCAGTGGCAGCGTTTTAGGGGACACAGGAGATGTGGTGACAACTTAGGAAACACCACGGTGTTTCGGGGCGGCAGGGAGTGGTGCAGGGAGAATTTCAGGGGGATGCACATGCATCTAGGGGAAACACATGAGCATCTTCGGAGAACATGGAGTGGATGTCTTGGGGGGACGTCTGTGTCTCAGACGTTCATGTTGACATGACAGGGTCTCAGCGTGTTGTGTCAGTATCTTGATGGGAGGCATGCGATGTGACATCTCAGAATAACTTGTCTACGTCCTGGGGGGACATGGAAGGGCTCTCAAGGACACTAGAATTAGGTGACCAGATGTCCTGATTTTATAGGGACAGTCCCGATATTTGGGGCTTTTTCTTATACAGGTGCTTATTACCCCCCACACCCTGTCCTGATTTTTCACCCTTGTTATCTGGTCACCCCAACTACAATGTCCCATAACATTAACAATGTCTTGGGATGACATGTGTGAGTTTTGAGGAGACGGGTGTACTCGTCCCAGTGGGATATGGAGGGCTACACACTCGTGGGATGCTGTGATATTTGGGGGTGACCAGAGTCTCTGCAGGCCAGACTGTGACACGACTGGAGTGACGTGTCTGTATCCTGGGGACGGACATACTGACATGGTGGAGGCACGGGCTGACAGGAACTCTGGGAGATGTGTGGCTATGACAGGGTGTTATGGGGGAGGTGCTGACATGACAGGATCTCAGGGGGACACGTGTTGTTCTGATGGGTCCCGGGGATGCTGTCACGACAGGGTCGGGGGGGGGACGACACAGTTGCCATCCTGAGGAAGTCTCAGGGGAACGGGCTGCTGACAGGGCCTGAGTCCTGAGCTCGCTGTCGTGGCAGGGTAGGGAGGCTGTCGTGCTTGGTCTGGGGGACGCGCTGGGAACACGTGTCCGTGGTGGGGACAGTGTCTGTGAGCGCGGTGGGCTGAGCGGGGAGCGCCGTGCCACACGCCGCTGGTGCAACTACGAGAGCGAGCAGGGCGCCTCCTCTACTAAATGGGGGCGGGGACAGGCGCTCGGAGCTCGACATAAAATGGCGCCTCTTCGCCCACATTCCCCAGCGCCGGCCAACCCAACCCTCCAAGGCTTCAACCGAACCTTTTACAGCCGCCTGCACCCAGTTCCCATAGGTCGATTTCGGTCTGCTCGCCATCCTCATTGGGTCTGATCCCTTGGTCGGGATCCCGCCCGATCGCTGATTGGCCGCTCTACATGTCAGACTCTAATCCCGTCTTCTCCCGTCTTTCACATTATTGATAGCTCATTGGTGTTGTCTCGCGTCAATTGAATTTTAGTCCCGCCTTCCCTACATAGCTAGCGTCTTAGAAGCCCGCCTAACGGCCGATTGGTCAATTTTCACGTCAATCACAACTTCGCTCCATGCTCTCCAAGCCTCTCCCGTACGGGGTTTCCTGAGGAGACCACATGATCGCTGATTGGCCATCTGTCACGTCAGTTGTTCTTTCGCCTCATCCCTTCTTCCCACCCTTCCCCGAAAGGGCCTTCTGATTTTCTATTGGCCACAGCTTCCGTCAGTTCCTCCCGCTGCCCTCCCTCATTGGGCGGAGCCGCGAAGGGGGCGTATCCTAGGGCCGGGGCTTTTCGTGGACTGCTACCACTCCCTCTTAGAATCCGCCTGGTTTCCAATTAGCCATGCAACCTGTCATCCGCCATTAGTCCCGCCCACAGGGTGCCTCCTTGCCTCCTGATTGGGCGGAGCCGAGTCGGGAGGCGTGTCTCAGGGCTGGGGCCGTGTCGCACAGCTCCCCCAGTCCCTCCCTCGCCAGCCCTTTGGCGGTCACCGGCGGGGTTAGGCTGCCTCGTCAGCGAGTCGGACTCCCCCGCCCCTCCCCCCGCCCCGAGAGCGACTTGGGCTCGCCCCCCGCAGCGACCATGAGCGGTAAGGACGGCACCACCCCGGCCCCGGGGGACGCGAATCCGGCCGACTCCGACGGGCCGGCCCCGCCCCGGCCAGCCCCCACCCCCGGGCCGAGGGGACCTGGGAGGGGAGGGACCCGGGGGAGGGGGGAACCCTCGGGGGGTGGGACCCGGGGGGAGGGGGCTCGAGACGGGGGAGGATCCCGGGGGAGGGGGCCGGGGAGGGCCAGGATCCCCGGAGGGAGGGGAACTCTCGTGGGGGCGGTCCTGGGAGGGATTGGTACCTGAGCCCGGGGGAGGGGAGAAACCTCGTGGGGGAGGTCACGAGGGGAGGGGGCTCGAGATGGGGGAGGATCCCGGGGGACCTTTGTACCTTCGTGGGGTGGGTCACGGGGGGAGGGGGGCAAAGATCCCGTGGGGGGGGCATCCTTCGTGAGGGTGGATCTCGCAGGGACTGGGAGCCCTTGTGGGGGAGGATCCGGGGGGAGGGGCACCCCTCGTGGGGGTGGACCTCAGGGGAAGCGGAACCTTTAAGGGGGGAATCCCTGGGAGAGGAGGTAAGGATCCGGTGGGGGGGGGGGACGGGACTCTCGTGAGGTGGGGTCTCCTTGGGGGACGGTGTAAGGATTGGCGGGGGGGGGGAGCTGTTATGGGAGAGGGCTCTTGGACGGGGTGGGGGATAGGATCCCAGCGGGAGGGGGATCCGTCGTGCGGAGGGGTGGCCAGGATCCTGGTAGGAATAATCCCGGGGGAAGGCACCTGGAAGTGGGGAGGGCGGATGTGAGGGCAGGGAGTGGAACCTTCCTGAGTGTGAATCTTTCATGGAGCCTTTGTGGAACAAACGGGGGGGGGAGGGGGCAGGATTTTTGGGGAGGGGGAATCCCTTGTGTGATGGATCCTATGAGAAAAGGGGCTGGGATCCTGTTCCTTGGGGTGGGGGAGGGGGGAACTGGGGAACTCTCATGGTTTAGTCCTGGCAGGAGGGGTAGCCCTTGTGGAGGATCCAGGGGGAGGGGAGAACTATTGTGGGACGGATGGATGGGGGGGGGGAGGAACTTGGGGAGAGAGAGGCCTAGTGGTGCAGGATCCTAGGGCAGTGGTTCTCAACCTTTCCAGACTACTGTACCCCTTTCAGGCATCTGATTTGTCTTGCATACCCACAAGTTCACGTCATTTAAAAACCACTTGCTTACAAAATCAGACATAAAAATACAAAAAATGGCACAGCACGCTATTACTGAAAAATTGCTTGTTTTCATTTTTACCATATTTATAAAATCAATTGGAATATAAATATTATACTTACCTTTCAGTGTATCTTATATAGAGCAGTAGAAACAAGTCATTGACTGTATGAAATTTTAGTTTGTACTGACTTTGCTAGTGCTTTTTGTGTAGCCTGTTGTAAAACTAGGCAAATATCTGGATGAGTTGATGTATCCTTGGGGGTACTCAGACGTCTTCCAGGGGGTACATGTATCCCTGGGTGAGAATCACTGTCCTAGGGTGTAGGGGGAACCTTTGCAGAAGTGGAATCTGGGTGGAGGGAGGTTGGGAAGGTCCGTGGGAGGGGGAACACTCAGGGGAGGGAGGGAGCAGGTGCAATGGGGCCCTGAGGAAGGGAGGGCATGGGGATAGAGGGGAGAACCCAGGGGGTGGAGAGGGGAGCAGAAGAAGGGACTTGCAAGAGTGGAATGGGGAGGAACCTGAGAGAGGAAGAGAGCGCATTCCTCCCGTTTCCTCCTCACTGAGTTTCTATGCTAACCCCCATTTGTCAGTTTCTTCCCCAGTCTCTCTCCTCTACAGCTTGACAGCCCCCCTCCCCTCTTCTGCTTTTCCTTTCTGTCTCGTTCACCATCTCCCCCTTCACCATCCTCTCAAGCCTTCCCTTTACCTCTCTCTGTCCAGCTGAGTGCCTAGATACTAGGGGTGGTTGGTGCCCTTTAAATACTTAGAAAGAACCTCCTTCACCTTTCTAGTCCCACCTCCCTTCTTTCTGTTTTTACCTTCCTGGGTGTTCTCTTTTCCCTTAACTTTCCTGTTTTTAAACTGCTCTCATCACCCTTCTCAACCCTTCCCTGTACTCTGCTTCTTGTAAACTTATTGCAGTTTAATTGTAACAGAGTTTATCATTTTCCTCCCCATGCAGACCAAGAGAGCCCAGAAGACATGGCTGTTGTGAAGTCGGAGAAGGAAGAAGAAAGTGCTTGTAGCAGAAGCAGTAGTATTGGAGGCAATGGGGAGGGTCAGGTGAGTGGAGTCCAAGAGAAGATGGTGTATGGTGTCGGTGGGGAATGGGATTTGAATGGGACCCTGGCAGTCCTCATGCACACTGTGAGACTGCAAAAACCTATGACTTCTGTGTGGCGAGGTTCCCTGTGATGGCCCCAATAGTAAAGGGTAGGGGCTAGCTTTGGGGTAGAGAGAGGAGAGTTTTAAGACTGGGGAAATCAGTCACTTCTTTGACCTTGTATAACATATAAAGTGCGTTCATGCATATAATTTCAAAACAAACGCTCCACTGCACACATGTCTTCCCCTGGTGGAAGGAGGAGAGAACAAGCATGTGATGTGTTAGTCATATTGCTTGATGCACACCTAGAAGGTGCTCAGCTGCTGTGCTGATGAGTACAGTATGAGACCCTATAGAGAATGGAATATGGTTGTCCCCCGAGATCATATACAAAACCTCTGCCAATGTTAACATTTCTGCATCTCCTCCAAGAAATAGTGGTGTTAGCCCTTTCTTTAATCCTCTTTTCTTTCTAGGGGATGCACGGTCTCAGGGTCCATAGGTGCCTAGTAGCAATAGTACTGCCTCTTAGGATCTCTCCTCTGGAGATGTGCCAAATATCACGGCAAAGGGAAACTTCCTGGTCTTGGGCTGAACCATGAAGGCAGTTTCTACCGTCTCTCCTTGTGTTCATAGAAATCCTTCCTCCTTTGATGTTCCTCCACGTGCTCATGCCTGACAGCCCTATGTTTGCTAGCTGTATTTTCCAGCTGTGTGTGTCACTAAGGGCTGTTTCCCTAGTCTTTAGCTGAACACTCCTCCTTGTTTTTGCTTAGTTTGCACGAGGCTGGCGATACTTAACTCCTTCTCCTCGTTTGTCTTTAGGAATCCCAGCCTTCCCCCCTGGCTCTGCTGGCAGCCACGTGCAGCAGGATTGAGTCTCCCAATGAGAACTCCAACAGCTCCCAGAGCCAGCAGGGGGGCTCAGGTGAGCTGGACCTCACAGCTGCTGCCGCTCAGCTTGCCCAGACTACAAATGGTTGGCAAATCATTTCCACTGTCCCTGGGACATCCACCTCCTCCAAGGAGCAAGGGAGCAACGGCAGCGAGTCCTCACCAAAAAACCGACCTGTGACAGCTGGGCAGTATGTGGTTGCTGCTGCCCCCAATTTGCAGAATCAGCAGGTGCTGACCAGTTTGCCTGGTGTCCTACCAAACATTCAGTACCAGGTGATCCCACAGTTTCAAACAGTTGATGGGCAGCAGCTGCAGTTTGCCACCACCCCAGCCCAAGTTAACGTCCAGCAGGATGCCTCTGGCCAACTTCAGATCATCCCCGGGACAAATCAGCAGCTCATTACAAACAGAGGTGGGACAGGCAATATCATAGCCGCCATGCCAAATCTGCTGCAGCAGGCTGTCCCAATCCAGGGGGTAGGATTGGGCAATAACGCCCTCTCGGGACAAACTCAATATGTGGCAAATGTCCCAGTGGCTTTAAATGGTAATATCACGTTGCTGCCTGTCAGCAGTGTTGCCACGAGTTTGGCGCCCACTTCTCAGACCGTCACTTTAAGTAGCTCTGGCTCTCAAGACAGCAGCTCTCAAATAGTGACTTCTGGTGCTGCAATCAGCTCTTCCAACATAGTGACATCCCTTGCCACCTCTGGTGCTTTTTTCACGAATGCCAACAGCTACTCTACCACGACCACAAGCAGTAACATGGGTGTCATGAATTTTTCCAGCAGTGGGACCATGGGAACAAATGTTCAGGTCCAGACACCCCAGAGGGTTAGCGGCATTCAGAATTCGGACTCTCTGCAGAACCAGGTTTCTGGCATGGGACTTCAGCAAGGTCAGCAGAAGGATGCTGATCAAAATCAGCAGTCTCAGCAGCAGATCCTAGTGCAGCCTCAGCTTGTCCAGGGAGGGCAAACCATTCAGGCCCTCCAAGCTGCTCCACTCTCTGGCCAGACCTTTACCACCCAAGCCATCTCCCAAGATGCTTTGCAGAACCTTCAGCTTCAAGCAGTCTCCAACTCTGGGCCAATCATTATTCGAACACCTACTGTGGGGCCAAACGGGCAGGTCAGCTGGCAGACTATTCAGCTGCAGAATCTTCAGGTGCAGAACCCCCAAGCTCAGACAATTACCTTGGCCCCAATGCAGGGAGTCTCTCTGGGGCAGACGGGGCATACCAACACGCTCACACCAATAGCATCTGCCTCACTCCCCAGCGGCACTGTCACTGTAAATGCCGCTCAGCTGTCTTCTATGCCAGGCCTTCAGACCATTAACCTCAGTGCCTTGGGAGCGTCTGGAATCCAAGTACACCAGCTACAAGGGCTGCCGTTGGCTATAGCAAACGCTACTGGTAAGTTGGACGTTTTGTTGAAATGGCTTCTGAATTTTTCTTTTTGTTTCTGATCTCGCTTCCTGTAAAGCAGTATCTCAACCGTTCTGTGCATTAGCTTTGCAGGCCCCCTAGGCAATTGCCCTGCTTCCTACCCCCTAACACTGAGCTTGCTTGTGACCCCCACCCAAACTTGTCCCATGACCCCCTTGGGGTCATGACCCCGCAGATTGATAAACACTGCTAACAGGGGAGGAACCCAAAGACATGAAGTTTCCAGACAACACAGCCAGCTGTGGGAGAGGTGTCAAACACCCAGTCTGCAAGCCAGATCTGACCTTTTTCGTTTATGTGGGCCATGTGACAGGTTCAGATTCAGCAGAATCTAAGCTTCCATTTTAAAAAGTTTCTACCCTTCATAGTTGTGAAGATAAAGTCCTGCAATAGGAACAAAGTATTACAGAGGCAATGTTGGCACCCTGAATCTTCAGACAACCTAAAATGAACTCTGAAGGGGTGTGAACTAACTGCCCACCCTTCCTAAATCATGGAATTCACACCTAAACCCAATTATGAAGGTTAACTCCTTCATTGCTGATCATTTTAACAAATGAGATGGAGGGAAGTGATTGTGGCAGGCAGGTCTTGTGTTCCAGCTTTGGGGTTTCAACCAGTCATCCACAGGGGTTAGGATAGAAGGGGATTCCCACTCCCCAAATGCATTTCTGGGAGGTGTCATTTTAATCTCCTCCTTCGGAAGCATCCGGTATGGCCATGGCTGGGGATGGGACATGGGGCAGGGTGGGCCAGGGCTGGGTGGCACCAAGCATCCTGTCTCTCTCAGGTGCTTGGCTGGCTGGTTCTTGCTCACATGCTCAGGGTCTAGCTGATTACCACATGTGGGGTCGGGAAGGAGTTTTTCTCAGGTCAAATTGGCAGCAACCTTGGAGGTTTTTCACCTTCCTCTGCAGTGTGTGGATCACTTGCTGGGATTATCTGGGTATACCTCATTTAATCCTTTCCGTGTCACTGCAGGAGCTGCAAGCACTGGTGCACCTCGGTCCCTCTGCCTGTACCATATGGTTGTCTAATCTGTTGGTCTCATATATTTTGGTCTCACATCCGTTGTTGAGTTAGGTGTGCGGGTGGTGTTAGTGGCCTGCGATAGTCAGGAGGTCAGACTAGATGATCTGTGATCTCTTCTGGCCTTAAACTCTATGACTTTGTGAAGTGTGGGAGTGAAGCCCAGGGAAGGAGGGAATTGGGAGAGACCTGAGCCAGACAGGGAAGAGGGAGATAGACAGAAAGGAGGATGAGGAAAGAAGAGAAACAAAAGGCAGAAATAGCAGTGATTCTAAAAGAGAACATGTTCTCCCACTATGTAATGCTGAGTGCAACAATGAAGCCCTGAACAAATTACGAACAACTAAAATTCAGTTTCTAAATAAAGCCTATATTCTCCTCCTGATCTTTATCCAAACCCCTTATTGACATGAGTAAAAGATCCATTGTACGTTGGAGGAAGTATGTGGTTATTATTGAGGCCTAAATGTATATGGACCATCCTTAAAAGTGGAATTCAGTATGAGTTTGACTCCCCTGACCCAAGGGATAAGCCAGACAGGGTTGCAAACTCTACAAGGCAAAAGAGTCAAATTGGGGGAACATTTATAATAATTCTTCCTCATCTTAAATTAGGAATTTCCATACAGTGACTTGAAGTGTGTGGCCGGAAGAAAGTAGGGGTGGGTATAAGATGCTATGATCTCATTCTTGGAGATGTTCAAACATTGAGACTGGCACAAAGCATCCTGATTGTTTCCGTTGAATCAATACTGTCGTCTCACAAGTGGTCCCTCTCAACAATCGATACTGTAGTTGGTACAGCCTTATGGTGTCATAGTGCAATGAGCATTTATGGTCTTGCTAGTCTTGACACTCGGAAATTTTGTTCCTACTTTTGAGACAGAGCATTTCTTAATTTCTTTCACTGAGTGAACTTAATGCTGAAGGGTAATATTTTTAAACTATTGCCTGTACTTGGTAATAGCTTCTTAGGATGGTGCATGTCACATCATTTTGTATCTTACTTAAAAATGCAACCACTCAAGTGAGTCACGTAATTTAGAAGCAGTTTAAATGTTGTGCAATTCAACTTCTGTTTCCTTCATGAAAGAGAATAAAGCCACTTCCTTGGAATTGTTTTGCAGTGTTTTATGACCTGTTGAACTGCTGTTAAATTGATTTGGGTTTTGTATGTCTACAAGCTGTTTTCATATCTGATTAACTGTAATTATTGGTTTTCCACTGTATGAAGTCAATGAAATAACGTGGATCTTTCTCATAAGCGTTGTGTGTGCGTCGTATAGAGCCTGTTTTTGTCATTTCATTTGTCTGATTTCTGTGTTCAGTGGATTCACTAGTATTGTCTAGTATTCTAACATCGTGATCCTCCCAAGTACATCCTGTGCTGCCTGCTCTGAGCCTATTCAGCTTGCTTGAAGCATATAGGCAACTCCTAGTTCCTGTATTTGTGAGATGGCTTTGCCCTGGATGGGTGGATCAGGGAGGAACTGTCTTGGAGACTACCCATCAGATCAGGGGTGGGAAAACTTTTTGGCCCGAGGGAATAGAAATTGTATGGAGGGCCATGAGCGCTCACAGAATTGGGGTTGGGGGGGCAGGAGGGGATGAGGGCTCTGATTGCGGGGGCGGTGTCCAGCGTGGGGCCAGAAATGAGGAGTTCAGGGTGTGGGAGGGAGCTCTGGGATGGGGCTGGGGATGAGGAGTTTGGGGTGTGGGAGGGTGCTCTAGGCTGGGATCAAGGGGTTCGGAGGGCAGGAGGGGGATCAGGGCAGGGGTTTGGGGTGCAGGAAGGAGTGCAGGCTCCAGCTGGGGGTGCAGGTTCTGGGGTGGGGCTGGGGATGAAGGATTTGGGGTGCAGGAGAGTGCTCTGGGCTGGGATCAAGGGGTTCAGAGGGCAGGAGGGGGATCAGGGCTGGGGCAGGGGGTTGGGGCATGGGGAGACTCTCAGGGGTGCAGGCTCCGGGTGGCGCTTACCTCAAGTGGCTCCCGGAAGTAGCGGCATGTCCCTTCTCTGGCTCCTACGCGGAGGCGCGGCCAGGCAGGTCTGCATGCTGCACCATCCACAGGCACCGGCCCTGCAGCTCCCATTGGAGTGCTGGAGGGGGTCATTAGAGCGCGTAAGAGCCAGAGGCGGGCCATGCTGCTGCTTCTGGGAGCCTTGTAGAGCGGCCCCTGACCCTGCTCCCCAGCTGGAGCCCCAGACCACGCTCCCCAGCGAGAGCTCGCTTAAAATGACTGGCGGGCTGGATCCGGGCCGCGGGCCATAGTTTGCCCACCCCTGCATCAGATGGCTTATTTCTGAGCAGCCATGTTCCCTTTTTTTTTTTTAACCCTGAGAGCCATGTGTTAGAGTAGAAAGAGGGCTGCTCTTAGTGGAAAACCCCTCATTTGTGATGACATGTTTGCTGCCTTAAATTTTAATTGTCTGACATAATGCATTCTGCAGCAGAGATGGCCAGAGGCCTTTGTCCTCTACTTGGAGGATACGATGTTCAGGTGACTGATAGATGTTGTGGTGCAGGCTTCAAGAGACCTATGGGAACCTACTTGGATGTTTTTGGCCAAGCTCTCATGTGGTGAGATATAAATAAATTATAGTCCGAGCTGGAAGTGATGCCTATTGTTAAAGTTGCCTAACGTTTTCTATTATGAGCCCCTGTTGCTTATCACTGTGCCAAACTTTGAACAGTTTGTGCTGGGACTTTCCATGCTTGCACTCTGTATAAGGACTGTTTTGGGGGTTTTTTTTTAAGTTTTGGCAGAAACAGTTAATGCGCTTCAGAAAATGAGGTGAAGGGAAAAGTGAAATTGAAATGTTGTCAGGGGTTAGCCGTATATAATCATTAATGTGCCAGCCCTTATTGTCCACATCAAAACCTAACCGGATCTTGCCGAATTATATGACTCTGAGCATCATCATTTGTATGTGCTCCGCAGAGATTGCTCAAGGTTTGCTGCTAAAATCGCTGAACATTCCACCCGCACTAAGAATACTTGCTGACCCATCCTGTACACAGAGCCTGCTCACAGAGCTTGCAATACAGATGGGGAAGAGCAGAAGCTGCCACCCTGTCCTCAGGAAAGTGGTGGGAGCTAAGAGAGCAGAGCTGTCAGCTTGGTTCTTCCATTAACTCTGTGCACTTCCTGGCTTTTGGCTGTATTATTGAGTAAGAATATTGTTTTTCTCCTTTAACAGAAGTAACTGAGTGGTTGCACAAGCTCACTTATAGAGAGCTGAGGGATAGAACCCTGGTCTCTAATATTAGAGATTCAAATCTTCTCCGCAGCCATTCTGAGTGTGCGTGTTGGTGCTGTCTGTAACCACCCAGATCTCATTCCCTCGAGAGCCAGGAAATACAACTGTGGAATCCCGACTTCCACTTCGTTTCACTGCTTTGTGCAAATAGTTGTGTAAGCCAATGGTGAGGTGTGTGTTGTATGTACCTTTAATGGCTAACCCACGCAGAAAGCCGAGTCTACCACTGCTATTATTTATACTCCTTCAGCTCAAGGGATAATAGTTTGTACTGTGGATCTAATGGTTCTGGGTTCCAATCCTGCTGATCATCCATGCAGGGAACCGGTATGGCTCCATGTGATACACTTTCTGTCTTTCAATTTTCTCTTAAAATCCAAGGGAATTATAAAAATGAAACAAACTAAGGTTCAAAGTCAAGTGCTAAAGAATTGGCAGGTACAGGTACCAGAAATAAGGGTGCCTATGCAGTCTTAATTCTGCTCCTGTGTGTTCTGCAATTTTTAACTGCATGGTCACGTAGTACTTGTTCTATAGGACTTCTGCTGCTTTCATTGTTGTGGATGAATAATAAATGGGGCAGAGGGTTATAAGAAGAGAGAGAATGTTCTCTTGTGGCAAAAGCACTGGATTGGGACCCAGGAGAGCTGGGTTCTTGATTGTCTCTGTCATAGACTCCCTGTGTGATATTGGGTAAGACTTTTTTGTGTACTCAAAAGTGGGAAAATTAAATTTGCACAGACTACCTGAATTCTAGAATTCCCTAACTCTTGGGTGGCTAAATCCTCTAGGAAGCCTTGGAAATCTCATCCACCCATAATTCTCAGAGGCTATCACATTTCCCAAAGTCCCCGTGATGATTTTCAGCCTTAATGGTGTTTTTAATGTATTTTTTTGTTTGTAATAAATATATACATAAAATTAGGCTCAATTATTGTGCTGAGGATGTAATAGTGCCAGGCAGTGTTGCCTGGTGAATAGAACACTGGACTCTGGTACTCAGGAGACTTGGGGTCTGTTTCTGGCCTGCTGGTGACTTTGAACAAGCCACTTAACCTCTCTCTTCCTCAGTTTCCACATCTGAAAAATGGGGATAATGATGTTTATCTCCTTTGTAAAGTTCTTTGAGATCTCCTGGTCTGAAGGGCTATGTAAGAGCTCAGTGATATTATTATCATCTCAATAGTCACCCTCAAACCGTGGCTGCTTCTGTTTCTTAATGGGAATGAGGATTGTCTCGATGAAGTGACAAAGATTGTGGTTAAACTTTGTCCTACATGCAGCTCCAGGACAACTCCAGAATTTGGTTTTAATTTTACATGTTTGTAGTGTGGGATTGCAACCTTCAGATAGCTCATGAAAGCTTATGCTCAAATAAATTGGTTAGTCTCTAAGGTGCCACAAGTACTCCTTTTCTTTTTGCGAATACAGACTAACACGGCAGCTACTCTGAAACCTTCAGATACCACTCATCTAAGGATCAGTGAAGGGGACATCACTCCTGCTATACGTCTTCTAAAGATGTCATTAAAATGTCATCTGTGTCAAAAAATGTAAGCCTACATAGAGCAGGGAAGCCAGTTTGAATGTTGATACCTTTTTTGCGATGTGCAAAAAAGACTTTGTGGACATTCTGGGGCATATGACACTTACAGAAGTATTCGATCCACTGTAGTTTCTTTTCTCCTTTCTGCTTCACTTTAAGAAACCAACCTTTTAGCTTTAGGCCATTAATTGCAAAATCTGTGGCACACGGTGGTGAAATGGACAAGGCTTGCATGTTGGACACCTAGTTAATAGTAAAGCACTTTTATATAGTACTGTAGGTACTGCTTTGCTTTTGGTGTTGGTTGCCTTCAAAAGATAGGGATCGTCTACTGCCTGGGTAAAGTGTGTGCTAGGTAAACAGGCTACTGTAATGTGTTCCCATTAGGTGTCTTTGATGCAAGGCATTCAGGACCTTAACTGATGAATGCATGCGTGAAAGTACTCAGCTGAGGCTCTTTTTGTAGTGCAAAACAGCTGAGTACAAAAGAGGAGGCTAACATTCATGCCACCTGCCAAGCCCATGCAGCCAGGGGGCAGAGAGTGGAGCTCACAGGGTTTTCCACCTTCCAAACACAGCGGGCTAGTGGCTGGAACAAGGCTGCATTTTTAAATTTCAAATCATTGTTTACCTTTGTGATCTGGATGGAAGCATTCTGTGTGAATTGCTGGAGAGCACAAGCTCTGAATGGCGGCTACTTGGGTCAGGGCACTTGTTTCCTAATCAGGGAGTCCCGCAAGAAGCAGCAGCCTGTGTGGTCAAACAGAATTATTGTAATGTTTGTTTACAAAATCTGCACCAAGGAAATACCTTGACTCTGTCTCACCAATTTCTCCTCCTACACTCAATTTGGCTGTCATTCGACCACAGGGGCAACTTGGGCCCCAATCCTGTAGAGGGATCTGTGCAGGCAGACCCTTACGCTCTCACACTGTCCCATTGCATTATGAACCGCACTGGATATTCTCCTTCTCATGTTCCCCTCAATCGCAGTCTTGAGACATTTTGTAGATACTAGCTTTGAGCCTATGCCATCAGTTATAGTGTGAGTTTCTGCTAAGGGTGGTGTAAAATTTTCACTACTTTAGTTTTCTCTGCCATTCTCGGACTATTTGTACCTCAATCCCTTGTGATTAGTTTTGCAGCAGTTTGTTTCCTCTGGCTTCAGATAGTGTTTTGTATTCCTGTGGAGCAGTTAGCAGAGATAATGCTGTCACACTGGGTCTTTCTCTATAACCTTCATCAAAATATGGTGCATCATTCATGTTTCAGCCATGTTTGAGAATGTGAACCAGTTTCTTCTCCTCTTTCCTTTCCCCACTACCTGCACAAGCATGCTGGTAGAAGGAACTTGGCTTCAGGGTTCAGTAAAGTATTTGAATAGATGCATGCTAAGCCATTGAATGTAGGAGAGGAACAGAGCAAAAATGTTGTTTTTAAAGGCCCATGTCAAAGAAATAACCCTTTGAAACATGTTTCCTTGTGACAGGTTTCAGAGTAGCAGCCGTGTTAGTCTGTATCCGCAAAAAGAAAAGGAGGACTTGTGGCACCTTAGAGACTAAGGTTACCAAATGCATCCCTAACTTGCCCAACTGTGTGTCATAACTCTGTTCTTGTGGGGTTTCCCATAGCTGTTGGGTTGCTGGCACAAATACATGATTTTTTAAATATTTTTTTTAAAGAGACCTTGTATCTGGGGGAGATGAGACCTCCACATGGTGCGTACTCTTGGGGGTGGGAAGAGGGGTAAATTAGGTTCCACTTTAGGGCAAGGAGCCTTGACAAGATCCCTTTTTAACTTACTGTAATTGTTTCATTGATCGCATCAAATTACCCAACTTCAGAAAATAATTCAGTTGTGTAATACTTAACCTTCAGTATCTCAGCTTCTTGTAGATGGTTTGTTTCTCTCCCCTCACTCTCCACAAAAGATAGTTTCATTTTAATTGAAGAAATATCCATAATACTGGTATCTGAGAATTCGAGTCCCCACCTTGTATGATTCAATAAGAGGAAACCGGTTTGTTTGGGAGTTTTTCCCCTGAAACTGTCAAAACAAAACCTTGGTACTGCGTGGCTGGCTTCAGCCAAATTTGAACTCTGTTCAGCTTCAAACCCTTGATAATAGGAAGTGTGTACTGGAAATACTCAGAACATCTTGCCTCATATTACAGCATTGTATTTGCATAGGCTTTTATACTGTCTTTAAGTCAGAGGAAAGTGTAAAGGAAAGCCATTAATTAGTGAAAATGCCCATGTCTTTCATATAACAATGTTCTGGAAATTTTCACTCTGTTTAATTCCATCCATTGCAGTGTTCAGGTTGTGCCAATTTTAAAGTTACTCTCCCTTCTGGAGCCAGAATGAAGTTTCTGAGAACTGTAACTGAGTTGATTTAGCAGACAGATACCACGGGGCTGCTGCAAACTAGTCTGCTCAGAGACCTGTTCCTTAGCTTGCACCTCGCTTTAGAACTTTGCCTTGTGCAACTTATGATTCAGGAAAGTATTGGCAGCTATACTGGTTTGACAGGTTTGGTATTCTGTGCAAATGTCCTGCATTGTTTACATCAGATCTGACTGTAAGTAGCGTCTGTTAAAAAGGGGTTAGAATGGGGGACAGGGGATGGATCACTTGATGATTACCTGTTCTGTTCATTCCCTCTGGGGCACCTGGCATTGGCCACTTTCAGAAGACAGGATACTGGGCTAGGTGGACCTTTGATCTGACCCAGTCTGGCCATTCTTATGTATTACTCAGTTGCCACTGTGAAACCAAACTTGTTCTCTTACGTCAGGAAAAAGCGGTTAAAGTTTTGTGAGGTTTTTTTTCCCCAGAGGAATTCAATTTAATTTAACTTGCAGCATAAAAACCTCTAACAATTAAAGGATATCATAGAACTTGCTGAGTAGCTTCAAGTCATTAAACACCAAACTAAAATACAATTACTCAATATGCTTTAGTATAGCTTCGAAGCAGCACACTCTTCTCCAAGGAGTACCATGTGTTCCCCACTCAGCTGTCCATAACTCAAAAGAATTAACATAGAGCCTCTCCAATTTACACAAATGACTATGATCGCAGATTAATGAATTTTGCAAATTAGCAAGTTAAGCAAACAAGATAAAAATCAAGGATACTGCATTGCAAAGTGTACTTTACTTCTTTATGTGGCTAGTGTAGTTTAATTTTATTTGATCTGCTATAGTATCTGTAGTGCAATATATTTTAGAGAAATTACAAATACTGGATAGTGTAGGATCTTGCTGTCGTTCTGGGCTATAAAATCTCCTGAGAAATGGGAAGAGAATGGGGTCTTGGGAGAATTATTGGATTTGTGAGCTAGAAAGCTTCTTTTAATGTTTTTCTGAAGCTACCAACTACCACAGACCAAAAATAAACTTTCGTACACAGAACTATTGCATGTATAAGAAATATTTTGGGTGCGTTTGGATTGGTCACGTTAGTTCCTCTTTGCTTTATTTGTACTTGGCAGTGTCGCTTTAATTAAAAAAAATCTTGTGGCTTTTTTTGTCTCTTTGTAGTATCCGTTACATTTCAGAGTTAAAATTTATTTTCTCATTTAGTGATTTATTTATTTATTTTGCTTTCCTCTTTATCCAGGATGGGTTTAACCGTTGCAAACATTGCAGAGTTTGTATAAGACACGGTTGTGTTCGGATCCTACATAAAGGTGAATATTGTGGGCATTTTTTTCAAGGTCAACAGTGGCGGATCTAAAAATATTCTGTCTAGAATCCAGAGGGCATTCCTCACCCAGTTTTAGAACATAAAAAAAAAAAAAAAACCAACCTATCATTTTTCTCAGACCAGTGGCTTGAAAAACAAGAAACCACTTTGTCTGTAAAAACCGTCTGCCAAGACTCTCTCGTTTTTGGGTCTTCCGTCTTTAGTGTGAGACTGATGCAGAATTAGCATAGTGCTTACAGCATTTTGAACCCCACTCCAGAGGCAATCATAGGCCCCCGTCCATCTTCATACACCGTTACCTACAGGATGTAGTTTGTCTGTTTCCTCCTGACTGTGGTCAGTGAAAGGGCTCCTGTTTTGCTGCATTTGTGTTATCCTCGCTCGTCTTACTTCATCCAGTTGGATTAGTAATGGCCACCTAAATTGTGAAACCTTTACCTTAATGCAGTGGCACATTTGGTTACCCTTTAATGCCTGCTTTGCACCGGGGTTCCCCTTTGACACTTAAAATTAAGGTGCTCCAGTGTCTCTGTCAATGTACTGGCACCTGTTTGGTATTTCAGCACCAGAAAGGGGTGGGTGTACTTTGTCTGCAGGTATGTCTGGGAGGAAGGGAGGAGGTATGTCTGTGCTCGGCATGTTCAAACTGTGTTCATACAACAGGATTATGTCCATGATAGGCAATCTTGTTTCACGCCGGCTTTTGCCATGTCAGGTGAAGGAGCAACAGATACATATGGCCAAAGCAGGGGTGAAACTGCTTCAAAATTAAAGGGACCGTATTAGAATTGGGTCAGCTTCATTTTGAAGATGCTGGAGCTGTACGTCCATGGCAACTCTCTCATCAGTCTTATCTGAAAAAATATTCCTTATTGTTTGGAACCCAGAGCATTGAAAAATATACTTGCATAGCTATTAATATACATCAGTAGGTCTCAACATATTTACCATGGTAGGCCACATATGCAGTTCTCTGTGTTATGTGGGCCGCATTCACACAATATATATACTACTTGTATGACCCTGAGGATGTCACATGGGCTGCAGCTGTATGCTGATCCTGCCGTGGGTTGAGAACCACTGATGTACATTCAATGCTTCTGTAACCTGGGAATGGTCTGTGATCTGGGCAGAATGATTTGACAAGCAGTCTATATTAATGAAGATGATAAAAGTAAATTGTCAGGCTTTGTTCCTTCTCATAAAATACCGCTGTATTCTGGTGACTTCAGAGCATTCTGCTATGTGAAGAATGAAGAGTGCATGCCTTCCCTTTTTTTTAGTGGTCTTTTTTCCCCCTCTTGCAATAATTTGTTTATGCCATGATTAGAATCAAATAATTGCTTGCCAGAATGAACCCTTTTTTTTCTTCTGTTTATGAAATGCCAACAGAAGATGGCGTAGAAATGTAGTTTTTTGCATGTTTGAAGATTGGAATGAGGCTAGGAGTCAGTAATGACAGGAAGCTGGGGTTTTTCAGGCCCATTGTTGTGTTTGTACATATCTCTTGTGCACATTTTTACTCATGTAACAGCAGTTCCTCAAAGACGGCACACAAATGATAGAGTGTATGCACAGTGCTATACAGGCTGTTGTTAATTTACGAAGTTAAAAAAAAATCCTTGTTTCCCTCCGCTCTGTTGTCAGAGTGTAAACATGTTGCAAGAACTTGAGTAATGAAAATGTTCTGTCCTAAAATTGCTAAACTTTGTAGGGAGCCTGGAATGCTGCTGCTGACTAGTACAGGAGCTCCAAGCCAAGACTTTCAAAAGTGACTAGAAAGCTTGTGTGGGTTTTGTTTGTTTTGGGGTCCTTTTTTGGTGGGGGGGGGGGCTTATCTTGAGACATCAGCCCTCTTTAAAGGTGTTACAGAAAGTGCTAAGCCGCCTATAGTGGCAAACTCACGCATCCGATGAAGTGAGCTGTAGCTCACGAAAGCTTATGCTCAAACAAATTTGTTAGTCTCTAAGGTGCCACAAGTCCTCCTTTTCTCCTAGTGTAGGTGCTTTTGCTGATATGTCTTATACCTGGTTCCCAAAGGAAACAAGCTGTAGTAGCAAAAGCACTTTAACAGTGGTATAAAGGCATAGGGCTTTTGCCAGTAGAGAAATATCATTTAAAAAATGACACTCTCTAACTGACATTACTGTGCCAGCAAAAATTTCTAGTGTAAACCTGTCCTGAATCACTAGCCACTTAAAAAAACCATACTTCAGTTCATGGCGGTAGCTGTTTTAAATAATCTAGCAAGTGTTTTCTGGGGCAAGATACTGCATTTGTGTCTAAAAATTGTTACATTGTGTTTACCTGAGAAGCCAATGCTAGTAGGGCCTGAAAAGGAAGGCCAAACTGTCCTAAGAACTTAAATTTAATTGTGTGAATGGGCTAGTCACATGGATTTTATTTGCAGTTTTTTTTCAATTGGTTCTAACCTGGTCAGTCAGCCTGCAGTGTTTATTGTTTCCTTTCCCTTCATCCTTCTCAGTGGTGTTTATATGATGCCATTTGTTTACATATGTTCCTAGCAGCATTGAAGAATTTGGAGTTGATTGTGTATGTTCGGATACCAAGTGACCAGATCAGATAATGAATTGTACTGCGCTTCAAAAATGTCTGAGGGAAGTGTTGTGCAATGCATGGTTGCTTCTGAGAGTTCCCATGGGGGATGCTTGTTCTAGGACTGATATTTTGTTGGGTTACAGAGTAGGAGCCGTGTTAGTCTGTATTCACAGAAAGAAAAGGAGGACTTGTGGCACCTTAGAGACTAACCAATTTATTTGAGCATAAGCTTTCGTGAGCTACGGCTCACTTCATCGGATGCTGAGCTGCTGCCCTTTTATTTTAAGTTCCCACTTTTGAGGTGCACACTGAGCTTATTTGCAAATTGTGACTGAGCTCCCTCATCCAAAAAATAGTGTTCATTAACTCTTTCCCTGCAAAGTAAACCATTAGGCAAGAGAGTCTGATTCTCTCTCTCTCTCTCCCCCCCCCCCCCCCCATTGGTTTTGGCTGGTGCTCCTGGCCATATACTGGTTCTTGCAGCCTAAGGCCTCATTGATTACAGCCATGAGTGCAAGTGCTTAGTGCAGGCAGGCGAAACCAGCAATTGCACTAGTGGTATTTTCCCTACTTTCAAACAGTCGTCAGCTCCCTTGGTGCAAATAGTGGCTTTGCCTGCAGACGGTAGGGGTTGTATTGATGCAGCTGTTCTGATGGCTGTAAGCAGGGCAAATTCCGGTGCTTGGACAAGACCTAATTTTGGGGATGGGAGAGGAAGAGAAAAAGTGTAATGTTTAAAAGTATATATAGTCATTTTATACATATTCTCTTGCCCACAGTCAAATATGTAGCTTTTCATGCACTTCACAGGTCTCTGGAGCCCTTAACACATGTTAGATGGTCACTGACATCTGAAGTTAGCCATTTATTTATATATTGTTCTTAGCTTGACTCTTGGGCCTTCTGCCATGTCTTGATTCCTATAGGATTAGGACTATAGTGACACCTGCTGGTGAAAGCAGACTTATTAATCAACTAAGAATAGTTGGTTAGGTCTCAGAGGGGTAGTAGCCATGTTAGTCTGTATCCATGTTGTAATCCTCGTTGTAGTAGTTGGTTAGGCAACTTCTTGTGAACCTTTTACCCAATCAGCATTGCTCAAAATGGGACACTGTTCTTCAGCTGCAGGAATAGAGTCTAATACTGATCGTTAAGTGCCGTGTTTTGACTGGAGAGTCTCAACATTTAAATTCTGCGTGGCTGTAACCTCTCATATCTCAGTGAAGGTGTTTTCATGTTTGAAGTATCTTAGAGTGAAAATTTCAGTGGTCTGGGTTTAAATCTAATAATTTTTCCTGTCTTGCAAAGATAGAGGTGACCTTTTCACACCCACTTCACACCCAGTCCCTCAAACAGTCTCATTCTTTCTTTTCAAGTCTTTGCACTTTGTGTGTGTGTGTGGTGTGGTGTTCTTTAACAAGCATGTTCTAACTATGGAGAGTGAAGCTTCTCGTTGTTATGTATAGAGAGAGTTATGGGAAATAACAGCTGGGTTGAGGCTGCAGAGCTGCTTGACAAAGAATGTGCGTGGGTGCTGCTTTTGCAGCCTCGGAAGGCTTGTAATCTGTAGCTCTGCTTCTCTCCATAATCACCTCGTAATCCCAGAGGAAGAATTGAATTTTCAAAGGGTCTCAACCGAGTCTAAATGACACATGCAAGGTTTTGAGGCAGCTTTTGAAAATGGATATCAGTAATTCCAGGATATCTGGGTGTTTATCTCTTCTGGGCAGGTTTCTCCAAACACTAGCCTTTGAAAGCACACCCCCTTTTCCATGACACCCCCACCCCACCCCACCCCCGCAATGTTATACTAGTACCTTGATGCACTCAAAAACCCACTTCCGCTAACTGCATAGCACGTCTCCCAGCGCTAGGGCACTGTCTATACGGGCACATTACAGCACTAAAACTTGCTGCGCTCAGCGGGATGTTTTTTCACACCCCTGACCGAGAAAGTTGTAGCACTGTAAATTGTCAGTGTAGACAAGCCCTAAGACAGCACAGCACTTAGCACAAGGCAGCTGCAAACATGAAGTGAGACGATCCCTGCCCAGCAAGCTGTCAGTCTAAGTAGAGGAGTCCAGCAAAGGATGGGAGGGGAAACAGAGGCATCAAGAGGTGGGGTTGCCCGACGCCACGCAGCAAATGAGTACTGGAGCTGGGAACAGAACTCTGGTCTTCTGAGACCTGGACTAGTACATTGTCCGCTGGCCCATGGTTCACCTCTCTTCCTTGGTTTTCTGTGTCTTGAAGAAGACTTTAAATCAGGAATTTTAAATGGTCCCACACACTCTAATGGGTTTAAGCTAGTCCATATTGAAAGGCTTATTTGTGAGCTCTGTACAGGTCTGTTGTCTATATACTTGAATTGCTTTAGCTAAACTGAGAGAGCCTAGCTTTGGAACTGCTAAGCTTTAACTAGACTGGTCTGTATTGTGCAGAACTAATTCATGTGAATTGTCTGTGTCCAGTTGGTAGGCCTGTCTGTCTACGAGTTGTTTTTAATGCACAGTTTCTTAACCTTGTGGTATTGTTTATTGATTTACAGCAGTGGTTCTCAAACTTTTGTACTGGTGACCCCTTTCACACAGCAAGCCTCTGAGTGTGACCCCCCCCCCTTATAAATTAAAAACACTTTTTTATATAGTTAATACCGTTATAAATGCTGGAGGCAAAGTGGGGCTTGGGGTGGAGGCTGACAGCTTGTGACCCCCCATGTAATAACCTCATGATCCCCTGAGGGGTCCCGACCCCCAGTTTGAGAACCCCTGATTTAGGGATATAGATAATCTTTTAGGATTCTAATAAAGACAAATTACTCATCTCACTTGGTTACAATCTGCATAAGTGCTATACTTGTGGTATCCCAGATCCTTCACTTCATAACCCTTCTCCATATCACTAAAATAATTCCATACTTTATCAGCAACCTGAGTAGTAGCTTAAATGGCTGTTATTGAGAGGGTTAACCTCTCATTTTGCTCATTAGTATTGCACAACAGAGGATTGATTCACTTTTGTACGTGGACATTAACAGTCATTTTGATTTGAATCAATGCAGACTGTGGCAACTCCACTGAATTCCAAACCATACCTTAGTGCCCAAATTCACATTGCCACAAGAAGCTTCCTTCTGCTTCTAACTGATAAGGAAACTCACAACACATTAATCTCCTTCAGACTTGCCTACGGAGAAACTGCAATGGAGTGGCACCAATTGCAAGCTGACTGGAGCCTTACTGTCTTCATTTATTTGCTCTGATACAAGCCATCTGTGATAGCTGTTGGTGTACTACACCAGTGCAAACCCCAAGCTGCTATAAAACAGTTTGCACAGGCTCGGCCTATTCCAGTTTCCTGCAGCGTGAGCTGCACCTGTGCAAACAGCAGCTGATGATGGTTGTGTTTTAAAAATCAGGTCACTCTTTGGGGGAGGGCCTGTATCTTATCAACCAAATGGCCCCCCAGATTTGCACCTCAGACTACACCCGGGATCCTGAAGCGACATTCCAAATTTCAAACTGATCACAGTATGGATTTTAGGAAAGGATCAAAAATTTGGCTTTAAACAGCAACCTTAACTATGCTACAGCTCTTACAATGCCATAATCGCTTCATGCATCAGTCCAATGAAAACATATGAGTTTAAATCTGTTGTTGGACCTATTGGCATATGTTAATTGCAGCTGAAAACAGATTACACAGCCTGCTGTTTCTGCACCACTTACTGTGTTTTCAGCATTAAAATAATCACGCAGTGGAGCTTGAAGGAAAGTAAAACACTTGAGAAGTGTAGCTAGGGTTATTGAAGAAGCAATTAGATGACAGCATAAGCGTGGAGCAATAAAATGGAAATGAAAATTGATAGGCTTAAAAGCTTGCCATCCCTCCCACCCCCCTTTACAAATGTTTAATATGTTCGTCTGTATTTGGAAGCTTGTCGGTGACACGCTTTAGTTCCTATGGTTTTTGTAATTAGGTATCGCTCCTTGAGATGGAGAATGCCTCGCGTGAACCGTGCCAGACGATTTTTCAACTTTATACATCTCTTTCTGTGCTCGCAGTCATTAGCCAGCTAGCAAGCGCCAACAATATCTGTGTTGATAGACGCTACTAAAACTACAGTCTCTCCCAGGCTGCTTTATTTATTGCTGTTCCTCATTTTATTGTTGGGAGGCTTTGCATCTGTTTTGTGGATTAGCTCCTGGATTGTTGCTTTAATCATTTTAAACTAAACAGATACTTAAAGGAAAACTGTCCTCATTCTGATCAGCCTAGCAGTCTAAAAGTACCAAAGAGAGAAACTTTTTTGCCTTGAATAAACCGTGAGACATTATTAAAACCTCTAAAATGTGCACGCATCTGGCCTTTGTGTTGCAAGTGGAAACTGACTATGTTTTTTTCCATTCCTGCTTGCTGCCAGGATCTGAAAGAATGTCATTTTTAGTGTATGGCTAGCGCTGGGCACGGAAATGCCAGCTTGCAATGGAAAGGCTACTCCATTTCTGTCTGGGCAAGGTGAGAACTGCCCTTCTGCTCCTGCTTCATCTTCGCCTGTAAGCTCATCAAAGACACAGTCTACAACTGTTGCCTTGACTTGGGAATAATGTTAGCTAAGTAGTGACCTTGGCGAAAATACAGGCTGTCCTATGCCCTAACTCTCTCTGCTGCCCAAAAGACACAAGTAACCAGCATGTTAGGATGTTGGCTCTAATATTGTTCTGTGTTATACCCTGTGTATTACTCAGGAATCTGCCCATTTCAGAGCTGTGCCAGAGGAAACTGTACATTTTCCATTCAGTAACAATAAAGGAGTTCTTTAGTTTATGCTGATGCCGACTCTGGTAACATGTATTTAACATAGTTGGAACTTTTTACATTTGCAAACGTACTGTAAGCACTTCTGAAAAGTTCTACTTACAACAGAACTTCTGAGACTGAACTTTCCATTAATCCGAGGTCTGTTTTGTTGCCTTGAAATCTGCATAGTGTGAGAATTGTGTAGATTGTCTCTGGGGTCTGTACGTTTAGAATACTAAAGTTCTGGCTGGACTTTATGCTCACAGTTCTTGCCAGAAGTGGTACATGCTTGGCCTAGGGAAATGCTGTGTAATATAACTTGGCTGCAGACTTTTGTGTGTACTCTCAGGTTTAGCTTTAAAATTGTAGACACTTTTTGGAAGCTGGGGGCAAGAGAAGAGTAAAGTCACAGTCAGTAATCCAGAGTGCGTTTTACTGAAATACATATTTTCATAGCTATGATTATGTAGCCCAGCTAATAAAGTCTCAGACTTACAAACAAGTAAGAAAAGAGACACCCATTCTTTGGAAATCTGAACATCTGGGGTGAAATCCTGGTCCCCGAGGAGTCAATTGCAGTTTTGCTACTGACTTCAGTGGTGGAGTTTTGCACGCTTATTTTGTCTCTGTTTTCCAGAGTGGGTTAACCGAAATGGTTTAAATAGTTGGCAGATTAGAATATTGACTTACTCAATTCTATCTTCCTGAAAGACACATGCTTTACAACTGCCTTAAACCTCGATAACTCTGGCAAATCTATGGAGTAAAGAAAGGAAGTTTTGTTTTGATCTCCTCTCCTGGGTCCATTTTGGATAAGGATGCCAGTGATTCGTTGGGGGAGGATAAAGGCAAAAAGTAACTTGTTCAGTGTTCCCTAAGGGGAGTGGGGGAGGATTGGACCAGGTTGTTTCTTTTTGACCCTGACAATGGTTTGTGTAAGGAAGCTTTGTACAGGAAACGGGGGTGGGGCAAAATTAATAACTTCCCAAATCTAAAGTGAGACCGCAGAAGGGTCTGTAGAGGGGCAGCTAACTCCTGGCCACATGACTGTCTAGAAAATACAGTGGGAGAATTCACCAAGATTAGTCCACAATAGAATCCAGCTGACGCCATCAAGATCCCCATCCATAGGTAATAGTAGAGTTTGGTCGGGATTTTTACATCTACACTTAGCAGAGCATTTATGCTCTTCGCTCCATTTACTTGTATTTAAAGTGCCTTGGCAAGGGTGGAGCTGCTTTACAAATATCGCTGTGGACTTCTATTCTTCACCCAGGACACCCCCTTCGTAGGAGCTCCTTCAGATGTGTGGCATGACTCTCCATCACATGTATAAAATGCCAGCTAGCAATTAGACTAGTGATTGTAGTTGTTTTTCCTTCTTTTTAATTTCCTCATTGCTTAGGGTTTGCTGATTAAGATGCTGATCCAAAAGTAATGCAGATATTTCCCTCTAGGTGATCATGGTGCTCAGTTGGGCCTGCATGGTGGAGGGGGTGACGGAATGGGAGACGAAAACGCTACTGTGGAAGAAGGGGAGACTAGTCCAGACCCACAGCCACAAGGCCGAAGGATGCGGAGAGAAGCCTGCACCTGCCCATACTGCAAAGACAGCGAAGGACGGTAGGATTTGCTAACTGGGTACCTCAAACTGTAAGCGGGATCGTCAATATGATGGTAGGGAGTTTCAGAAACCCAGAGGGATGGAGACTGTAGGTCACTTAGCAGCCTTGGCCTTCAAGAACTAAAGTCAATCCAGGCCGCACTCTTAATAAAATAGGTTGACAGGTCGGATGATTGCAGTAGTGCTCTCTCCCGGGAGCCCTAGGCCAGGTCTGGTGTAGGGTGGGTAACAGTAATTTTGGGGCACATGCTGGGTGCCTCATTTTAAACTGACGTGGTCAGAACTGAACAATCTTGGTCTCTCCGCTTCCCATCCTTGTAGAACTGGAATAGTGGAGTGAGGGGCTGATGATGTCAGACTGGGTTGGCATCAGCTCAGTTGCATGAGAGGAGGAGGGAAACTTGCACTAAATCTACTAACGTTCTGCTTTGGTTACAGCTAGTGTTATAGTTCCTGGGTGCTCCTGAAACTAAACTTACACATGGAAGCTGTTCAGAGTCTTTTGTTTTGTTTTTTCCCCTTAAAACTTCGCCATGAGTAACTGAAAGATCTTTACTGTCTCTGGATTGAACGTGCACTGCGTTTGTGGTCATCCGGTTATAAAGCGTTTGCTTCAGTGGCTTCCTCTTCCATTGCTAAAGTATTATCGGGTGCAGAAAAAGGGCTAAACCTTATGGCTGAAATGAGCATGTTCCTGTTGTGAGAAATTGAGGGCTGAGCCCTGTATATTCCTGTGGCCTGGGTTCTTCTGCCAGAGAACAGTGCTCCAGAATGGCAGGGTTTGTTTAAAAATGGGGAGAGACTGGTCAGAGTGAGGCGGAGTGGAGTCTAGGCTCCTAGTGTCTACTCTGTGCTTCGGTTCCTGCATTGGAGAAATGCAGCTAGCTCCCTGCCTCGCTGGTGAGGAGACCTTAGCACGTGTTAAAGCTTTGAGAGCGGTATCGCAGAAGGCGCTAAAGTAGGGCTGAAACAAAATACAGAGTCAGCGTAAACCCCACAAGGCCAGAAATGTGCATCGGAGACCGTAATTCCCTCCTTTTTGGCACCTGGTCACGCCTAGGTCTTTAGGGGGTATCTCCAAACAGTGGCAGGGCCATTGGTGTACATTAAGGACAGAATTTCAGTTGTCAGCTATGTGACGGGCCTGCCTGGCCAGTAGCGGTCGCTCAGAATGAACAGCAGCTTGAGCTCCCCTTTAAAATCTGTGAACGCAGCCATTCCCGTTCCCTCCGTCCCCTCCCTGCCACCGCCTCTTCCTCTTTTCCCATTGACTTGCTCTTCGTGTCATACCCCGCGTGCCCCATTGCTGGGCTCGGCCCGCATGCCCCATTGCTTTCACAGTGGCTTTGTTACACTGGAGCATTTTTAGTTAAAAATGTACTGAAAAGGGGAGTGGGGAGAGACCCCATGGAACAAAAAGTTTCTTACGCACACAGTGAAAATAGGGACAGGTTTGTTGAGGAGCCACCTGTCGGGCCATGTCTTCTGACGACTCCTGAAGAGGCTCCTGGTTGCAACCTCTTCTGTTTTTTCACTGAGGATTTAAGTGACTCCTCTGTGGCCCCTCTGAAGCCCTCACATCCACCGTCCCCCCTCACCCCCCCGACTTAGACTTTTTAAAACTGGCAATTTACCTGCTCGTAACAGTTCCCAGTCTGACTTTAATTGGGGAGTGTTTTCGTGCACATGTGGTACAGGTTTGACTCTCCCAATAACACTTCGCTCTTTATAAGAACCTGTCATCCAAAGGTGTGGATACAGTTACCAACCCAATAGCGCTCAGCATCTTTTATCTCTGGAGTACCTTGTAGCCACCAATCCCCAAGGACGCGGACGTCCTCTTCGTTTGACAGAGGGTTAGACTGAAGCATCGAGTGGGAGCTGACTTGCTGGTGGTCATAGAGCAGAGCCAAGACTAGAGAGCCCTGATTCCTCTAGCCAGGAGACCGTCCTGCCCACTTCCCTGTGTTTCTAATGTCAGCCCAGCATCTGAGCAGTAAGTAGGCATGTCTAGTCAGTGCTCTGATCAGTGACTGGTAACCTGGGGTTTCCATTGTGTGAGCTCAGCAGCCACGCCGGATGCCACGTTTAGGAAGCTGATGTTTCACCTCCCTGTTAGCGAGAGTTGAGAGGCTCTGTAAATTAATGTCTTGATTGATCTGGATTCTTCCAGGGGTTCTGGGGATCCCGGTAAGAAGAAGCAGCACATCTGCCACATCCCAGGCTGCGGGAAGGTGTATGGCAAGACGTCCCACCTGCGGGCTCACCTCCGGTGGCATACTGGGGAGAGACCTTTCGTCTGCAGCTGGATGTTCTGCGGGAAGCGCTTCACGCGCAGTGACGAGCTGCAGCGGCATAAGCGCACGCACACAGGTAAGCCCGGGAACCTGCCCTGGCTGCGAAGGGAGCAAAGGTGCACTTAAAGCCGGGGCTGGGGGAGCCTTCACATTTTCTCTAGCCTTGTATGTATGTTGCAAGGGTTTCCAAGATCCTTGTGATTGCCAGCGCTCTCCACTATATGCCTGGTGTTGCCCAGTGTTCATCATCTGTTGCTTTGGGTTTCTGCAGTACAAGTATATTTACAGGTTCTGTCACGAGCTGTACAAAACCATGACTCTTCTGTTCATTCGCAGCTGCATTAAGTGAATCCTCTGCAGTACTTTCAGCTGAGAAGTTTTCCTCGCCTTAGGAGCCCCGAAACAAGGAACAGCTAGAACTGTTCAGAAAGCCGCCCGCAGGGGGAAGTAACATTCAGAGTAGGGGGAGATAAATGTGAGAGAGTCTGAGAGGCCATCATGGAGACAGAGCCAAAGAAATAACACATCTGAGCCCGATCTCACTCTTGAGAGCATCCACACTGAGCAGAGCCCTGTTGAAATCCGGGGGAGCTCTTTGTGAGTGCATGATTCACAGTTCAGGGTTAGGGCCTACAATGTTATGGGGGAGAGGGTGTGTTTTACTCCACATAATAAATTCAGTTTGGCAAGTGGGTGGATGAATTCTTCTTTGCTACATCCCACATAATTCTGAGACTTTGGTTCTAGTGCTGTAACTAAATTGCTTTTGACACCTGGTATGTTTTCATCACCAGTAAATCTGCTTTGGTCAGAAGTTGTATAAAGTGAAAGAGAAAGCCGGTGAGAGGAGAATATGAAGACACTTGGATGTTAGCAGCTGGCGGAAGGCACTGACTGCAGGTCTTGTGAGAGCAGGGCTCCGCCCCTCAGAAATAAGCTATCTTTCACTGAAGGGCAGTTGAAAAGTGCTGCGCCCCCTCTCTGTCCCTTAATATCTGTCGAGATTGCTCTGTGAGCTTCATCCAGGCAGTAGCCGAAAATTGCTGCTTATTCAGAGTTCTGTTTGTATGTTGAACCCTTGTTTGTTTGTTACAATGTGGCTCTTCCTGGTGGAAAGGTTTGGCTTCCCATAAGGACGTTAAGCAAGCGCATTGTTGCAATGGCTGAGCGGTTCTTCTCTCCCGTTGCTGTTTACAGGTGAGAAGAAATTTGCCTGCCCGGAGTGCCCAAAACGCTTCATGAGGAGCGACCACCTGTCCAAGCACATCAAGACCCACCAAAACAAGAAGGGAGGCACAGCCAACAATGTGGCCATGAACGTCTCTGCGGTCTCCATGGACACAGGGACTTCAGAGGGAAACAGTGGGCCAACCCCATCGGCCCTCATCGCAACCAACATGGTGGCCATGGAAGCCATTTGTCCCGAGGGCATCGCACGCCTTGCAAGCAGCGGCATCAATGTCATGCAAGTGGCAGATCTCCAGTCCATCAACATCAGCGGGAATGGATTTTGAGACTCTGTGAACCACAAGTCATGGACAGTGTCCAAATCTGGGGTTCAAGGTAGCATGGGTCTAAGAGCCGACTGGAGAGGGAGAAGATAAATATTTCGTTGCTAGTGTGCTGAGATGGTAGGGTCAGTCACACCTTCTAGCACGAGAGCCCAGTTCCTCTCTGCCAGGAATGCTACTTGAAAACAAGGCCCGGCGATCGGCTCAGACCTCTGAGGCCCAGTGACTACATGGGGATGCCAGAGCTTTTTTTGACTCGACTTTCCCCTCTCCCCCATAACTTCTCCCCTGTCTTTCCCTCAGTAGGTACCCCTGATGCCAACATGCCTTGGTAAATGTATATGATCATTGAAATACTTTTTAGCGCAAAAAAAAAAAAGATTCTATATTATTATTATATATATAAAAATATAAAACGTGTTCATTTGAGCAAGGGAAAAAAATTGCTGCGACCAAAGTGTTTGGTCTATTTTGATGCCTTATCTTTGAACAGATGACCCCGTGGGTAGTTAATGAGACAATACCCAAGCTGTTGTTCAGATGCTATATTACATTTTACATTGTAACCTTAAGAAAATTAGCCTTTTGTATGCTCTGCTTTTAGGTTTCTTTTTTTCCTTAATTTTTTTAATTATTTGGGTGAGGTTTTCTTCATATAAAACAGTCACCCTCTTCCTTCCCCGCCTTATTCCCTTCATTGCTTTATTTTAAATTGTATTTGCTGCAGAGATTCTCTTATCCAAGTTATTTTAACCCTTGCTGTTTCATTCGGAGCATAAGTGTACATGTAAAATTGATTGTAAAGGTTTTTGTGCGGGTTCACTCGAGCTATTTACCAGAAGAGGGTCCGGGACCCATAATGCAGTCTGAGTTTTTTGCAGGGGAGGGAAGGGGAGTCTTGGGCAAATTTATTTTTCTGCAATCGGTCTTAAAAACAAAACGCCAATGTCAGTGCGTCCAGGGCTGGTGAGATGAAGACACCTCAAGTGTCGAGTGGCAAAAACCAATGAATTAGCTGAAAATGCAGTGGAGAAGAGGCCACCGATAACACTGTGTCTATCCAGAGTATCGTGCCTAGTCTGATTAAAATGTAGCATGAGGGGATGCCTGTTTGCATCCCTAATCTGAGGGTTACTGCAGAGCAGCTGCTGATGCTAGTGCAGAGGGTGAGTAGAAATACACTGTTGGTCAGACTGGCAGGCTGCTGGTACATTTGTAAATGGCAGGGAGTTTGTCTGCCAGACATGGACATCAGGCATCGGGTGCTTAGTGGACATGTTACGCAGCCCCGTGCTGGGGCTGTTTGTTAATGGGACGCAGGTCTCTTATTCAGATTAAATCATCACATCATCTTGCCGGATTTTTTTTCTTCCAACACTACATTGCTTTTCTGTCTCCAAGGCTTCCCCGTTCTTTCAGAGATTTCCAAACCAGTAATTGGAAACAAAGAAATTTCCTGGCCATCTTTTCCTCTTAGTCTTTTTCAAGCCCATGGTGGGTCTGGAGGCTGGTAGTTTTGAATCGTTCTAGACTCCTCTGTCCAACTCACTCTTGGTCCCCCGCCCTTCCTGCTGCAGCCACAACAAAGTGGGTGTTCCCTAAGGCCCGTCCATTTCCCCTAGCCCTTCTGTGAAGCCCAGCTGAAACGGAGCGAGCTGTCCCTACAACAGCATAAAATTGCAGGAAGAGGACATCGTGCACTGTAGATTATGTGGGGGCTTCAGGATTTAGAATCCCTCCAGATGAGAATTCAGTCACCTTCATGTGTGTCACGCACCCTCCCTTGACCCACAAATCATCCTTGATAATGAAGCTGTGTGTCATTCGTGAACTCATGCATTTCAGTGCTTGGTGACTTCTTTAGTAAATCTTTGGTTCAGAGACACCTGATGGAAAGACAAGGGCTTGAAGAATCCTCTAGGAATAGGGTGAATTTTATTTAATTAGGACGATAAGCAGTGTTCTGGTGTGTTTTCATATAAAAATAAATGCAGGAAACTGCCATATACTCCTGCAACCTGGTGTTTAATAGCTTATTAGTGCAGGCAGGTGATGGTGGTTTTAATTTGTAAGCTGGATCTTCTGTTGAATCCCTTTGCTAGGGAAGGTAGAAACATTGGGGTTTGCATTAACCAGAATCAAGGCTGAGCTGCAATGGAGCCCTTGTCTGGAAGAGCAGGAGGCAAAGGTCTGTGTCTGATGTGTGGAAAGGTTTTTATATTTGGAACTCTTGGAAAATGCAGCAGCTTTGGAAGTTAAAAATTAAAATCCCTTCGTATGGGTTGCTGTTGATTATGTAACTATATATAATATCAAACCATGTAAAACAAATCTGGTGTAGGGTGCAGAGGATTGTTAGGCCAGTGTTAATTGTTCCTCTCAAAAAGAGGAAGGAAAGAGGTAAGTAGCAGGTGGGAGGGCAGGTATTACAGTGGAATCAGTGTCTCTCTCCACATTTTGGTCCCATGGTTCTTGCTGATTTTCAGCACACATGGAGGTATTGGACTCTCTTCCATTCCCTTTTCATGCTTTTTGCTGGGAGGCTTCTAGGGAGTTTTTTATGCATGTGCATGGAATTGCAGGAAGGCATCCTGTTTGGTAGGGAGAAACCCCAAACAACGTTGGGGTGAAATAAAACTTTATATGAACCTGAATCACACCTGTAAATGGTGCTTACTTTCTCTCTAACTAAAAGCAAGTGTGATTCTGCTGTATATTTTATATACACCTTGCATATAAACACTTCTTTTCACCTGTTCTACCTAAGGAAAATACACTTGAAATGAGGCAAATGCCGTGTGCTTAGGGGCTTTATAAGAAAGTTCAGGAATGGTGGATGTTCTTAATTATTTCATTAGCTCTCCCCCAAACCAGTTGCTGAGAGCACAGAGGCAGTTTTGATAAGAAAGCCACTCATTGGCACCGACACTGAGAGGTGGTTTTTGCTGAGTCTAGTACAGCAGGTTTCTTCTCTATTCTAGTGTTGCTTGGAAAGTGAGGGAGATGATGCATCAAGGCTTTTGGGTCAGGAATAGCAAATGAGACCATGGTGTTCCAATCAAACAGAAGCTAACAGTGTGCCTCTCGGAAGATTATTGCTTGGACACTGTGCAGTTCTGGGATCTAAGCATCCTTCCTGCGTCAAACCAGCTGAGTTCTAGAGAACTGAATTCTTGGCGAGGTGGGGAAACAGATGTGTTAGTCAGACTAGTATCATGGGATAGCAGTAACAGATCATTCTAAAACGACCAGGGGCTTCTGTGCTGCTAGCTTACAATACCACAGACGGGCAACTTCTCTCTGAATTCCCTTTTCTCTTCCACGAGAGCCAAATTCTTTCCCCTCGTCATGGGATGTGATGCAACCCAGAACACCAGGAACCAGTATTTCTAATCAAGCTGCCATTAAGACACACAGGCTGACCATGGTTGCTAAGGTAGCTGGGCTCTGAAGAGCCGATCACTCAGAAATAACTTTTTTTTTTTAGCGTAATGCAAACCTCAGCACTAATCCCCAATTGTCTTGTTCGCTTTAAAATCCTGTTGTTTTTTTAACTCTGTATGAAAATTCCCTGCAACTGGGGGATATTACAGGTTCCTTTCTCAGATCTGAGTTAAATTTTTGGCAAGGTCTGTCTGTCAGCCAGTTCCCTTGTCTTCATTCTGGGTGTGGCTCGCTCACTTAGGTTTGGAGAGAGATTTCTTCCACAGCGGGATGTGAGAGTTTTGTACCTTTACCAATTCATGACTGCGCGGTGACCTTCCCTCACCAGACTCTGTGTCTGTTTTCAGATCATCAGCATGCTTTGTCAGTTTCAAACAGCAGTACCTCCCCCTTTGCACCTGCAAAATGCCTCCTTGTCTTCAAAGCAGAAATCGGTGCATGCTGGCAGGAGGCAAAGTCCTGCCAAACTGTGAAGTGTGAACACATTTTTACCTTTTAAAAAAAATAAATACAGGGAGGGAGGAATCTTAGCTATCACTGTAAATTCCTCTGGCTGATTTCTTTCTTCTCTCTATCTCTATTTTTGGACTTGTATATTTTTATATAGGAAACTTTAAACATTTGTATTTTTTTAACAATCTGTGAAGCACTATGAATTCCAGTTGTGTCAAATGTCAATATCTTCCGCATCTTGTGAATACTGGAAGCTACGGATGGTTAGTAGAAAGCAGTGTTTAAAAAAAAAAACACACATTTCAGTAACTGACTCATTAGGCTATTCGGGTGCCCATTGCTAGAACAGCTACCTGAGAACATTGCCAATTCCTCCTTGTCACTTGCATTCTTTAATGTATTGAGGTCCAAGGTAGATTTAGAGAAGTTCTGGAAACTACCCAGGTTACATCACTTGGTGACCACATTGTCAGTAGTTATCCAGTATGTCAAATGCAGCAGAATGCTGGGGGAGCACGTTTCTCCACTGAGAACATAATGTACTTTCATCTTCCGTCCACATAGCTGTCCACTAATTCAGGATTGTCACTTAAGAAGCCTAGTATAACCTGAGAAGGGTTCGAAAGGATCCCTAATTGTAATTTCCTTGTCCTTGTGGGGCTGTGTAACCTAACTAGAAGGGAAAGTGGTGGTCAGCCTGGACGGTATTGTCTTGTTTCTAAAGCGCCGTCTTTGAGGAATA
This sequence comes from Eretmochelys imbricata, assembly GCF_965152235.1. Lineage (NCBI taxonomy): Eukaryota > Metazoa > Chordata > Testudines > Cheloniidae > Eretmochelys > Eretmochelys imbricata. Next base: position 14,942,477 of record NC_135591.1, on the reverse strand, counting down.
TTCTTTGGACTGAGGTTTCTACAGGTTTCACTGTGACATTGTTGAACAGGTCCCAGCAATGGAAAGTTCACCACAGAGGAATGGTGCTTTTTTTCCACCCATTAGGGAATCAGAATTAATCTGTAGTTTCCTGTGGAAACAAATGGCCCTGCATGTGTCTCCGCTCCTCAGTGATTTAAAATCTTAAAAATCAGACCCATTACACTCAGGGCTGTGAAAGATTGTGAGCCCTGAGTGCTGTAGATAGGTCATCCTAACTCCCGGTGTAGATGGAGCGAGGTCAATGGGATCTTCTGTTGACCTGGCTACTGCCTCTGAGAGGTGAATTAGCTCCATTGGCAGAAGGAGTTTTCCTGTCTACATAGGAAACATGGACGCTTCGGCACAGCTTGTAGACATGGTTACACCGTGTGTCAGATCCAAGAGCAGCAGCACCAACGTAGGCATCAGGACAACTTTTTACAGATTGGAGGTGGAAATCAAGCAGAAGACCACGGGTATGGACTGTGCCTTGAACCTAGGTGAAGTGGCTGGTCCTAGCTGCAAGGGCAATGCAGTTCTTGCCCAAATCCAGGCAAACTGTAGGGTAGATGTTTGCTAAAGGCTAATTCCCAATGTCCCGTCCCCATCCCGGTCCTGTTAACGTACATGATGGACCAGCTAATACAAAGAACATAAAGTATCTGAGAACCTTGGTACAACCCCATAGCCTCTCTGGCCCAGATCCACAAAGGTTTTTGGCTTCTAACTTTCATTGATTTCAGTGGAAGTTAGAACCCTAAATACCTTTGTGGATCTGGGCTTTTGTGTCTTAGATAAGCCCAGCTCTTTGGGGGCAGTGGGAAGAAGAGGTGGCAGAGGGAGAATGTACTCTTGGGCTGCTGCAGCTCTTGGGGATCTGAACAGCCTCTCCATTTGCAAAAGAAAATTTTGCCTTGAGGTTTAGAAATGAGATTTCTCCGTCCCTGCTGACCAGCCACAGCTTTCACGGACTTCACCGGGAGCCTCATTGCTATTGCTCAGCTCACTTTGGCATGCATTAGCCTCTCCAGTCTCATTAGACAGTCGCTTGTTAATACCCATCACCCTCCTCTGCTCATTCGGCTTGCCCTGTTTACCAACCGCAGTTGAGGGCCTGTAGCTGGCTCGCAGCAGACTATATCCCGTGCTGTGCCAAGTTCCATGTGCCATACTGGGCCTGGTATACTTGCTTTGTATCCTACGGTAACAGGTTTGGGTTGGTTTATGGTGGTTTGGGCCACAATGCTGATGGCCTGTTGCAAACTCAGTGGGAGAAATCTTGACCCGTTTACAACCAAGGCAAAGCTCCCGTTGACGTCAGTGGGGCTAGGTGTCACCCCTGTGTCTGTTGCTTCCGTTAAATGAATTGCACTGTTCACCCAAGCACATGACTGGCTGCTTCTGTGTCAGGCTCTCAGGTGCGACGGGGAGCACCTGTATAACTTTGAGATCTGCAGTTCCCTGTGGAATTAACTGTGCCTTTTTATACAGGGGTTCCAAGTGGCCAAACCGTTTGCAGGCAGGATTGTACTGGGCTGTTTTTACCCTTTTTTTTTTTTTTTTTTTACCCCACGATGGCTCAAAATGGTCTCTTCCCGCTTTAATCTACCCAGCCCTGTTTTTCCTCAAACTTGATTAGCAATTCACTTCCCCCACCCCGCCTGCTGGGGAAATAACACGTGTCCACTACTCTATGCATTACAGTGGGGTTGTGTGCATCGGCCTGGCTAGTTCAAGCCAATGCCCGTTGCTTTTGTGAGCTAACGTGCGCCAATACCCCCCCCCCCCCCTGCCCCGAGGGTTAGTGAAACCATTTCACCAGCACTTCCTGTAGCTCCCTGGTCCCTCCTCCGACCGCCTCCCCCATCATTCCAAAGAGGAGCCTCAATTCGATTCACCTTTTGGGTGCTGACAGCACACGCTTCGCGCAACCTGTAACACTGGCAATAATTCTTTCGCTGTGTAAAGACTGTTTTATCCTGTAATAATGTCTTTGTGCTTTTTTTTAATCCAATTGCCGATGTAATGATGTCAGAAACACATTTTAAAAGTGTTTTTTTTTTTTTTTTTTTTGTACAAAGATTAGATTAAAATGTAGTTTGGCTCCTTTGTAAACCGATTACAACTTTTTTTTTTTTTTTTAAGGTAAATAAACAAGCGTCTACGGACGGCATGGTGACGTTTGTGCTTTAAAGAGTAAAGAATATTTCCGTGCCCGTCAGCATTCACCTTGCGCTCAAGCGCCTTTGCCCAATCCCTGTTGCCTTGCTTCTTGGTGACTGCAGTTTGTAAATGTATTTTTGTTCCTACAGCCCTGTCGCAAATGAGAAAGCAAATGTCACTGGATGGCTGTAGGCTATCTTTCCGTGGACTTCATCGGGCTGTGGATCACGCCCTGTTGAAATCTGGTGGAGAGAATCTTTATCACAGATGAAGAGACAAACCCAACTCATGTGTCCATCTGTCTTGAACTTTATTGTTCATAAGAACTGCCATGCTAGGTCAGACCGGTGGACCATCTAGCCCAGTATTCGGTCTTCCAATAGTGGCCGGTACCAGAGCTTCAGGGGGAGAGTACAGAACAGGGCAATTTTGGAGTGATCCACCCCTGTCTTCCAGTGCTGTTTTCTGGCAGTCAAGAGGTTTAGCATCACCCTGAGCATGAAGTTCCAGTCCCTGACCATCTTGGCTGATAGCCATTGTTGGATCTATCTTCCATGAACTTACCTAGTTCTTTTCTGAACCCTGTTATACTTTTGGCCATCACAATATCCCATGGCAATGAGTTCCACAGGTTAATTGAGTGTGGCGTGAAAAAGTACTTCCTGTTGTTTTGTATAAAACCTGCTACCTATTAATTGCATTGGGTGACCCCTGATTTTTGTGTTGTGGGGAAGGGTAAATAACACTCCATTCATGATTTTATAGACCTCTATTATATCACTCCTTGGTCGTCTCTTCTCTAAGCTGAACAGCTCTGATCTTTTGTCTCTCATACAGAAGCCATTCCATACCCTTGATGGTCTTTGTTCCCCTTCTCTGAACCTTTTCCAGTTCCACTATATTCTTTGGTGAGATGGGCGACCAGAACCAGACACAGTATTCATGCGGTTATTTGCTCATACTGCCTACTGGAGATTTCCTTGGAGGTTTTATCCCAGAGACTGCAGCGTGGGCCTGCTATCTGTTAAAGCACTTGGCAAAGGGGAATCTATACAGATAGTGACTTGCCCATCAAGCCAGTGGCAGAGCTGGGAATAGACCCAGGTCTCCTGAGTCCCAGTCTAAGCTGCCCCCTCTCCATCCAATGTACTAATGTTTTGACCCTCTGTAATGTCTCTTGGCCATGGGATAGAATGTCCCACAGCACCTAAGTCACTTAGGGTATGTCTAGACAGGGATAAAGAAGCCATAGCTGGCTCAGGCTCACAGGGCTTGGACTCAGGGGGTTGAAAAATTACAGTGTAAGACATCCAGCCTCGAGCCCCAGCTTTGGGACCCTTTGAGGGAGGAGAGTCCCAGAGCTCTGGCTCGAGCCCAAATGCCTACACAGCAATTTTTAGCCTTGTAGCCACAGACCCCGTGAGCCTGAGGCGGCTGACCCGGGCCAGCCGTGGCTGAGTTGTGGGGCTTTTATCTCTAGGTATGTGTACCCTTAAGTTCTTTTGAAAATTTCATGCCATGATCTCCAAGCTCATTGATTGTGATCTCTTTTACAAACATTCATTAACTTCCTTCCATGAGATCTACTGATTACAATATGTAAGAGCTACGCATTGCTACTTTTTAAAGGGGCACCAACAACTTAAGTCACACCATTCTGAAGAACCTCTCCATAGTATTGTTACCAAGGAATCACACAGAGGAAAGGGACGGTGAACCAAGTAATATGAAATGTGTGAAGTAAACAATGTGGGGAAAACAAAAACTGCCCCTTCCTGCAACCTTCCTTCTATGCTACTTTTAGTTACAGCAAGTTTCTGCTCAAAGAGGCGGGGGCTTTAGGTTGATTATCCCTCCTGAAACCTCTTGCTGAGAGCTGAGTCAATAATATCCGTCTTTGTCTAGTTGTGGAAATAGAGACAGAGGCGGTTGCCTTGAGCTTACTCAGCAAGGAAAGGGCAGTTGGGAACAGAACCCAGGAGTCCTGATTTCTATATTCCCTGCTCAAGCAAGCCTCATTTCCCATGGGGCTTGTACTGACCACTAGCTAGCACTAACTCTTAGGGCCTGACCCACATGAATAGCTACCCCTTAGTTCTGCTGCCCCTACATGGTTCCAAATGTTGAGGGCTCCTTGGTGTTTCCAGCCTCTAGCTCTGGTCACCACAGGCCTGACCCTGGGTTAAAGATGCTGGGCCCAGTGTGGATGAGGAGGGCTAGGGTGAGGGAGGGCTGCCTGGTGGTTACTGTCAGGCTCTCCTGCCTCTGGGGTGGAGTGGGCGAAATGTTCTTGATCTGAGCAGGGACCTGGCCCTCAGAGCAGTGCAGGGAATTGATTAGCTGACAGGTGCCCGGATGATTCCCATTTTAAGCTGCAGAGAAAGGAAGGTAAAAACCCTTCTGAGGTACCAAGAGATCCAGCTTCAATTCCCTGCTCCACCACAGACTTCCAGTGTGACCCTGGGACAGTCACTTAGCCTCTCTGTGCCTCAATTCTCCTGCTGTACAATGGGGATAACAGCACTGCCCTGCCTCACTGGGACATGCTGAGGCTAAAAACATTAAAGACTGGGAGCTGCCCAGACACCATGGTGGTGGGTGCCATGTTGTACATACCAGCCCCACAACACAGCTCTCCTGCAGGGTTGCCAAATCTCACAACATTTCCACAAGTCACTGCTACCCTTGTGAATTTCAGCCTTGCTGGGGTGGATGAGGGGGGGATGGGATACCCCTTCTGATTGGCTGCCCTTCCCCACTTGCCTGCCTTTTAGGAAGAACGGCCAATCAGGAGCACTGCGGGAAGGTGGTAGAGTGCACTGTCCCCAGCAAGGAGCAAACATTCTCACCAGTGTGCTGCCCCTGACACATGCGGGAGGGGACTGAGAACTCAAAATTACACCAGTGTAATGATTTGGGGGGTGAGGGAGAAGGAGGGAGGCTGCCTGTAGGCTGCTGGCCTGACTCCCTAGAGCAGGAAGGAGTCTGTTGCATCCAGCACAATTTTATTCTCCAGACAGAAAACTCTGGCAAAACCTCAACCACAAAACAGCTCCTTGGCCCACCCTGGGCTACTGCCCCTGCCCCACTCCTGCTTCAGAGCCTTGGGCCAGAAGGCCAATTACAGGCCAATAAACCTGATTTCAGTACCAGGCAAATTGGTTGAAACTATAGCAACGAACAAAATTGTCGGACACATAGATGAACATAATTTGTTGGGGAAAAGCCAACATGGTTTTAGTAAAGGAAAATCATGCCTCACCAATCTACTAGAATTCTTTGAGTGAGTCAACAAGCATGTGGACAAGGGGATCCAGTGGATATAGTGTATTTAGATTTTCAGAAAGCTTTTGACAAGTTCCCTCACCAAAGGCTCTTAAGCAAAGTAAGCTGTCATGGGATAAGAAGGAAGGTCCTCTCATGGATTGGTAGCTGGTTAAAAGATAGGAAACAAAGGGTAGGAATACATGGTCAATTCTCAGAATGGATAGTGGTAAATAGTGGGATCCCCCAGGGGTTTGTTCTGGGACCAGTCCTATTCAACATATTCATAAATGATCTGGAAAAAGGGGTAGACAGGGGGCAACATTTGCAGATGATACAAAACTACTCAAGATAGTTAAGTCCCAAGCAGGCTGCAAAGAGCTACAAAAGGCGCTTACAAAACTGTGTGACTGGGCAACTAAATGGCAGATGAAATTCAATGTCGATAAATGCAAAGAAATGCACATTGCAAAGCATAATCCCAACTATACATATAAAATGATGGGGTCTAAATTAGCTGTTACCACTCGAGAAAGAGATCTTGGAGTCATTGTGGAGAGTTTTCTCAAAACATCCACTCAATGTGCAGCGACAGTCAAAAAAGCGAACAGAATGTTGGGAATCATTAAGAAAGGGATAGATATTAAGACAGAAAATGTCATGTTGCCTCTATATAAATCCATGGTACGCCCACATCTTGAATACTGTGTGCAGATGTGGTCGCCCCATCTCAAAAGAGATATATTGGAATTGGAAAAGGTTCAAAAAAGGGCAACAAAAATGATTAAGGGTATGATTAATGCCTTCCATATGAGGAGAGATGAATAAGACTGGGACTTTTCAGCTTGGAAAAGAGATGACTAAGGGGGGATAGGATAGAGGTCTATAAAATCATGACTGGTGAGGAGAAAGTAAATAAGGAAGTGTTATTTACTCCTCAACACAAGAACTAGGGGTCACCAAATGAAATTAATAGGCTGCAGGTTTAAAACAAACAAAAGGAAGTATTTTTTCACACAACACATAGTCAACCTGTGGAACTCCTTGCCAGAGGATGCTCTGAAGGCCAAGACCATAACAGGGTTCAAAAGAGAACTAGATAAGTTCACAGAGGATAGGTCAATAAATGGCTATTAGTCCGGATAGGCAGGGATGGTGTCCCTAGCCTCTGTTTGCCAGAAGCTGGGAATGGGCGACGGGATGGATCACTTGACAATGACCTGCTCTGTTCATTCCCTCTGGGGCACCTGGCAGACAGGATACTGGGCTAGGTGGACCTTTGGTCTGACCCAGTATGGGCGTTCTTATGTTTTTATGATCTCTTTCCAGCTGGGTCTAATAATTGAACAGGGCCATATGATCAGCTGGGAGGGTAGCTGATCTGTCACCAGACCTTGATGCCCCCTACAGGCCAGCCAGCCTGTGACAGGATCTGGCTCTTGAGTTTTACACCTTTGGGGAGAGCAATACCGTTACCTCCTTGTCTGAAAGTGGGCATAGGAGCCCGCACTACCCTGAAGCTCAGGCTGGTGGTGGTGCTACTACGCTGGCAAAAAGCAGGGGGTCGCTCTTTTGAGCAGCTTTGATGCAGCCCTTTTCCCTGGGAAATGCTTTTGCCAACAATTGCTGAATTGCAGCTGCCTCTGGGGTGGGGCACGGCAGCTGTTAACAGCCACACAGAAGTTCAGGCCCTGATCCACGGAGGTAGTTAGCACAATCCAGCTGCAGCTCAGTGGGGTGAGGGGTGTATTTAGGGAGGCAGGATAATTACTCCAGCTGGCATTGGTACTGCATCTGAGGGCCTTCTGCTGGGGCTAGGGACACGGAGCCCAGTGTATGTACCTGACCCCTGGACTCTGATTATAAATGGAGACTGGGCTTTATGAGGAAGGCTCTGGGCTGGGAACGGGCCTTGGAGCTGTTTGCTTCCAGATGGGGGCCCTGGGCACTGAAATTGCTGCCCAGCTCCCAGCAGGCTCTGAGCAGGCAAGAGTCGCTGATACAGAACCCAGCAGGATACGCTGGGCTCGGGGCTGAGCACCAGCCTGCAGGCCAGGGGCCAAGGTGGGGAGCAGGGCCCATGGGGGCTGAGCCTCAGGGTGGGGGCAGGATCAGAGCGGGGCACCGGGGAGCGCCACCCTCCTTCCCTGCGCTCCTTTTGCTTCCTCTGGCCGTTGACAGCGTCTCGGCCCCATCCCACGCGCGAAGCCAGCCAAGTCCTTCCCACCTGTGCTGGGCCCTGGGGGAGGGCCGGCTGGGCTCACAGGCACGCTCCAGGTGCTGGAAGAAGGACCACTGGATGGATGGGGCGACCATGCATCCCCGGGCCCCCCGCCTGCTTCGGGGGCTGTGCCTCTGGCTGAGCCTGGGGCTGCCGGGTACGGGGCAGGGTGGCGCCCCCTCCCCCCTCCCCGTGCTCTCCTAGTGCACAGGCGGGGGGAGACAGGCAGAGGGCCAGGCTGCTGCCCCTGGGGGGTGAGCGGGAGGGAGAGAGCGGGTGTATGTCCTGCACCCACCCAGCTGAGCCTCCTGTGTCTCTCCAGGCACCCTGAGCTGGAACCGGAGCTGTGTCTTCTATGAGCACCCCCACAACCTGCAGGGCTCCATGCGGCACCGGGGGCATGTCCTGGGGGGCGCCGAGAGCAGCACCATCCTCTGCAACTCCAGCCAGTGCTGCTTCGGGATCTGGAACCAAAGCCACGGCAGGCTCCAGGCAGTGATGCAAGGTGAGGGGCTGCTGAAGTGATGGGGTGGGGGTGGGGCATAGGGTGACCAGACAGCAAGTATGAAAAATGGGGACACTTTTACTTTGGTGTGGGGGTGGGGATAGTTGCCTATATAAGACAAAGCCCCTAATATTGGGACGTCTGGTTACCCTAAGAAGGCAGGATGCCTGGGTTCTATTTCTGCTCTGGGAAGGGAGTGGGGGCTGGTGGCTAGAGTGTTGGGACTGGCTCTCTCTCAGGGCTGGGAGTCAGGACTCCTGGGTTCTATCCCTAGCTCTCCCAGGGGAGAAGAGTCTAGTGGTTGGAACAGGGGAGGCTGGGAGTCTGGACTCCTGGGTTTTATCCCTGGTTCTCTCAGGGAAGTGGGATCTAGTGGTTTGAGCAGGGGGGGCTGGGAGCCAGGACTCCTGAGTTCTATCCCTGGATCTAGCACCAACCTTTTGTGCGCTCCTGGGTGAGCCATTTCCCAAGTGTCTGTGAAAAGTGAGTCTAAAAGCGGCGGGTGGGTTTATTGCTCCTGCAACTCCCCATGGAGGGAAAGGCCTGTCTGCTACCCATGCAGTGGCTGCCCCCTGCTCCGACAGCAACCCCCCCCCCCATGTCCAATTGGGCTGCGGCTGGCTCGGGCCAGCGAGGGGGAAGGTCTCTCCCATCCCCAGGTGGCTGCAGGGTCAGGGCTTGGGCACCCACATGGCGGACACTATGCCTGAGGGCACTGCATGGGGAGGGAGTTGTGCTGGGGTGGGGGGTAGAAGAGATGAGGCTGAGGGGGCTCAGTTCCCTGACGGCTGTCTGTCTGTCTGTCTCTCTGCGGGAGACCAGGTTGCTGGGGCAGCGACCGAGATGGCTGCGACTCCCCAGCCTGCAAAACCAGCCCCATCCACACCATGGGGGCCATCCTTCAGCGCTGCCTGTGCCACTCCGACCTCTGCAATGCCAACGTCAGCTGGCTTGGGGCCCCTGCAGCGCCGCAAGGTAAGGAAGTGTCGCCGGGGAACATGCCCCCAGAGCTAGGGGGGCCCAGGGTGGTCTTAGCAGGGGGCTGCGGGTCAGGATTGAGGGGCACTGGCGGAGCTGGGGGAGGGAGATGTCTGAGGTAGCGGGAGGAGGGGGGCGTGTTGGGATTTAGGGGCACTGGCAGGGCTGGGGAACCCCCAGGCTGGGGTTAGCAGGGGGCTGCAGGTCAGGATTGAGGGGCACTGGCGGAGCTGGGGGAGGGAGATGTCTGAGGTAGCGGGAGGAGGGGGGCGTGTTGGGATTTAGGGGCACTGGCAGGGCTGGGGAACCCCCAGGCTGGGGTTAGCAGGGGGCTGCGGGTCAGGATTGAGGGGCACTGGCGTAGCTGGGGGAGGGAGATGTCTGAGGTAGCGGGAGGAGGGGGGCGTGTTGGGATTTAGGGGCACTGGCAGGGCCAGGGAACCCCCAGGCTGGGGTTAGCAGGGGGCTGCGGGTCAGGATTGAGGGGCACTGGCGGAGCTGGGGGAGGGAGATGTCTGAGGTAGCGGGAGGAGGGGGGCGTGTTGGGATTTAGGGGCACTGGCAGGGCTGGGGAACCCCCAGGCTGGGGTTAGAAGGGGGCTGCGGGTCAGGATTGAGGGGCACTGGCGGAGCTGGGGGAGGGAGATGTCTGAGGTAGCGGGAGGAGGGGGGCGTGTTGGGATTTAGGGGCACTGGCAGGGCTGGGGAACCCCCAGGCTGGGGTTAGCAGGGGGCTGCGGGTCAGGATTGAGGGGCACTGGCGGAGCTGGGGGAGGGAGATGTCTGCGGTAGCGGGAGGAGGGGGGTGTGTTGGGATTTAGGGGCACTGGCAGGGCTGGGGAACCCCCAGGCTGGGGTTAGCAGGGGGCTGCGGGTCAGGATTGAGGGGCACTGGCGGAGCTGGGGGAGGGAGATGTCTGAGGTAGCGGGAGGAGGGGGGCGTGTTGGGATTTAGGGGCACTGGCAGGGCCAGGGAACCCCCAGGCTGGGGTTAGCAGGGGGCTGCGGGTCAGGATTGAGGGGCACTGGCGGAGCTGGGGGAGGGAGATGTCTGAGGTAGCGGGAGGAGGGGGGCGTGTTGGGATTTAGGGGCACTGGCAGGGCTGGGGAACCCCCAGGCTGGGGTTAGAAGGGGGCTGCGGGTCAGGATTGAGGGGCACTGGCGGAGCTGGGGGAGGGAGATGTCTGAGGTAGCGGGAGGAGGGGGGCGTGTTGGGATTTAGGGGCACTGGCAGGGCTGGGGAACCCCCAGGCTGGGGTTAGAAGGGGGCTGCGGGTCAGGATTGAGGGGCACTGGCGGAGCTGGGGGAGGGAGATGTCTGAGGTAGCGGGAGGAGGGGGGCGTGTTGGGATTTAGGGGCACTGGCAGGGCTGGGGAACCCCCAGGCTGGGGTTAGCAGGGGGCTGCGGGTCAGGATTGAGGGGCACTGGCGGAGCTGGGGGAGGGAGATGTCTGCGGTAGCGGGAGGAGGGGGGCGTGTTGGGATTTAGGGGCACTGGCAGGGCTGGGGAACCCCCAGGCTGGGGTTAGCAGGGGGCTGCGGGTCAGGATTGAGGGGCACTGGCGGAGCTGGGGGAGGGAGATGTCTGAGGTCGTGGGGGGGACGTGTCGAGAAAAAATTGAGGACACAAGATAAAGCATAAATAATTGCCCTTTCCCTTCCTGTCATGTCTGTTCTGTGCCTCCCCTTTGCCCTCCTCCCCCCATGTCTGGCCCTGCTCCCCTCCCAAAAGTGCCCCCATCCCAGTCTCCTCTCTCCATCCCCTCTGCAACACCCCCCTCCCCCAGGCTGGGAGAAGGACCCTGTTTAGCATGGGGCAGTCAGTGTGTAACCACCCCCCCAGCCGGACCCATGAAGGCCGGGCTCTCCTCTCCCCGCCCCGCAGCAGGTGCGCAGTCCTGGGGGAGACCCCGGCTATCTGGATGCTCTTGCCTGGACGCTGCCCCACAGACCTTGGGGAGGCGAGCCAGGCAGGGGAGTACGAGCACCAGAGCTCTGAGTCACCCTGATAAGCAGCTGGGAGGCAGGCGAACCCGGCGCTCACACGGGACCAGGTTGGGCTGGCGGGACTGAGTCCAACCCAGCAATGCTGCCCACGACACGTCCCACCGAGCAGCTGCCATGTGGGGCTGCTGGACTTCCTGTGGGGAGTGGGGTCTAGTGGGGGGAGCCAGGATGTCTGGGTTCTGTACCCAGCTTGGGGGAGGAGTGCGGTTTAGTGGGTTAGAGCCGGGGGATGGGGAGCCAGGACTCCTGGGTTCTATGGCCAGCTCTGAGGGCGGGGAGTGGTGTATAGTAGTTAGAGCCGGGGGATGGGGAGCCAGGACTCCTGGGTTCCATGCCCAGCTCTGAGGGGGGGGGAAGTGGTGTATAATAGTTAGAGGAGGGGAGTGGGGGTTCACATCCTAATTCTTACTTTATCCCTGGCTATCTGGACCCAGGCTGTGGGCTGTGGGATGGGGTGGCTATGGATGGGGGGGCTGACCCAGAGGGCTCAGCACATGGAAGGGAGTTTTGCCCTGGGGCTGTGCCCTGGGTGGCACCCAATGGGCTGCTCCTATGGTGCCGATCCCTGACCCTCTTGTGTGGGCTCCTGGCCTAGGTTTGCCCTGATCAGGTATGAGGGCCCCATGCTGGACCCCTGGCTGAGCCTCTGCCTGGCTCCCCAGTGAGAGCGCTCAGGGCTGGGGAGAGACCAGGGAGCAAGCTCTGGCCCCTGATGCTGTAGCCAGGGCCAGTCTGATTCCAGTGCATTAGATCTCAGGGGGCCTGTGTGGGGAACGGGGGTTGGGGACCTCTGTTGCCCCAGCACAGGGCAGCAGGGTGCAGCGGGGGCAAAGTGGCAGTGGAGGGGTGTCACAGAGCAGCAGAGGAGGGGTAATTCCCTCTGCTCTTCCTGCACCTCTCCATCCCGCTGCTTCCCTCTCATCTCCGGTTCCTTCATTCCTGCAGCAGGAGGAAGCACTTAGCCACAGACAGGCTCAGTGGGCAGGAGAGAAAGGGATGGGACGAGCCCTCTGTGCCTTGCCCTGAGATGCAGCTCCCCTGCACTAACCACTAGACCCAACTGCCTTCCCCAAGCTAACAATAGAACCCAGGAGTCCTGACTCCCAGACCCCTGCTCTGACCACTAGACCCCACTCCCTGCAAGAGGACTATCTTGGCATCTGCCAGTAAGGATGCCTAGCTGGAATTGGCTTGGCCCAGGATCTGACTGCCCTGCTCCTTTAACAGCATGCCTGGGGCTGGATTGGGTCCCCCCCACCTAGCTTTGTAGTGCTGCGACCCAGCTCCCCCCCCCCAAAACTGGCTTTGATGGGCTGCAGCAGAGGGAGGATACAGGAATGTTGGCAGCTGAGAGGAGAGGGGGGAAGCCGTCCTTTCTTCTGGAGTTTAATTAAAACTCGAGCAGAGGAGCATCCCGTGGGCGGGTCGGGGAGCGAGGGCCAGATGTGAGGGGCTCTGACAGCCCCTGTCCAGTCTATGCCTCTCTGCTCCAGGAGGGGGCTGGCTAGTGGCTAGAAGGGAAAGGTGGCCACTGGGCCCCGAGGAGACGGAGGTGGGGGAGGGAGGGTCATGGGAGCTGATTAAGAAAAGTGTCACTTAGGCTGAACATTAGGGGTGGTGGGCACCCCGACAGGCAGCATCTGGATGAGGAATCGCCCCCAGGGGGACAGGCTGGGACAGATCCAGCCGGGAGCGGTTGCCCCCAGGGACGTTTAGCACAGGGGTGGGCCTGGTGCAGGGGGGAGCACCCTAGGGGGCAGCCAGGTGACGGCTGGATCCCAACGCCCCAGCAGGAGCGGTATCCCAGACATCCTCCTCATCTGACCCCGGGCCCCGTCGCCCGCTGCCCACGGGCCGTGCCTGGGGCTGGATTCTCAGTTCAGCCTCTGCTTCTCTCGGCCTTTTCCGCAGCCTCGGCTGGGTCTGCTCCGACGGGCACCATCTGGATCGCCGTGGCCTGCCCTCTGCTGCTCTTCCTCGGCTGTCTGGCCTTCCTGGGTATGGCCCCCGCGCCCCCAGCTCCTCCAGGCCCTCGGCCCAACGGGGAATATGGGGTTTTAGATGCACTGGATCAAGCCGTCCTGCCACCCCCTGCCTCCCATCATGGGTCTCCTGGTTGTCCCAGTCATGGAACCTGGGCCCCATTAGCAGGGGCCCCAGTGGTGTGAGGGAAGGAGTGGCTCCGTAATGCGGCTGTGGTCCCTGGTCCCAGCCAGCAGGGAGCGCCCTGGCCAGGGACACAAAGCCAGTTAATTGCCCATGGACAGGCTGGACGCAGGTTGCCCCCTAGTGGGCGCAGCCTGAATTCTGTACAAGGCCCAACACCGACAGCCCCAGGGGGGAACTCCCTTCAGCTCAAGCGACCTGTTAAGATCACAGGGCTTGGGGTGCTGGGGGGGTTCTTAGTTTTTATTAGACTCCCTCCCCCTCCCCCTCAATCCCTGCCTCTGCTTCACACGTAGGTACACGCCCAGCCGGACACACGCACGCACTGGGTTGGTTTACAATTCACACGCACGCACAGGGTCTGTCTCCACAGACAGTCTGTCTCTCTGTACACACACACACGCACGTGGTCTGTATGCACAGTCTGTCTCTACACACACACACACACACATCTGGATGTCTAAACACACACACAGTCTGTCTCTCTCTAAACACACAGTCTGTTTGTCTCTCTATATACACACATACAAACTGAGTTGGTGTATGACACACAAACATACACACCCACACTGTCTATCTATGCACAAACCACCTGTCTCTCTCTCTCCACACACTCTGTGTTCGTGTCTGACTCACACATACATTCACACCCACACTATCTGTGTATACACTGTCTGTCTGTCTGTACACACACAGTCTGTCTCTCTCTCTACACACACACACATACTGGGTTAGTATATGACTCACCCCGTCTGTCTACACACACACACACGCTGTGGGTTGATTGGTGACTCAAACCCACACACATTCTCTCTCTCTCTCTCTCTGCTGAGCAGCCCGTGGGCCCTGCAGCTCTGTGTGCTCGTCCCAGGGCACTGCACCATAGTTGGGCATTCGGCCCAGTCCCAGTGTCACCGCCCCAGAGGAGCCTCTGTGTTACTGCAGGGGGAAATCTCTCACTTTCTCTCCACAGTGCTGAGAAAGGTGAAGGTCTGTGCAGTGCTGCTGCGCCAGGAGGAGAGCAGGGAGCTGACCAAAGTCAGCATGGACCCCCATTCCAGCCGTGAGAGGGAACCTCCCAGCCAGGAGCTGCCAGCGCTCCAGTTCCTCCAGGTCTCACTTGGTGGCTGCGTTGGGGTTGACAGCACGGACTGGCCTTTGCCTCGGTCTCACCTCTGTCTGTGCAAGTTGCAGGCTGGTTCTGCAGGGGGAGAGCACGTGTCGCCCGGCATGTCCCTGTTGAGCTTAGGGAGGAGGTGGATCAGTCTTGGCCCATGCAAGCAGGTGTTTGTGCTGGCAGTGCCAGGCGGGGGCTCCAGCGCTGCGAGCTTCCCCAGGGCAGTGCCAGGTTGTGGCTCCAGCGCTGCAAGCTTCCTCGCAGCAGTGCCAGGCAGGGTCTCCAGTGCTGCAAGCTTCAGGGTGGACTGGTTTAAATCCCTGATTTTAATCTTGATTTAAATCAACAAGCAGGAAACCTTGACTTAAATCACTGATTTTAATTGCATTTTGCATTTGTATTTTTTACTTCTTTTCCTAACAGTTCGTTCTCATTGGTGGGTAACCATTCAAACATGTTGATTCGCTACTAAATATAACCTGTTCTCTAAATTTGGTCCTTCTCTTTGCTAACCGGAGGACACATTATGTCTATGCACATTTATTTAAGCAGTTACGTCGCTTAGCATTTATTTAGTGAGAATCTTAAATTTGACATTTTTGATTATGTTCAGAAAAGGCCAAGGACACATTTCTTATTTGCTAGCAAATGATTGTTTACTTGTGATTTGTCTCAAGCTGCAGCTGGATGGAAATTGGCATTCCAGTAAAAATGCACAAAACCAGCATTTTAAAACATTTTGATTAGTGAAATAAAACTCCTTAAATGCCCTGGATACTTAAGGGGCCAAAACTGTAAGTTTAGCCAAACACATTTTGCATTCGAAACTAACTGGCTTATTCAACAGTGGGAGAATGATCTGTCGTTAGTGAACTGAAGGATTGTTTATGGTCACTATGGAGACTTTCAAAGGTATTTAGGCACCTAAAGATTCAAATAGGTGTCTAGAAGTATTTTCAAAGGTTAGGAACCTAACTCCCATGGGAGTTAAACAAAATAAAATAAATTTTATCCACCCTGCAGTAGTGCCCAGCCATGGACTCCAGTGCTGCGAGCTTCCCCGCAGCAGTGCCCAGCCATGGACTCCAGTGCTGCGAGCTTCCCCGCAGCAGTGCCCAGCCATGGACTCCAGTGCTGCGAGCTTCTCTGCAGCAGTGCCCAGCCATGGACTCCAGTGCTGCGAGCTTCCCTGCAGCAGTGCCCAGCCATGGACTCCAGTGCTGCGAGCTTCTCTGCAGCAGTGCCCAGCCATGGACTCCAGTGCTGCGAGCTTCTCTGCAGCAGTGCCCAGCCATGGACTCCAGTGCTGCGAGCTTCTCTGCAGCAGTGCCCAGCCATGGACTCCAGTGCTGCGAGCTTCTCTGCAGCAGTGCCCAGCCATGGACTCCAGTGCTGCGAGCTTCTCTGCAGCAGTGCCCAGCCATGGACTCCAGTGCTGTGAGCTTCCCTGCAGCAGTGCCCAGCCATGGACTCCACAATGCTGCAAGCTTCCCCGCAGCAGTGCCCAGCTGGGACACCAGTGCTGTGACCTTCCCCGCAAAAATGCCTTACCTAGGATAAGACTAGGTTCTGTGCTCCCCTCTCCATTCCAGGGAGCTGAGAGACAGGTCAGCGTGTCGCCCTATCTGTCTTTGTCCCCCGCAGGTGCTCCAGGACGGGCGCTTCTCCGTGGTGTGGCAGGGCACCCTGCACCAGACACCCGTCGCGATCAAGGCCTTCCCCGACTCCTGCTTCCAGCACTTTGCAGCCGAGTGGTCCGTGCACAGCCTGCCCCTGATGAACCACGAGAACGTGGCCCGACTCCTGGCGGCTGGGCGAGGAGGGGTGCGTGGGGATCAGGGGAGCCTGCTGGTGCTGCAGCTCTACCCGGCGGTGAGTGCTCGCCCCACGGCCAGCCCTGGGCATGGGGGGCAGGTGGGTGCCACTGCCCTCTGCTGGGCATGTGCAGAACTGCACGGGGACTGAGTGACTGCACGTGCACAGGCAGGGAGGGGATTTTGCTCGCGGATTCTGCTTGTGCTCAGATATGGAGAGAGGGAATTTAGTGTAGTCAGAAAACTCTTCCTGATGGGGGATGGATCCAGGCAGGGAATCATCTCCGGGGAAAGGGCTGGAGGCCCCGTCGTTCCCCGACGGGGGGATGGATCCAGCCGGGGAAGTACTGGGGACCCGCCTCCCCACTTGGGGTTTCACAGCCAGACTGAACGGGGTCCTGGTAAGCAGACTGCACGGGGCCAGGCCTGCACCCGATGGGCCCCTGTGATTCTGGCCTGGGGTCCGACTGAGCCGGGCTCTGTCTGCCCTCAGGGCTCCCTAAGACTCTTCCTGAGCCAGCATGTAAGCGCCTGGGACGGCACCATCAGACTGGCCCTGTCGCTGGCCCGGGGGCTGGCCTTCCTGCACGAGGAGCTCTGGCACAACGGTGAGAGCCGCCCTGGCTCCTGGAGCCCTGCAGGGGGAGCAGCAGGCCCCTGGGGCAACACTTTGCCCTGCCCGAGCCCCAGGGCTGTGGACACAGCTGTGATCCCCTTTTCCCTGCACTCCTGGTGCCCAGCCGGCCGCAATGTGGCGAGTTAGCCCCACCCACCGCCTCGGCGCGACAAGTTCGCCCATCCTCAAGGGGGAGCCCAGGAGCTGGGAGGTGGGGATAGGACACATGGCCCAGCCGCCCTTCCCTCTACTAGCCAATCACAGCCAAGGGTCCGCCATGCCCCCACCAGCCCGTCCATTGCACCAGGCCCACGAGCCAGGCTGGTGGGGTCTCTGCAATGTCCCATTCTCCATGCCTATCCCGGGGGTGGGGGCCGGGATTTGACCCTTCTTGCTCTCTTTTGGCACTGAGAAGCACAGTGGCTCCTCCACCCCCTTCCTCCCCCCCGGCCCACACACACAGCTGGACCCTTCCTAACCCGTGTCTCCTTGGTGCCAGGCCTGCACAAACCCAGCGTGGCGCACCGGGACCTGAGCAGCCAGAATGTGCTGGTGCGGGAGGACCGGAGCTGCGCCATCGGGGACTTCGGCCTGGCCACGGCGCTGCCCGCGCACCTGGAGCGATGGGGCGGGGGCCGCATGGAAGCTGCTATCAGGAAGGTAGCAAATGTGTGTGCACGCGTGTGTGTGTGTGTGCAGCAGCACTTGTGCTCAAGGCTCAGAGAACTGGACAGTGGGTCCAGCTGGGGGGGGGGGGTGTCTGTGATAACCCCCCCCCCACACACATCTAGGGCAGAGAGGGGAAGTTTTAATGGGGGAGGGGGCGAGGGTGGAGGCCGGGGGAGTCTGAGCTCCCCGGTATATGAGCGCATGGGGGGGATGTGTGTGATCACACGTGAGCGTGCCAGGACGTGATTGAACATTGAGGTGGGGGGGCGAGGTAGGAGAGCCCCTGGAAAGGAAGCTGCTTGGGGGGAGGCTGGGAGCCCCATATGAATCAGCCCCGTTCACGGGTACATGCCTGGGAGCCTCGGCCCTGGCACATGCAAACGGTTGCACTAGCATGGGCAAGCTCACCCTCACGTGGCATGTGAGCGGCTGGTGGTCGGCAGCTGGCGTTGACCTTCCTGCCTGATCGCAGGCAGGGACCCAGCGGTACATGGCCCCTGAGATCCTGGACGACAGCCTGGACCTGCAGGATTGGGGCCGCGCGCTGAAGCAGGCCGACATCTACTCCCTGGCCCTGGTGCTCTGGGAGATCCTGACGAGATGCTCGATGCTCTCCCCAGGTGAGCGGCTGTAGGGCTCGGTGCTGGGCGTGACCCCCTGGACCCCAGCTGGGCCGTGCCAGGCAGGATCCAGGCCTAGAGCCCATCCCCCAGGCCTCTGTCCTGCCTGGCTTTAAACATCCCGAGCACTGGGAGGTCCCACCCAGCTGGTCCCTTCTTGCACCCCGTGGCTCCTCATGCCACTTCTGTATGGCCCCCAGCTTAACTATTGCTCAGCTGATCCCCCCCCCCCGCCCCCAGCCATGGCCATGCTGATGTATGCAGCCCCCATCCCTGTGGACTGTGCTGCAGGATCAGCCCCTAGAAAGCCTCAAACCAAGAATTTCTCTGCCCCCCCCCCCCGCCACCCCCCATGCACCATCAAATCAAGAGCCTCCCCCTGTCTGTGTGGTGGCAGCACAGACAAATAAAGTGCTGGAAACTCTGCCACCTGGTGGAGGTTTGGAGAAATATCACCCAAATTTTCACACAGGCACATCCGCACCCGGAACTGGGTGTCTGCACTGCACAGTGGTCCCTGCCCAGGGGAGGTGTCTGGGAGCTCAGCCCCTGGGCAGGATACCTGCCCCCGGCAGGGGGTGGGAAGGGGAAAAGGGGCATTGCTTACAGGCTGGTTTCTGGGAGCAGTGAGCCAGTCTGCCCAGGAGGGAGGGGGCCCTGGGGCCAGAGACACTCCAGATCCAAGGGGGCTGATTCTCATTTACCCCCTTCCTGGGCTGGGCAGGAACAAGTTTGTACTTCCTGTATTCTGGGCCCAGTCCCACACTCCTGGTGTCGGAGCAGCCTCAGGGATGCTCTAGGGTTACCATATTTCAACATTCAAAAAAGAGGACACTCCGGGGGCGGGGGGGGGATTTGCTCGTGCTCCCCTGCCCTGGTCCTGCCCCAACTCCACCCCTTCCCTGCCTCTTCCCTGCCCCCATTCCAACCCTTTCCCCAAAGTCCGCACCCCAACTCCACCCCCTCCCTGCCCCATTGGACCTCTTCCCCAAATCCCCGCCCCGGCCTCGCCTCCTCTCCTGAGCGCGCTGCGTTCCCCCTCCTCCCCTCTCCCTCCCAGCCGCGCCAAACAGCCGTTTCGCAGCACAAGCGCTGGGAGCTAGGGGGAAAAAGCAGGCATTCTCTCCAGTGATCAACATTCACTTTCTTTCTCGAATGATCAACTCTTCTTTGGGGAAAAATAATAATGGCAAAAAACCAGACGTTTTTAGATATTTAAAAATTCCTCCTGGACGGCGATTTAAAAACCAAAAAGCTGGACATGTCCGGGAAAATACGGACATATGGTAACCATAGATGCTCTAACTTACACTCTGCTCCCATGGGCCCCGGGAGGTAGGGAATACCCATAATGCAGTGTGCTTTGGCCATGCCCTACTCCACCCCCTGCACTGGGGCTGGGAGCAGAGCCCTTACGTGGTCATGCCAAGTCCACACCAACTGGGGAGCCCACTGCATGGGGGGGGGATTCGCCAGGGGGCCACATATCCCCACTGGAAGGCCCCTCTGTGCTGCCAGTGCAGCCTGAGTGTGCCAGGAATCAGGTCTCTTGGGTCCAAGGGGAATCCCCGTTAGCCAACAGCAGTAGTTGGGCTTTTATCCGCTCTGCTGGCCACTTTAGGGTGACACACGCCCACACACAGAGCCAGTCGCTGGTACCTGGGTCATCTTAGGGGCTGGGCTGGATGGAAGTCACAACCATTTGACCCCCACATGTCCCACTCTCTCCTCCCCCAGGCTGCGGGGTCCCTCCCTTCCTGCTGGCCTACGAGGCAGAGCTGGGCGGCAGTCCCACATATGGGGAGCTGAGGAGACTGGCCGTGGAGGAGAGGAGGAGGCCATCCATCCCCGAATCCTGGAAGGGGACAGGCCAGGTAAAGGGGTTTGGGGGGAGGGGGGACACTAGTGGGAAGGGATGAGGGAGTAGTGGAGGGGAGGAAGGACGCAACTAGCTCTGCTGCTGGTTTAAAGGGCCAGCGGTAAATACATCTATGTAGTGAGACCCTTTGGCGACCCCCAAGATTTTATTATATTCCCTGGGGGTTTTACACCCCTGGCCTGAGCCCCACAGGTGCACAGGGTGAGGGTGGAGGTCTTGTCTCTGCTGCAGTAGGTTCTCTCTCAGGGCGACACCTCAGCCAGCCTGGGGTCTGGAGCCACCTGCACCCTGAGAGACCCCTCTCCCCTAGGTCTTCATCTGCCTGCGGGAGCTGCTGGAGGACTGCTGGGACCCCGATCCCGAGGCCCGGCTGACGGCTGAGTGCGCCCACCAGCGGCTCCAGACCCTGGGAGCCGAGTTGCCGGCGGGGGTATGCTGAGCTGGCAAGGGGTACTGCCCCCCTGCCCTCGCCCGGCACTGGGCCACGGTGCCTGGGAATGCTCCTTAGGCCTCTGGTTGGCACTGACGGAGGGAGAGGAGCTCTGGGGGCAGGGACGGCGCCAGGCTCGTATCACCCCAGCTATTACCTGTGCTGGATATAAACAGGGCTGGCCTGTGCCCTGCTGCTGCATGGCCTCAAGCTGCCAGGCCGACCACCCCCACCTGGGCCGGATTCGAACTTTACACTCTGCTCCCATGGGCCCCGGGAGGCAGGGAATACCCATAATGCAGTGTGCTTTGGCCATGCCCCCAGGCTGGGAGCACAGCCCTCCCACGATCATGCCTGCCCCACATGGAAGGGTAGGTGTGCAGCCCCCAAGTTACCCCCATCCCCTTCATGGACATGCATCCCATTATATCTTACCCCCTCCCAATGGGCATGCACCTCTTCTCCCCCTGCAGGCATACAGACCAGACACACACCCTCCTCCAAGACACATACACACACAGGGCGTATGCCATCAGCCACTGATGGGCATACACCCCAGCCACACACACAGGTATACACCTTCCATGCACACTGTCCTAGCCCTCCCTGGGCTGTGACATTTCAGGGGCTGTTGCTCACAAGCTGCCTGGCTCTGGGCTATGTTGTTTACACGCTGGAAGCAGGACCAAATGCTCCCTGTCCCAAAGAGCTCACAGTAACATCCAATATGTGTGCGGGGAAACTGAGGCACTGAGTGGCAAAGTGACTTGCCGAAGGTCACCCAGCAGAGCCAGGAATAGAACCTGGGTCTCCTGAGTCCCAGTCCAGTGCACTAACCACTAGCCCACACTGTCCCTCAGAGCTCTTAATGGGGGGTGCAGATCTTGGCCATTGGGAGCTGGGCAGGGGCCAAATAGTGGCATTGGGATGTCAGATTCAGACTCTACTATTCCCCGCAGACCTTAGAGTGGGTTGAGACCGGCTACTGCCTGGGAACACCAGATGGCTTGCGATGGTACCACCTGTCAGGTGCCTCGTCTAGGAGACCATGGGGCACCATGAGCACCCTCTGCCCAGCTGTCACCAGGCACTAAAGGGTTGGTCCTTTCTCCTTATATCTGGGAGTGGGTTATGGAAGGGTCTTGCTCAGCAAGACCCTGGAGTTTACGATAATACTCTGCACTCACAAATCCCCCGTCTCCCTAATTTCACAACAGGGGAAACTGAGGCATGGAGGGGGAGGGGACTCACCCAGGAATAAAACCCAGCTCCCAGGCCTCTGTGCTAAGCACAGGGCAGCGCTGCCTGTCTGCAGGCCGATGGTGCAATGCCAGGTTTTGCTGACCCTCGGGGCTCTATGCCAGCCACCTCTCGACAGGGAGGGGCTGGGGGACACAGGCACCTGCCAGGGGTCACTCAGCTGGAGTGACAGTCCCATGTTTGCCCCTGCGCCAGCTGCAGCGACTCTGGGAGCTGGGCTGCAGGCCCACTGAGCTCCTCCTCCTGGCTACTAGTAAGGATGTAGGATGACCATGGCTCCCCCAGCTCCACTGCTGCCTTGCAGGGTAGAGGGGGCCAGCCCATTCCACCCCCAGGGGGCGCCCAGGATGTGACAGGAGAGGGCCGCTGGGGGTGGCGGGGTCCAGAGGAAGGAGAGAGGGGGAGCCTGGCTCTTGGGGAAGAGGGGATCAGGGGAGAATACAATAGATGGGAGAAAGGTTGGGACAAACGGGGAAATAATGGTCTTGTGGCTAGTGCCCAGGACTCCTGGGTCCCATTCCCAGATCTGCCCCGACTCACTGTGAGAATCTCCCGTCGCCTCCCTGTTCCCCAACTCCCCCCATCCGGGGATAACGATATTGACACGCACATGCCCCAGGGTTGGTGAAAGAGCCTTCATTTATTCTGCTTCGCGGTGCGGAGGGAATCGGGAATCCCGCGGGCACTCGGCCTGCAGAAAGGACACGTGAGGAGCAACACAGCCCTGCCCAGGCCGTCTCCGAGCCCCAGACGGGGCAGGCAAGCTGCTTGCTGGGGTAGTTTGACACTGAACGTTTGTACGAGGGGCCTGGCTGGAAATAAAGCCTGAGTAATACACAAGTACAGACTGGTCTGAGTGATCTGGTATGGGAGGAGGTGGGGTAGATGGGCCATTGGCGAGTGAGCTAAGGATGCGCCAGTGAGCTCACCTGGTGTCGAAGGATGAGGTTTATAGAGCTAGTTTGATTTGTTGCAGCAGGATATGCATAGATCAGTGGTCCCCACACTTTTGAGGGTCATGCCCCCCCCTTACCCTTGTCCGCCTCCCCAGAGCTGGGTCCAGGAGCAGGGACGCAGCTGCACAGGACGATGACGTGGACGGGGGTCAGGGGGCTGAGGCTGGCGCTGCAGTTGGGGGTGGATCTGGGGCCAGGAGCTGGGCCGGGGACAGAGCCGCGGCCAGCGGCTGAGGCTGGCGCCGGGGCTTGGAGTGGAGCCGCTAGGAGGTGGGGGACAGGGCCAGATGTGGGGCCAGAAGCCGGGGACCAGGCACGGGGCCAGGAGCTGGGGACGCAGCTACGGGCAGGACTGGAGCAGAACTGGAGACGAAGAGGGGCTGGGTGGCACTCCTTCCCCGGCCCCCATGGGGGCTGCCCCTGGCCCTCCCACGCCCCACAGGTTGTGGACCTCTTGCATAGATTATAAGGCCCAAAGGGATGCCTGTGATTGTCTCATCTGACCTGCATAACACAGCCCTGAATTATATCCTGTTTGAAGTAGAATGGATTTTTTAGAAAAACCTCCACTCTTGATTTAGAACTTGCCCGTGGTGGAGAATCCCGGACGACCCTTGGACCTTGTTCGACCTTTGTCTGCTCGCCTGACCAGCCCGCGAGCACATGCAGGTACTTACAGACTGTGATCAAGTCACCCCTTAGCTTTCTTTTTGTTGAGCTAAACAGACCGAGCTCCTGGAGTCTCTCACTGTAAGGCAGGTCTCCCAACCCTGTTGCGTTCTTGTGGCTCTTCTCTGCACCCTCTCTGAGACCAAGGTGCTGCTACAGCAAGAGGTGTGGGGCTTGACAGATCCAGTGTGGCCGGAGAAAAACACCCAGGCATCTATCCCTGTGCAACACCCAGGTTCTTATCCTGCTCCCCCAGAGTATCCAAGCACCTTCCAGTCCAACTCCCACCCGTCACACGTGGCTCATTCCCCCCACCCCAAAGGGGGAGAACTGGGTGGGCAGCGGAGGGTTTTGTTTTGGTAGGGTCTTGGTTTAAATATACACTGGGTTTATAGGCAATAGGCCTCTGGGTTTGAGCCCACAGGGAACTGAGGATTCTGGGCAAGACAAGCCAATGGTCTGATGGAGGATTCTACGCTGGATGGGCCACTGGGAGCCAGTGTTAAACAGGGCAGAGAGGAGCCAGCACTCGCTAATCACACCGCCTCATGCTTTTCTCCCAGAGATCTCCAAGCGTTTTACAAAGGAGGTCATTAGCCCCATTTCACATACAGGGAAACTGAGGCACAGAGTGGCGAAGTGAGTTGCCCAGTAGAGCCAAGACTAGCACTCAGGTCTCCCAAGGCCCAGTCTGGTGCTTTATATGCCTCCCAGAGCAGGGAATAGACCCCCCCAAGTCCTGGTGCCCAGTATCCTCCTCTAGCCATTGGTCTGTGATCTGGTGCAATAAGGCCTCAGATTCTTGCCCTTAGCAGCAGCCCAGAATAATACCACTTAACAACACGTCCCTTCAGCACAAAGGACTCCAGAGATTTCTCTCTGAAAAGTATGGGGAGGGGGGGACACACAATTCTTATTGCTGGGCAAGACTGGTCCAAGGCCCATTCTAACCTGCACAGGGATTCTTAAACCCTGGGGCTTCCTCATCCCAGGAGGAATCCAGCCGGTGATTTCTCCAGGCCTTGGGATTCTGAACATGCTCCTGACTTGGGAGGACTCTGGGGCAGGACTTTTATCTGTCACTAATATTTGCACATCTCAGGCATCCCCCCCTTTGTCCCAGGTCAGGGTGTTGTCCCCATTTTCACAGGGAAGTCAACTAAGTCACAGGGTAAGCAAGGTATATGCCCAAGTGTTACCAGGCGTGCCAGAGCTACAAACAGAGCCCATTGTGTACTCAGCATTCCCTTCCACAGCAGCTGAATCCAGGCCAGGATTTAGGATGGCCCCATATAGAATCATTGAATATCAGGGTTGGAAGGGACCTCAGGAGGTCCACTGCTCAAAGTGGGACCAATCCCCAATTTTTGCCCCAGATCCCATTGGCCCCCTCAAGGATTGAACTCACAACCCTGGGTTTAGCAGGCCAATGCTCAAACCACTGAGCTATCCCTCCCCCCACCTTGGCACTAACCAGAGGGAACCTCAGGGTCAGTCTGTGTCCAGCAGCCTCAATAAAAGAGCCAGTCTAGTCATTATAGCTGTGTCCTGCCTCCCATCCCCACGTGCTTGAGCCCATTCCCCGCCCAGAGCCAGGGCTAGAACCGAGGAGTCCTAGCTCCCAATCTTCTGCTGTAACCACTAGACAGACTAGAAAACAACACAATAAAACGTTGCCAGTTTTCCCAAGAGCTTCCCCCAGCCCAAGCCCCTTTCTCCACATTTAGTTCCAGCAGATCCCCCCACATTGCCTAATGCACTGGGCAGCGCTCCACAGGGACACTGTCCTTTGAGTGCAGCCAGGATCTCACTGACCTTGGCGCTGTTGTCAGGTGAGCTTTGCTTTCATGCAGTGTCATCAGAGCTGTGTGTAAACTTGGCTGGGCTCCAGGACCGGGCGCATTCAGACACCCACACCCCGTGCACCAGCTTGGCCCTGATTAATCTCTCAGGAACAGGCCCTGATCCCACTGCTTAAAGCATGTGTGTTTGGAGGTGGGGGGGCTGTCTCTGAAGGGTGCACCCCAAGGTCTGTCTTACAAAAGCTCTTGCTCCCAGATGATAGACTCCCACTTTTTTCAGGCCACTTGAAGCGCTGCTTGATCCCCTCTGAAGTCACTCCTGCATCTTAGAGAGCCACCAGGCAGCCTTTGGGCACTTTAGATCTGATGATTGAGTATCTAGCTAGGAAAGGTCATTGCCTTGCTGCCTGATCACTTTTGTTTCCTCTAGCCAGCGCTTATACGGTGCCCATCACCATAATACCTGGGTGCTTTACACTTATTAGCAGATTTTATCCTCACATACCCGTGGGGTATGATCCCCATTTACAGGTGGGGAAACTGAGGCACCGGATAGACTATATGACTTTCCCTAGGTCACCCAGGACAAATGTGGATGAGGAAAGAATCTATCCCAGGTGTCCAGCCTGGTGCCCTACTCAGTGGACCATCCTTCCTAGTGCTTTCTCTGCCTCTCAAAAGAGCACTCAGTGCCATGGGTTTCAATGGCGCGAGACTGGACAGCCAGCATGTTTCTTTGCCACCTCATCTGAGGATCTCAAAGCACTTCCCAAGCATTAGTGAATTAAACCTCACAATCCATCTCCTCCCCCCGATGCCCCCATTGTGCGTTGGAGTTGTTATCACTGTTTCCCAGGTGGAGAAACTGAGGCACAGTTAGCTGAAGACACAGAGCCAAGTGACACAGCTAATCAGGAGTTCTGGATTCTGCTCCCTTGAGTCTGACCTGGGAACCACACTCCTGTATAAAGCCCAGAATCGAACATAGGGGTCTGGCACCCCCCAGGCTCCTGCTCCAAATACGAGACCACGCTCCTCCTAGAGCCAGGAAGAGAACCCAGCAGTCCTGATGCCCAATCCCCATCCCTGACCACTATGCCACACTTCCCTCCTGCAACTGGGGCCAGGCTGGAGGAGTCCGGATTCCCAGCCCCCACCTGCTTTAACCCACGAGACCCCACCCCCCTCCCGGAGCTGGGGAGAGAACCCAGGAGTCCGGAGTCCCCCGCTTTAACCCACGAGACCCCACCCCCCTCCCGGAGCTGGGGAGAGAACCCAGGAGTCCGGAGTCCCCCGCTTTAACTCACGAGACCCCACCCCCCTCCCGGAGCTGGGGAGAGAACCCAGGAGTCCGGAGTCACAGCCCCCCTCGCTTTAACCCACGAGACCCCACCCCCCTCCCGGAGCTGGGGAGAGAACCCAGGAGTCCGGAGTCACAGCCCCCCCGCTTTAACCCAGCAGACCCCACCCCCCTCCCGGAGCTGGGGAGAGAACCCAGGAGTCCGGAGTCACAGCCCCCCCCGCTTTAACCCAGCAGACCCCACCGCCCTCCCGGACCTGGGGAGAGAACCCAGGAGTCCGGAGTCCCCGCCCCCACGTGTAGCGGGTCCCTGCTCCCGGCGGGGCCAGGTACGAACCTGCCCCTCCCCCCACGCCCGGGGCGGAGGCGGCCGCGGCCCCTTGTAAGCGGGGCCAGCGCCCCCCTCCCGCCAGCGCGGCCCGGGGGTGACGGACAGCGGGGCCAGCCAGTGCGGGCCGCCCCGGGCCGGCGCCAGCCAATGGGGGCCCGGCGGGCCGGGGACACCAGCGCTTCCAGGAAGCCGGCGGGGCACAGCTGGGGAGCTCGGGAGCGGAGCCGCCTGGTGCCAAGGTGATGGCGGCGGGGGGGCTTTGTCTGTCTGTCTGTCTGTCTGTCCGTCCCTCCCTCCCTCCCTCGCACACCGCTGTCCCCCTGTTCCTCTCCCCCATCCCGCTGTCTGTGCATCCCTCTTGCACACCCCTGTCTGTCTGTCTGTCCCTCCCTCTCCCCCCTGCACACCCCTCTGTCCCCCCGTCCCTCTGTCTGTACCTCCCTCTCCCCCGTGTATCCGCCTGCACACCCCTCTGTCTGTCCACCCCGTCCGTCCCCCCGTCCTTCCCTCCCCCCGCGCGTCCCTCCCACAGCTGTCAGTCTGTCCGTCCCTCTCCCTGTCTGTGTATCCCCCACACACACACCCCCGTCCCTCTTCCCTGTGCGTCCCCTGTGCACACCCCTCTGTGTGTCTGTCCCTCCCTCCCCTCGCATGTCCCCCCCTGCACAGCTGTCTGTCTGTCCATCCCACTGTCCCTCTGTCTGTGCATCCCTCCTGCACACTCCTGTCTGTGCACATCCCTCTGTCCATCCGTCTCTCCCTATGTATCCCACCCCGTACATCCCTGTCAGTCTGTCTGTTCCTCCCAGCCGTGTATCCCCCCGCATGCCCCTCTGCCTGTCCATCCCTGCCCCATGTGTGCCCCTCCTTGTGTCCTCCCCCACACAGCTGTCAGTCTCTCCGTCCCTCTGTGCATCCCCCCGCACACCCCTCTGTCTGTCCTTCCCCCATGCATGCCCCTCTATATATCCCCCTGCACACCCCTCTGTTTATCCGTCCCTCTGTTTGTGTATCCTCCCCACACACAGCTGTCAGTCCATCCCCCTCTGCATCCACCCTGCACACCCTTCTGTCTGTCTATCCACCTCTGGCGCATGATCTGCTGCGCAACCCCCATGCATACCCCTCTGTTTGCCCCCCATCCCATGCACACCCCTCTTTTGTCCCTGTAATTTGCATACCGCAAATCTTATTCTCATCCGTTGTTGGTAGCTAGACTACTTCTGCTCTGGCTACAGACCTCTTGGGGGCTGCTTTCCCACTACCCCCTGAATTTTCGGTTGTGAGGCTTGGCTTCGGGTGTCGTAACTCTGTGGGTCCTCAATATGTTGCAGCCTGTATGGGTGACTGACCTTCTGCCTCCCCCATCAGCTCTTTGGCTGAGCTGCCAACCTTCATGAGAGAGAGAGCTGGTCCCTTCTGGGCGGCAACACAGCTGTGTCCAGTGCTTAATTTGTGCCAGGGCTGAGCCCTGGCATCTCTGGGCTTCGCAGTTTGTAGCCCTGGCACCTCTGAGTTTGCTGCATCAGTTATGAATGTAAAAAAATGGCTTGACGGTTTGTAGCCCAGAACCTCTGTCAGCACAAATTAAGCACTGGCTGGCTGTCCTGTGCTGCAGGGCGTGGGGTGGGGTGTCCCTGAGCTGCTCCCTGCTCCTGAACTTTGCTCCACCCTTGAGATCTCATCAGTTTTTAATCTAGCTGAGTCACTTTGTGCTGCCTGGCCTTGGACCCAGCTCTGCCTGGGAGGGTGGACTGGGATGGGCTGGGTCGGTTTCACTTTGCTCTGAATCGATTTGACGAGCCTGAGTTGTTGTTCTTTCTGTACAGATCTGTATGTGTATTTGTGTGTTGCGGGGGCGAGAGGGACGGTGTTGGAATGGGAGCTGGGGCTGCATTAGGCTCATTTCTTGTAGCAAAGCACTGTCCCCTGAATGTGTCTTCTACACCAAACCCCCATCCCCCCTCTGCACACACGCACACACACAATGCACCAGGTGCAGATACAGAGCTGAGGACTGACGTATAATTGCCCCTCTCATGTGGGAGGGCTAAGGGTGGCTGGAGCATCTGCTTTCCCATGCTCCTCCAAGGAATGGCGGTGGTGCCAAAGGAAGTCTGGAGTTAGTTTGACACTGAGGAGTCTGCATAGGGGACCCCTTCCCCCATCTCAATCCAGCTGTAAATTCTTGTTTCACGGTGACTGTTGCCGAGCAGTGTCTGGGGAGAGAGGAAAAGAACACCAGAGGTTTGAGTTTCAGATACTGCATGTGGCGGGTTTTCCTTGCCCAGAGCTGGTTTAACACTATTGGAGCTGTGGCCTTGATTGTAAGGTCTTTGGGGCAGGGGGCTGTCTGGGGGTGGACAGCACCTAGCGCAAAGGGGTGGGGAGGGGAGCTGATGGCCTGAAGCAGAGATTAAGTGGAGTTTGCAGAGGGCGGTGGAGGAGCTTGGAGGGCATGTGGGGTGCAGTGTTGGGGGACAGCAGAGGAAGCCGGGGAGGTGATGGGGCTGAAGCAGTGGAAGCAGGAAGATGTGGGGGTGCCTGTCAAGCAGCTCAGGGCGGGGGAGCTCTGAATTAACCCAGCGGCCTCTCCCGTGTAGGCGTCTCAGTGCCATTGTCTGTGAGGGGGTGTGCACTGGTGGGAGGGTTACATTGGCTCCGAGTCCCCAGAACCAGAGTCGGCGGAGCTTGGGCTGCATGCGTTGCTCCAAGCCACACCTGCTTGGCTAGATAGTTACGGCAGCTGCTTCCTCCTGTGATCCTCTTTGTTCCTCTGCTCATCTGCTTGGGTACACACGCTGCAGGACCAGCAGGAGAGGAGACTGGGAGGGTGGGGGCTGGGGACTTCTCCTCCCAGGAGGGATGGAAAATCAGTCACCAGCCTGAGCTGCCTCTTGATGAGGACATGAGGCCTGGTGGCTAGAGCATTGGGCTGGCAGCCAGGAGACCTGGGTTTTGCTCCTGGCTCTGCGAAGGTGGCTTAGGGCAAAGCACTGCCCCTCTCCGATCTCCTCTTCCATCCTTTGTCTAGTTAGACTCTCTAGGTAGGCTCTCTAGGGCAGGCCCTGATCTCTGTTAGGGATGCAAACAGCAAGCTGTCCCCGTCTGGTGTTCTCTTCTCCATGCTTCCCCTGTGAAACTTACTCGCTTTGTCTAACAGTGTGTCTTTCCCTCCAGGTGACAGGACACTTCTCCTCTCTAACCATGTGGAATCCCAACGCAGGTGAGGGACAACAGGAGTGATGGCAAGTCTAGCAGGTTTCTCAGCTGCTCCTCTGGCTTTCCCTCTGGTGCTTCCCTGTTCTTTGCCTCAGCAGGGGAAAGAAGGGATACGGGGCTCCCTCTTGCCTCTAAAGCGGCAGGTTCAAATCTAGCCCAGCTTGGGTGGTCCACGTGAAATGAGCTGGAGGTTTTGGTGGCAGGTTCTGTGGGACGCAGACACAGCATGTGCCCCATGCTAACTCTGCATCGGTCTTCCACTGCAGAGCACGAGAGGGAGATTCCCATGCCTGAGCTAGTCTTTTTTGGTGACAGAGCTGAGAAACTGTCCCATATAGTGGTGTCAACAGAGGACGTTATGGAATTAAACAGTAATAAATCAACAGGACCAGCTGGGATTCACCCAAGAGTTCTGAAGGAACTCAAATATGAAATTGCAGAACTACCAGTTGTACTATGTAACTTATTGCTTAAATCAGCCTCTGTACAAAGTGACTAGAGGGTAACTAATGTAACTATTTTTTTAAAAAGGCTCCAGAGGCAATCCTGGTAATTACAGGCTGGTGAGCCTAACTTCATAGTAGGCAGATTGTTTGGAACTATAGAAAAGAACAGAATTGTTAGACACATAGATAATCATGATATGTTGGGGAAGAGTCAAAGTGGCTTTTGTCAAGAAAAATCATGCCTCACCAATCTATTAGAATTCTTTGAGGGGATCAACAAATATGTGGCCAAGGGTGATCCAGTGGCTGTAGTGTACCTGGACTTTCAGAAAGCCTTTGACAAGGTCCTTCACCAAAGGCTCTTAAGCAAAGTAGGCAGTCATGGGATAAAGGGACAGATCCTCTCATAGATCAGTAACTGGTTAAAAGATAGGAAAGAAAGGGGAGGAATAAATGGTCAGTTTTTACTGTGGGGAGAGGTAAATAGCAGGGTCCCCCAAGGATCTGTGCTGGGACCAGTGCTGTTCAACGTATTCATAAATGATCTGGAAAAAGGGGTAAATAGTGAAGTGGCAAATTTGCAGACGATCCAAAATTACTCACAATAGGTAAGTTCAAAACTGACTGCAAAGAGTTATAAAGGGATCTCACGAAACTGGGTGACTGGGCCCATGAAATTCAGTGGTGGTAAATGCAAAGCAATGCACGCTGGAAAACAAAAAACCCCAGTTATACCTGCAAAGTGATGGGGTTTAAAGTAGCTGCTACCACTCAAGAAAGCGATCTGGAAGTCCTTGCAGATAGTTCTCTGAAAACATCTGCTCAATGTGCAGCAGCAGCAGCCAAAAAAGCCAGTTGAATATTAGGACCCATTAGGCAAGGGATACATAATGAGACAGAAAATATCATATTGGCATTATGATAAACCCGTGGTACACCCACTCCTGGAATACTGTGTGTAATTCTGGTCACCCCATCTCAAAACCGATACATCAGACGTCGAAAAAGTACAGAGAAGGGCAACAAAAATGTTTAGGGGGATGGAACAGCTTCCATATGAGAAGAGATTCAAAAAACTAAGATGACTAAGGAGGGATATGATAGAGGGCTATAAAGTCATGACTGGTGTGGAGAAAGTGAATACGGAAGTGTTATTTATCCCGTCCCATAACACACGAACCAGGGGTCACTCAATGAGATTACTAGGCAGCAGGTTTAAAAACGAACAAAAGAAAGTACTGCTTCACACAACACGCAGTCAGCCTGTGGAATTCATTGCCAGGGGATGTTGTGAAGGCCAAAAGTATAAGTGGGTTCGAAAAAGAATGAAACGTTCATGGAGGATAGGTCCATGGATGGCTATTAGCCAAGATGGTCAGGGACGCGCCCCATGATCTGTGTGTCCCTAGCCTCTGACTGCCAGAAGCTAGGACTGGATGACGGGGATAGATCACTGGCTAAATTGCCCTGTTCTGTTCATTCCCTCTGGAGCACCTGGGATTGGCCGCTGACGACAGGATACTGGGCTAGCGGGACCAGTGGTCTGAGCCACTATGGCCGTTCTTATGGCCGTACCCTACTAGTGGCGGAAATGTGTACAGAGGTTGGAGTCAGCTAAGCCAATGGCGCTGTTCCTTTAGCTCAAGCAATTGCAGCTGGTGCTCTTAGATCCCCAGGACCTGGTCAATTACCCCTGCTGGCAACCCACTGGGGGGCATCACTGCAGTCCAGAGGGGGCGACTGCACCTGCAGGAACCAGGGGACTCCCCCCCTCCCCACCCCCAAAGCAGGGAGGCAAAGCTAGGGAGCAGCAGCCAAGCCTGTAACACTTGGTGTGGCTCCCCTGCACTGTCACAGGAGGGGCCGGGGGCGGGGGGGGCAGTGAGGTGGGGAAGCCCCAGTGATACTGCAGGGTGGGGCTGGGAGCAGGGCAGAGGGGGGGATATTGCTCCACAGGGTGTCTCTCTTCTCTTGCTGGCTGTGACACTGGTTTATTCTCCTTCCAGGACAGCCTGGTGCCTACCCCGGAGCAGCCTTCCCTCCCAACCCCATGTACCCACCTGGTTCCAATCCTGCCTACCCTCCTGCTGAGAACCCTGCCTTCCCCCCAGGCACAGTGCCCCCTGGCTCCTATCCCATCCCTCCAGCAGGGGTTCCAGGGCAGCCCGCATACCCCCCCGGCCACCCCATTCAACCCCCTTTCCCCAGCCAGCAGCCTGGCTGCCCTCTGGGTCCCTATCCACCACCTGCTCCTGGCATGCCCGGGGGGATGGGTATTAACCCCCTGATGCCTGGGACTGTCGCCATTGGGACCCAAGTGCTGGACAAGAAGGCAGCAAAGAAGATGAGGAAGAAGATGAAGAAGGCTCACAAGGTGCACAAGCCACACAAGGTGCACAAGCATGGAAAGGTCAGTGGGTGCGAGGTGGGCGGGGGCGCATTCTGGCACGGTGGTCAGAGGTGTTATCCAAAGTTGGGCCAGCTAGGAAGCCTAGGGAGGACTAATGACCCACCAGAGTTTGGCAGAAAGCAGTACGTTTATTATACAGATAGCTAAGCTCAAAAGAGCCTCGCATACTCACGCTCCCAGGACAGGCACAGCGCTGGAGAGGTCAGGATCCTTCAAGGGAAGTGTCCCACAGCGCAGCCATGGATGGTGCAATGAAGGTCAGTCTTCCCGAGGCACGATGGAATGCAACGCAGCGGCCCACTGGCCAGGCAGTCCCCGGGAAGGGACTTCCCGGGAGGTACAATCTTGTGAGTGCACTCCCGAGCACTGGCCCCTTCCCCTTTTAAGGACCAGCTCCTCATGGCCTGCGACTAGAGATGACTTGGCCCCATCTGGTTGGTCACACTCCGCCTCGGGCAGTGTCCATGCATTGGGTGTATGATCCCTGCCTAATCAGAGTCCCAGACACCTTGTCTACCTGGGAGCTCTTCTGATCTTCCAGCTGTCTGAGCAGCCCATTCATCCCACAAGCATTCCAGGAGGGCGGGGTGGGGGAAAGGTATTCAAAGAGGGAGAGGAGACAAAATGGTGGGGGGGGGGGGGGAGACAGACCTTTTGAGTAACAAGTTATACATAGCATACAGATCACAACAAGAGGTACATGCTGGGTTGGGGGAGGGAAAGGAGAAGGCTTGTGTGTTGGGGTTTTTCTCAGCACCTGTGCATGGGTCTCCCCTGCCCTCCATCTGTTCAGCAATTAGTGCTGTCACTGAACCATGCCAGGGAGGGCAGCTGGCTCGCTCAGGGCTTGGGACGGGGACGCTTCCCCCTCCTGGATGGTGGTTTGAGTGCATGAGTCTGGAGTAGGGTGACCAGATAGCAACTGAAAAAGCGGGATGGGGTGGGGGGTAATAGGCGCCTATATAAGAAAAAGTCCCCCAAAATGGGACTGTCCCTTTAAAAATGGGACATCTGGTCACCCTAGCCTGGAGGATCTTGGTTTAGTTCCTAGTCTCCAGGGTTAAGACAACCCCCCACTTTACAGTGTGGGGAGGGGGCAATGCAATTAGGGGAACTCCTCTGGGCATGGCAGGGGAGCCCCTGTGCTACGAGTGTGTGGCAGGGGTGGGTGTCGGTGCACAGGGTTGGCAGTAGACCCAAGACCCCCCCCCGCCCCGCCAACTGCACAAATCCTGTGACATGGGGGAGGTGGCAGTGGTTGGTGGGATGGGTAGGGGGTCCCCTGTGTGCGCTGAGCCCTGCTTCCATGGGCAGCAGCTCAGGACTCTGTTAGCAGGGTGCCCTCTTCTTTTCTACTCCCAGCCATCCACCTGCCAACAGCATGTCAACTCCCTGGGCTGAGGTCTAAGCCTCATGATTTCTCTCCCCTTTCCTGCAGCATTCCTCGTCGTCCTCCTCCTCCTCATCCTCCAGCAGCAGCGACTGACTGAGGCTTCCCTCCACCTTCCAGCCACGCATGCTTCCTGTCGACCAGACCGTGATCTTCCCCTGCTACAACCAAGCCACTGGCTGAGTGGACTGGTGCCAGCCACCTCCCTAACAGCCTGTATAACAGGGCTAGGGACAGAGGCTAAAATCCCCAGGAAAGACAGTGGCACAGACCAGAGAGCCCCAGTGAGCCATACGCTAATCTAGATGTCACTGATCCGGTGATGGAGGGCACTGATGTAATCTGAGGTGTAACCTTATCATTAAAAGCCCGTACATTGGGGGCCAGGTGTTAAAATGCAGGAGGCCTGGAGCAATATTGCAGGTGGGACTCTGAGCTTTCTTACCTTTCATGAGAAGTCCCTTCTGGACTTAAAAACTGGAGTCTCCCAACTCTCAGCCTGTGCCCTGTTCATGATGCAATGGCAGAATAAGCCCTTGCAAATCAAGGCATCTGCTCCAGCCGCTCCCTTCAATCCTTGATCTCCTGGCTTGTTCTGGCCTGCAGAAATCTGGGGATGTTGCTGACTGGCTGGGAGGCAGGTTTGTTTTCAAAGGCATAAGGAAGTTGGGGTAGATTTCTCCAAAGTCATTTAGATGCCCCAGTTGTCCATTTTCTGGTGGGATGTTCCTTTTGGGGCTGAGGGAGGAGGTAGTCTATATAGAAACTAATCACAAAAAGTCTACATAGTCTATTTAAAAACCAATCACAGAAGTGCTTGAAATAATAGCTCTGAATTAAAATTCTGAATGTCTCATGTCATAAATGAATGTACACGATCAGGGATAACTTTATAAGAGTTTTAAACTTGATTTTAGTGTGAGTTTTCTTCCCTTCCCCCTCCTCCTTGACAAGGGTCTTGGAAAGAAAGGGTTGGAAGTCGGGGCCAGTATTCCAAGAGCTCCCCTTGGTGGGAGGTGTAGGGGCTACCCAAATATAGCCTGGCTGACACTTTATAAAACAGAACAGAATGCAGCCATATCTCCTTGCTAACCCGAACGTATAGCCTTAGAAGACAACAAGTCCCAGCATGCTCTGCTCCCCACTGATCCCAATTGCTGGGCTGGAGCATGGGCTGCTGGGATCTGTAGTATCTGCAGGCTGCCGCTTCATGCTGAAGAAGGTGACTCAGCGCTGCAAGGTGGAGCTGTGTGACCATGGCTCAGGGCTATCTTTGAGATGGTTTTGGAGCCCGAGCTCTGCACATGGGCACAGAGGGGACCAAGACAGATCTGGACTAACCATGACGGCTTGTGGCATGGTGCTCCTGTGCATACTTTATTTTAATCCCTCTGGCTGTGGAAGTTGCCTCTCCTCTACCTGCTCTGTACTTGTATCCACTCATCGCTTCTCCAATAAAGTTTTTTGGTTTTAATACTGAACTGCAGTCAGTGTATCAAAGGTGCTGGTGGCTTCCCAGAATCTGCTGCACCCTTCCCCACAGGGGGGCACCTGCTTTTAATTGCAGATTTAACCAGCTGGGCAGCGCGTGTTCCCAGGTTCCCCATCTGCAAAGGACGGTTGCAGCCCTACCTAAGGAGCCTTGACTCTTTAGTTCAACCTGTAGCTGCTTGTGCTTTCAGCTCTGGAGAGCCCCAGTTCAATCCCCACCGTTAGCCAATATGGCAACCGTCACCCAAGCATCAGATTAAACTTCCTGCCACCTCCCACCATGTCTCTGGTTGCTTCCCGAGTCTTGGTCAATGTGCCAGGCTGAAGCTATTATTCTGGGCTGAGCTGTAAGCGAGTGAGACCCCAGCCTGCCCTCAGGGCTTGCGCCCCCTTCTATGGGCTTATGCTATGTTCCCATGGGCTGCAGCTTCTGGTTTGGGATCTGCTCCCTCCTCCCAGTGTTGGTAAATCTCCCAGTGTTTGGTGTGGGTGTTGGGTTTTTTTTTGTTTGTTTGTTTTTTTCTTAAAGCCCTAGCTCCAGAAGTCATCTATTCCAACAGGGAATCAGGTTCTGAATAATTTGGCATGATTAGGTGAGAATTTCAACTTCCATTTTAAAAGCCTTCAGGGGCGCAGAGAAAACTAAAAGCTTTAAAAATGACTTCTTGTTGCTATTTTTCTTTGTGTTGTGGTGAGCCAGGGTCCTGGACCAGGACCCCACTGTGCTAGGTGCAGAACAAAAAGATGGTCCCTGTCCTAGTGACTTAGACTAATGGTTCTCAATCCAGGGGTACACGTACCTCTGGGGGTACGCAGAGGTCTGCCAGGGGGTACAGCAACTCCTCTAGATAGCTGCCTAGTTTTACAACAGGCTACGTCAAAAACACTAGCAAAGTCAGTACAAATTAATATTTCATACGGACAATAACTTTTCCACTGCTCTACATACTATACACTGAAATGTAAGTACAATGTTTATATTCCAATTGATTGATTTTATTTTATAATTATATGGTAAAAATGAGAAAGGAAGCAGTTTTTCAGTACTGGTGTGACTGGGACACTTTTTTATATTTTTATGCCTAATTTTTGTAAGCAAGTCCTTTTTTAAGTGAGGTGAATGTTGGGGGTACGCAAGACCAATCCAACTCCTGAAAGGGGTACAGTAGTCTCGAAAGGTTGAGAGCCATGGGCTGAGATTTAGTAATTAGATGGCAAATAACACCACCACCCCCTCCCCCCAATCTTTTGGAAATCTCATGGGTTAAGCAAATCTCTTGACTTTTTACAGTGATTGCAGGAGGCCTTGAAGTACAGCATGGCCAGTGAATGGTCCTCATCGATCCCATGTGTTGCTGAATATTAACAGAGCCCTGCGTGAATACAAATTTAAATACACAGATAGAAATCAGTATCCACTGAACCGCACAGGCCCTCCCAGGAACCGCAGCAGCCAAAGGAGTGAACCGTGGGGGCTGCCACTCCCAGGAGCCAGTGCCCCACACTGACAGCTCCTCCCATACAATTGTACCACCCCTGTCCCTGCCATGCAGCTCTCTCCATGACTGTTGCTCCTGTCTGGGGTCTGTACAGCCATGTCAGAGGACAGGGCTGAGCTGCCGGCAGGTTCTTGGGAGCTGCACCCCTATGGCTCGCTCCTTTTGCTGCTGCGGTTCCCGGGAGGGCCCTGTGGTTCAGCGGATACCGATTTTTATCTGCGGATATAAATTTGTATCCGCGCAGGCCTCTAAGTATTAAATCCTGCTCCAGATAAAAAACAAACAACAAAACTGGTCTCTGGCTGCCTCTGTCTGTGCTCTGGTCTATGCTTAAAATTTAGATCAACCTAGCTGTGTCGCTCCAGGCCATGGGGAAACTCACACCCCAAGCACCCTAGTTAAGCCGACCTAACCCCCAGGCTAGATGCAGCTAGGTTGACAGAAAAATTCTCCGCTGCTCGGGGAAGTGGATTTCCTAGAAAACCCTTTCGGTGGATGTAAGAAGCGTCTACGCTACAGCACTTCACGGTGCCCCTGCGGCATCCCTGGTATAGACGGGTTCTCGATCTCCCTGCCTGTGTCCGTCTCATCGCCCCTCCGGCTCAGCACGGGGCTGGATCCCGGCAGACCTGGGTTTTATCCTGGCACATCACGCAGTCGCTTAAGCTGTGCCACCAAGTGAGACTGAGGGTGTTTCGCATGCTCCGGTGGGGTAGATGCCCGCGCACCGGGCTGGCTCACAACCTTTTGGCACCTGAGGCGGAGAGCTCCAACGACACCCCCATGCCCCCTCGCTTGGGCCAAAACTTTGAAACTCTGGGGCCTGGTGTCTGGCACCTGAGGTGGCCACCTCAGTTCGCCTCAGGGGGAGGTGAGGCCAGCCCTGCCTGCGCACGTGGCGGATTGGCCCCCCTGAGGCCACGTCTGCACTGCACTGCTGTAGGGCCAGAGTGTAGATGCTTCCTATGTGGATGGAAGGGGGTTTCCCATTGACGGAGGTTACTCACCTCCCTGTGCGGCGGTAGCTAGGTCCATAACAGCATTCCTCTTTCAACCTACCCGTGTCTACAGCAGGGCTTAGGTCAACTTAACTATAAGGTTCAGATCTAACTTCTCAGTGTAGGCCAGGCCTGAGGACCAGGTGACACAGGATTTGTTTAAGGTCACAGACACTGTCATGGTGCTGCTGATACTAATAATAAAGATTTTTGTGATGGCTGGGCTCTTCTCTGAGCGGCTGAGTAACCTGGCTTCTCCTGTGAAATCTGGGCAGCTAGCCAGAGTGGGCTTGGCCAGATGGGAGAAACCTAGATTGGGAGACAAACCTCAAGTGCTGTGAGGTCGGCCCTGCTTCTGATCTCAGCCCCCACTGGTGTAAATGGGGAGTGACTGCACTGAAGTCAAGGGAGTGATTGTGGTGTCAAACCAGAGCCCCAAGCCAAAGAAGCCAGGTGTGAACAGCCCCCTGTACTTTTACTGGGCTGCTAACACTGATGAACGATTGTGCCAGTTTCACCCTCAACAGTTGCTCTTTCCCTGCTAATTTATTTTAGCAGGTACATCTAGCTGTTCTGGGAGTTGGGGTGGTGCAAGCCCTTCCGCCCAGCTGCAGAAGCAAGGGCCAGGCTTTCTCACAGCCTGTAAAAATTTAGTGCTGACTAATGGAACATGATGGCAGAGGGCTGCTTGCAGGAACCCTAACCACGGAGGGGAGATGGTTGGGGAGAAGAGAGATGGTCGTGTGGCTGCAACACTGGCCTGCAACAGAGGAGATCTGGCTTCAATTTCTAGTTCTTCCTTGTGTGACTTTGTGCAAATTTCTGGATGTCTCAGCTTCCCTATCTATAAACTAGAGATGATAACGCTTCCTATTGCCTTCTGGGTTGCCCTTGTCTATTTAGATTGGAAGCCTTTTGAGGCAGGGACTGTGTGTCACCTCACGTGGACATTCTCTCATATTCTGGAGTGGTGTCAACCGCGGGGAAGTTATATCAGCCTCATTATTAGTCTGCTGTAGCTACGCTGGTCAATTGCCCCATGGTGTCAAGCCCCGTGTCTGGACAGCACTTAGCAGGATGGGGCTCTGATTGCTGCTGCAGCTTCTAGGAGTTAATGCAATACAAAACAACTAACAGCTCGAAGGACAGCCCAAGGCCGGGCCTGTAAAAACTAGAGTGAGCTGTAACGTGGAAAGGGGGTGGGGGAGTTGGATGCTTTGTATAAATCCAGCTGCTCTGGGAAGCCATGATGTACCCACAGTAGGGAATGGGTGAGCTGATGTCATGTTAAAGAGGAACTCCCTTGTCCCTTTGGCCTGAGCAGTTAGCTACTAGTTGGGGGCCTGACTGGGTCCTTTCCATTTGGAGGTCTGAGTCAGATCCATTCTTCGATGCAGTCCTACTTGTTTACAAAGAATGCACACGGCATTCTTTTCCCCTGGACTCCATAGAAACAAACAGCAGCAGGCAGGTTCCTTGCTCACAGCTCCTTCCAAGCCTGCTGCTCCAGCTGGGCCTGTGCCCCAAGGAGCTCGGGATTTAGGCATTGCTTTGCGCAGCATTCCAAGGCCTAAGTGACGTGGGTGGCTAAATCCCATTTTTCAAAGTGACACAGGACCTTTGGCCTTAAAGGTGTTCAGGCAGGGGAATTAGGTACCTAAATACCTCATCTTTCAGTGAGATTTAGTCTCCTCAGACTCTTCTGAAGATGGGACTTGGCCATGTAAGTCACGTAAGGCCAGATCTTTAAAGGCATTCAGATGCGTCCTGGGATTTTCAAAAGCACCTAGGCCACCAACACCATATGGGTGCCTTTGAAAATCCCACTAGGTGCCTAAATACCTTTAAAAATCTGTCTCTTAGGCTTTGCAATTCTGAGTGGAACAGTTTGTTGCCAGGAAACTGCCCCAAACCAGCCTGATTGGTCAAAAAACCTACCCGGACCACCTCAAAATAGTGGAGGGAATTTGCATCTGTGCATCATGAGGCTGGGTGGGGTTTGAGGCAAAATGTCATCACATTGTGGGGAGTTTGAACCAAAACACCATTGCATTGGCCACAGGTTATAGTCCAAGCAAAAATACGTGGCCAGAGGCAAGAGGAAAAGAATTGCAGGCTGCAGCTATATAAAACTGCCACCCATCTTAAAAAGCACACACTCAGAATTGCTCATTTACAGCTAGTTGGGGAACTGATGGAATACCAACTTAGTCCTGCTCAGACTTTGCCTTGAGGCTGATTGCCTTGGGCAGTAGCTTCAATCATCTCCAGCTACTTTGCTCCATAAAGGGGCTTAAGTGCTCCTTCTGTTTAGGCAGAAAGAAGAGCGGTTAGAGCACCCATTAGCTTTAATGAGATCTATGATTGTCTGTGGATCAAAGACCCACTTGATGGCAGCTGTGAACACATTCCAGGGCTTCTTCCTGATGGCCTAATGGTGAGGCGTTAGTGTGAATACCTTCCCGCACAGCACTATTTTACACTGATTAGAATGTTAGAAACAAATCTTAAATGGAAATAAATAAGTAGAAAAATGAACCACAAGATACACAATAATTAGCATGTTGACAATTATGCTGTAATAATGCATGATGGAATGGAACTGCCTTTCAGTTCTTTCTTCCCACATTTTCAAAGCTACACTTTTAATCTTTCTGAGGCTACACTTTTAATCTTTCTGAGGCTGATCTTTTCTTCTTCTGCATGGCATTCTTCCATTCTCCCAAGAGAATATAATGAAACAGTGTCTACTCTTTAGATTACAAAATACTGTTGATCTGACCTTCTATCCACGTCTCTGTGTCTTCAAAGGTAATGCACATGCAGGCAAGTGTACACTAGCTAAGAATATTTAGATAAATTAAATTGATTTAATTGAGCAGGGCTTGATGAAATTCATCCTAGGACATTTAAAGAGCCAGCTGAAGCAACCTCAGAACCTTTCACGATTGTCTTTGAGAACCCGTGGAGGACAGGTGATGCCCCAGAGAACTGGAGAAGAGTAAACACAGTACCTATCTTTAAAAATGAGAACAAAGGGAACCTGGGGAATTACAGGCCAGTCAGCCTGACTCTGATGCCTGGAAAGATATTAGAACCAATGATTAAAAATCAATTTTTAACACCTAGAGGAGATTATAATGATATAATAACCAACATGGATTTGGCAAGAAAAAAATCGTGTGAAACCAGCCTAATTTCCTATCTTGACACAGCTACTTGCCTAATGGGTAGTGGGGAAGCTGTAGATATGATATAGCTTGATTTTAGGAAGGCTTTTGACACAGTCTCACATTATAGTCTCATAAATAAACTAGAGAGTGTGGTCTAGATTAAATTACAAGGAGGGAGGTGCAAAACTGGTTGAAAGAGTGCCCTCAAAGAATTGTTATCAATGGTTCACTGTTAAACTGGAGGGACATATCTAAAGGGGTCATCATGTAGGGGTCTGTCCTGGGTTCAGCACTATTCAGTATTTTCACTAATGCCTTGGCTAATGGAGCGGAGAGTAGGCTTACAAAATCTGCAGATGACATCAAGGCAGGAGAGGTTACCAGCAACTTTGGAGGGCACAATTAGAATTCAAAATGGCCTTGACAAATTGGAGAACTGGTCTGAAATCAACAAAACGAAATTTATTTAAGACAAGTGCAAAGTACAACACTTAGGAAGGAAAAATCAAATGCATAGCTACAAAATGGGGAGTGACTGGCTGTACTGCTGAAAAGGATCTAGGGGTTATAGTGGATCACAAATTGAATATGAGTCAACAATATGATGCAGTTGCGAGAAAGGCTAATATTCTGGGGTGTATTAACAGGAGGGTCATATCTAAGACATGGGAGGTAATTGTGCCACTCTGCTTAGCACTGGTGAGGCCTCAGCTGGAGAACTGTGTCCAACTGTGGGTGACACATCTTAAAAAAGATGTGGATGGGGAAAGCAACAAAAATGCTCAAAGGTTTAGAAAATGTATGAGGACAGATTAAAAACTGTGGAGATGTTTTGTCTTGAGAAGAGAAGACTGACAGGGGACCTGATAACAGTTTTCACATGCGTTAGGGCTGTTATAGGATGGTACTCAATTGTTGGATGGCCACTGATGTTAGGACAAGAAGTAATCAGCTTAATCTGGATTGAGGGAGATTTAGGTTAGATACTAGGAAACACTTTCTACCTATAAGGATAATTAAACTCTGGAACAGACTTCCAAGGGAGGTTGTGGAATCCCCAACATTGGAGGCTTTTAAAAGCAGATCTACATTTCTGGATTCTATTAAAACTGGAAGGCAAGGAAGAGTTTAGGTATCTTGTTTTCCACCTAACACCTACATACAGCTTCAAAAACCAAGGAAATTCTCCTTGCAGAAAACCAGTTAAAAACCAGTTTAGCTGGCTTAAAGGCATCACGTGCCCACACACACCCTAAAATCAGAGAACGATCCAGTTAAGAGACAGCTGATTTTAAAGGGCTCATTGACACTAGAAAGTTAGCTGCTTTAACTATATTGGTATAAGATGCGTATAGCTCATGTGTAGCTCATTCCGGTGTGGGAAGCAAAATAAGCTACACCAGTTTAAGGCCCCTTTATACTGGTATAAATGTGGCCCCACTAAGGGTTGTACTGGTTTAACTATATCAGTAACAAAATCACACCCTGAACCAACATAGTCATACCGGTATAAAACTTGTGCCTAAACCAGGGCTAAGTTAAAATGTACTAACATCCCAATTTAGATCCTATGTGGATGAGGCTTATGTGTCTGTGCAGCGCCTAGCGCAATGGGGCCCT
Organism: Eretmochelys imbricata; assembly: GCF_965152235.1. Classification (NCBI taxonomy): domain Eukaryota; kingdom Metazoa; phylum Chordata; order Testudines; family Cheloniidae; genus Eretmochelys; species Eretmochelys imbricata. The sequence goes on along the minus strand of NC_135591.1, from coordinate 14,899,438 downwards.
GGTCTCAATTGGGATCTGCTGCCCAATGCAAATAATCAGCAACGAGAACAGTTCAGGTAGTTTTTAATAAAGCTTAATTCCCACACATCACATTGGCTGCTTTCACTGACAAACTCTACCCCTCTGTAAATGAGTCCCCTCCACTTCTCCCACCAGGAAAAACAGTGTGTTTCAACTAGACTGATTTAGTTAAAGCAGCAAATCCCACATGTAGGCCTGGCCTACACTTAAAAGTTAGACTGACATAGCTACATTGGTTAGGGGTGTGAAAAATCAAGACCCCCCTCGCACCATAGTTATGCAGACCTAACTCTCAACATAGATGAAGCTAAACCCTTTCGTCAATGAAGCCACTGTCGTTCAGGTACATGGCATTCCGACGCCCACAGAAAAACGCCTTCCATCACTTTAGGCTGCATCTACTCTATGAAGTTTTGCAGGCATAGCTACGGTGACTTCACGGCTTTTGGTACCTGCACTACCTATATCACAGCTATCTCGGTTATGTCTACACATACTGTAGTCACACCCCAATTTTAGGGTAAACATATCCTTACAGAGGCGCTGTAGTCTAAGGGATAGGACACCAGATGGGGCACAATACTTCCTTCCTTCAGTTGTGTCTTCCCTCCATGGTTAACTTGAGTTAGCTTGTTTACACTTGAAACGCTAGAGGTCTATAGTGCTTCAGTGTAGACACTCACTACAGACACAGGAAGGGTTCTCCCATCACCACAGTTAATCCACTTCCTCATAAAAACATAAGAACGGCCATACTGGGTCAGACCAAAGGTCCATTAAGCCCAGCATCCTGTCCTGACAGTGGCCAATGGCAGGTGCCCCAAAGGGAACGAACAGACAGGTTATCATCAAGTGAGCCATGCCCTGTCGCCCAATCCCAGCTTCTGGCAAACAGAAGCTAGGGACACCATTCCTTCCCATCCTGGCTAATAGCCATTGGACCTATCCTCCATGAATCTATCTAGCTCCCTTTTGAACCCCGTTATAGTATTGGCCTTCACACACCCTCTGGCAAGGAGAGGTTGACAGTGCTAGACTGGGGGAACAATTCTTCTGTTGACCGAGTGCTGTCTACACTAAGGGTTAAGTTGTCTTAGCTACATCACTCAGGAGGGTAGACTTTTCACATCCTGGAGCCACACAGCTGGGTCTACTTAACTTTTGACTGTAGACGTGGCCTTAGTCTAGCTCCAGCGAGAGCAGCCGTGGTGCAAAATAACACTCCAGCTGCACGGAGTGATTGTGGCTAGCAGCTGTAGCCTCTAAGAATTTAGGAGCCTAAATACCTTTGAGGATCTGGGCCTAGCCCAGTGTATCAAGTAGGATTTGCTTCTGAACGGGGCCCCTGGTGTCACTAAACTGGAGGGGGCTGCTCTGGCACAGGCCTGGCAAAGATACCAGCACCACCACAGCTTCTTCATTCATCCTCCTTCCACTGCCCCTCCCCTCTGTCTTCTGCCCCCGGCCCTCTGCCCTTTCTTCTGCCCCCGGGCCTCTGCCCTTCCCTCCTCCGCCCATTCCCTTCTGCCCCCCCATTAGCTCGCTCTGTCCCCACCCCCTTCCCACTTTCGTCCATTGTCCCCAAATCCCCACGCAGCAGCGCCTGGGAGGTCTGTGAGCGCGCAGCCTGCAGGTGGCGCTGGAGCCCATCGGCTTCCCTGTGGCACGAGGGACGCTCTATCTCCCGGGGCCCCATTCATTCCCTATGCCCGCTCTATGGTCAGCTGGCGGTGGACGCTCTGACCTACGCGTCTCTGTGGCGTGGCGGAGTCCATTTCCGGGTCAGGGCGGGGTTGAAATCGCCCCGCTCTTCGCCTCCCCCTCCCAGACCCGCCGAGGCCGCCGCAGCAGGAGCAGCAGCCGCAGCCCCTCCGCCCTCCTCCCGCCGCCGCCATCCCGCCCGCCCGTCCCGGCTCTCTCCCTTCCCCCGTCTCCTCCCTCCCCCTCCGAGGGGGCCCCTCCTCCCTCCGCCCGCCCCGGAGACCCCGTCACCCGCCCTCCCTCCTCCCGCTCCCCCCTTCCCCGTCCCTCCGTCTACGGAGCGGCCGATCGGCCGGGCGCTCGGCCACCCCGCCGCCAGGTAAGGGAGCGGCCCGCTTCTCCGCCCGGATCCCCGGCCTCGCCTAGCCCCGCTCCCCGCCCAGCCCCTCGCCCAGCCCGGCTCCGCTGTCACGTCAGCCCGCGGAGGCGCCCGCGGCCTAGTGCGGCCTACTCCGAGTGTGTGTGTGCGTGCGTGCGGCGGGGGGAGGGGCGGCGCTGCTGTTGCGCACGAAGGAGGCGGCCAGGGAAGCAGGCCGCGGGGCGGGGGACAGGGGAGGAGGCCGCGGCCACGGGGAGGAAGGGAGGCGGCGGGGACTCTGCGTCACATGGCGGACGCCTGAGAGCTGGGCCGCGGGGCTGGGGGTGGAGGCGCCCGGAGGGGGAAGGGCTTTGGGGGAATCGAGTCTGCCTGGTTGGCGGACAGGGTGGGAGGCCTCCCTCCCCCCCCCCCCTCGCCTTGTGTGCGCGCGGCAGGCCACGGGGCCTCGCTTCCTCGAGGCGGCGGCTCCGGATCGGAACCCCCTGCTGCGCTATGAGCTGATGTGGGTATGGCGTATTATAGGGGGAGGGAGTGGAGTAAACCCCCCCCATCTCTGGGTGGGGGGGAGGCAAGTGATGAAGCTGGGGGGTGGGTATGAGGGAGGGAATTGATACCCCTCGATCGCTATTTGGGACAAGTATTGCGGTGCGGGGAAGGGGGGATCATTACTAGGGCAGAGTAGAAAGATTGAGGCGTAATCTCTAGAGGTAGAAAGTAGCTTTTTGCCCCTTTACTTGCACCCCTGCCCTCCCCCCGCCTGTGTCCAATCCTAAAATATGGAGGCTCCGATGAAGCAATAAGGATTTTAAAAGCTCCTGAAATCGGACGAGCTCAGCTGGCTGTTCAGACTAAGGATTTATTTTGAGTGTTTACTAATTAAAAGAACACCTAGCGTATCTCAGATGTAGTGTGGAGGGAAAGATAAGCCAATTTGCAATGCCCTCCCTCTAGAAGCAGGATTAAAATACAGTTTTAGATAACTTCTCGGGGCGTGGTGGGGAGGAGAAATGTTTTTATGATTGTTTGTGTGGGGTGGTGGGGCTAATGGAAAGGAAATGTTCTGGGAGAAGTCTCAGGCTTCTGGATGTGAGGAAATGTGACCCCCCCCATAATTAAAATTAGAATTTACACACTGGATCATTGCTTCTCTGTGCACCGGTAATGATTGGAGACATCACTATTGACTGATTGCTGTCTCATTAGCAGCTTCTAGTAGCTACAAACCTACAATCATTACACAAGAACTCGGAAGTGTCTTAAACATTGTTTTGATCAGCTGTTTAGTGCTGGATAATCTAAATTTCATGAACAAAAAAAATTACCTTTTTGTTTAGAAATCACTCTAGTGGGGAGAAAAGGTTAATAAATTGAAAAAACCACTTGGTGAAAAGCATGTTAATGTTAATTTGTGTGAACTGGGTAGAAATGTACTAACTTAGTTGGTAAAAGAATGGTTTAAATTCCTAATGGTGGTGACAATGTCAGATGAGTCTTGTACTACCTCCAGTAAACTGGGAAGAAGTGTAATCATCTGGACTCAGCAAGGGATTGAGAATAAGAACTCCTGGGTTCTGGTCTTGTCTCTTCCACAGACTGGAAGACCATCCTGTTCTTTGGAATTTTTCCCCAAACTAGGATGTAGGAATGTTTCCCTACTTTAGAAGGATTTAAAGGGGATTTATATATAGATGGCATCTTGAAAATATGGGCCAAGAAACACTTCCCTTGGGGTCATAATAGAGAGCGAACACAACCTCCTTTTTCCTAGTTGTCTGTTTTCTTCATATGGCCTTAGCCTGGAAATAAGGCGGTGCTGCCGTAAAGCCCAGTTGGCAAGTTCTGATTTGGGACTGTAGGTCACAACTCTGCCAAATGAGCTCAGGTTAGCTCTTCCCATGTTGGAAGTTGTTAAACTTTAGCACCTCACTGCTTTGCCACACTAAAGGCTCATCTGCACACAGCTTGCAGCAGTTAACTAAAATTAGTTCTAAAGTTAAGCCAACAACTAAATTAACTGGTGCAAAGCCCTATGTGGGCACACTTAAATTGGCTTTCAACTGGGTTATAGCTCACTAGTATGTAAACTAGTTTATCAATGTTTGGGTTTTTTAAAGTTGATTTAGTTAACCTTAAGGCTTTTGCTCATGAAGTTATTCTGGAATAGCTATTTGTAAGAATAAGAGTTCATTTTTGCTCTTGCTTAGCTTAATCCATTAAACTAAACAGGAATAAAATGTTCTTGTTCTGGAACTAAAATGTCCACACATGGATTTATTCTAGAGTAGCTATTGCATTTTAAATTCATACCCTACCCTCATCCAAATTCTTTTTCAAGTGTAGAGAAGCCCTTAAACTGGGGCAAACTGTATCTGAAGACTTCTGCAGGCTGAAGGGCGGGGAGGCAGGGAGGAGAATGAACACAGACCTCATCCACTGAAGCTATTAGCAGGCGCTGTGGGAGGGAGCTGGAGAATGGAAAGTGACAACTGATCTCTTTACAACCTTGGGTTCTGGCATCCAGGGGGTGGGGAGTTTAGGTTAGTTGCTCAATACCCTTGATTCAGCAGAACTGCTCAAGCAAATGTCTCATGTAAGAATTAACGCACTTGGAAACATCTAAGCTTATTACACACTAGTCTCTACCATACAAATAAGTGCATGCAAGTTGAGTGCCAAATGATGAACAACTGTACATACACTCAAATCTGTTCTGACAGCTTGTCAATGCCGCTCAGTTACGAGACAACCCACTCTTGTCAGATTGAGCTAACCCTCTAGAGGAATAATAGTGCAGAGTGGGTTCACCGTACTTGGGATAGATTGTGAGCCATGTAGAAAAGGGTGTGTCCTTAAAATGCTTTTTCTGCTGTAAATAATAAAAACCAAGGATGAACTGGGTGTTCTCAGAGCATGTCATCAGACATCCTCTCTTCTGTTATAGTTTCTATCCTCCAGCGACCAAAGATTTGACCACTGACAAAGCCTGACTCGTCAGAACACAGCTCAAGATGGACACCGGTGTTATTGAAGGTGGTTTAAATGTCACACTTACCATTCGACTACTTATGCATGGAAAGGTACTTGGCATATCATCTCTTTATACCTCTGGTGAAACTGGGTCGTAAGCAAATGTCTTGGAAACCCTTTTTGTCTGATCAGAAGATCAGTTCTTTATAGGAGTGTCTTTGTAACCCAATGGGAGTCTAGTAATTTAAATAATGCTAAATAAAACCAGCCTAATGTTTCTTTGAAATGGCTCATCATTAGAGCCATTAGCTTCTTGATGCTGGGAACTTCTTGGCATGTGGTCTGTTCCTGGTAAAAGGATATCTAGTGACCATTGGAACAGAGTTCTTTGAAATCTCAATATATCAGTAAAGAAACTAGCAGAACTTCTGTGTGTGTGTGTGTCGGGGTGGGGGGGTATCCGTTCTATTAAAAACTCACAAGGTACCAGATATTAACACTTTGTGTATTCGGGAGGGGATGAATGTCAAGCACCCTATAGAATGTTTATTGTAAAATTATTTTCACTTTATACTGACATTCATAGATTCCAAAACCATATAAGGGACCATTGTGTTCATTTAGTCTGACCTCTTGTATAACACAGCCCATAGAGCTTTCCCAACATAATTCGTAGAACAGATCAGATGTTAGATAAAACAATCTCCACTTAAAAATTGCTGGAGATGGGAATCCCCCATGACCCTTGGCAAACTGTTCTAATGGCTATTACAGCATAATTTTTTATGTCCAGTTTGAATTTGTCTAGCTTCTGTTTCTGACCAGGGATCATTTTAATCACTATAGACACACAAGTCACTATAGAAACACAAGTGAGTTGGCTAGGAGAACAGTGAGACTTATCAGACTTACTAAAACAATCTCCTATTGAAAGAAATTGCTAAGCTTCACACTGATCTTGATCAGGAAGGGAAAACTTATGCCATTAGCTTGCACCCATGTCTCTGAAACCATGTTCTTCAATCTTTAAGAACTAACTAGTGCTTTTGTCCCCATTGCAGGAGGTTGGGAGCATCATTGGGAAGGTAAATTACTAAATTTAGTTCTTACCCATTCAGTTCAGTAGTAAAATAAAATAAGTAACACGTAACAGTCTCTCTTCCTCTTCTCTTCTCATCCCCCTGCAGAAAGGAGAATCTGTAAAGAAGATGCGCGAAGAGGTAGGTTCTGGGGACCAGGAGGCCACAAACTGGTCTTTAAAATCAGTTGAGAGAAACTTGGGTGGATCCTGTGGCCCTTGTACGAAGTCTTATGCAGGGATTCAACAGTTGTAGTGGCAGCAGATAAACTCGTGGGATGAAAGGCTTCTGGGAAATGTAGTTCTGACCAATCTCTGCACTGATCTAGCAGATAGAAACTAAGATGGCTGCCCAAAAGAGCAGAGATGAGTGAAGTGAAGGGTGGATTTCATGGTACGAAATAGAAATTATTTGTGTAGTAGTAGCTCTTAAGGGTCTCATTGTGCTAGGCACTGCACACAGGTAATGGAATTATTGACTGTTGTAACATTATCTACTGCCCTGCCAGTCCAAGTGGGAGTGCTGCATGGTGTCAGTCCCATTAGTGTAGCATCTCTGCTCTTTACGTTCACTTTGTTCCTCCAGAGTGGTGCCCGCATTAACATCTCGGAAGGGAACTGCCCAGAACGGATCATCACTCTTGCTGGACCGACCAATGCCATCTTCAAAGCATTTGCTATGATCATTGACAAACTGGAAGAGGTGAGTGTCTCTAGCCCTGGAGTGGGTCCTGGGAATAGTCAGGGTGTACCTAATGGCTTTTATGCTAGCTAGAGGCAAGACGTTGACTAAACCCTTTTTAGGTAGAGATGCACTGTTGTGGCCAGCCAGAATTGCTGCAGTCACTCAACATACTTTGAATCTGGAACACTTAAGAAAACTCTGCTTGAATCAAATGTAGGGTAGCTAACCCTTGGGTGAAGGGACTGTCGACACAGGGGATGATCTATCCCTGCTGTGATGCAGCACATGGTGAGAAAGGGGGGCATGGATCATCTGTGGATTACCTGTTCAGCCCCTGGCACAGGATGCCCTAACTGGCAGCCTTGATGTGTTGGGCCACTTTTATGGGTGCAGAATTACAAGGGTGTAAAAACAGGCCCCATCTGCTTCAAAATCACCTGTGTGTGTGAGCGGATGCAGTTGCAGAAGCTTGCTGTGGAGATGAGGTGGAGTTTCCACTGCACCTAGTATGGGTCTGTTATACTGGGGAGAAATGGTGAGCCCTTTTGTGCCAGCATGCCTGAAACAGTGGCCACAGAGTAACATGAATTGGGCACGGGTTTAGGCATGGGTTATAGACTTCAGCAGTGCATCTTCAATCCTATGTATGAGTTGCCATGCTGGCCTGAACCTCTGGTGATTGCACTGACACTCCCCTTCTGTACCGTTCAGACCTGAGCCCAAGAACTATATCCGAATCTGGCTAGATAACATTCATGGGGCAGGGATTCATGGTTGTTAAGCCAGCACTCTTAAATCAAAGTATCCAGCATTGTCAGAACAGCTTTATCCTGGGAATGCTGAGTACATTCATAATTTGGTATTGTGATGACCATCAAGTCTGGTGGGTTGCCTGGTCAGTCAGTTATTTCAGAGGGTATAACGTTCCTCCCTTCTGGTAGACTGAGTGAAGTACTGTTCCACAGGGCAGCAAGGTCTCTTCCTGACACCTAGTGACAGCTATGCTCTGAAGCAAAAGGCTTTGATGGCTCATGTGACTTTTTAGCCTAGCCAGTGGAACAAATGCTCTTCAGTAGGATGGGAGGCTGCCAGCTTGGAGGCTGCTTCTTAAAAAAGCCAAATGTCAATGTTTAGTGGTTTCTCCAAAGCCAGCTAGGCTCTTATCTCTTTGTGGAGCACTGTCCTTGCCTGAGCTCTGCACTTGGTGTGTGACTTTCAATTTTGAGATCCAGTGCCCAGGCCAAACCATGAGCCTTTAGCAAGTAGCTGCGCGTCAGTAACCTGAGAACGTTGACCCTGTGCCTGGGATAAGGCTCGCTTTGCAAAGCCTGAACTGCTGCCCTTGAGCAGTGGAAATGTCCCACTGTCCCCAGGATGGGAACATGCAGCTCTGATGTGGCTGCTATTAAGCATAATTTGACAATCCTAGAAGCCATTTGTGTGCAGCTGCCTGGGTCAAATTAATAGAGAAGGGAGCAGATAACTGGATTGCAGGGCTAGAACTCCACTGCAAAGTTTCTGGTAATGCAAACAAAGAACTGAGCTTCCTAGCTTTAATTTCAGACCCCTGAGATAGGGCAGCTCTAGGTAAAGCTGTGGCCTCCTTACTGCTGCTTCTCCTTTGCCTCCTATCTACAAGCACCAGTTATTTTATATAATAGCTGCTGGGTTAACTATTCTTCAGAGGCTGTTTTGGGACTAGCCAGTGATCTGATCCCATATCATACTCATGTAGCTTGATACTGAACTAGAATCATTATCTGCAGGATTCATAATACGATAGCAGCAAAGCTCTTCTATCCACCCTGGTAGCTTTTAAGCTGTAAACCTCTTGATTGTAACCATCTGAATAGCTAGGTGTCTCCAGATACATGTTTGGAGTCCTCTTAAAGTTCCTCTAAGGAACATTGGGTTCTGTGGGAGCAGCTGATCTCCAGCTAATACAAGAGTGCTTTAGGGTGACTCAAACTTCCTGGCAGCTGGTATGAAGACACATGAGTTTATTCTTTTTCTGTGTTACTCCTGTTGTCTGATGCCCTTATGCAGAGCAGGAGAACGCAGTTCCCAGTTAGGGGGAGTATGTGATGTGATAGTTTTTTTTTTTTTTTAGCCACTACTTGTTGGCTGTACTGTCAGACTAAGCAGGGTGTCATGGACTTCAAGGCCAGAAGGGACCAGCATGATCATCTAGTCTGACCTAGGTCACCCACACATTCCTGTAGTAGGCCATAACTTCTTGCTGAGTTACTGAAGTCCTCAAATTTTGATTTCAAGACTTCAAGTTAGGGTCCACCATTTACTCTACTCGAAACCAGCAAGTGACCCATGCTGCAGAGGAAAACCCCCAGATCTCTGCCAATCTGACTTGAGGAATTTTTCCCCAACTATGGCAATCGGTTACACCCTGAGCATGTGTGCCAGCCCGACTAGCTGGACACCTGGTAAAGAATGGTCTGTAGTAGCTCAGAGGCCTCCTTCCCTAGTGTCTCATCTCCAGCTGCTGGAGATGAGACATGCTGATAGCAGTCCCAGATGGGCCATGTGTCAGTATAGGCAATTTTATCACACTGTCCTCTCCATGAACACAGCAGGGTCAGTCTTAAAAGCAAGTTAAGTTTTTTGCCCCAACTACTCCTTTTCCAGAACTTCACTCCTCTGATGGCTAGAAACCTTTGTTTAATTTCAAGCCTGAACTTACTGATGGTCAGTTTATACCAATTTGTTCTTGTGCCAACATTGGCTCTGGAATTAAATAATTCCTCTCCCTCTCTGATGTTTATCCCTCTGATATATTAATAGAGCAATCCTTTCTACCTCAGCCTGCATTTCATTAGGCTAAACAATTAGAGTTCCTTAGTCTCCAGGTCTGTTCCGATCAGTATCGGATGGGAGACCTCTAAGGGAAAACCTGGGATGATTGGCAGTGCCCAACAGGATGGTGCCTCACATGGGTCACTGAAGAGCCCATGGTGCTCCTTGCAAGGGCAGGTGTCTAACCCTAACTGGAGTTTAGCCTAATTACACTGTCTTCCCTACACATCTCCCAGGGGTTTCAATAGGGTATTAGTTTCTTGAACTGGACCGTTGCTGTGAAATGCCTCCCCTTGTGCACCTCAGGCGTGCGTGATCCCAGTTTTAATACAGGAATCCTGCTCCTCTGAGAGTGCAGGGCGCTACACTGTGTAATCAGATGATGGACCGAGACTGGGTAGACTAGCTAACTTGCTAAATGCTGCAGTCCCAAGGCATCCCTCTGAGTATCTCCTTATCCTTTCAGGACATCAGCAGCTCGATGACCAACAGCACAGCTGCCAGCAGGCCCCCTGTCACCCTGAGGCTTGTGGTACCTGCCAGCCAGTGTGGCTCCCTCATTGGAAAAGGAGGTTGCAAGATCAAGGAGATAAGAGAGGTTTGCACCTTCTGACTCTGACTAGTTTCTTGTGGGTAGGTCTTGCTTTGAAGAGGAGTTTTCAACACCAGTAGTAGCTGCAGTTCAACAGCAGGAGCTTTCTCTGTAGAGGCATCTTTTCGCTCCACCCTCCCCATGCCATAAGTGCAGGGTTGAATACTACATAGTAGAGACTTGGCATCATCCTTCCTTGAAAAGCACCTTATATTTTTAGTGCTTGTGAAACTGAGACCAATGCGGTGGCTGGAGCCAGACATAGTGGAGTCAGGTGCTGTTGAAGATCCCCTCCTCCCCCAGTTATGTTTGCACCCCAGTCCAAGCCTGATTACTTGAATCCTCCTTTCTAAAGCAGTGGGAGGGGGAGTTGGCCTAGTTGGTGCAGGGGAATGGGATGCAGGACTCCTGGGTTTCTGCCACTTGCTTGATGAATGACTCTAATTAATTTAACCTCTGTGCTTCCACTTCCCCACCTGCAAAACGGGGGCAAGGGAATGTGAGGATTAAGGTTGTCCAGCATTCATGTGTCACCTAATGCCGTGAACCACCAGGTCACGGACACCAAAGAATGAATTAGTTCAGCTTCGCTGCTCATAGACACACGTCAACTTGCACATCAAGGCAAAGTTTAGCTTTAGTTTTTCTTGGCCCTGGGTTTCTGATGACTGAATAATTCCAGTCAGGACTAAACCACTTTAGGCTGTACAGAGGGAGGGTAGAACTGAAAGCATGGAGTTCATTGCTGCTACTGGATACCATGAGATCAGAGTGGTGTGCTTGACTTTCTATTTTTAATCTTAAACTTTAAGAGCACAGGGGCACAGGTCCAGGTGGCAGGAGACATGCTGCCCAACTCGACTGAGAGAGCTATCACCATTGCTGGGATACCACAGTCCATCATCGAGTGCGTCAAACAGATCTGTGTGGTCATGCTGGAGGTAAGCCCCAGGGTTGAGCTGCTAACTTCCTTTGCTTGGGGAGGCAGACAATGTTGGCAAAGTGGCATCTCCATGTTTGTTCCTAGAAGCTTAATGAGGGGCAAAGGACAATCTAGATGCCATTAGCCTTGTATTCGGACTCTGTGGCCAGCAACATTATTAAACAGAAGTTGACTTGGACTCTCCTACCTGACTGCAGAGAAACTGGTCCCACTTGAAATGGCGTCTGGGGCCTTGCAGGGGCAGGAGAGGAATTGCCTATTGGTTTAGGGTCACTCTGTGGCTTTCAAGGTGAAATGCAGAAGCGTTCAGTTAGGACAGACATGCCAATACCAAAGTTAAGATGAACTTGTCAAGAAGCTAGTTCTTCAGCAAAACCAAAGACTCCTGGACTGTGCCAGTTAGACAAGTGACACCACACAGCAATAATCATGGCTTCACCACATCAGCCAGAACTTTCTACTCACCAGGCTAGTGCCTAATACCCTGGCTGGCTCTGACCTATTGCAGCTGGCCAGGTGTTGTGACATAGACACCAGGGCTGGGAGGAGGGAGAAGTGAATTGCTGTTTGCTGTAACTAGTTGCTCTAACCCAGAATCTGAACCACCTGAGCCACTGACAGGACTTATAGACCATTCCAACTCCTAGAAGGCTGGTCTCTAGGAAACTCCTGATCTGGGCATTTGCTTCCTTTAAGTGTAGGAGTATAAAGTAGAGGCTTCATGTTTAAGCATTTGGGAAAGTCCTTAGCTGTGAGTACCAGTGAGTCTCTCTAGAGTCTAATCTCTTTCCTCTCCAACTCTCCTGTAACCCAGTCTCCCCCGAAGGGTGTTACGATCCCATACCGACCCAAGCCATCCAGCTCTCCGGTCATCTTTGCAGGCGGTCAGGTAAGGCCATTCCTCTACTTGCTGGGCATAGGGTGCGGGAGAGAAGGTGACCTACCAAGTTGCAACATTGCCAGCACACATCAGCCCACTCTGTGCATGCTTGTCAGCCACGCTGCCTACCTGGCCACTATAGAGCTACCTCTGCTGCTTTGGTTGGATTCTTCTGGAGGCTGCTCTGAACATTCAGCAGCCTCTGACTTCCAGTAGGAGTTGGACACTCTGAGGAGCAGAAAGGGTTATTGGAGAAGGGGTGACAAGGTTCATGGGAAACAGTTTTTAAGCTTGGTGCCTGAGTAGCCAGTCCAAATCCTGTATGTGGCATTCAGACAAATCACCACAGCTTGAACATCTAAATACAAGATTTACATCTTCGGTTGGGGCGCTGTTTGAAATTTGGTGTTAGCTGGGTGGCAAGCCTTGATATACAGCAGAATGAAGCAGCAGGGGTTAATGTTTCCAACAGAGAACCGTTGGGGAATGAGGGATAAGTCAGACTCCATAACAACCAGGGAGGAGGAAGGATCTTCCCAACTCCACCAGATTATGCAGGTGTCAGATTGTGAAACAAGCAAGACCACTGGGGTCTTAGCCATTTCTGTAACAAGTTGACTCAGGAGGGCACATGACCACCTTCAGCACCATGCCTCCAGGGCTTATGTGGTTGGTAGTTAAAAACATGCCATGTATTGGGCATACTATGCCATGGCATGTGACCATATAGTTGAGTGCTCGCTGTAGCTATGAAGCAAGGCATTTTTGTGGCTGTTATCAGTAGCACAGGCCTTTTAACAAGACAGGATGGGGTTGAAGCCTCTCAACACTAATGTCATAAATTTCAAAACAGTGATTGAAAGAATCCTATTCAGGCAGATTCTGTGACTTCAGTCATTTTGATGTTTCAGACTTGTCCTACAGATAATGACATGTGAGAAGCTTGGCCACCAGTTCAGGCAGACAGTTGTGTGGGCAGTCAGGGTGGGTGTGGCCTTGGGAAGCCCCAGAATCCCACTTCCTGAGAGTACACCTGAGGTTGCTGGGACTGTAATACTCAGAGGATTGCACTTCAACACAGCCAGTGCCTCCACACTGGAAAGGGTTGCATAAGGCAGATACAATACCAGAGCCTGTAGCAGTTACATAGTTTAAAAGAGAAAAACCTTCCATAATGCCCAGGGCTTTCTTGTGTGGAGCAGAGGCATATATAGCTAGGAAATAGTGGTGCCTGTAGGAAAATACAGCAAAGTAACTGAGGTAGCAGGTGCATGGTGAGACAGGAGCTCTTCCCTAGAACCAGAGCTACATGAGAATATGCCATGTGTGTTGGGATAGCCTACTGTTCTCCCAACAGGCTGAGTTTGGGAGCAGTTCTGTCATGTTCTTGTTCCTCGCCTCGGTCCCTTCCCTTTCCTCTCCATCCCCCACTCAGTTCCCTGCTCTCCAAAGGCTTTGGCAGCTGGCTAGGCAGCTATCTGCCAGTGGAATGGCCCACGGGAGGTGATTGGAAGATATTGTGGCCCAGTTCTTTGGCTCTTGCAAACAGAGGACTGTACTGGCAGTTAGCCTTGCGGCATGTGAGTGCCCTGCCACTAGAGCAGTGAGGAGCAGGCTCGTTTGCGGCTGCATTCTTCCCCTGGCTCCACCAGGCGCACCCAGCGCCAGACTAACATTTGGACTGGCTCCCTGGCAAGCTCGTGGTGGTGTTTGTGCTTCTCAGTGGCAGTGATGCTTAACTTGCAGCTCAGAGTGAACCATAAGTTTGTCTAGCACAGGGTCAGCCCTCTAAACCAGAGTAATTTCTGTGTGAATTTCGTATTAGCGGAAGGTTTCGGATTGACAGCCCTGGAGACTGAAGTCCTCTAATTTATCCACAGGACAGGTACAGCAGCGGCAGTGCAAGCTACCCCCACACCGCCCCATCAATGTGCCTCAACTCTGACCTGGAGGGACCACCTCAAGAGGTGAGAGGGGAGTTCAGTCTCCATGGCCCATTCAATCCTTGGCCTCTCTGAGACTGCCAACAAGGGTGGCAAAAATTGCAGTGGCTTTTTTGTGCTGTGGACTCCTGTCCACTGGGAACTGGATTAAGGCCACCAGCCTCTCCACACAGGCCACCCAGCAGCTGTCGCATGGTAACAACTTGGTCAATTCCAGCCTGGGCTGCATTTCTTGCAGTGATGTGGAAGTGAGAAGTCCTCCCTTTAGCCAACCAGTCCCCACACAGTGACTGACCCTTTGTGGGTAGCTTCAGTAGGAATCTGAACTCTGGTTTTCTTACCCCTTAATCTAAAAATACATGGAACCAGCAGGTCAGCCTCTTGCCTCATTCTCCTGAATGCCTTTTGCATCAGCTAGCATTGTTAGCCAGCTCCCAGCATTACCTTCAGCTGTAGTGTGTCCAGTGCGGTTTTTAGGTGTGTGGAGTAGTGAGATTTTTAAAGCGGGGTAAATGGAGGTTTTTTCCCAAAAAGCCCTTCAAAATCATGGCTGTTGAAGGGAATAGAGCTCTTTCCCTTTTTTGGGAGTGGGTGGGGGTGTATGTGCAGGGCAGGAGGGTTAGAAGCACTGTCTGACTCTCCACTATACACTCTACATCTTCACCAAGAAACCAACCCTTATTCTTGTGTCTGACTCTTCTTGGGGAGGGGGGGCAACACACCAGATCATCTTCCCCCCACCTTTATTCCACACATGGCCAATTCAAGTAACATCCCTTTAGAAACTGCCTGTTGCAGCATTATGTCCCCTTTGTCATCCCCCTCCCTCCCCCCCCCCCCAAACAATTCTCCACTTTGGCTCTCTGGCTTCCTGGCTAGTTGAAATCTGTCTGTCACTGGGTGGCTGTCCGATGGTTTTTAATAGGACTGTTTTCCTCCTTTTGTAGGCCTATACCATTCAAGGACAGTATGCCATTCCACAGCCAGATGTAAGTTTTGTTTACACTTCTTGTCTTGAAATCCACCCCTTCTCCCTTCCAAAATTTTTCCATGCTTTCTCAATGCTAGCAGTCAGCTTGGTCTGAAATCAAATCTGATCTTTAAACCAAAAAACTCCCTCAAATTATTTGCACGTCCTTCAGTCCATTTCAAACTAATCTAAGATCTGTCCCCCTTTCCTCCTGGCGTGTGACACATATACACACAGACACCCTGAGCTTGGTGCTTCACACAAGCTCCAGCTCTCCCCTTCTCCAATTTGGCACAGAGAAAAGCCTGTAAAGAGAAAGCGAAACAAAACAAACAGCATGGTATACTGTCATTGTGGTTCTCAGGGCAGGGCATGGGACACCTGGTATAGCAAGCTGGTGAGGGGGTTAGCAGCTGTCTGCACATGATGCTAAATGCATCAAATATCAATCCTTTCTGCTGGGGTGGCTGCAGGGCAGGGGCAGTGACTCTCCAGGTGGAAGACTGGCTAATGCTGGGCCTGAAGTGTAAAACTCCCATTTTTAGCAGAGCAATTAAGCTGTTATACTCTAGCTGTCCTGGTGTCCTGTCTTGCTGTGTGAGCATCTCCCTTCTACCTGTCACCCTTCCTTATTACTTAGGTGCAGAGCTAGGTGGATGTGCTCCTGACTTTCTAGAGGCAGGGTTAATGAGAGGCTGATCTCTGCTCATGGCATATTTTAGAGCAGGGAGGGGCTAGGGCAGGGAAGAGGTGACTAGAAACAGCTGGACTACTAGGAATTAGTGATCAGGGGATGGGGAGGATACGGAGGCTAAACACTGACTCTATCCTGGTCTCTCTTCATAACATACCTCTACCTTCCAAATGCTTGACAAGACCCCTGCATGGTGTGTGAAGCACCACTGCAATCCTGTCTGTCTCACTTGTTTGTGCTTGTCTCTGGAGCATTCCTGTTGTAATTACTGCAGATGCCCTCAGTTAACCAGGGCACTTGGGACTGGGGGATGGCTTTCACACATGCAGTGCTTTCCTCCTCCCTTCTGCACCCATCTCTGCCCAGGGAAAGCCTTGCTTACCCAGCTCTCTCCCCCACCCCCAAGGGGTGGGCCTCTTGGGCGAGTCCCTGTCAGTTTTCTGTGTTTAATGTGTACTGACTCCCAGACAGGTTGAACCTGTAAAATTCCTGACACCAACCTTTTCTTTCTCTCCCTCTAGCTGACCAAGCTGCACCAGTTGGCAATGCAACAGTCACACTTTCCAATGTCTCATGGCAACACTGGATTCAGTGGTATGGAAATTCACTATTTCTTCTGTACGCTAGCATGGGCCCAAGCACAGCCCATGAGCCACCGCTTGGCCTCGCTGTAATGCAACCTCATGGTTTAATCTTCACTAGTGTGTCTTAATGTGTGTCCAAACCAGGTAACCATTCTGCCAAATCTCTCTGACCCTATGATTGAGTGGGGCAGCGTGAGTGCTAGATAAGCATAAAACAGGCAGGGCCTTCCTGCTGCTTCCTTCACCCCATCCTCCGCAGCTCTGCCAGTGCGCCTCCCTTCTGACCTGCTGCAACATCCTCTCCCCTCCGGCTCTTCCAGTCCTGAGCAGCCAGCTGCTGATTGTACTGAACTTGTGTCATGTGTAATATGGCTAAGATGTCCATTAAGGCTTTAGGCTGAGACCACCAAACTCATTGTCACTTGTATCTTAACAGGCATTGAATCCAGCTCTCCAGAGGTGAAAGGCTATTGGGGTAATGATTAAAAACCAAAATCTGTAGTATTCTATTGTGTATTAATACTGGTCAGTCTCGTTTGCCTTTTTTGGAAAAAAACAAAACAAAACGTTGCCAGCAACATAAACAGGGGGCTGAAGGAGTTTGGGAAGGGATGTAGGTACTGACTGGCTCGATAGCACTTTGTTCTTCCCCTCCCCACCCAGAACGCAGCCAGCTGGAATCTCTCCAGCAGAGAGCAGAACTTCCTGGAATGATCAGTCAGTGTCTGGCTAACCCACCCCTCTAGAAAGCTGTGGGCTTGTGGTGCCTCCTAACCTTTTCCTCCTTCTCCTGGGGAGGAGAATTTCCATAGTTGTTGCTAGATTGGATCAGGTCACTAGTTTTCACCCCCTGTCTCTGGTGGCAGATCCTGATGCTTCAAACAACTCCTGGTGGTGCACCCTCAAGGTCACGCTGTAGTGGCCATGTGTGGGTGGGGGAGCAGGCTTTGCTTTTCTGGCTGTTGCTGTGATCCCTTACGTCTGGAGGCTTCAAGCCCTTATTTCAACACTGAATACAAAAGCAGACCCTAATGGGGAGAAGAGCTTGAAGGGTGTTAGTGATAGCCACAGCTGGCAGTCAACTGGTTTGGACTCTTCCTTTAGCCTTATTGGAAATGGGGGGAGGGGCCTGTTGAGGGTGAGATTTTGCAAGGGTGTGCTTTCCCCCATCTGTCACCAGACTGACTCCACATCAAGCACCCAGCTAACTGGAGTAGTGTCACCCTGCAGTGCTGTCCTGGGGGGAGGGGTTGCATTGCACTTCCAAAGTTAGCAATTGAGGGTGGCTTGGTTCCAGTGGGCATGGGAGCCACATGACTGATTGGAGCCCATGTGGCTAGTGTGCTGCTCTGTGACTGTCCTGACCGGAAGGAAGATCTGTGGTGGTACATCTTGGGGACTGTGTTGTGGGGTTGGGGTAACTTCTTACAGCTTGCTCTTCCCTTCCTGTTAAACAGTCTTCAAGATAGCAATGATTCCAGCAGCAAATGCTGGCTTGGCTGGTCAGGTGTCTGTTCTGCAGCAGGACACCCCACTGCCTTGTATTAACCTTGTCCTGGTCTCTTCCTGTCTTTTAGCAGGTTTGGATGCATCTGCTCAAACTACTTCTCACGAACTCACCATTCCAAATGATGTAAGTATCCCACAGGCAGCATCTGGGGGATCTCCAGCTGGCAGAGCAGGTTAGGATCCATGCTGGGATCTGAAAGCAAATTGCATCCATTCCCCAGAGCTGTCCTGCAGAATCTTCCATTAGAAGTGGAGTGTGCAGAGCTGTGCTTTTCCTGGCCTGCTGTACAAAACCACAAACAAAATGAACAGGCCTCTGATATCAGTGCTTCTAACATTCTCTTGATACAGGTTGTTCTACAGCCCCCATTTTAGTCAGAAGGAGGTATCATGTCTAAAGACAGATGATATCTCTGCTCCAGCTGCCCCTGCATCTCAGGGGTCCTCTGGTGTCTAACCTGTGTCTCTTGAGGTGTCTAGCACCCATTCTCTAAGGTAACACAAGAATGGGTGATCTCTGCAAGGTGATGCATACAGCAGAACAACTGTGTATGTAGAGAACAGCTAGTTGAAACTGCTACCAAATGGAGTACATTATATTCTGCAAGAGCAGGGTGTAATCTTCTCTCCAGAGCTGTGTAATTCCTTATTCTAGCCCCAAAGTAGGGGTGCTATTAAATGGCCTTTTTGGCTGCAAGGCTCAAAAATAGCACTTTGTACAGCTTCACAATTAACACACTAAGGACAGGAGAGGTTGGCAAAACTCATGAATGTTAAACTCTCCCATCATGGGACTAGCAGCTAAAGCAGGGGCCTGGAAATTGGGGTTTTGTGGTTCAGTGGGGGACCTTACCTCACTGCCTGTTTTCTCACCTGTAGGATGGTGAGAGTTGTGCCCAAGGCAGGGGAAGGAGGGTGTGTCCTCAGGTTTAGTACTGAAGAAATAAGGATGTTAAACCTCATTCTTGGCTGACCTAACTTGTAACTAGAAACACTTTCTCCCTTAGTTGATTGGCTGCATCATCGGGCGTCAAGGCGCCAAAATCAATGAGATCCGCCAGATGTCTGGGGCGCAGATCAAAATTGCCAATCCAGTGGAAGGATCTACTGACAGGCAGGTTACCATAACTGGATCTGCAGCCAGCATTAGCCTGGCCCAGTATCTAATTAATGTCAGGTAAGTCTCTGAACAGCAGGTTGTCTAAGTGCATGTGGGGGTGGAGCAGCATGACTAAAGTATTCTGCATTCTAAACTAGGGCGATGTCAGTATCTCGTCTGCTCAGCTGGTTGGATTGTAGCTCCTGGGAGCAGTACTCCTGGTATTGCAGAGGGTGTAAGTGATACAAGCACTTACATCACTGACACTTCTGGTGCACCATTCCTTCCTCCCCCATAACTGCTGGAGGACCCAGCTCCCCTGCCTCCCATGATCTAATTTCCTTTTAGAATGTGGAAGGTTTAGGACAAGATTAGCCAAACTGGATTAATCTGATATTTTCCTGAAGCTGTTGGAGCCCTAACAGGCCCAGTTATTCCTTGCCAGTAAGCCAGGCTGGGATATATTTAGGGGAGGACCAGGTAGCTGGAGATCCAGGAAGATGCCTCCTGTGTCTTGTGGCAAGGATAGAAATGGATTAGTCTGATCATATATTTTATTGTGCCGGTGTCCTGGGTTCATTAACATGGGGTCAGCTTGGTAATGTGCCAGTCAAGGAAATCTGTGATCGGAAGCTCTCCTGAGCTGTGAACACTTGTTAGGAGCAGTTCTTGGCTAGCAGCTTTAAAAAGGAAGAATGATGGAACCAGTGCTGCTGCTTTGGCTTTGCTTCAGTTTGAGATTGCTGCGCAGCTCCTTACTGCACTGGTGGCTACTGGGAGAGGCCTGTGCATTAGGAACTTTCCTGCCAACGCTTCCCTCCCTGAGCTGCCATCTGTAACAGCCCTAGCTTCAAGCTGCTGCTGAGGTCTGCAGTTCTCAGGTGTCCTCACTCACTGCAGTATAAGTCTGCTGCAGGTTTCCACAGGCTCAGTCAAAGAGCTGAGCTGGCACTTGGCCCTCTGCAGCTCTCCAGCTAGTCAGATCTCATAAGAGTAAAGTAAAAAGCATTAGCTTAATGGAGAACTCACTTCCCTAATTAAAAACCTAGGGCAGAGCAGCTGGGCATGCATGTCCTAGATTCCCTCCCTCCTGTGCAGCCTGCTGCAGCTCTATTATGTTGCAAACTAAGAGCCAGGCTCAAGCCTAGGATCTCTAGCTATGTAGGTCTAGGGCCCAGCTCTTACTTACAGGGTGAAACCATGAGCTCTGGCAATGTTAAATTCCGCCATTAGCCCTGCCAGGCTTCCATAGACTGTTTGTTTTTTGGGTACTCTGTGCTTTAGTCAACCACAGTGACACATGGCACAGCTTATCTCTGGCCCCAGCTTATACTTGCTAGAACTCTGACATGAAATAGGATCCCCTCCTATAGGAACTAGGCATTCAGACCCTGTTTGTTTGAGATATTTGGCAGGGAAGGGAACCTTTTTTTCCTTTTGGAGGAGATTTAGCAGCTGCTGCTTTACATTGATTGGTGGCTCACGTGGATTTTTGCTTGAAAACAAAGATCCAGGACTTAAATATCCCAGTACCAACCCCTACTGATAGTGTGAAATCCCAGCTCCATTGAAGTCAATGGGAGTCTTGCCCACTGACTTCAGTAGGGAAAATATTTTGCTGTCTCTGGGCTGACTTGAATGCCCCTAGCTCTTGTGCAGCCTAGCAATTGAAGTTCCTCAGGGAAGCAGCACTTGTTGCCATGAGCTATGAAACCATTGCAGATGCCCCAGTGAACATTAGTGTGTTTAATTGATGCCACTTGGGAGTTGGGCCAGGGTTGTATTTGACCTGGGGTCTGGGCATCTGGAAAAGCCGCTCTTTAGTAATGTAGGACTTTTAAATTAGTCAATTGGAAAAACAGGATTACAGGTTATATTAAAGCAAGATGTTCTAGGGCTGTGTTTTTAATGGCAGTTAGACTTTGGTTGTCAAGACTTGACTCTTTAGCTAGTTAGTGGGTAGCCAGTGAGTGACCTCTAGGTGTTTTTTGTTTACAGGCATATTCTGGTTATCTATTGCATCTTGAACTGAAATTCTAATGAGCAAAAACAGGTGGCTTTTGTCTGTCTGCCAGGGGAGGAAGTCTCGGCTGGGAAGCCTGCTCTGTTGCAGTGCTTCAGAAAACCTTGCAGTGTATAAACTGTCTCAGATGACAACTCTCCAGATCTAAAAACAAACATGAATCCAATACAGCAAAACTGGCTTTGCTGTAACATACTAGCCAGTGCAGACAATTCCCTTCCCGTAGCTGTTTCTGTAGGTCACATTTAAATTGATCAGTGACATCTGAACATTGGTTTTTAAAGGTGGTCAGTATGGAGTGCTTAATGTTGATGCCAGACCATTTAGAGGTGGGATTGATTTCCACTTTTTTCTGTGAAAGGAAAAAACCTGACTTGATGTTGTTGCTAGCTTTTCTGTTGCTCAGTCAATCAAAAAATGCCTTTAGGTTTATTCTGTTGAGGTTCCCAATTTTCTTAAAATGATGGTGCCTTCTGAACAGTGTATTGTATTTCTTACCTAAGCTGTAAACCCTTGATTTTAGACTTAATTGCAGGTTTTAAGTACTTCTGAGGGGGTCTTACTAGAAAAGGACTCCACATGATCCCAGCTCCTAGAAGCTACATCTGTCCAGATGTTAAAGCAATTGAGCTACTAGAAAGCTCTTAAAGCCAAAAGGGACCACTGTGATCCATTAATCTAATTGCCTGCATAGAATTTTGCCAATGATACCTGCATCAGGCCAATAGCTGGCTGAACTACAGAATATTTTTAGTTAGCATGGGAAGTGGCTTAGTGTACAAGGCTTGCTCTGCATCTTTCAGTTTTAAACCAGTTGACTTTTTTCCTGCCTCTTTGAGTACAGTAGAAGATGGAGACCAGTTTGTGTATCAGTTACCTAGACTCACACTTATGTTTTAGACTTAACTTTTAGCCAGACGCTAGCTAAGCTGGATGCTCCAAGGCTGTAGAGGAGACTGAGTTGCTGTTAGCTAGAACCCTGAGTGGGTGTGCTTCAAGTTTCCAGGCTAGGCTCATGCAATTTAAGCTGTTTGTCTCCTGTGCTTTTTTTTGTGGTGTTCCCATCCACCCACCCTTTTTTTTGTTCCTTTTTCCTCTGTTACAGTTTAGAAAGCGCTAAACCCTCCTCCCAGACAGCCTCCGTCACGATCCCCGATCACCTCAGCATCAACCTCTCTCAACCCTCCACCCCTTCTTCTTCTTCCTCCTCCACCACCACCCCCTCGCTTGCGACAGCAGGGGTCTCCGACGCACCCTCCAGCCTCCCCAACCCTCTTCCGACCGCCCCTTGTGTCTCCAGTCTGCTTGGCATGAAACCCGTCCCTCTCCTGGCTCTAAATGTTGTGTCTGCTGCTAAGGGTACCTCCACCACCTCAGCTGTGCCATGTGTTACTAACAAACTGAAACCGGAAAAACAGAGATTCTCTCCTTACTGAGTGTCTGCTTGTGACCGTAAAGGAACAGCAGATTGGTGTCAGCCTGGGGATCCCGTAGAGGAGCCTTGGAAGAATTTTTTTACTTCAAAAAAAAAAAGTGAGCTTGTGATTTCTTAGAATGGAGTTTTCTTTTTGCTGGTGACCTTCAGTAGGTCGAGAGACAATTTAACAAGTCCTGGAGTCTAGTGATCTGTTTAATTCCTTGATTTTATGTAGTCGTAGCTGTTGCTTTTAGTAGCTTGTTTGCATTGCTACATGAAGAAAATGTGATAGGAGGGTCTATTTAATGAATAAAATCTCAATTACTGCATTTTGGTTAAGTTGCTAAAGAGGCTGATCAGCCAAACTTGTCTCTGATGTCTGTACTTGTAATAAAGTTGCCACAGAGTATCTGCTCTGATAGCTGATGTGTCCTGGAATGGAGGGGGGACCAGAAATTACACCTCCCCATGTGATAGGGACAAATCAGCTGTGCACCTGACAATTGTCAGCATGCCCCTTGACCTCTGGTCAGACTCTAACCATGTTCAGAGTTGAGCAATTAGATCAAATGTAAATCCCCTCCCCTGTGCTGGATTAACGTGGCCATGGGGGGATTCCTAGACTGCCTTTAGAGGCAGATGTTGGTAGCCCACACTTTTCCTAATCAGTACCATGAGGAAGATATGCTCGTATTCAAGGGCAGGGAGCTAAAACTCCTGGGTCCTCTAGTTCTTTGTGAGGTCGGCAGTTAAGCACCCCAGCATAGTTTGAATTGCTATTTGTCATTGAAACAATTTGTTCAAGAGCAGTGGTCTTGAAGTTTCCTTTTCAGACCCCTACAGTTTTGAATGGAGTGCAGACTTCTTTGGGAATTAGACCCCAGATTGAAAACTACTGTTCTAGCAGAATCCTACCCTAAACTCTGCTTACAAAATTCCACCAGCTCTGCTCACACCCCCATAAAGCACAGAATGGCTCTGGGAGGCCTGGAGGTTCAAGCCACAGGATTCCCCCATCCCAGACAGAACAGGAACCAAACAAGAGACTGTACTAGTGCTAAGAGGAATGGTACAGCTGGAGACATGCAGACTGTACCACAACCAGCTGTGGGTTAAAGGCCTTGTGCCTTGAGACCTTGAAGGCACCAATTGCCTCTGATTCATTGTCCCAGAGCCATTTCATACCTGTGAGCACTGGGCGATCCAGTCTGGAAACAGCTGTTGCATACCTTTGGTGTCTCTGAAATAGAGAAATCTGACTTGGGACACTCCTTCCCTCAAGTACCTGCCTTCCCTGGGAGTTGGAAGTGACCCATTAGCATTCCTTCTGCTCTGTAGGTTATTGGCCTGTGACTCAGGTGTTGTGATGCATCCCAGGGCAAAGAGGGACTAGTGGCTGTCTATGCTCCTTGAGGGGCTACTAGCTGGTGGTGGCCCGTGGCCTTTTGTTACAGTAGTTCAGTGAGTCTTGCTCCCTTCAAAGGTACAGAATTCGTCTCCCCTCTGTTGGGCCCAGGTCACCACCTCATTAGCCTGGGGCTGCCACACTTAACCCTTCAGAGGCTGGCTTTCAGTGGGCTGTCTGGCACTTTTGAAACTAAACCCTGAGGCAACCATGTGACTCTGACCAGTGCTGCTTGGAACTTGCTAGATTGTCATGTGAATAAAAATGGAACTGTTAGTATCAAAGTGTAGGGGGTGTTTGGGGGAAGGATTAGTGCAGTCTGGAGTCCAGTGTGCAGCTGCCTATGAGATAGGTGGGATTGGCTCAATCCCATTGGTGGGAGCAGTTAATGGGCTCCCTGGATCTCCAAGCTGGCCTGCTGAGCCCTTAATTCTTGACTAGCACAGATCCTCTGGCGGTTATTCATTTCTGCGGTAGTTTAACTCTCAGCTGTAATTTACACCTGTTCTGTAATGTAGTGTAACCACATTAAGTAAAGATTGTCCACTCTTTACCCACTTCAGGCCTGTAGAGTCTGTTTTATCTGGTGTGCTAGAAAGTACTAAAGATTATCTGGCTGCTCCCACCTCCCTTCCCCTGCCCTGTCCTAGGCTGGGTGTCTAGCTTCTGCAGTGCAGGTTAGGGCAGGAAACAGGCAGGGTAGCAGACTAGGGGTGGGGAGGTGACTTCTGTTGACTTGCTCTGACCTTGGGCAAGCTACTTATTCTCCTTGCCCTCACCTCCCCCTGTAAAACTGCCAATGCCTTTGAGTTGCAGGTGAGACCCAGAGGCTCAGCAGCTGGGTGGGCAGTGGGAGGGCTGGTGAAGAGCAGACCTGCTCTGATCAGGGCTGAACTCGGGGAGGTTCTATCCCACATGAGTGAGAGGCTGGGATCCAACTGCCAAGGGTTTGTCACCCAGATGTGCTGGGCTCTGAAATTTGGCCCTTAAGGGCTCCCCTTGGAGGGGGGTGAGGGGAGTTCATACACCTGGGGTGAAAGAGGACCAGCTTTGGAGCCCTCAGTCTTGGCTTCTGTCTGAGCCTTCAGTGGTACAGCGAGCTGCTGCCTCTTGGCACAGCTTTCCCAGGGAGCCAGCAATCCCCAGCTGCCCTTTCCATGTACTTGAAGTGCCTTGAATTCTCCTGTCAGCAGAGACCAGTTCCCCTGTCCAGCTGGCTTGAAGGTAGCCTTCAGTTGGATTGTTTCTAGCAGTTGGACTACAGGGCTTCGTCACATGTTTGTGGAGACCCTGCTGATCCCATCAAAGCTGGAAGCCAGAATCTCATGGGGGTGGGGGGGATCGCCTTGTTCCATTCCAGATGTCATGCGGCATAGGGAGAAGCTTGTCCAAAGGGCCCCAAGGAAATGCCCTAGCCTGTAAGTGCCCAACCATCCTTTGAATTGCCTGCCAAAAACTAGGTGGGTCTCCCCCTTACCCCCCCTCCCCAGAGCAGCCTAGCAAGGCCCTGCCACTGTTCAGGGTCCAGGTCCTCTCCCCCTACAGTAGAGGTCTGTCCCTAGAGACCAGCATCCTGTCCATGAAATACACTTGAGCATTTGGGACACCTGCAAACTTCACTTCCCTCAAGACCCAATGCTGATGTGACTGAACAGGGCAGCTCAGCTTTGCCTGCTTCATAGTTAGATTTCTCTTCAGCTGATGTGGAAAGTGCCACATCACTTGTGCACTCCCTGAAGTACAAATGTCTGCCACTGTAGCATGCAAGGCCTGGGCTGAAGCATTGAATATCCTGGCTGCCCCTTTATTGAAAGGGAAACTAATCCTAGTCCCTGGGACTAAGCAGTGGCTATCCAGTCTTTTCTGCATGGAGCCATCTGCCTCCTTCGATCTGGCCAGGCCACTCCACTAACTAGTGTTAGCACTGGAGACTCTTACATGTCAGACCAAGGTAAGTTGCCTGGCTTGGGTTAAACTCAACTGGCTAAAACCAAGTTGCAATACTTCCTCCCTCTCTGGCCCTTCACAGCCAAGCCCCTCACAGGACAGGCTGGGGATGTGAGGTGTTAGCTGGTTCCACTCCAGCGTAGCTTCAAGTGGTCATTCCTCATGGTGGTGTTTACTCCATGGCCGCATCTTCTGCCTACATTGACTTGAAAAAGATGGCAAACTAGTGACTAAATCCCTGTCTTGACCGAGGGTGGTGGTGAAGCTTTGCCCTGGACATGGTGGGGAAGGAACTTGTACCTGTCAGAGTTTTGCTGGCTTGTGACAAACTGAGAGTCTGCCCCTTTTCCCCACGGAGCTTGGCTTGGACTTGGCAGGAATAAACTTGCTGCGATGACTCTGATAGACCAAGGCCAAAGTATTAAGCCCTGGTGCCTTGAGGCTGGCACCTAAATTAAAACTCTCCTGATGGTTCAGAGATGCTGAGCTCCTGTCACTTTGACAAATGCCTACTGACAGCAAAGTCCTCTGCAAACCACCCCTTCTAGCTAGTGTCTAAATGTGCCCACTGCTCAGCTCCTCCAGCTACCAGGCTGGAAAATGTGATGGTAGAATTTGCATGGGGTGGGGGAGAGGTGGTCCATCTTTAGGGATGGGGGAATAGGGATGTGTCATTGTAGACTTGCTGTTTGGCTTGACTGTGGGAATAGATGCAGGCAGCT
This sequence comes from Eretmochelys imbricata, assembly GCF_965152235.1. NCBI lineage: Eukaryota > Metazoa > Chordata > Testudines > Cheloniidae > Eretmochelys > Eretmochelys imbricata. Next base: position 14,873,068 of record NC_135591.1, on the reverse strand, counting down.
GCTCTTGGCACAGAGGTGGTCTCTAGCAGAGACCGACATCCAGGATCGCTTCTAGATTGGACTTCTGGCTGCTGGGAGTGTCCCCACTCTAGTCTTCCAGGACCAAACATGGGACAACTCTCCTGTGCTGTTTCCTGGTTAGACTTTGAGGACTTGCTTCCAGGGAGTCAGTGTCCCTGTTGCTGCTCATCAGCCTAGCTGGGAAGTGCTCACCAGTGGCCCAGGGATGCAGTTGGCTAATGTTACGCCTCAAGCATCTCTGTGGGGGAGGGGCTTCCTCTAGTTGTGCTAATCCCCCTCCAGATGTTCCCTCCTTGATCCCTCTAATGCAAACTAATCCATGTGCAGGTTCAAGTCTTCTGGGGTTCAGGGGCTAGTGATGCACAGAGCTCTCGACTCCTGGTGACACTAGCAGGTGCCCAGGGTTCAATCCTGCAAGATAGCCTTCCCCAAGAGCAGGCTGTCAGGAGCCCTCTGCTGCCACCAGGGAGTCTGGTGCAGTGCCACTTCCCCAGTTTCGTTTCTGAGAGTTCATGCAGCAGGCATTCTAGGCTTCCTGGAGCTGTGGTTCCTGACACTCTCCCCCCACAGCCTTGTTGCATGTTTCAGGAAGGTTTTGCTGAACTGTTTTCTGGCACCAGCAGGACCTGTAAACTGCCCTAAAAGGGGCCTGGCCCAGCTCAAAGTGCTGTGCAGGCTGCATTGATGTGATGTGTGGAATCCAGTGCCATCTCTGCTCTTTCAGAGGAATGAGCTGCTGCTGGAGTGTGGCCCAGTCTCTTGTCACTCTTTGTAACTGGCTACTCAATGCAGTTACTCTTGTGACAGCCTTACACAGTGCCAAACCTGCCCCTACCATAAGGTCTCCATGCATCTCCAGGTGGTGCTGGAGAAAGAACCTCAACAGGCCTGGTCATGACGTGCCTAGTACAACAGGACCTTCAGCTTCTGAGGGCGGATAGTGCTCAAGTAGCTGGCTTTTGGGAGCCTGACACCAGCACCCACAGCTTGGGCTAGATTCCCAAACAGGTCCCAACGTGTTAATCTCTTGAAGATGCCCAAGCAGAGCCCAGCTTTAACCCTCTAGAGTTGACCTGGTGTAGGTTGGAACTGTTGGATGTAGCTGGGTGGGAGATGTCGTCCCTCTCTCTACATCTCATATGTAGCACATGCAGTATCCTAGGCAAAGTCTGTATTAAATGTACCACCTCTGCTTTGTTCCAGGCTTTCTTCGGAGACTGGTGGAATGGGAAGCAGCTAGGACAGTGCAAACGCCTCACTCATTACCCCTTCTGCTGTTCATGCCCATGAGCCCCTGTGTAGTGTCTAAGCAGGTCAGATTCCAGGTTTTAACTAGTTTGTAAATTTCAGTTTCTACGCGCTTTACCCATCCACTCCTGATTTTTTTTTTAATTACAGCATTTTAATTCCTTTCTCTGTTCAGCTGGTAAAATGCTGAGTCACATCCTAGTTTTATAAGCTTTCCCTTTTTTGGCTCATGAAGTTTTTCTGTTTGTCATGAAATGTAAGAGTGGAATATTAATACATTTCAGTTTAGTTCTGTAATGTCAGGAAATTTTTCAAAAAAAAAAAATAAAAAGATGGACTGGAGCTTTTCCTTGTGAATAGAAACTGGATGATTTTTGTTAATTGATCTTCCTTGTCTGACTCTTTTTTTTTTGTTGGGCTCATTTGACTAAAGGATTCATTCCCATGGCAGAGTCCTGTGTTGTCATGTCAGAAGCCAGAAGGAGTTGTAGCTCCTTTCAGCTTACCTGGCAGATCTCTGCCTCAAGGGGTAGGAGGGTTGGATCTGATAGCAACAGTCCAAGAGCTAGGAGTGAACCCCACATTCAGCTCTCATTTAATCCATAGCTAGACAGCTGGGGTGAGACCCAAAGGAAAGTCTCAGCTAAACCACTAGCTAAAGAATCCCATCCAGGGCTAGACCATACACTGCATGCTCATTCCCTTCCCCTTGAGGGAGGTGAGGCTGGAGGGCAAGGCCTCCTGACAGGTTTACTCCCCCAGACAACATTGGTTTTAAATGCTGGGGTGTGGCCTGCACCCCCCTCCAGTTAGAATAGCCTTGTGCTGTCAGTTTCGGGGAGGAAATCTGCCCTTTTGGGGCTAGGGGCTCAGGCCTTAACACCACTCACCTTCACCCCAAGAACAGGGCTAGACTTGCCTGCTCCAGCAAAGCACAGGCCTAAAATGCCAAAACTCTGACTTTTGTCTTCAGTCGTACTGAAAATAGCTTGGTAGCCTCTGATGCCCAGGTTGCTAGCCCCTACTTCATCTGCCAGCTGTGGCCCAAGGAGACTCATGGGCCAGTGGGGTGCCATCCTTCCCAGCCCTGCGGCATCAATAACACACCTGCCAGCACTTTCAATACAAAATGGTCTTTAATTGAAATCAGTGGTGTCATTACTCATCTAGCAGTGGTCGAACCATATGGACAGGCTACATCCAGGAGCTATCTTACACTGATGCATGTCACAGAGGTGTAGAGAACAGGTATCCCAACTGGTTGAGGTATGGCTTCGCCTGAGGGAGTGAGAACTTGCCTTCCACAGGAAGAATGACCAAAGTGGGGTAGGGTGGGATCTCCCCATGGCTATCTTCCCCTCCATGCCCCCTGGGAAATAGGGGCAGGGGCAAGGAAGAGATTTGTGTTAAGGACAGCAGGCTGGAGGGAAGAACCTAGGTCTCTGGGAAGCAGCCCTGAATGGGGATTTGTGGAGCAAAGTCTGGGTGAGGGCTGCATCTGACAGCTGCAGGCAAGAGGCTATAGACTAAAATGTCCAGTTGGTTTCAGGCTCACCAGATCTTCCCCATGCAGTGCTCAAGGTTCTGATGCACCAGGACTAGCTGGGTGCAGCTTTAAACACCTCAGATGGAGCTGAGTTTTCTCATAATGCACCAAGTGGTATCCCTCCTGGAGCTGCTCTACGTGCCCCCCACCCCAAGTGCTAGAAAACTGCCCTTGTAGAGAAAGCTGCTGTACAGAGAGCTTCATGCACAGCCAGCAAGCTACATGGCAACTGGGTTACAGATCTGGCTGCCTGTCCCCCACTGGCCTACAGGAACTCCTACTGGCTGCAACTGTTAGAGGCAATGACCGGAACAGCCTGGGTGCAGTTCTGGCCACCCCCCACTCCCCCCCCATCCTCCAGGAGCACAGCCAGGTGCTGCTGTCACCTGGCAAAGCTTAGCTCTTGCCTGATGGAGCTTTCTTAGCAGCCCGGCTACCTGAAAGACTTCTGTGGGCTGTGGCCCAGGCCTAGCCATTGCCTGGTTCTGGAGAGCCCAGGACAGTGCTGTGCACCTGCTGTTCAATCCTTTCCCACTGCTGCCAGGAATGGGGCTTCCTCTCTCCACCTCCCCATGGTCCATGCTGCCTGGGGCTGGACCATGGAACACTCCATCCTCTCTGCATATGGTGAATAGGTAAGTGCCTGTAGGAGTGGGGACGGCAGGTCAGCAAGTCTGGCTCCAGCCTTTTCCTTCCCAGCTCCCTCTGTGGGCAGGGCAGAACCACTGGACAGATGACCACCTTTAGGCCAGGTGCAGCCAGGACTCAGCCCTTTCGCTCAGCTGCAGTCCTGCAGTGCAATGCATGGACAGGAGCCAGAAGCAGATGTTTGGAGTGTGTGTGGGGAGGGAGCAGGAGCAGGCCCCTGGGGAGAACCCAAAGGGATAAGCACCATGCTGGGGCTGGACTAGACAAGGGTGGGATTTGGGACCAAAATGTCACTTTGAAACACAAGTTTCATGTTTTTTTCTGTATTTTTTTTTTTAAGTGGGAACCAATGTCAGTGACACCAACACAAAGTGGCAAACCACTTGGGTGTCCCTAAATCTGCCTTTTTCAGCCCCATGCCCCTAAAAGAGTTTGGGTCAAAAAATTTCACTCAGCACTACCTCTTGGCCATGATCTATTTCTCCCCTGGCCCCTCAGGCTTCTGGGGGGCCTCGGTTGCTGGTGCACAGGGGTCAGCCTAGCCCCGAAGGAATTGCTACAAACAACTGAGAGGCAGCATAGGCTACTAAAGCACTATCAGCCCCAGGAAGCTGCTCCTCAGTCTACCACTTGACCTGTTGGGTGATGTTTTCAGGGCAAGGCCCCTGGCTGGGCTGCTGTTTCCCATCCTGCCCGCTTGTTGAGTTAATACCCAGCTATTGTCTTTGCAAAACAGGGTCATAGCGTGAGCCTCATTGTACAGATAGGGAAACTGAGGCAGGGGAAGGGAAACAATTTGCCTGAGGTCACCCAGCAGGCATGTGGCTGAGCTAGAGAAGGCCTTCAGGGGCCCAGACAAGGGATTTAGCCACTGGGACTAGCTGTCTCTATTAGCGTGTGAGCTCGCTGAGGCAGGGGCGTTGGGGGGCAGGTGCATGACCAGCACAAAACATGCTCCTTTTCCCCTGCAAGGGGCAGACAAGAGATGCAACTGGCCTACCCTATGTTTTGGTGTCTGAGAGGGGCCAGGTGTGGATTTTTTGGGGGGAGGGGAAGCTTCCCTGTGGCCAGAAAGCAACATGCAGCAGCAAAGCTCCATGTGCCAGCCAGCTGGGCCTGCCTGTGGGGAGATGCCATGGCTGATTGCCTACAGGCTGCCACCAACTTAGCCACAAACCTGACTGGCTGGGGAACTTGGCCCTGCAGCACCCTGCCAGAAAAACTCCCATAGGTACCAGGGGAGCACAGCCCATGGCCTGGCACAATCTGAGTGGCAGCCATGCCTGCCAGAGAGCAGGCATGGGTGGGGCAGGTTAGTCCAGTGCTGGTGAATGTGCTACATGGGATTGGGGGTCAGTTAGTTGACAGCCACACCCCACCACCTGCCCCCTTGCTGGGACCCTAGGCTACCCAGGGAAACTGGGAGCTTTGACTGATGGCATGTGGGGCTGTCCCCTGTGGTTTTCCTTTGTAATGCTATTATGTAGGACATACAGAACCCCTAGGAGGTGCCTGCTGAAACATGCCCCATCAAGCAAGGCTAAAACAGGCAGGAAGCTCAGGGCTGGTGGGCAGGAGCTATAAGAAACCTCACTCCCACCCCCTGCTAGCTTGGATAGCCAGCGCTCTGCCCCAAGTTGGGGCAGGGACAGTGCACCCTTCCCCCCAGGGCCATGGAAAGATTCTTGCTGGAAGGGGAGGCACAGGGACTGCAGCTGGGTTTCTGAGAGGGGCCAACCAGCCCATGGCCTAAGGGTCTCTACCAGCATGACAGCCGGTAGCCCATTGAGCTGCTTAGTGCCCAACCCGTACAGCCTGGGGCCATGTCCTAAGGCCTAGCAGGGCTGATGCTGATCACGCACAAACCCGGCATTTGCATGGAGCACTGGGGTTTTGGGGAGGGCCAGCCCACACCAATCAGATGCTGGGCTCGCCCCTCCCAGCCATCCTCATTGCTCCCTACAGCTGCACTGCGGGGGCTGCCCAAGGGGCCCAAACACTCAGCAGCAAGGACAAACAGTTCCAGGAGGAAAGGGGTGCTGGGGTGGGGGAACTTTCACCTGAGAAACAGCCCAGCAGGAGGGATGCATCTACATAAATGGGGGAAGGGGGTTGCCGCCCCCAAACACAACAGGGGCTCAGAGGCATCAGGAGCCCCACAGAGCCCACCCTTTAAGTCCCACCCCCAAGCTCCACCCCCTCCCTGTTCCAACCAGGACACAAGTGCAAATGTAAACATTCGTTTAAAATAAATTAACACCAACAAAAAGTGCAGTGCATGTGGGTACCAGCAGGAGACAGTGCAGCCACCCCATCCTCCCTTAGCCGGAAAGCCGGCAGCACTGCTGCAACCTGGGGCGGGGGCAGACTTGCTTGGTGCTGAGCTGGGGAACGGGGGCGGCTGGTGTGGAGCAGGAGGTTTGGATCTAGGGTCTGCCTGGGAGCAGGAGCAGGGGCTGGCTAGGGTCGCAGTTCTGCCCCTGAGGGCGGGTCAGCTCGAGGTTCTGCCCCAGCCTGGTGCGTTGCTGCCCTGGGCAGATCTTGGAGGTGGTTGGTTGCTCTGCTGGGCTTTGATTGTTCTCGAAGGAGCTTCCACACGATCTCTGTGATGTAGCAACCCGCACACCTCCGCCCGCAGGGTACCACGCTGCCTGCCCGTCCTCTCCAGCTCCTGTCGAACTCCCGGCCGGACCCAGCCCGCCAACGGGATAAGCGCCAGGACAGCACCACATCTCTCCTCTCTCGGGTTGAGCTTTGCAGATCGTTTAGGAGGGATTATCTTCCCTGCATCCCAGCCGCTCTCCCAGTGCATCATGGTCCTGTTCCCAGACACTGCCGGTCATGGGCCAGTTCTGCTCTGAGCTGGCACGAGTGCCGCAGGGCCCTTCTGGCCAGGAGTCCGACGCCATGGGGCATTTCTTGGTCTCCAGCTGTGCAAGGCTAACCCCCAAGCACCCCAGAGATTTCCTCCCGCCACCCCCCCTCAGTCTGTCCATCAGGACCGAGGTGAATTCAGTGCATGGGCTGCTCCGGCTGGCTCCGGCGCTGCCTCTGGGTAGATTATACATTATATAGCTTTATATAGAGATTTATAGATTATTTATATAAATATCTGGGGGTCTGTACAACCTCGTGGGGGGGGTGGGCCAGGCCATCACGAGCTGGGGGCTGCTGGCTGTCTGTGTGTGTCTCCACTGCCCGAGTGGTCCAGTTCGGTGCTGTCACAGTCCGAGTCCTCGTACACGGAGGGGTTCTGGTCCAGAGCCGGGGAAGAGGCAAGATCAGAGCACAGATTGGGGGGGCGGGGGGGGGAGAGGGAGCTGGCACACCCCCACCCCATGCCAAACCAAACCGCTGCTCCACCTCCGCCCAATGGGATCTCCCAGGGCAGATGGGCCCCTCTGAGGGGCAAGATGCTGGGCAAGTCCTGATGAATCCGGGGCTCGCTCTTATGGGCATCACCAACCCAGTGGTTCTTGGAGCCCCTGCACCGTCCCCTGGAATCCCTGGCACTTCCCACATCCCCCAGCAGGGGGAGCACACGGGACTCCCCTCCCCCAAACCCGTTGTACCCCCCCCACAGTCCCCAAGAGGGGAAGCACTTGTGACCCCCCCCCCCCCCTTCAGCCCCCTGCATGTCAGAGCCCCCCATCAGGGGAGGCACTTGGGACCCCACCCTCCTTGAGCCGCCTGCACTGCAGAGCGGCCCGGCAGGGGGACACTGGGTCCCCCCCCCTCGTGCCCCCGCAGCCCTCAGCAGGGCAGGGCACTCACCTCAGCGATGTTCTGCTCAGCGCTGAGCTGGCTCTTGACTTGCTGGACAGCAGCCTCCTTCTCGGACAGGCCGTCGGAGTGGGCCAGGGCGTCGAGTGGGATCTCGGAGCTCTGCGAGAGCATGTCGTCGGAGCGCTCCCCCGTGTTGGTGCCGCTGGGTGACGCGTCGCTCGTGTTCCCCTCCTCGCCGTCCCCGTCCGAGAAGTTCTCCGAGCTGAAGGTGGACAGCGACTGACGCTTGCTCAGCCCCTGGGGCCACCTGTCAGCAGAGCAGCCCCCCATCACCCACCGGTGGGGAGCGTTTTTCCTGCTGGGGACTGAGGCTCAGAGACTCTTCAGGGAGCTCAGTGCCGTACACTAGGTCGGTGACAGACCCAGGGATAGAACCCAGGCGTTCGGGGTGTCTAGCCACCCCTCCCTCCCTTCTAGCCACTAGACCCCATGCTCTCCACCCAGAACTGAGAAAAGAACCCAGGCATCCTGGCTTCTAGCCCCGCAGCTCTAATGACTAGTGCTTAAGACCATGGCTAATGAGCAGTTTCCGGCACTATTACAGTGCCCCCTAGAGGGTGATAAACACCCACGTGCCACAGCAACCCCTGCCCTGTGCCCAAGCCCACCGGGCACGGCAGGCCAATGGGAGGGGAGGAAAGCCACGTGGCTGAGCCCTGGAGCTGCTCAGGAGCCCAGGCCTGTACCCACCTCTGCCTCAGTGGCAGCTCCCCCTCGCTGTCCACTTCTCCCTCCTCCTCCTCGGACGAGACCCCTCGCTTCTGGAGAGCAGAAGGCAGAGAAGAGCCACATTAGCGGGACCTGCCCCCCACCCCCAGGGCTGCTGTGAACCCCACGGGCACAGGAGGGCACAGGCTTCCCTGGAGATCCTGGACACCCACTCGCCCACAGGGCAGGATCAGCCCAGGGCCTGTCGGCAGCCAGGACAGCCAAATGAGATCCAGCAACCCACTCACTCTGCCCAGCCCTTGGAGGGTAATGAAAACGACTCGCACAACCAAATCTCAGGGCTGGGCTAGCAGAGGGGACTGTGATCGGGTTTCAGGGGCACCAGCACAACTGTGGGGCTAGCCTAGGGCTGGGCTAGCAGGAGGCTGTGCGTCAGGATTGTGGGGCACTGGCAGAGCTGTGGGGACAGCCCAGGACTGGGGTAGCACAGGGACTGGGAAGGAACAGGGACTAGGGAGGGGCACAGGGATTATGGAAAGGAGGGGCTAAGGGATTGGGGCTCCACAGGGAGGGGGTGGGGCACAGGGAGGGGAGCTGATGGATTGGGGCAGGGCACAGGGATGGGGATGTTGAGGGATGTGGGGGCACAAGCCAAACCGGGTAGCCCAGACCAACCAATTCCCCCCACCAGCCCCTTCAGAAGCCAAGTAACTTGGCTCTGACCCCCTTTCCCCACGGGCAGTCCACCTGGGCCTGCAGCCTCCAAACGCTGGAGAACACTGTCCCTCCTCCTTCCCCCGGGAGCCTGGCCCCAGGGCTCATCACCCTGCCTGGGACAAACTGGTGCCAAATACCCTCTTGGAAGCTGTTGGTTTCCATCCTGCCCAGTCCCCACTCAACTGAGGAGCCCCATAGTGCCTGGTTCCCCTCGCGAAGGCCCCAGGAGCCCTGGTTGAGGCACGTCTCCAGCCACATTTTGCTGAGCCCCTCGCTGCCAGCATCTTCTCCAGCCTACGGCCAGTTTTGTGGCTCCTCTGATATCCCCCGTGCAATGCACACCCCAGAGCTGGGCGCAGTGTTCCAGTCCCACCTACGCTGCATGCGCCCCCTACAGGCGATCGGCGTCACAACCAACAGTCCCCTACTGCCCCCTACAGTCAACCCATTTAAATCAACACAGGTGCCCCCCGCCCAAGGCCCAGCCCCCGCTGAGCCGCGCTCACCTGGCTTCGGGTCACGGCCGCTCGGTAGAGCAGCGCTGCGGGTGTCAGATGCTGCTGCGGCACCCCACAGGTCTTGCCCGCCTTGCCCGCCACGCCCGGCTCCTTGTCGGGCTCCTCGCCCGGCTGCAGCCTCTGGGCGAGGCCCAACAGCCGGTGGCTCTTGTCCGCCGGCCCCACGGCCCCCTGCTTGGAGGAGGGCGAGTCGGGGCTGCTGGAGAAGGGCACAGAGGCCGTGTCCTCACTGGGGGTCTCGCTGCGGGGCTGCTCGGCCGGGGGCGACTCGGGCCCGGCAGGGGCCCCCTCTTTCTTGGCCTCGGCCTCCAGGGTGGTGTTGATGAGGTCGGGGCTGGACGAGGATATCCGGCGCAGCAAGTCGTGCTGCAGCCCCCGCAGGGCGGCGCAGGCCTCCAGCCGCTGCCCCGCATCCGCTGGCTCCGGGGCCCGGGGCCCGGTCAGCTCCCCGCAGCTGCCCTTGGCGCTGGCTTTGCGGTAGCGCGGCTTGGCCCGGCGGCTCCGGCCCGGCGAGGTGGGGCCCTTCTGGCACGCGGGTATCGACACCTGGGCAATGGCCGAGTCCAGTTTGGGCAGGATCACCTCCGTCTTCAGGATGTCCGGCCTGCGGGAGAGCACGGGTCGGGGGGGGGCCGGTCCCTGCCCCCCTCCCCTCCCCACTTCCTGTGCCCCTCTTTGATCCCGGGTGCCCTCCCCATCCCCAATCCCTGCATCTCCTCACTCTCCCCAAGCCAATTGCCCCTCCCCCATCCAATCCCTCAGCCCCCCTCCAGCTTTCCCCAACTCAGTTCCCCCACCCTCAGCTTCCCTCCCCCATGTTCCTGTGCCTCACTTCCCATCCCCCCACCCTCCTGAGCCTCAGCCCCCCCCACAACTTCCAATGCTTCGGCTCCCCTCCCCTCCAGCTTTCTCGCCCCACCTCCCTGGGCCTCAGCCCCCCATCTCCTGCCCCCCACCTCCCTGGGCCTCAGACCCCCTCATCTCCCTTCTCCCACCTCCCTGAGCCTCAGCCCCCATCTCCCTCCCCCACCTCCCTGGGCCTCAGCCCCCCATCTCCCTCCCCCACCTCCCTGAGCTTCAGTCCCCCCATCTCCGTCCCCCAACTCCTTGATCCTCAGTCTCCCCCCAGGTGCCCAGAGGTGATTCCGCCTCACAGCCCCCCCCACCCGGTCATTCTAGAGGGGAAGGGGCTTGTCCCTCCTCAGAACACAGTGAGCAAGGGCCAGAACCCAGGAGTCCTGACCCGCCCTCCACCCCAAGGTGAGGGTTGTGGCTGCGGCCCCAGGCCGGGCCCCTCACCGCTTGCTGTGTGGTGACAGCTTCTGGGGCACATTCCTCTTCTTGATGAGCTTCTCCACCGTGTTGCCGTGCAGGAGACTGCGCGAAGCATGTGGCTTGAACAGCCCCGGGTACTTCTTCTCCAGCGCCTGCTCCCGCCTGCCAGGGAGAGAGAGTCAGCCCTGCCTGGGCACTGCCCGCATCAGAATCAGCCCCGGCCCGGGCACGGCCCCCATCAGACTCAGCCCTGCCTGGGCACTGCCTGCATCAGAATCAGCCCTGGCCCAGGCACAGCCTCCGTCAGAATCAGCCCCGGCCCGGGCACGGCCCCCTTCAGACTCAGCGCTGGCCTGGGCATGGCCCCCGTCAGACTCCTCCCCGGCCTGGGCACTGCACCCATCATACTCAGCCCTGGTCCGGGCACAGCCCCCGTCAGACTCAGCCCCGGTCCAGGCACTGCACCCTCCCCACCATTGCCCAGATCAGACTAATGCTCTTTCACCCTCATGCTCCAAGGCATAAAGTTGTCCCTCTCCAAGGTCAGGAAGAAATTGGCCTGAGGATGGTTGTGGGAGTGGGGGTGGGAAGGGAGCATTTACTCCTTCCTCTGACACCTGCAGGGGCAGGGGCCAGACCCTCAGCTGGTGTAAATCAGTGGGAGCTCACTGAGTTCATAGGACTCAGCGGGTGGGAGCTCATGGGGGGGAATCCCCAAGTTCCAGCCCTTCAGGGACCATGCGTGTGTGTTGGGGGGGGGTTAGAGTGGGGGTTGATGGGGCGATGTATCTCCCCAGAGGGACAGTGATGAGGGGGTGGATCCCTGCAAGAGGTAGTGATGAGGGGCTGGGCCCCCCAGGGGGCAATGATGGGGCGGAGCTGGATCTCCCAGGCGGGCAGTGATAGGGGGCTGGATCCCCACAGGATGCGGTGATGGGGGGCTGGATCTCCCAGGGGGCAGTGTTGGAGGGGGTGCTGGATCCCAGCAGGAGGTGGTGATCGGAAGGCTGGGCCTCCCAGGGGGCAGTGTTGGGAGGGAGCTGGATCCACACAGGGGGCAGTGATAGGGGGCTGGATCCCTGCAGGATGCGGTGATGGGGAGCTGGATCTCCCAGGGGGTGGTGATGGGGGTGGGGGTGGGGCTGGATCTCAGCAGGGGGGCAGTGATGGGCAGGCTGGGACCCCAGATCAGCAGTAATGGATCCCTGAGGGGGCAGTGATGGGGGGGCTGGACCCCCCAGGCTGGGGGCTACCCTCACCTGAGCAGCTCCTTCTCCTTTAGCTCCAGCTGCAGCATGAGCGAGTTGAGCTCCATGTACAGGTTGTTGGCTCGCTCCAGCTTGCGCTCGTAGTGCTCCCGGATGTCCAGCGCGTGCCTGGGGGTTGGGCAGCAGGGGAGTTGTCAATCACACAGCTGGAGGTGGGGCCAAAGGTCCCCCTCCCCCATCAGAATGGGATGTCACCCCCTCCCCTCCGAGGATCGTGTCTTCCCCCATCCCAGGGGTGCCACCCTCCAGGCCGAGCCCTGCCCTGCCCCCCGATCTGAACAGGACATCCTCCCCGCCATGGAGATCCCTGCCCCGTCCCCACCCACCATCCCAGTGGGTTGCCCCCTGCCCCGGGCCCCCCCTGACCGGAGCTCATCACGGCGCCGGTTGATCAGCTCCTCCTCCAGCCGGTGCAGACACGTCCCCTCCGACTTGATCTTCTCGAAGTGCAGCTTCACCTCCTCGCGCCACTCGGCCTGCAGGGGGCGACACGGGCCTCAGCTCTGGCCCCACGACAGGGACCCCCTCTATGGGGCCAGGCACCCCCTGCAGGGCACTGAGGGGGCCTGTCGGGGGGGCTCAGCACTTTCATTGCTGCCCCAGCCCCGGCCTGGGTCTGCCCCAGCCCCGGCATGGGTCTGCCCCGGGGGGGGGGGGAGGGAGTGTGATTCTACAGCTAAACCTCCAAACAGCACTCCCTGCTCGGCCACTGGGGGCAGCACTGACTGCAAGGGGTGAGTGCCCCCCACTGAGACACCCCTATTCCCTGCAGCACAGCGTGCTGCAGCATCTGTGTAGGTGCATGGGGGCTGGAAGGGGCAGTGGGGGGGCTAGGAGGGTGTATGGTGGGGGACTGGGTGATACATGGGGGGCTGGAAGAGGGAGCGGTGGGTGACTGGGCGGTGCATGGGGGCTGGAATGGGGAGTGGTGTGGGGCTGGGTGGTGCATGGGGGCTGGTAGGGGGAAGAGTGGGGGGCTGGGCGGTGCATGGGGGGGCTGGAAGAGGGAGCAGTGGGGGGCTGGACGGTGCATGGTGGGCTGGAAAGGGGAGTGGTGGGGAATGGGCAGGTGCAGGGGGCTGGAAGGGGGAGCTGTGGGGGGCTGGGTGGTTCCTGGGGGGCTGCAGTGGGGGACCCACCTGGGATTTGAAGTAGGTCTCCTGGGGCGTGGAGAGCACGTCGGCCGAGGCGATGTCCAGGTGCAGCAGGATCTGGCGGAAGGACGGCCGGTTGCGGGGTTTGCTGTTCCTGGGGGGGCAGAGACAGGGTTGGGTCCTGGGGCAGATGAGGGACCCTCAGCAAGGAGCCTGGGCCCCTCTGGCTCGCGTGGGGTGATAGGGCACCAGCAGACTCCTGGCATGTAGCACTGGCCGGGGGGGCTGCTGAAGGAAGGAGCAAGGGGGCAGGGGGCATTGAACTGCTCCGCTCTGGGCTGACTCTGCACCTGAACCACATGGTAATGGGAGGGGGCAGCACTGTGGGGCTCAGCCTGGGAGGGTGAACCATGGATCCTGCCTCCTGCCAGCTTGGGGACTGGGGCCAGGCTCACCAGCACCAGGGGGGCTGTTGTGGAGTATGCTGGGGGGCACTCACCAGCACTCAGGGGGATTACTGGGGGGGCAGGAGGACTCACCAGAACGGGGGGTCACTGGGGAGTACTCGCCAGCACGGGGGGTCACAGGGACTCACCAGCACTGGGGGTCAGTGGGGGCACTCACCAGCACTCGGGGGGGTCACCAGCACCTGGGTGGGACTGGGGGTCAGGTGGGACTCACTAGCACTGGGGGGTCACTGGAGGGCACTCACCAGCACTGGGGGGTCACTGGGGGCACTCAACAGTACTGGGAGGGGCACTGGGGCACTCACTAGCAATGGTGGGGTCACTAGGGGGTTGGGGGGCACTCACCAGCACTGGGAGGTCATTGGGGGGCCAGAGGGAGCTCACCAGCACTGGCGGGGGTCACTGAGGGCACTCACTATTACTGGGGGTTAGGGGGACTCACCAGCACTGGGGGGGCACTGGGGGGTACTCACCAGCACAGGGGGTCATGGTGACTCACCAGCACTCAGGGGGGTCACTGGGGGTCAGGGGGACTCACCAGTACTGGGGGTCACTGGGGGCACTCAACAGCACTGGGGGGGGTCACTGGGGGGCACTTGCCAGCACTGGGGGTCACTGGGGGCACTCACCAGCACTGGCGCAGTAGGATCTTGAAGCCGTCGGGGCAGCCGGAGGGCACGGGCAGGTGCAGGCTGTTGCTGCCCACGCCCCAGATGATGGCCGAGGAGTCCACATCCTTGTAGGGGATCTCGCCTGTCAGCAGCTCCCACAGCACCACCCCGAAGGACCTGGGGGGGGGATGTGTCAGCAGAGGTGGGGGGCTCTCCAGCAGTGGGGGGTACCAGAATCAGCATCTCCCTCCCAGCCCCTCCTCTGCCCTCACGCCCCGCAAGGCACCAGGTGATGGGGAGGGGAGGCAGCTGGTGCCAGCCTGGGCAGGTAGCCAGCTGGTGGCCAGGACAGGACAGGGAGAACTCTACGAACCGTGGAAAAGCTCCCCCCAGCTCCAAACACTTAGAATCATAGAATCATAGAATATCAGGGTTGGAAGGGACCCCAGAAGGTCATCTAGTCCTACCCCCTGCTCGAAGCAGGACCAATCCCCAGTTAAATCATCCCAGCCAGGGCTTTGTCAAGCCTGACCTTAAAAACCTCTATGGAAGGAGATTCCACCACCTCCCTAGGTAACCCATTCCAGTGTTTCACCACCCTCCTAGTGAAAAAGTTTTTCCTAATATCCAACCTAAACCTCCCCCACTGCAACTTGAGACCATTACTCCTCGTTCTGTCATCTGCTACCACTGAGAACAGTCTAGAGCCATCCTCTTTGGAACCCCCTTTCAGGTAGTTGAAAGCAGCTATCAAATCCCGCCTCATTCTTCTCTTCTGCAGACTAAACAATCCCAGCTTCTGCCCCCCAGTGACCCCTCCAGCTGCCCCAGATCTAGCACTTCTGTGGGACCTCCCCAAATCCCCCCTCAAATCCCCCCCTGGCTCAGACCTCAAGGTGCTGCAGGGCAGAAGCAGAGCCGGGGTGGGGGGGTGGGAAACTGAGGCATTGTAACTCTTTAGAGTCCAGCTCCCTCCCCTGATCCATCTTCCTCCCAGGATCCTCCTGTCCCCCCCCTCCCACCCAGTTGCAGGGGATGAAACCCCCAACCCAAGTCCTACCCCCATCCCTTCCTCTCCCCCCACCGCTGCCACCTGTTCCTGCCCTAGGCCAGGAGCCCTCCCAACTCCAACCCCCCCGTCCTTGCTGTGGGCTCGGAGACCCCCCCCGCTTTCCCCCCATCCCTCCCCACCCAGCCCCCCACGCTCACCAGATGTCGACCTTCTCAGAGACAGGCTCGTTGCGGATGACCTCGGGGGCCATCCAGGCCACAGTGCCGGCGAAGGACATCTTGGTGCTCTTGTCACTCAGCTCCTTGGAGGTGCCGAAGTCCGAGATCTTCACCACGTCATCGTAGGTGATCAGCATGCTGGGAGTGGGGAAGGGGGGGTCAGCACAAGTGTGGGGTGCCATCCCCTCCACCAGCAGGGGGCAGTGCAGGGGGGGGTGCTCTCCCCTCCACCAGCAGGGGGCAGTGCAGGGTGGGGGGTGCTCTCCCCTCCACCAGCAGGGGGCAGTGCAGGGTGTGGGGGTGCTCTCCCCTCCACCAGCAGGGGGCAGTGCAGGGTGGGGGGTGCTCTCCCCTCCACCAGCAGGGGGCAGTGCAGGGTGGGGGGTGCTATTCCCTCCACCAGCAGGGGGCAGTGCAGGGTGGGGGGTGCTCTCCCCTCCACCAGCAGGGGGCAGTGCAGGGTGGGGGGTGCTATTCCCTCCACCGGCAGGGGGCAGTGCAGGGTGTGGGGGTGCTCTCCCCTCCACCAGCAGGGGGCAGTGCAGGGTGGGGGGTGCTCTCCCCTCCACCAGCAGGGGGCAGTGCAGGGTGGGGGGTGCTATTCCCTCCACCAGCAGGGGGCAGTGCAGGGTGGGGGGTGCTCTCCCCTCCACCAGCAGGGGGCAGTGCAGGGTGGGGGGTGCTATTCCCTCCACCGGCAGGGGCCAGTGCAGGGTGGGGGGTGCTCTCCCCTCCACCAGCAGGGGGCAGTGCAGGGTGGGGGGTGCTCTCCCCTCCACCAGCAGGGGGCAGTGCAGGGTGGGGGGTGCTATTCCCTCCACCAGCAGGGGGCAGTGCAGGGTGGGGGGGTGCTATTCCCTCCACCAGCAGGGGGCAGTGCAGGGTGGGGGGTGCTCTCCCCTCCACCAGCAGGGGGCAGTGCAGGGTGGGGGGTGCTCTCCCCTCCACCAGCAGGGGGCAGTCCCTGAGGCCTCCTGTCACCCCAGGCACTGGGACCCTGTGGGGGAGCAAAGTGGGGGTCGGGGGTTTCCCCCCTTGGCAGGGCTGGGAACGGCTCACGCCGGAGGTAGATCAGGCTGCATCTCCTGCACTCACCAGCAGGGGGAGCAGGGGAAGAGATGGGAGGGTCCGCGCAGGCTGGTGGTGGCGGGGGGGTGATGGGCATCAGAGAGCTAGCTGGTGATTTTGCCCTTGCCCAGAGGGTGCTCCCTACCCTGCAGGCCCCAGACCGGTCTCTGCCCCCACTTCCCCTGCAGACCCCATGCGCATCCCTGCTTCCCTCCTGGCACCATGCCCCACCCTGCCCCCCATTCCCCTGCAGGCCCCACGCCCATCCCCACCCCTACGCCAGCTCCCGTTGCCGCCACGTACTTGGGCGACTTGAGGTCGCGGTGGATGATCTTGTGCAGGTGCAGGTAATTCATGCCGCCCGCGATGCCCATGGACCAGTCGACCAGCAGGGAGGGGGTGACCTTGCGCCCGGCTCGCAGCACCTCGTACAGCTGCCCCTGGGCACAGAACTCCATGATGATGCAGTAGCAAGGAGCCTGGGTGCAGACGCCCCTGAGGGGAAGGAGAGCAGGGCTGGGTAGGAACCAGCCGGGCAGAAGGTGGTACCTCCTCTTGGCCAGGAACAGATGGTGCCAGCTGGGCAGAGATGCCTGTCTGGTTGGGCATAGTGGGGACATCCCGGCCCTGCCGCTCCGAGGGAACCCTGCGCCCCTCACCCGTCCTGGGCCCAGCTGTAGGGTGAGCGCCCCTCCCAGAGAGGGGGCACCACTGCACGCCCAGACACAATGGGGTGGAAATGGAGGGTGGGGGTGGGCACTGCCTGGCAGGGCCACAGACTCTGCATCCCACGCGTGTGCAATACTGTGGGTACACGGGAGGGCTGCCCTGGGTTTTGTGTACCCCAGGTGGGTGCTGCCCCATGGGGGGGCACTGGAGGGGGTGTCTCTCTCCCCTGTTCGAGGCGCCCCCTCCCCCGCACTCACTTGAAGGTGATGATGTTGGGGTGTTTGAGCTTGCGCAGGTGTTTGATGTCCGTCTCCTTGAGGTCTCGCACCTTCTTCACCGCCACCTCCTCGCCGTGGAAGCGCCCCAGGAAGACAGCACCCTGCGCCCCACTGCCCACCCACTGCAGGTCCAGGATCTCCTCGAACGGCACCTCCCACGTGTCTGGAGGGATGGGGGAGGGGTGAGTCCCAGAGCCGATGCCACCTGCCCTGGGCACAGAGATGGGCTGGGGAGGGTGAGTCCCAGAGCTGATGCCACCTGCCCTGGGCGCAGAGATGGGCTGGGGGAGGGGTGAGTCCCAGAGCTGATGCCACCTGCCCTGGGCACAGAGATGGGCTGGGGGGGGGTGAGTCCCAGAGCTGATGCCACCTCCCAGAGCTGATGCCACCTGCCCTGGGCGCAGAGATGGGCTGGGGGGGGGTGAGTCCCAGAGCTGATGCCACCTGCCCTGGGCACAGAGAAGGGCTGGGGGGGGTGAGTCCCAGAGCTGATGCCACCTCCCAGAGCTGATGCCACCTGCCCTGGGCGCAGAGATGGGCTGGGGGGGGTGAGTCCCAGAGCTGATGCCACCTGCCCTGGGCGCAGAGATGGGCTGGGGGGGGTGAGTCCCAGAGCTGATGCCACCTACCCTGGGCGCAGAGATGGGCTGGGGGAGGGGTGAGTCCCAGAGCTGATGCCACCTGCCCTGGGCGCAGAGAAGGGCTGGGGGGGGTGAGTCCCAGAGCTGATGCCACCTGCCCTGGGCGCAGAGATGGGCTGGGGAGGGGGTGAGTCCCAGAGCTGATGCCACCTGCCCTGGGCGCAGAGATGGGCTGGGGGGGGTGAGTCCCAGAGCTGATGCCACCTGCCCTGGGCACAGAGATGGGCTGGGGGGGGGTGAGTCCCAGAGCTGATGCCACCTGCCCTGGGCGCAGAGAAGGGTGGCGGCTGGGGGCGCTGCAGGGCAGCCAGGGCTTGGCCCAGGGAAATGGCAGAACGAGGGCTCCTGGGATGGGGGGGGGGAAGGGGGAGGCAGACAGAACTGCAGGGAGAGCCACATGTACCCAAACACGCCTGCCCACACAAGCACCCCCTGACCTTGACCAAGATCCCAGACCCCGGCCCTGCAGGCCCTGCAGAGGCACCGCTCCCTGGTGACTCTGTGCAGAATCCGTTCCCAGGAATCGGGACCAAACAGCCAGGGGTGAGGGGATTGCAGGACCCTGAGCCCCCCCGCCCCACTACCCGGGCACGTGCCAAGCTGAGGCAGAGCGGCTCCCAGCCTTCTTGGGTCATACAGTGTGACTGCAGTGAACCTGCAACCCTGTGTCTGGGGGGGGGGGGCACTGCTGCCCTCTGCCGGATGGAATCTGCGCTGCCCTGCTGTGTGCCATAGGCCCTACCCTGCTAAGAGCTCATGGAGAGTCTCCCGCTCCAATGGCAGGGGCTCGTGGAGCAGGAGAATCCGGATTCTCCCCCCGTGGGTGTGTCCCCAGCACTCCCCAGCCCCGAGTCCACATGTTACGGTGCGGGTGAGACCGCCAGCGGCCAGAGGGAGAAAGAGGAACGATGGGCGATGAAAGCCCGCTGGCGAGCCCCTGGGTTGCGCTTAGCGCGGGTGCGTGCAGGCACCCGTGTGAGTTTGTGTGAGTGCGTGCGTGCGGGGGTGCATGTGTACACGTGTGCACATGGGTGTGCACATGGGAGTGTGCACATCTGTCAACCCCAGCAGTGCACTTTCGCCCTCTCCTGCTTCCCTCCCCGTGGCGGCTGCAAGCCCCGCAGCAGAGCAGACAGGGCCAGCAGGTCCCAGCCCCTCCCCGCTCCGAGCTGAGCTGCGGCTCCTGTGGGGCCAGAGCCTGGGAGGGTGTGGGGCAGCAACTAGCCAGGGCTCTGGTAACTCGCAGGCCCCAGACCCCGCTAGAGCTGCCTGCTGCAAACACGCGTCCCAGCGGAATCCCTCGTGCTGTGGGGCCCAGGCAGCTCCGCCCGTGGGGCTCAGCGCAAGGCCCAGCGGGCCAGGGAGCTGCACGCAGCCATGGCCGCAGCCCCCCCGGAGACACGAGCTGTGACATCCCCCCCAGCCAAAACATAAACCCCGGCAGAGCATCGCCCACCCCGGGATCTCCCTGCCTGCGCAGGGGTTCACTGTCATGGAGCAGACGGCCCGGCCCGGCCCTTTCAGAGCCGACAGCCTCAGAGCCGGCTCTGCCGCCAAACAGGGGCTGCCTGGCCAGGGCGAGCTGCCCACAGTGTGCCAGGTGCACGTGCAACTCACTAACACACATGCAGGCATGGGCACCCGCTCACACCCTGACACGCAGATGCACTCACACTAGAACGATCAAACCCCCCGTGCACACTAACACACCCTGCCCCCTTCAGAAAGACACCCAGCCACTCCCGGGCACACGCACACGCTCACACAGGCGTGCTCACGCTCTCACACACTCCCAGGCACATGCTCCCGTTCCCAAGCTCACACACTCGTCACGCTCGCTCACGCCCACTCACGCTTGCCGACGTGCTCACTGCTGCAGGGAAGCCACTGGCAGGGCCCGGCTGCTGCTCAGCCATGCCGGGAGAATGCTGCCAGCAGCCTCCACTCCAGCCTGGGCTCAGGGCCAGCCCAGCCCCCAGCCCTGTCTTCCCACCCCCTCGTCCGACCCCAGCCACAGACGCAAGAGGCCTGGTGAGGAGTCCAGCTGGGCAGAACTGGAGTGAGGGATGGGAGCAGGGCCGGTAGGGCAGAGAGAGCCAGAGCTGTGGGGGGAAGTGGACAGGGCAGGGTAGACTCTGGAAGAGAGACTTTAAGGAAGCAGATATTTCCCCATCTAATCCTTCCTCCTCCTCCACCTCCCGGGGAGATGCCAACCACAGGCCCTGCCCTTGCAGACCCCAGTGCTCGCACTGAGAGCTGGGAAATTCACCCCAGAGCCCTGACTCAGAGGAGTCCATTCTGTGCCCCCTAAATCTCATCCTCTCTCCCTGCACCCTGGCAGATTCACGGGGACACGATGTCCTGTGTTTTCTCTTCCTGCCCTTGTCTGCTGCGGGTCGTTGGCAGGTTAAACAGCTGCTGTGTCTCCCCCCAGAGGTGGCTGCATTTCAGCCAGAGACAAAGCCCAGCATGTGGGGATGGCAGGGGGCTGGGCCCAGCCTGTAACTATTCCAATAGGGCACGATTCTTCCCTCCGTTCCCTGGGGGGCTCCGTGGGACACTCTGAATCAACACTGTCCTAGCATGGCCCGCAGCGATGTCCCGGGGGCAGCTGGGATCAAACACGGACCCCCTGGATTTCACAGACACGAGCCAGTGTGGCTAGGCTGGCGGCCACAGCAGCCTCAGAAACCGCCGTACATGATCGAGCCACTAGAGGGAGACAGAGAGCCACGCTGTGACGCTAATGGCACGACAGTGCAGACAGCTTGCCATGGCCGATTTACACCGTGGGCCCAGGGACTCGCATGGAGCTCTGCTGATTTACACCTGCTGGGGATCTGGCCCAGTGGCTCCCATGGAGCTCTGCTGATTTACACCCGCTGGGGATCGGGCCCAGGGACTCCCATGGAGCTCTGCTGATTTACACCCGCTGGGGATCGGGCCCAGGGACTCCCATGGAGCTCTGCTGATTTACACCCGCTGGGGATCGGGCCCAGGGACTCCCATGGAGCTCTGCTGATTTACACCTGCTGGGGATCTGACCCAGGGACTCCCATGGAGCTCTGCTGATTTACACCCGCTGGGGATCGGAACCAGGGACTCCCATGGAGCTCTGCTGATTTACACCTGCTGGGGATCTGGCCCAGTGGCTCCCATGGAGCTCTGCTGATTTACACCCGCTGGGGATCTGACCCAGGGACTCGCATGGAGCTCTGCTGATTTACACCCGCTGGGGATTGGGCCCAGGGACTCGCATGGAGCTCTGCTGATTTACACCCGCTGGGGATTGGGCCCAGGGACTCGCATGGAGCTCTGCTGATTTACACCCGCTGGGGATCAGGCCCAGTGGCTCCCATGGAGCTATGCTGATTTACACCCGCTGGGGATCGAGCCCAAGGACTCCCATGGAGCTCTGCTGATTTACACCCGCTGGGGATCGGGCCCAGGGACTCCCATGGAGCTCTGCTGATTGAGGTCAGATCAGAATCCACCCTAGAGATGGAGCAGCCCATGAGCGCCCCCAGCCGGTCGCCAGGCCAGGCCGGCTCCTACAGCCCATTGCCCAGGTCCCACTAATGCCCGGTCCCGCACACCCAGGGCCACGCACCTTCCTGCTGGTGCTTGTGCTCGGTGGAGTAGGCTTTGCCGATCATGCTCCAGACGGGCCTGAGGCAGCCGAAGAGCCCTTCCAGGAAGCCGCTGCCCGTCTGGCAGTGGAGCCGGACCTGGTCGGCGTGGTACCGAGCGTGCCGCACCTCGGGGTTCCCAGCCCCCGCCCCAGCTCCCCCGCCTCCACCGCCGGCCTCATTCTCGTGCAGCTGCAGGACGCTGTTGGCGAACTGGTCGCGCGTCTCCTCGCTGGGCGTGGGGCTGTGGCCGCCCCCATCGATGGGCACCACGTCACGCAGCACGCACTGCGTGGGCGTCAGGTCCTTCTCGGGGGTGCAGTCTGAGGTGTCGGGGTCCAGCTTACGGAGGGAGCTCTCCGTCAGGATGGTGTTGAAGCTGGCGAAGGACGGGGAGGGGGTCCGGGTATCGTGGAGGCAGGCCATGGCGGGCTCTGGGCATCAGCAGCCCCCCACACCCCTTGGGCTGGCGGTCGCTGGGCGTCCCCGGCACGGCCTGGGGGAGATGGGGCCTGTGGGGGAAAGGAAAATCCTCGTGAATAGGATCCCACTGGAAATCGTAGCCCCCTTGGGGTCAACCAGGTGTATCCGATGCCCTCCTGCCTGCTCCACTGCTGGGCACCTGCCATGGGCCTGGATTTGCCGGCTATCGCCAAGGGACGGCACCCACCAGGCATTGAACGTGCCAGGCGTGCCCAGGGAGAAGGCACCCACCATGCATTGAACGTGCCACGTACAAGGCACCTCGCCTCCCGCTGACTGCACCCATGGGAGAGGCGGAGGCGGTGGAGGGGGGGGAGACAGCCCAGGTCTGCGATCGCATGGCCAGAATAGGCAGGCAGCTGCTGGCTTCCCCGCTCCTGCCTGGGTCCCTGCCGGTCTCACCCCGGAGCGGCAGCCCGAGCTCTCTCCAAGGTGCTGAAACCGCCGACCTGCCCCTTGGCCGGTCCCTGCCTCCAGCCGGGCGGGTCCCGGCCCCCTCTGGCACCGACAGACCCATTGCACTGCGGGAGGGGAGGTCACGTTTGAAGAGTCCTGGCAGCGTGGCCTAGTGGCGGGGGCGGCAGGGGGCTTGGCTCAGGGCTGGCAGTGAGGCTGGGCACTAGTGCGCAGGTGTGAGACGCACTCTTGGCGCACTCTCGGGCCGGCACCGGGGGCGCGGGGGGGCGGGAAGCGGGTGTCCCTCGCCCCACTGAGTGCAGCCTGCACGTCTCGGGATCGTGCCCTGCAGCTCGCCCCCCGGCGCAGCGTCCCCGAGCCGGGGTTGGCACGGCCATTGGTGAGCCTGCGCTCGTGGGAGGGCCTGGGTGCGTGTAGCTGTGTTTGTGTAGCTGTGTGTGCGCCGAGGTGGGTGCAGCTGTGGAGCTCTGGGTGTGTAGCTGTGTGTCAGTGTGTAACTGTGTATGTGCCTAGCTCTGTGTGCAGCTCCGTGCGTTGCATCGCTGTGTGGCAGGGTGTGGCTCTCCGTGTGTGTGTGGCTCTGTGTGTAGCTGTGTGTCTTTGTGTGTGTGTCAGTGCGTCTCTGTGTGTAGCTGTGCGTCTCTGTGTGGGTAGCTCTCCATGTGTCCATGTGTGTGTAGCTGTATGTCAGGGTATAGCTGTGTGTGTGTGTAACTGTGTATTAGTGTATAGCCATGTGTGCAGCCGTGTGTATGTAGCTCTCTGTGTGTAGCTGTGTGTCAGGGTGTAGCTCTGTGTGTGTAGCTGTGTATTAGTGTACAGTTATGTGTGTATCTATGTGTACGTAGCTCTCTGTGTGGCTGTGTGTCAGGGTGTGCGTGGCTGTGTGTCGGGGTGTAGCTCTGTGTATGTGTAGCTGTGTGTCAGGGGGTAGCTCTGTGTATGTGTAGCTGTGTGTTAGGGTGTAGCTCTGTGTGTATCTATGTGTACGTAGCTCTCTGTGTGGCTGTGTGTGTGGCTGTGTGTCGGGGTGTGTGTGGCTGTGTGTCAGGGTGTAGCTCTGTGTGTGTAGCTGTGTGTCAGGGGGTAGCTCTGGGTGTATCTATGTGTGTGTGTCAGGGTGTGTGTGGCTGAGTGTCGGGGTGTAGCTCTGTGTGTGTGTAGCTGTGTGTCAGGGGGTAGCTCTGGGTGTGTAGCTGTGTGTCAGGGGGTAGCTCTGGGTGTGTAGCTGTGTGTCAGGGGGTAGCTCTGGGTGTATCTATGTGTGTGTGTCAGGGTGTGTGTGGCTGTGTGTCGGGGTGTAGCTCTGTGTATGTGGCTGTGTGTCGGGGTGTGCGTGGCTGTGTGTCGGGGTGTAGCTCTGTGTGTGTGTAGCTGTGTGTCAGGGTGTGTGTGTAGCTGTGTGTCGGGGTGTAGCTCTGGGTGTATCTATGTGTGTGTATCAGGGGGTAGCTCTGGGTGTATCTATGTGTGTGTGTCAGGGTGTGCGTGGCTGTGTGTCGGGGTGTAGCTCTGTGTGTGTGTAGCTGTGTGTCAGGGGGTAGCTCTGGGTGTATCTATGTGTGTGTGTCAGGGTGTGTGTGGCTGTGTGTCGGGGTGTAGCTCTGTGTATGTGGCTGTGTGTCAGGGTGTGTGTGGCTGTGTGGCTGTGTGTCGGGGTGTAGCTCTGTGTGTGTGTAGCTGTGTGTCAGGGGGTAGCTCTGGGTGTATCTATGTGTGTGTGTCAGGGTGTGTGTGGCTGTGTGTCGGGGTGTAGCTCTGTGTATGTGGCTGTGTGTCGGGGTGTGCGTGGCTGTGTGTCGGGGTGTAGCTCTGTGTGTGTGTAGCTGTGTGTCAGGGTGTGTGTGTAGCTGTGTGTCGGGGTGTAGCTCTGTGTGTGTGTAGCTGTGTGTCGGGGTGTAGCTCTGGGTGTATCTATGTGTGTGTATCAGGGGGTAGCTCTGGGTGTATCTATGTGTGTGTGTCAGGGTGTGCGTGGCTGTGTGTCGGGGTGTAGCTCTGTGTGTGTGTAGCTGTGTGTCAGGGGGTAGCTCTGGGTGTATCTATGTGTGTGTGTCAGGGTGTGTGTGGCTGTGTGTCGGGGTGTAGCTCTGTGTATGTGGCTGTGTGTCAGGGTGTGTGTGGCTGTGTGGCTGTGTGTCGGGGTGTAGCTCTGTGTGTGTGTAGCTGTGTGTCAGGGGGTAGCTCTGGGTGTATCTATGTGTGTGTGTCAGGGTGTGTGTGGCTGTGTGTCGGGGTGTAGCTCTGTGTGTGTAGCTGTGTTGGGGTGTGCACGCCCCCTAGGCCATGGGGACAGACGAGGCTGCAGTGGGAGTTGGCAGCGCTGTGCCAGGCTCTCTCCCACACAGGTGCCGGAGCGCTGCTCATTTTGCATGCAGCCCAGCAGGCTTCCTGGGAAATCAGGCGGCTCTGCGGGAACCAGGAGCTGGCCCCGTCTCTTGCCACCCGTCTGGCTGCTCCCCTCCCCAGGGTAGCAGGGGAAGCCCTCCCCACTGGCCGCACCATGTCACCTCTTCAGCAGTCACCGGATGGTACCAGCATCGCCCAGGCTGGAGCTGACACCCCCCCACACATCCCCTCCAACCCAGCCATTGACCAGAACAGTAGGTCCACCACTGCCCCCCATCCCACAAGGGCTGGTGCAGGTGAAAGCAGCTGCTCAGGACCACCGAGTGCCGGGGAAAGGGAGGGATGGATGGATGGTTTCTTTCTTTCTTTATACCGCTAGACACCTGTCTCATCCTGCCATCATTACATTGCGAGCCTTGACCCTGTCTCAGGCAAGTCCAGCTCATTCAGGGACGGCGGGCAGCGCATGAGCCAATGGGTCACCAAAAGCCCGGGTCAAAGGGGATTGACTCCCTTGCTGAGCTTGCCGACATGCTTCTCTCTGCAAATAACATCAAAACTGAAGCTGCTTGGCCCACACCAGCTTAATTCTCCACGTTGGGCTCCGGGGGTAGGTTAGGGGCTTGCTAACCCCCAAGGCCTGCTGGAGAACAGTCTTGGGTTTAAAGCATAGGACCAGGAATCAGCCATCCTGGGTTCAGTTCCTGCTTCCGGGAGGGGGAGACAGAGGTTAGACCCAGAATCTGGGACTCAGGATGCCTGGGTTCTAGTCTCAGTCCTGGAAGGATGGAGCATGTGCCTACAGCTCAGGGCTAGGGGTCAGGATTCCTGAGTCCTATTCCCTCTGCTATATTACAGTGTGGGGGGGGAACCTCTCTGTGCCTCAGTTTCCCCATCTGTTATGTGGGGATAATGCTCTGAGCTAATGGGGCTAAATTAATTACTCTTTGCAAAGTGCTATGAGATCCTCAGATGGAAGGTGCTGGCTGAGCATGGGGCTTCCTGGACTTGTCCCACCCCACCAGCTGTGGTTTGGGGGGGATTGCTATAATTTAAAGAGGTCCCAGAGGGCACAGGCCACTTAAAGACATGGTTCCCTGCTATCAGGTGCTTAGTGTCTAAAAATAGACAGATCAGACGATGAGTAATGACAGGGTGAAACCAGGGCAGGGGAGAGGTCTTATACCGGCTTGCACCACAGATGATGGAGTCGCAGGGCACATGCTGCCCATACCCCAATCCGCCCCAACAGCCTGGCTGCAAACTCCTCCAGCAAAGACACATCAAGGCAATCGACTGCACAGCTGAGCAGCGGCAGCTTCCTGACTCCCCAGGGCTACAAGCCAGCAGAGCGGATGCAGCGGGATCCTGCCCCATTCGTGCCCCTCCCAGCAGCTCCCAGGCCTAGCTCGGGATCATCCTGTCTGTGACACCCATCACCCGCGGGGAGGGCCCAGCCGTGACTCTACGGAAGATGCGAGAGTCAGGTTAGAAGCCGGCTCGCCTGGCCCTGGGCTCCCTTGGGGCTGACAGGAGGGGACGCTGGCTCGGACCAGCACCTGGGACTCAGAGCACCGTTCCTGACTGCAACAGCCCAAGGAGACCAGGGCCTTCAGCCATCTCTGGCCCGGATCCTCCCAGTCTCCCCCTCCATGCCCCAGCTCCCGGGCAATGTGCCAGCCAGTCCCTTTACACATCGGGTGAGCCAATGGCTGCCAGCTGGGGTTGTGATTGGCTGGCAAGCCATGTGTATGCAAATGAGGCCAGGCATTGGGCCACCTGGGTGAGACTCCATGTGGGTCCATTCTCCCTGCGGCTGCTGTCTGGCATTTGGGGCAGCACGTGCAACCTAGTGTGAGCAGTACATCGGGGCTTGATGGAGGGCACAGCGACACACTGTGAACAGGGCTGACAAATGGGGTCTGGAAGAGAACCTGGAGGCCAGAGACCTTGACCAGCTCCTCACCCCCAGCCCCTCGCGCCTTATCACCCCCTTATACGGAGTGGCAGGTCTCCTCTCTCTCCGGGACGCTCAGATGACAACATGGGGATGGATAGATAGATTATCTCTCTCTCCTCCCCCTTAACCATCATTTCGCTGGACTGTCCATGTGATACCATTTTGCTCTGTCTCCTGCACTCCCTCAAACAGCCCCCTTACTTTCCCCCCTTTCTGTGACTCTAACCCTGCTCACGAAAGCTTATGCTCTAATAAATTTGTTAGTCTCTAAGGTGCCACAAGTCCTCCTTTTCTTTTTGCAGATACAGACTAACACGGCTGCTACTCTGAAACCTGTCCAATGTGTCCATCTCTATCTAGTAAGCAGGTGCCCAGTGCGGATTGCAATGGACTGATCCATACTCCCACTCCACCCTGGTGCATGAGTGCTGGCTGAAGCACACCTCCCCCACCCCCAACCTCGGGGTAACTCTGGCCCCATATCTGTCTGCCCTCGCCAGTCTGGAGTGACAGCTGAGCAGGGCCCCCCGCCCAGCAGGACAGGCCGTGCCAGCGGGGAGCAGAGCAGCCCCCCTTAGTGGGTCAGTAGGTCCTGGGCTCAGTCACACACAGGAACCAGCTCAGCATGAAACTCACAGCATGGGTGCCTGGCTGACATGCGGGGGGCCGGGGTCAGCGGGGCAGGGTATGGGAGTTCTGCTGGGCATGTGCGGAGAAGGATATGGACCCATCTGAGCCCATGGTCAGTTTGTCTGTCTGCACCTGTTTGGGTCACTGCAATACCGGGTGAGAGAGGTGATTCAGTGAGGGGACTGCAGACCTTCCACACCCCTCACCCCAATATCCCCTGCATCCCTCACCCAAAACCCACCTCCTGTACCCCCACTCCAACATCCCCTGCACTCCTTACCCCAATGCCAGATCCTCTGGTACCCCTCACCCCCAATACTTCTTGTACCGTTACCCCAGTGCCAGACCTTCTGGTATCTCTCAGCACAATACCCAGACCCCTTCTTACCCCTGACCCCAATACCCCTTGCACCCCTCACCCCAATACCTCTGAACCCCTCATCCAGTGCTAGACTCTTCCTGGACCCCCACTCCAACACCCCATGCACTTACCCCAATGCCAGACCCTCTGGTACTTCTCACCCCAATACCCAGACCCCTTCTTACCCCTCACCCAACCCACCCTGAACCTCTGCACCCAATACCCCAATGCCAGATCTCTTTGATACTCAACATAATATTCAGACCCCTTCATACCCCTTACCCCTGTGCTCAACACCCTGCAAGGCCCTCACCCACTGCCAGACTCCTGCACCCCTCAGCCAGTGCCAGATCCTTCCAGCACCACACACCCCAATACCCAGACCCCTTCAAACCCCTCACCACAGTGCCAGGTCCCTTCAGTACCCCTCACCCCAATGCCAGAACACTCCTGTACCCCTCACCCTGATACTCAGTCCCCTTCCCTGCACCCCTCATCCCAACCCCCCTGCACTCTTCACCCCAATGCCAGACTCCTTCATACCCTCACCCCAGTGCCCAGACTCCTGCCTGCCCACCCCCCAAAGCA
This sequence comes from Eretmochelys imbricata, assembly GCF_965152235.1. Lineage (NCBI taxonomy): Eukaryota > Metazoa > Chordata > Testudines > Cheloniidae > Eretmochelys > Eretmochelys imbricata. Next base: position 14,844,897 of record NC_135591.1, on the reverse strand, counting down.
GCCCCTTTATGAGCGGTGACCTAGGGTTAGCAGAGCCCTTTGCCAGGCCAGGTGGGATCGGTGTCCTCTCAGCACCTCACACATCAAACCAACACGTGTGACTGCCCTGTGCCCTCGCCTGGCACTTCCCAGCCACTGAGCCCCCGTGCCCACGCACGGTCTGCCCATGGGGGTCCCCAGCAAACAGATCAGCCATCCCGGGGTTCCCGCTCCTCTCCCTGGGGAGCTGCTGCAAACTGGAGGGGCTCCCCACCCCCAAGCATCGCCCCCCGGCCCCTCCTGCCGCCTCCCTCCCCTCCCCTCCCCCGCCAGGATCCCAGGGTGGATGGAAACGACTCGCTCCACTCACCTGTCATCAGCCGCGGAGGGAGCAGCGAGCCAGCCCCGGGGCGCCCCTTCCCTCCTCCCCGGGCCCCGCCGCCCGATCCCGCCCTCGCCAGCTGGGTGCCGCGGTGCCGTCCCGGCGCCCTCACGTGGCACCTTGCCTTGGCTTTGTTTATTTCCTTCCCAACGTGTCCCTAGCGCTGGGATTTCTCCTTGGGGCTACTCTAAAGCGCTGCTCCTCTCTCCCTCCCTACACTAGCTACCAGCCCCGTGCCTGCCTGCCTGCCTATCTACCCATCCCTTTGCCTGCCTATCTATCTAATCTATCTACCCCACGCACCCCCTCGATCTATCTATCTATCCCATGCACCCCCTATCTATCAATCTATCTCATGCACCCCATCTATCTAATCTAATCTATCTGTCCCATGCACCCCCTCTATCTGTCTATCCCATGCACCCCTCTATCTAATCTATCTATCCCCATACACCCCCCTCTATCTATCTATCTATCCCCATACACCCCCCTCTATCTATCTATCTATCTATCCATCCCCATACACCCCCCTCTATCTAATCTATCTATCTATCCCCATACACCCCCCTCTATCTATCTATCTATCTATCTATCTATCTATCCATCCCCATACACCCCCCTCTATCTATCTATCTATCTATCCCCATACACCCCCCTCTATCTAATCTATCTATCTATCTATCTATCTATCTATCTATCTATCTATCCCCATACACCCCCCTCTATCTAATCTATCTATCCCCATACACCCCCCTCTATCTATCTATCTATCTATCTATCCCCATACACCCCCCTCTATCTATCTATCTATCTATCCCCATACACCCCCCTCTATCTAATCTATCGATCTATCTATCCCCATACCCCCCCCCCTTCCCCAGGCACATCTCCCTGTCTCCCCTGTCTGGAGCTGTGGACTCTGAGTACCCGACGCTCTGGGTAGCTCCCAGCCGGTCTCGCTCCCCAGCAGAAGTGGGGCCAACAGAAGCTATTACCTCACCCACCTTGGCTGTGTGTCTGTCTATCCGGCCGTCCCCATGCACCTCTCCCTCTCCCTGGCACGCTGCCCCTTTCTCTCCCTCCCCTCCATGTGCTGCTGGCAGATCCCCCGCTCTGCTTCTGCGCCGGGCCCGGCGCCGCCCCCACAGCCCCCCCCCCCCCCCCACAGCTTTTTTTTTCTTTTTTGCCAATGAAGCAACCTCTCCCCAGCCCCGCCCCCGCAGGGGATCCAGCCAATGGGCTGCGCCGCCGCCCGCCTCTGCCGCAGGTAGCCCCCGGTGCTGATGTCATCCCTGGGCAGGCAGGAGCCAAGGTGAGTGGGGCCCTGAGCTCATCCCTGGGCCGGGGGATCCGCCCCTCCCGGCGCGGCGGGGGGGACTCCTTGCTCTTAGGTGAGTTTAACCCTTTGGGTGCCGGGAGATGGGGACATACCGGCGCCCCCCCGCCCCCCCAGGCTCCAGCCATGGCATCTCGCTTGGTGCCCCTGGAGACTGGCACCCTCTGCATCCACAGGGCACCGGGCAGCACACGCTCTCTGCCCTGCGCCTCCCCCTGGAGTCACAGGGCCCCCCTCCTCTCCATAGCCCCTGCCCTCTGGGAGCTGGGCTGAGGCTGGCCAAACAGGCATGCAGGGAGAGGGGAGGATCATGGGGGGAGGAAGGGTCCAGTTTGCCCATCCTGCGCCAACATGGCCCAGGGGCTAGGGCTCCAAGCAGATGGCAACAAGAGCGGTGCCGGGCACATGGAAGTGAAACATGTAAGGAGCCCTGCAAAAGCCCAGGCCCCTCTGGGGTCCTAGGCCAAGACATTCAACACCCTGGTGCCCCATAAACCCAGTACCCAGACACCCTCCCTTTACCCCTCTCCCAGTGCCCAGATCTCCTCCCTGTACCCCTCACCCAGTACCCAGACCACTACCAGTACCTCTCCCTCACAGTGCTCACTTCACCTCCTGTGCCCCATGTACATGCCAATCCTTAGGAGATCATCAGAGCCCTCTTGAGCCAGAGGAGCAGGAGAACCAGCCCATCGTGAGTTTTGTGCATATCTAGATTCACCCAGGGCCTCGTGGTTATAATGTTTACAGCCCACCTGGCTAGTGGCATTACAAGTCCCTCAGGCATAGAACAAAACTTGGCAAGCAAGTCTGGAAGATCTGTGTCTCTAATAAAGAGATAATTATCCCAGGAAAATGGGGATGGACTCGGGGAGCCACCCCGAGGGAGTGGATGTGGGGTGAGGGCTAGCCCGAGGGACCTGTGGGGTAGTAGCCCATCTCTCTATAATGACAGTCCACCTCTTTATGATAGTGTTTTTCATGGTTAGAACAGGGGACTGGGCAGCAGGACTCCTGGGTTCTGTTCGCAGCTCTTCCAGGGGATATCATGCTTAGAGTAGGGCATTAGGAGTCAGAACTCCTGGGCTATGTTCTTGGCTGTGACACTAACTTGCTGCATCTTCCTGGACAAGTCATGTCGCCCTCTGTGCCTCAGTTTACCCAACTTTACCTTGGTATAAATTATTGTTTCTATTCCAGTCACGTCCAGCTGAGATGGGGGCCCTGCTGTGCTGACCATCAAAAGGGACAAAGGGTGGCAGGTAAAACAGAGGCCCAAAGAGGAAAAGTGACTTGCCCCAGGTCACCCAGAAGGCTGGTGACAGAGCCAGGAATAGAAGCTGGGTCTCCTGAGCCCCAGACTGCTGCTCTAACCACTAAGCCACATCATAACCTATCAGTACCTCTTCTGGGCTGTTTCTTCCTCATTTTCTTCTTATGCCACAAACAAACACAACCCGTAAAAGGGATGTCAGTTAGGTAAGAGCGACGTTCCCCCAGTCAAGCCCTAAACAGCAAGGGAATGCTAAGTTATGGGACACCTCTTAGCAGATCCCAGACACGCTTGATGCGACCGACAGAGCATGCATCTTCGCAAGGAACCCCCTTCTGCCTCCAAGGTGAGACACACATGCAGAATGCAACACCTGCATCACAAGTTCAGTGCTCTCATGGCTGCATGCTGGACTAGGACTCAGGACACCTGGGTTCTATTCCTGGCTCTGCTGGGTGACCTTGGGCAAGTGCCCCCCTGTGTGCCTCAGTTTCCCCTGGTGCCCTTTGTCTCTTTTGATTGCCAGCTGTTTGGGGCAGAGACTTTCTCACCATGTGGATGTGCAGTCCCTCGCCTAATATGGTTCTGATCTCCATTGGGGCCTCAAGATGCTACCGCTATATACAATAAAAGCAACCTCAGCAAGTGTTCTGGATTGATGCATTGGCACAGCTTGATCTGCAGCTTGGTATGTCCTTATGGGGGAAGTGTGAGGTTGCCATGAAAGGTTTAACTCAAACTAATACCTGATTTTGTTGAAAATCTTCCCCAAATTCAGCTGGCGCCCGCAGACGATGTGCTGTGAGTCTGGGGAAGGGACACTGGGTGCTTGAGACAAAACCATGGTCTTGGCTTTATTCTCCTCTCTGCCACTGACCTGCTGAGTGATGCTGGGGGAGTCACATTGCAGTTCAGCACCTCAGTTTCCCCATCTGGAACATGGGGATAATAATCCTTATCTATATTACAGAGGGTTGTGAGGTTTAAACTGATTTATGGGAGGCAGCAGAGCCCAGTGGTTTGGGCACTGGACTGGGTCTCAAGAATCCTGGATTCTATGCCCACTTCACCGCTCTGTGCCTTGGTTTCCCCTCTCACTTTTTAGACTGTGAGATCCATGGGGCAGGGGCTGCTGTTCCCTTGCTGTCTGTGCAGCATCCAGCACAATGAGGCCTTGATCCTGGTTACAGCCTTTTAGGAGCTACGATAATGTCAATAACCTGGGATGGGAAGGTGAAAAAAGCCTAAGGAAGTTAGAGGTTTAAATGCTATTGAAATTCAACAGGAGTTGGGTGCCTGGCTCCCTTGGAAAATCCCATCCTGGATTCTTAGCAGCTCCAGCCTCATTCCATTCCATGCCACCCATCTCCAGCCATTTCCAATGCCAACTGGGGACCCACTGCGTGGTGCCAACACAAACAGAAGCATAGGGATGGAGGCGGCAGGGAAGCTTATTGTGGCACGGTGCCCACTTGGTGCATTTAGAGCATGCCAGCCTCCAGGGTTGGTAACAAGGTCACTGAAGAAAAACAAAAAAGAAGAAAGAAACAAATGTGTCAATTTCTTGCAAACATGCCCAGTGGGAAAGAATGAAAGATAGGGGGATGCCCCTGGGGAAACACCTGCTCAAGGAGCAGAACAGGTCTGTGAAGGGAAGGTTCTAGCAGGGACTACTAGATTGTACTTTGAGATCTAGGAATTAAAAGTGAGGCGCTCTGTGTCTCTCATTCCCAATACAGAGCTGTAGCTAGCAACCCATCTCCACACACATCTATCTGTCCCAATACAGAGCTATATCTAGCTATCCATCCCCGCACATATCTAGCTATCCCGATACAGAGCTATATTTATCTATCCATCTGCACACAGATCCATCCCAATACAGAGCTATATCTAGCTATCCATCACCATACAGATCTATCTATCCCGATACAGAGCTATATTTAGCTATCCGTCTCCACACAGATCTACCTATCCCGATCCAGAGCTATACACACTACAAAGCTACAGAGAGCTATCTGTCCATCCCCACACAGAGCTCTATGTCTAGTGTGTCCCAGTGGACAGAGTCCTGGAGAATGACTCAGGAGACCTGGATTCTGTTCCCAGCTCTACTACTGGCCTTGGGCAAGTCACTTCTCTCTGCATCTCAGTTTCCCCAGCTGTCAAATGGGGATAATGATACTGACTTCCTTTGTAAAATGCTGTGAGATCTCTTGATCAAATGTGCTAGACAGGAGCGAGGGATTATTAATGTTCTGTGCTGCTGCCCGTCACCATGGCATCTGGTACCTCGTCCATGAAACAGATGGGTGATAGCAATGTCCCTAGTGGGCTTCCTGTTATCTCTGTCTCTGCTCCCTTTTTGGGTCATGCACAGCTCTGCTCAGGGTAAGATTTGGGTTGGGCTGGGCGATTCTTGGTGTGGGGTCAGTGGGGCATGGGTGCTATGCTCTGGCAGACAGTCTCTGTGAAAGAGTTGGGCAGCATTTGTTGCTCAGACTCTGGGTTGGTTTAATCCAGGGGTTCGCAAACATCAGTGCACCACAACCCCCTTCTGACAACAAAAATGACTACACAACCCCCAGAGGGGGGGACAAAGCCTGAGCCTGCCCAAGCCCGCTGCCCCACATGGGGTGGGGGGGTCAAAGCCACAGGGCTTCTGCCCCAGGCAGGGGGCCTGTAACCTGAGCCCCGCCACCCAGGGCTGAAGCCCTCGGGCTTTGGCTTTGGCCCCGGGCTTCAGTTTTGGTCCTGGACAGTGGGGCTTGGGCTTTGGCTTCAGCCCTGGGCCCCAGCAAGTCTAAGCCAGTCCTGGTGACCCCATTAAAATGGGGTTGCGAGTGTGACCCACTTTAGGGTCCTGACCCACAGTTTGAGAACCACTGGTCTAAACTCCTCTGGAGGCTTGTTCCACTGCCTGATCCCACCCACAGCCTCACTGGAAGATGCAGCCTACATTCTGAGCCAGGATCAATGCCAACTCCACCTGCTGCCTGAGATAAACTGAAATGAACTTTAACCCTAGAGAAAGGGGTCGGGACAACAGCCCTGGAGACTGTCACCCCCTGTTTAACCCCATTGCTGGGGCAATCTTCACCCTGCTCCCTCCTGGCCTGGAAAACACACTCCCACTGTCCTATGAGCCCTGAGTGTCTGTAACTTCTCTGACACACGCACAGCTATCTACAGACGCTGGCAGATGGCGAGTGGAGACTAGGATTATGGAGCCCGCTAAGCGGGGAGGGCTGTGGAGGGATTTCAAGGCAGGAAGGTCAGAGTGAGACTGGCTCTGGCCTTTCCTGTAATGCTGCCCCCCGAGATGTGGAGAAGGGCTCTACCGATGAAACTGGAAGCTGAGCTCCTAGGAGGGAATGCTGCACTTTCTCGCTGAGGGTGGGGAAATCCTTCCTGACGCAGAGAGCTGGCCCGGCGTTTAAGGGACTTAGGAGAGCTGGTTTCAATTCCCTGCTCTGCCACAGAATCCCACTGGGGGCAAGTCACTTAATCATGCAGTGCCTCAGTTTCCCCACTTGTAAACAGGGGATGATAATCCTTCCCTCATCATATTTTGACTGTGAGCTCTTGGTGGCAAGAATTGTCCTGTACAGCACCCTGGCACAGCGGTGCCCAGATTTCATGTGGGGGCCCTACATGCTATTGTAATACAAATGCAGCGTTGCCACCTCTTGTGACTTGATTGCAAGTCTTGTGACACTAGTTTTTTTTCTTAAAGTCCCAGCTGCTGGAGTGACGTGATGACTGAAGATACACTTAATCCTGCCTCAGCACGTGGGGATGGATTGGTGACCTCTTGAGGTCCCTTCCAGCCCTACAGTTCTATTAGTCTATGGCAAGAGAGTCTCAGCTGTCATTTAAAAGAAAAAGTAAGTTTCTGGCCCTTGTGGAAGCTGGGAAATATGACCCCTAATGGCTCAGAAGGCATAGAAAAAACACCTGAAATGTATCGTTTTAAAAAATCTCACGATTTCCGGGGTGTGACGTGGTATAGTTAAATGGGGTTGCCCATACAGTAATAAGGCATTGTCAGAGGGGTAACAAAGAGTGACCTACAGGGGCTGGGTTTTATAAAGGGCTGCATAAATTAATGACCAAAGATGATAGCTGAAGCTGTACAAACAAAGATGACGATGATACAAGGGTTAGCAACCACCATGCTCCAGGGAACGAACTGATCACAGCAGGGGTCAGGAAGGAATCCAAAGGCCATATGCTGCCATATGAGAGACTAGGTTCATTTGGCTTGAGGAGGGTTTTCTTTTCCATCTTACTTTGCATCTTAAGTATCTAGCATCGGCCACTGTTGGAAGCAAGACAGTAGATTTGATAGACAAACGGTCTGATGGCAAATCTTCTGAGCCAAAGCATTAATATTAAAAGGGACATGGTTATGATATTATGCTTGGTCACCTTCCCATTCTGTTTCTAGGTACATGCTCAGGCTCCTCATTTTGCAGGTCCTTGTTGCCGTGTGGGTTACACAAGCACAGGTTGCATGCGTGTTTTACAAGGGTGAGTTGCCACATGGGTCACCAGTGCAACGGGGGAGCCAGTTTCAGTCTCCTTTTCTTCTCCCTCACCCATTTTCTCCGAAAAGTAACAAATCACTGGGGCCGGATGATGCTCTTGTTTCATGAGGAACATAGGCACTGTCCAATCCACCTAATCCAGTCTCTGGTCTTCTTCAGTGGACAGGACTAGATGTGTCACAGGATGAAAGAAACTCATTAGTGGCCAGTGATGGAACGGCTTTCTTCCCAAGCCCTCTCAGAAGCTGGTTCATGCCCTGAAGAATGAGGATTTATAGACCTTCTCATACATATTTTGATCCCATCTAATGTAACTGCAAACTCCATTGATCTAACGGAGTTATGCCAGTTTTGCACCCGTGCAGCTGAGATCAGAATCTGGAGCCTCGGGTGTTTTTACCACCTAAATTCTGGGCCTAAGCTGGCTGTGGCCCTGGCATGCTTCCCAAGGAGCGGAGAGTCAATAACCAGGACCTCAGGCCTGAGGCAGGGTGCTGGGTCCAGCTCCTCACAATAAAGGGATCTCTGCAGAGCTCTGGGGCCATGCCCTGCCCAGAGCCAACACTGGCTGGAAATTTTCCATCAAAACTGGTAGGGGTTTTTCGAGGGAAAACCAGGTTTTTGAGTAATCACAATTTTTCACAAAAAGCATCTTTCTTCCTTCTGAAAAATTCCATTTTTTTGTTTCAAAAAATGGAATAGCCCACACTGGAAATATTTCCATTCTGCAGTAACACCGCAGTGCCTCATGGGAGTCGTAGTGTGGGTGCTCCCATCCTCCTCCATGGGCCACATTCCCCAGCTGAGCTTCATCTCCCATGATGCACAGCCTTCCCTCAGCAAGAGGAGAGACCGTGGTGCATCATGGGAGATGTAGTCCAACGAGGGAAACTGGCATACAGAGGAGAATGGAGGCATGAAACATCCAAAATACAACATCCATGAGGCACTGCAGCCTTGTGTCTACCATAATACACAGACTCCTCCCCTCTTGCTGAGTGAGCCTGGTGCATCATGGGAGATGTAGTCCAGCCTGCAAGGCTCTCCAATAGGGGAGAACAGGGGCATAAGGCACCTGAATTACAATTCCCATGAGGTCCCGTGGTGCCTTTCTGAATTAAAATATTTCCAATGTTGATTTTTTTGCCAAAATCTCAAAATTTTCCACAGCCATACTTGCTGTGTCCCTTCCTCTCGCCTCACTTGGTCAGACTCTAGGAGCTACGCAACGTTCTGCCTGCTTACTGTTTGGCTGGGATACCCCCAGTGAAACCCCAGGGGGCTGTCGGCTGTGGTGAGGGTGATTCAGAAGAGGATGTTCTTCCTGTGCGGTGAGTGCTGCACCTTGTGTGGTGCTTGGCTGCTGGAAGAGTCAAATTTTGGAAGAGGTAAAGCCAGGATGGCCAACACTCCGCGGTTATTAACGATCCCCTGGTGCATCTGTAATAGCATCCACCATCCTGTGTCTATGCCCAGCACTCCCCCTGCTCTTTGCTTCCTGGCCTCAGCACCTGAGGGTCTGGCTGTCGTTACAGACTCTCCTGACACTTGGTCCTTCTGCGGCAAGAGGGAGACCCTGGAGCACATCTGTGTAGAGCATGCCTGGCAGCAGCCCCTCTTCCGCCTCCTCCAGGACTTCCAACTGAGATTCTGGCTGCACTTTCCCCCCATTTGCATCTTCTCGCACACCCTATCCATGGCCCCGTGGAGCCGCAAGACCTGCTTGTCAGCCTCCTCCTGACACTGGCCAAGATGGCCCTCCACCAGACGAGGCAGAACAAGCACTACAGGAGGGTGCTTTTTGACTTTGGGGCCTGTTTCCATTTCCTGTTGTACTACGTCACTGGGCAGAGTTCCTCTGGGCTGCAACCACTGACTCCTTGAACTCCCTTAAGGCACTGTCTGCGGTTCTCTGCTTGGCGTCCCCCTCTGGATTCCCTAGTTTTGGCCCCGCAGCCCTCACTCCCGTCCCTGTTTTTTCACTTCCTGTCCCACATGATCATTTGCCTACAGGGCTCAGTGGCTCCGCCCCCTCAATAAGGAAGCCCCACCCCAGAGCTGGCTGCATTTCGGCTGTGGGTGCAATGATTTTCACGTGTGGCTATTCTGGAGCTGTGAGCTTCTGGCCAACAGTGCCCCACCACTGACAGCTGGGACTCTGGCTGTGAGCTTCTGGCCTACCACTGCCCACCAGGACCCTAGGACCATTCACACTGAGACTGTTTCATGGCTGCTTTGTGTCAGGTTATTTACACCAGTGCAACGTGAGTGAAAAACCTTCCCCATTCTGCTCAGGTGGCATTTCACACCTGCTCTGCACTGGTGTAAATGGCTGCACGGGGTGCTGGGCAGCTGTGAATCAGGCTCCTCATGCCAAGTACGTGCGGCAGAGAGAGCTCCCATCCATGTGCCCTAGGGTGCCCTCAACCACACTGCCCAGCCGCCAATGGCATCACATGGTCAGCAAAGTAAAAAAACAACCAGGCGATTTGCATGAACGCACACAGGCATGCCGAGCGGTCTGCACCTCCCACCAGATATATGCTCGCCAACAGGCCTATGCCTCCCATCACATGCACAGGACGTCACACTCAGCACCCCCGTGCTGACGCTGACAACCCAAATACAAATGCACCCCCGTTCACAATGACTCGGATCCTGGGCTAAACTCCTGCTGCATCTCTCAAGCCAACCCTCCAACTTGTATCATTACAGCGGGACTGTGGGTCTGAACCCCCGCCCCCAGAACGGGGGGCAAAGCCGGACCCAGGGATGCCTTGGCAATTCAGGCATCTGTCAGCGTGGGCTGAACCAGAACTTCACAGATGGATCCAAAACCCTTTTTTTAGGTGGGGGGGGCGGTGCAGTTCGGATCCGATCTGTATCCAGACTTGCCAACAGGCTTCCATCGCTTGCCCAGAACCGGAATCTGGTTCAGAGAGCGGGAGCCAGCTCCAGAATCCATCCCCTAGCTAAGGATGGGGTGAAATGTGTGTGGGGGGGAGGCTTGTTCCCTGGCAACCTGCCTCCCCAGGGGAGTGAGCGTCAGGAAACACGATCCTCTCCGCCCAACCGGAGCCCTGAGTTCAAAGGGCATTTCCGAGAGCCCGCCTGGGAGATGACTTCATCCCTTAGTGAAGGGGCTTTATTTTCCCACTGGTGGGGTGGATGGGGGGAAGGAGCCGTGGGGGAGGGGGTTGTTGGGGGGGTTGTCTCTTAAACCACCGGATATAATTTTCTCATTCATACACTGAGGCCTGTGCGCCCCCAGGAGATAGTGTGTGGTGGGGGTGTGTGTGTGTGGAATCTGGCTCTCAGCAGAGTCGCTCAGTGATGCAATCATCAGATTGTCGGTCTTTCCTGCCCAAACCGTTTCCTTAATGAGCCAAATGTGGTCATTTCCCCTGTGCTGCCCTCCCCTCCCCCGGCATACACACACGTCCCGGGATCGGTGACCTCAGTCGGCATCGAAGGACTTAGCATCAGAAGATGCTTGTAGCACAGTAATGCCAGCTTCTATTACAGCGGTGCCCTGCCACTGCAAGCTGGGACTCCGGAGTTGTGAGCTTCTGTTACAGCAGTGCCCTGCCACTGCCAGCTGGGACTCCGGAGCTGTGAGCTTCTGTTACAGCAGTGCCCTGCCACTGCCAGCTGGGACTCCGGAGCTGTGAGCTTCTGTTACAGCAGTGCCCTGCCCCTGCCAGCTGGGACTCCGGAGCTGTGAGCTTCTGTTACAGCAGTGCCCTGCCACTGCCAGCTGGGACTCCGGAGCTGTGAGCTTCTGTTACAGCAGTGCCCTGCCACTGCCAGCTGGGACTCCGGAGCTGTGAGCTTCTGTTACAGCAGTGCCCTGCCACTGCCAGCTGGGACTCCGGAGCTGTGAGCTTCTATTACAATGGTGCCCTGCCACTGCCAGCTGGGACTCCGGAGCTGTGAGCTTCTATTACAATGGTGCCCTGCCACTGCCAGCTGGGACTCTGGAGCTGTGAGCTTCTGTTACAGCAGTGCCCTGCCACTGCCAGCTGGGATTCCAGAGCTGTGAGCTTCTGTTACAGCAGTGCCCTGCCACTGCCAGCTGGGACTCCGGAGCTGTGAGCTTCTGTTACAGCAGTGCCCTGCCACTGCCAGCTGGGACTCTGGAGCTGTGAGCTTCTGTTACAGCAGTGCCCTGCCACTGCCAGCTGGGATTCCAGAGCTGTGAGCCTCTGTTACAGCAGTGCCCTTCCACTGCCAGCTGGGACTCTGGAGCTGTGACCTTCTGTTACAGCAGTGCCCTTCCACTGCCAGCTGGGACTCCGGAGCTGTGACCTTCTGTTACAGCAGTGCCCTGCCACTGCCAGCTGGGACTCCGGAGCTGTGAGCTTTTGTTACAGCAGTGCCCTGCCACTGCCAGCTGCGATTCTGGAGCTGTGAGCTTCTGGCCAACAGTGCCCCACCACTGACAGCTGGGACTCTGGCTGTGAGCTTCTGGCCTACCACTGCCCACCACGACCCTAGGACCATTCACACTGAGACTGTTTCATGGCTGCTTTGTGTCAGGTTATTTACACCAGTGCAACGTGAGTGAAAAACCTTCCCCATTCTGCTCAGGTGGCATTTCACACCTGCTCTGCACTGGTGTAAATGGCTGCACGGGGTGCTGGGCAGCTGTGAATCAGGCTCCTCATGCCAAGTACGTGCGGCAGAGAGAACTCCCATCCATGTAAGCAGCTAGCCCTGATCAGTCCCCCTCCCTCTCTAGCTCATGCCTCTGCCCCAGGAGGAAACCCTAGAGAAAGGCTGAGTGGGACCCCCAGCCCTGTGAAGAGGAGGGGACCAGATGCCAAAGGCCACCAGCAAGATAAACATCACTCCAGCCTCGAGCAAACTCCATTTCCTTCAGGGGTTACTGGCTCCGCAGTTGAATCCTGTTTTTTGTCAGCGAGCTCAAAGCACTCCTAATCCCCCTGGGAGGTAGGGCAGTTGTACAAGTCTCATTGGACAAAGGGGGAAACTGAGGCAGAGTGAGGCTAAGTGACTTACCCAAGGTCACAGAGGCAGTCTGTGGCAAAACAGGGATTGAAACCCAGGTGTCCCAAGGAACCAGTGAGTGTCCTCACCATTGGGCCATCCTTCCTAGCCAGTCCCTGAAATCTGTCTGTCTGTCTGTTCATCCATCCGTCCACCCACATACACAACTAGCTAGTGAGAGTGTCAAGCTTGGCATGTACACAGCCTGCATTAGCCCTAGGGACCGAGCAGTGTCCTTGTCTGTGATTGCTGCTCTGCTGTCCCCTCTGCCGGGACGCTGATGCTACCATGCTTTCACTGAACGAAGCCACCTGGCATAACTCCCTTTTCCCCCAATGTGCGTGTTAATATACATGTGCAAACACACACCCCATGCATCTACACACCCGCGTACCTGCACATCACTGGTGTCCTGCATGTGTCACCAGAGGTGTGACCATGTGTCACCCTGGCTCAACATACAAAGGTGCTGGTGTCAGCATACTTTAAAGTCTGTGTACACGCACTGATAGATGTGTGTGCTTGCATTTCAACAGATTGCTGTGAACACGTGTGAGCATGTGGCCATGTGCACACATATAGGTGTGAACATGTCAACATACATAGAAATATATGGCCAAACATGCATCAATGTAGGTGTGAACATATGTCAACATACACGGACATATATGGGCACACATGTATCGACATATAAGTGACGTGTGTGCACAGCAACATACATCAACATGTATGCGCATGTATCAGCACACGGGTGTACACACGGGTTAACACAAGTAGGTGCATATGCGTCTGTCTTTATCGGGGGTGGGCAGCACAGCCTAGTGGATAGACTTCATTGGGGCTCTGCCAGCGGCATCCACTCTCCATTATAATTATTTTGCTCCCTCCTAATTACTTCTATGGCAGCAGTGCTGAGCTGGGCCCCCCAACCCTCACCCCCCTGTGCCAGGCTCTGCACAGACACAGAGTGAGAGACAGCCCTTGCTTGAAAGCGCTCCATCTGTACAGAGGGCAGGAGGGGAAACTGAGGCACAGAGCAGGGCAGTGATTTGCCCACGGTCAAGCAGCATACAGCACCCAGGCTCCCCGTCCGGCGCTTGGGCCACTAGCCCATGTTGCCCCATCCCTGGCAGCCACAGGGACTCCACCCCCCCCCCCCTTAACACAGCCCCAATCTCTGCAGTGTTGTGGGGGGGGGCAAAGCCCGAAAGTCCACCTTGCTCTTGACCCTCCCCCTTTCCCTGCTCTGCGGACCCCCCCACTGCCCCAGGCTCTGAGGCCCGGCCCGATCCCCCGGGGTCTGCTACGGCCCAGCGCGGCCAGGGGGACGGAGGCGGAATCCGCAGCCCTAAATCCCAGGCCGGGCCGAGCCCCATGCCGCCGCTTCCTGAACATCACGTGACTACCGAATACGGGGGGGGGGGGGCGCTGCGGCATTGCTATGGCAACGGATCCCAGCGCTCGGAGCATGAAGTCAGCACTAATATTATCGCTGACACCATGGAGGCACTGGGGGGGGGGGGGGGAAGGGGAGTCACGTGGGGCAGCGGAGGGTGGGGAGCCGGCAGGAGTGAGGTGGGGGGGGCTCGCGGGGTGAGGAGTTAACCACGTGGGGCCCAGCGGCTCCTTGATACTGATCTCGAGGCCGTTTCCCCATGATCCCCCCAACTGCCCCCCAACTGCCCCCTGGGCTCCCTCCTCCGCCGCCCAACTGCCCCATGATCCCCCTAACTGCCCCTGGGCTCCCTCCACTGCCCAACTGCCCCATGATCCCCCCAACTGCCCCCCAACTGCCCCCGGGGCTCCCTCCACTGCCCAACTGCCCCATGATTCCCCCAACTGCCCCCTGGGCTCCCTCTGCCGCTCCACTGCCCCATGATCCCCCCAACTGCCCCCATGGCTCCCTCTGCTGCCCAACTGCCCCATGATCCCCCCAACTGCCCCCTGGGCTCCCTCCTCCGCCGCCCAACTGCCTCATGATCCCCCTAACTGCCCCTGGGCTCCCTCCACTGCCCAACTGCCCCATGATCCCCGCAACTGCCCCGGGGCTCTCCCACACTAGCAGCTCCCCGCATCCCATACCCCAACCCCCACGGCTTGGCATGGACGGAGGTCATCATCTCCGAGCTGATTAGCGGCTCCACGTTAATTCCTTAGGGTGCATTAGGAGAGGGAGCAGAAAAGTGGCCGCTAAACGGATTAGGGGTTGGGAGGGGGGCACCTGAGGATCCTCCCCGCTCCCTCCCCTCCCCCTGACATACCAGGGTAGCAAGGGGCTCTCCCTACAGCGCCCCCTGCTGGGAGAGGTCAGGACTGGAGTAGCCAGGAGCTCCCCCCACTGCCAGTGCTGCTGCCCCAGTCCCCACAGCGCCCCCTGGTGGGAGTGGCTGGGCCTAGATGAGCCAGGAGCTGCCCCTACAGCCAGAGCTCCTGCCCTGCTCCCTACAGTGCCCCCTGGTGGGAGAGGCTGGGGCTGGAGTAGCCAGGAGCTCCCCCAAGAGCCAGCGCTCCTGCCCTGGCCCCTGCTGGGACTGCAGTAAACTAACCAACCATCTCGCTGCTGTGGGGTGGTTCGGGGGGGGCAGGAGGGGAGAGCATCCACACCCCAGGGCCTGAGCAGCGCCAGGATAGTCCAAGCAACTCAAAGAGGGAGGATCAAGCACACTAATCCCTAACCCTGTAATATACGAGATCACCGGGGGGGGGGGGGAAGCGGGGGGATGGGAAGGGGTTGGGCAGGGTCTTGCTGGGTCAGGTTCTGTTTTGCTTGCCAGCAGCAAGATGACTTTGAGCCAATGGGAGGCTGTGTGTGTGTATTGTGTATACGCATGCACGCACACATGTCCACACACAGGCTGACTCACTGTATCTAGGGCCTGGCCGGACCAATGGAATGGGGCCTGGCTTGTTGTAAGTTTCTTAGGAAGGATGTAGGGTGGGGGATCGATCTAAGTGGATCAGCACCACCGAGGCTCCCGCTCGCCCAGCCTCAGGGTAACAGCTGGGGGCTGGAAGGCGGTGGCAGGACTTGCTTCCCCCTCTCCCCAGTCTGGAGTTGGCTCTGCCCCAGAAGAGTCTGTCCTGCCGGAGCCTCTGGGCTTTTATTTTTCAATAGGTTCAAGGTTGCTGCAAGGGGCAAATTCAGAGCAGAGAGAGCGACTATGAGCACTTACCCTCCTCCCTAACCTCCCCCAATCTCAGAGCACTTTCGGGGCACCTCACATGGGGAAACCGAGGCATGGAGAAATTAAAGAGACTTGCTCCAGGTGATTCAGTTGGAGAAAAACCCAGGTCAGGAGTCTGGACTCCCTGTGGCCCCACCCCACCACAATCACTGCACTACACTCGTCTCTCAGTGCTGGGGTAGAGCCCAAGGGTCCTGGCCCCCTAAACCCTGCTCTGACTGATAAATACCCCCACACACATATTTCCAGAGCAGGGAACAGAAGCCAGGAGTCCCCAGACCCACCTGCTGTAACCACTAGACCCCCACTCCCCTCCCAGAGCTGGAGACAGAACCCAGGAGTCCTGGCTTTCAGTCTGCACTAGACCAGGTTTCCCTCCTAGCGCTAAAAACAGAACCCAGGCGTCCAGGCCCCCATGCTCTGAAGCACAGGGGACCACCCCTTCCTGCAATCAGGGCCAGATGCAGTGTGAGAAGACTTTGGGAAGAAGCACGCAGTATTACGAAGCTCATGGGGAGGGGGAAAGGTGCATCTTGGGGCAGTGGGGACTGTGCGGAAGAGTCCATGTGAGGGGACTGGGGGTTGGGGTCGGGGAGAGGACCCTGGGGTGGGATGGGGGACGGCTGAGTCTTTGGCAGAGCCCATTTCCTGCACTGACTGCGATGGAAGGAGCATGAGCCACTGCCCTCCCAGCCATCCTGAACCTCAGTCCCCTTCGAGAGACGGCTCAGAACCAGAACCCGACCCACCCTGCTCTCACCACCCGCATCCCTGGAAGGTTCCAATACCTGGAACCCGGATCCAAACCAGCCCTGTTTGGAAACCTCCAGCTGCCCCAGGACAAGTCCTTCCTGCCTTTTTGGGAGGCTCTGCAACTCCAGAAGCCACTATGGCCCTCCATCTCGATGCCGCCTTCTGCAGTGCGGGGAGGGTGGGGCTTGTAGCTGGGCTACTGGTGACTCATTTGTGTCTTTGAATGAGTTAATTGGGTTATTCATTTTGGAGTCTGGGAAGCGGCGGGTTCTACTCCCCTCAACCAAAACCGGCCTCAAGGTTTGATTCGGAGCTGGATCCTGGACTGGGGTGGGGGAGTGTGCTCTGAATCGCTTTGGATATAGCCCGAGGCAGCAGCAATCAAGATCTGGGCCCAAGAAGCAGGCAACGGTGCCCAGCATTTAGAAGTGGCCAGGGGTGACACCCGGGAGCTGCATGAGGCCTCTCATGCCGCTGGCACCAAAGGCAAAACCCAGCGGCAGCGACACATTAACAGCAACCCCCCGGTTACTTGAGACCAACGGGAAACGTGGGAATCCGCGCAGGCTCCAGGACGCTTATGTCAAGGGCAGTGGAGATTGCAAAGCAAAGGGTTTCAAATGCCAGAGGCAGACCCTCCCCAGGGATGCACCACGGCGCAGGGAGTCACCCACGGCCCCCGAACAGCACAGCCCCGGGAGCGGAACAGGAACAAGGAGAACAGCATGTTGAATTACTGGAGAGGCTGCCAGATCACCCCCACCCCACTCCCATCCACAGCCTGGCGGCGTCTATGTTCTTATCCTGTGCCCATCGCCATGGTATCACAGCCCCGAACACGACAGAAAGCGGCTGCATCCCACACCAGAGGTTGGTGAAGCCAGTCCTGTATACACAGCTGCCATGCCCCACCCCAGAGGCGGCTGCATTAGATTGTAAACTCATTGGGGCAGCAATTTTTTGTTGGGAGTTTGTGCAGCACCAAGCACGACGGGGTCCTGGTGCCTGACTGGGGCTCCTGGGTGCTACAGGCATACAAATAAACTCACAAAAGAAGAAACATGCCTATATAGCTAGATGGTAAATGGGGCAAGGCACCAATGGTCCATACAAGAGCCAGGCCAGGTACCAAAGCAGCAGAAGGTTGTCCCAGCAGTAGCTCAGAAAGTTGGTGATTTGGCCCTCCCAGATCCTGTTTGCTCCCTTGCCACCGCATGGAAACTTCTCCCCCACCATGAATCCCCATGTGGCAGCAGCTCCAGCTGCCTTCTAGGTTGATAGGGTCCAGGCCAATTGGGGAGGGCAGGGGATTGCCCCCCTCCCATGGGAGCAGAACCTGCGCTATAGGGTGTGGGCATGGCTGGGTGGGGGGGCGGCCGGACACTGCTGCAGCCCTGGATTCACAAGGGGGTGAGTTAGGTGTTCTATTCTCGTCCCCAACAGACTGAGAGCTGCATTCAACGGGTGGACTGGTCCAGGACTGGGCTAGGAGTGAGCTCGGTGTGTGTGTGTTTGCGGGAGCCCAGGGGGCTGGAATAGCGAGGGGTCAGGGGTTAGGACTGAAGGGCACTGGCAGAGCTGTGGGGGATGGGGGGAGCTCACGGCTGGACCAGCAGTGGGTTGCGAGTTAGGAAGGAGGGGCAGGGCAGAGCTGGGCGTGGAGGGAGCCCAGGGCTGGGATGGCAGAGGGGCTGCGGGTCGGGATTGAGGGACATCAGCCAAGCTGAGAGGGGGAGCCCAGGACCAGAACAGCAGGGGGCTGCGGGTCGGGATTAAGGCTGGGATCCCCGGTCAGCTGACTGCCAGCCTGGCTCTAACCCCTCTTGCCTCGAGTGGCCGCTCCGCTCCCCAAGAAGCCAGCGCTGCCGCTCCGAGAGCCGCCTCCCCCGACGTATCCGCGTGGCCGTCCGCACCCCCGGGGACCCCTGTCGCCGAGCAGCCTCTGCTCCGCTTCCCATCCCCTCCATTGTTCCGCCTTCAGCCTCAGCGCCCGGCTTCGCCCCACCGACGGGCCACCTGCGTCCCAGCTCGCGGCACCTCCGCTTTGCCTCGCAACAGCTCCCCGCAAATCTGCCCCGACAACCCAGCCGCCGTGCCAATCAGCGCCGCGCGGGGGCCTCACGTGCGGGGGGAGGGGGAGAGGCTGCGGCGGCACGGGCCCCTCTCCGCGGGCTGCGGGCGGGGAGCCAGACATGCCGTCACCTTGTTAAATGGAGCAAAAGGATCCTGGAGTCAATTTGAATTTTTCATCAGTAACATGTTATAAAATATTAACGGGAGCTGAGGGGGGAGAGATATGGTGCGAAACAAACCAGGGAAGGAGGGCAGGTCATCTCCGGGGAAGCTGGGGTGATGTCTGACAACAGGGATTGAACCGGGGGCTCTCCCCAGCTCAAAGCACAAGCGGCTCCAGCTTGAGCCAAAGTCTACAGCAGGGGCTGTTCCTGACGCAGTGTAGCCAGGCCAGCCATGGGGCTGTGTAATGTACACTGTGGGGTCCTCCCGGGATTGGGAGCAGGATCCTAGGGAGAAGGTAACTGACCTGGTGGGGCAGCAGGCCCGGAAAGGGATGGGGGGAGCCAGGACATCATGGGGGGAAAAGAGAGGGAGCAGCCAGCCGCTCGTCCATCTTGGGGGAGCCCCCAGCTGCCTCCAAGCCAGTGTAGCCACTCCCGCACCTGGGTGGGGGATGCTGCACCTTGGCCGTACTCAGTTTGGATGGAGCCACCCCCCAAATGCCTTCCAGAGCTGGGCTAGTGAAAGGGGCAATTCATTCACGCCTCCTCCCCCGGCCCCACCCGGCCCTGGGCTAACACCCCTGTGTGCTGGGGGCTGTTTACTCCATGGCCTCGTCTGTCAGTACTCATCCTCGGCACAGATCAGCTCCTCAACCAGACACCATTTCACACCTTCTCCAGTGGGGGAAGCTCACGGATGTGGCCCGCAGCCAGCCCTGACCTCTCCTGGGGGCGCCCCCCCAGCACAGCCAAGCATGTCCTCTTTGGTTGTGTCTACACTACACTACAGAGTCAGCCCAGGCTCTCACCCAAGGGGTTGCCCCTAACCCAGCTACCATCCACACACAAAACCCTCCAACCCCACTTTGGTGGTGCCTTAAACCAGGACAGCTGGGGGTAGGGGCTTGAGCTTAGGTTCTGCTTCTCCCTGGGGTTGGTAACCCACCCTGCTTGCAGTGTGGGTGCAAATTACAGCCTACTCCTCTGAGCCTTCCTGTTCCTGCTCAGCAAAAGGAGCTCACCCAACCCCCCTCAGCCTCGACACCAGGTTACTTTGCACGTGCTCCAGAGGCTATGAAGCCCCGAGTCTTGATTGGACCCCCCACCCCACCCCAATGTCCCCACCAGCTCCATGGTTAGAGTCAAGCGGCACATCCACGAGCTTGCAAGGGATCAAACACTGGGACAGCTCAGCTCCTTGCTGCTGGGTGCAGGGCTCCTCTTCCCTAGCAAAATGAGTCTCAGCAAATCCTAGTGCAGACATGGCAAGCTCAGCTGGGGCAAAAGCGGGGGCCCACCTCCCTCGTGAAGTTGGCGCTACCTTGTTCCCTGCTTCCAGGATTTTACAGCTTTCTGCCACGCTCTACCTGGTTGTTCTTGAGGAACGAAACAGCTGCTGAAACTATGCAGCCTCTGGCCTGATCAGTATCTGGAGGGGAGGGCTGTTGGCGACTCAGACGAGCTCTCAGAACCAGCAGGGCAGATGTTTTATATGGCACGTTGTAGAGAAGAGCTAGCCGAACGATTTGATCTCTGGGACAAACCTGACAGACTTAAGGAGTGACAGACTTAAGGAGTTCAACCTACCCAGGTCACAGTCTCTGGGGCGGGGGGAGCTCTTTGCTAAAGCGAGAGCCAATGGCTGGGAGCTGCCGCTGGAAAGGTGTGAACTGGAAATAAACCAGCACAATTTAACAGAGAAAGAGGGTGCGGACTGGCCCCCCGGAGGGGCTCGCCATGGGAACGGTAAACCCAGCCACCAGGGGAGACGGTGCCTGAGACCAGGCATCTCTCTAACCAGTATGCTCAAGATCACATGTTTCTGCCCTTGGTAGTGTCACTAGGGTGACCAGATGTCCCGATTTTATAGGGACAGTCCCAATTTCTGGGTCTTTTTCTTATATAGGCTCCTATTACCCTCCCCCAACCCCATCCGGATATTCACACTTGCCGTCTGGTCACCCTAAGTGTCACTGATGTAGCAGGGAAGGATTCCTTTCACTGCCGGGGGGGGGGGGTGGTGGTGGTGGTGAGGGAATCTGGGGGAGGGTCTCTGGCCTGTGTGAGGAGTCTGGCCTGAAGAGCTATGGGACAGATCCCCAGCTGGGGTAAATCAGCCACAGTTCTGCTGGAGTCAATGGGCCGGGTTCTCAGCTCCAGCTGAAGTCAACGGAGCTTTGGCAATTTACACCCCTGCTGAGGATCTGACCCTATGAACGTGTAATGCCCTGGCATGGTACCAGGTAGTTGCTGTTTCTTTGGGTGTCCCATGAAACCAAGGTCCTGGCCCCAAATGCCAACTCAAGGTCCTGCTGCACGGTTGCAAGAGTTGGAGGAGTGGGGGGGTTGCCCCCATGTCCTGCTCAGGCCTTTCCCCTACTTCACTCCTGATGGCGCTGTGTCTCCCCCCACCTTAATGCAGCCAAGACGCCAGGTGGGCCCCACATGAGGCCTCGGGAACCTTCCTCGGCTGCCAAACAAGCCGGATCCATGCAATGCCCAGCTCAGTCGGAGGCTGCACTTTTGTGGCTCTGTTGTCCCAGGGGATAGCAGTGGCTGGGAGTCAGGACTCCTGGGTTCTAATCCTGGCTCGGCAGTGGGGAGTGGGGTCCACTGGTTAGAGAAGGGGGGCTGGGAGTCCAGACTTCTGGGTTCTGTTCCCAGCCTTGTGAGGGAGTGGAGTCTAGTGGTTAGAGCTGGGGGAGGGGTCTGGAACACCTGGGTTCTCTTCCCAGCCCTGACAGTATGAAGTTGGGCAAGTCTCTTCCCATCTTTGTCCCTCAGCACGGGGCGGGAGGATTGAATCACGAATGTCCAGGCAATACCTTGGCATGCTTGGGCAGCTGGAGAAGGACAACCAAACCTGTCAGGGGCAGGAAACGGCCAGCAACATGGGGTTGAAATCCTGGCCCCTGGAGCACCTGAGCTTTGGAACATGCAATGGGGCAGCTGGCCCCATGCCGCAGCCGGAGACTCAGTGCACCCACTTCCCTCCATGCTGGAGCTTCCTGTGTTTGTTGGCAGGGACAGCAGGACAGTGAACCCCTCAAAGAGGTTGGGGTGGCAGGTTGCACCCGTCGTGGACAGCAAGGGGCCAGCAGGCTGCCAGGCCGCACCCCTTGCCAATGGGGAGGGGCCAGTAGGCCCCCAAACTGCGCCCATCACTGACAGGGAGGGGCCAGCAGGCCTCCAGGCTGACTCCATCACAGCAACTATGGTGTTAATGAAACAGGCTGCCTCCTGAAATCCTGCCCGGACTGCTGCTGCCACAAGGAGATGCTGTGCAGGGCTGGAGACCAGAGCCCCGACCGACCATGCCTGTGAGCTGCCCCTTGTGCCTTCAGACCCCTCTCAGCTGCAGCAGGAGGCAGTGAGCCAGAGGGGCCGCCCCCGTGAGACACAACTGGAACACAGGTGCTGACCCACTGGGGAAAGGGAGCTTGACCAGCTAGTGGGAAGGTGCAAAGTAAGCAAGACACAGGCACCCATCTCAGCTGGGAAGAGAGCCTCCTGACAGCCGGCACAAGACCACAGACCAGATGATGCAGGAACCTGGCAGAGCCTGGCACATGAACGTGTACCAGCATGGACGCGGGCAGCTGGGCAACCAACATCCAGCCAGCTGGGTATTTCCAAGGAGACAGCCCAGGTCCGCTTCCTTCCATGCCGGAATTCCTTTGCTGAAGATCATGTTTATTGCTATCAGTGACCAGCACCAGAAATCAAGACCCTTCGGCAGAGACACCCTGCACCTTAGGGAAGTTCTAATCCAGGTCTGGACTTTACAGACCTGACCAGAACGACTGCAACACTGGAAGCAGAAGGTTAGCTTTAGAGACAAGGGCTCCTGCCTGGCAGATGTTGGAAGGGTCTCGGAGGGCCGCTGTCTGTCTGGGTTTGCCGCCCCACTTCAGGACTCACTTCCCGGGAATAGAACAGGCTGGAAGGGAATTAGCGCCATCTCTCCCAGAGGAGCCAGCTGGCTATACATTCTTGTGTAGGGACATTTAGGTTAGACAGTAGGAAAAACTTTCTAACTCTAAGGGGAGATGAGCTCTGGAACAGGTGACCGAGGGAGGATGTGGAATCCCTGGCACTGGAGGGTTTTAAGAACCAGTTAGACAAACCCCTGTCCGGGAGGGTCTAGGTTTGCTTGGTTCTGCCTCAGCACAGGGCGCTGGATTTGATGATCTCTCAAGGTCTCATCCAGCCCAAGGTTTCCATGATTCTGTGTTGAATAACATCTCAGTGGGTACATCTACATGGCAAACAAAACCCTGCGGAAGCGAGTCTCGTAATCCAGGCGAGCTTGTGGGGCTCGTGCTACGGGCGAAAACATAACCGTGTAGGCGGAACTCACCTCCCAACTTCCCAGCCCAGCCCGTCTTGGGCGGAAACCAAAGAGCCTGTGGGATTAGCCGAATTTCACACGACTGACGCCACAAACCATACACGGGTGGTGGGCTCGTGAGTCGGCCAAGACAGCTGGGGAGGACGGGGTGGCCGCAAAGGATATGGGGACCAGGAGAGAGGAAGAGGGGAAAGAAAAAAAACCCCAAGCAAACAAAAAGGCTAATGGGAAGAACCTGCACCTGCCAGGAAATCACATGCACTTGTGAGCTTCCCCGCCAGTGTCACAGCGAGGGAAACTGACGAAGATTTAGAATATTGACAAAATCCCCCTTTCCTGGGCTGCCCTCACTCTTGGGGAAACATTTCAATCTAGTTTTATTGCTGGTTTATGTTCCCGCACAAGGGAAAGTTCCCAGTGAGATCCGAGTCCCCCACTCCAATCTCAGCCCCGTCTGAAATCTCATCAGGGCATCTCCTGGGTACGACAAAACTTCTCTTCAACTTGGCTGTTACAGAAAGTCCGGTCCTCTTTCCCTGCAGCCTCAGTCCACGGATCCTTCCCTTTCTTGCCTCACAACAAGGGCATCATCCCTTCTCTCTGCTGATTTCCCTCGCAACAAGCCGCGTCCCCCTTGCAAACCTTCCCCAACAACTTCTCCGCATCGCCAATCAGCAAAGCGGACGGGGGTCTCCTTGGAGGGCATTGGATTCGGTGGTTGAGAGAAAGGAGGGGAAAAAAACAAAACAAAACAACAACCCACCAACCGCCCAAACGTCCCCCCAGCCTTCACAAGCGTGCTGTCCATATGAAAAATTCATCACCAGTCCCTGGAGAGCAGAGAGATTGATGGGGAGAGGGGGACTGGAGGGTCTGAAATTAGCTTCCTAAATGGGTTGTTTTGGTGCTACACCTTTCTCTCTCTCTTTTATTTTTCTTTTCTCTCCTTCAAACTTTCTGCTGCTTCTGGATTTTTCTTTGTTTGCAACGGAGGCACGAGACTTGCTCTAAAGCAGTGGCTTTCAACCTTTCCAGACTACGGTACCCCTTTCACAGGAGTCTGATTTGTCTTGCAGACCCCAAGTTTTACCCCCCTTAAAAACGACTTGCTTACAAAATCAGACCTAAAAATACACAAGTGTCCCAGCCTCACTAGTACTAACAAATTGCTTCCTTTCTCATTTTTACTATCTAACTATAAAATAAACCAATTAGAACATAAATATTGCACTTAAATTTCAGTGTACAGTATATAGAGCAGTATAAAGAAGTCATTGTCTGTATGAAATTTTAGTTAGTACTGACTTCGCTGGTGCCTTTTATGTAGCCTGTTGTAAAACTAGGCAAATATCTAGAGGAGTTGATGTACCCCCTGGAAGACCTCTGTGTACCTCCAGAGGTGTGTGTACCCCTGGTTGAGAATCACTGCTTTAAAATTACAAATGAGAGAGGCACCAAACCCCAGAAGCAGATGGTGATTTAGAGGGGGAAAGCCCCGCTCTTGATCCATCCAACACAATGTCCGTGTGTGTCTCTCTCCCCGCCCCCCACGGGCACCTGATTTACATTGGTTAATTTCCAAAGCAGCAGCACTGATCAATGGGCAAAGATCCAAGCATTAGATCTGGATAAAGGGGTCTGAACTTTCCCACTTACCCCCGCCCCCGTACAGTGGTGACGTCCAAATATCATATTTGCAAACTTGGGAGGAGACAGATCAGGAACTGAATTTTGTGGCTGGTCAGACTGATCAATCCTGAGTTCCTCTCTAGTGGTTTTCATCTGTTGGTCTCAAAGCACTTTACCAAGGAGGTAAATACCATTATCACCATTTTACAAAGGGGTAATGTAGCGGGGTGGTCACTCCGCTCCTGCCCAGAGGGGTTAAAAGCAGCCCCGGCGGAGGGCTGTGGCTGGGGAAGGCTGAATGGAGAAGCAGCCTCAGCTGTGGCCATGTCCCAATCAGGGCCCAGCTGGCCCTTATAAGAGGGCAGTGGGCCAAGAGCTGATAGTCTCTCTCTGTCTCTAGAAGGAGAAGGGCCTGGCTGCTGGGAAGCTGAACAGAGTACCTGACAGGAGCAGGGCTGGGGAATAGGGCAAGGGGGCTGGGGAGCTCCCGCCCAGAGAAGCCCCAGGCTGCGGCCTTGTGAAAGGCCAGAAAGGTGCAAGGGTACAGCCCAGGGTAGGCAGAGGCAGCCGGTCCAAACCCCCCTTGCCTGTGAGGATTGGCTTATACAGACTGCAGTTGGCCCCAGTGAAAGGGGGCTAGATGGTGACTGGCAGTAGCCACTGAGGCAAGGTGGGGAGACCCAGAGAGTGGGTGTACTGCTGGGGGCAGCGCCCGAGGACAAGGGGCACTGGGTCCGGGAGGGACACAGGGGCCAGCAGCAGCGAGGCACCAGCCACAAGAAAAAGGGGGCCTTCAATGAAATTAAACAGGTGGGAAATTCAAAGTGGCTCAAAGGCTATGCTTTTGCACAGAACATGTAATTGGACCGTGGAACTCCCTGCGGTTAGGGAGTTAGGGAGATCAAGCCCTTAGCAAGATTCCCAGAGGGGTTGGACATTTCTGTAGGAAACAGGAATAGCCAGAGCTAGAGTGAACATGGGCAGGGAGGCTAAACCTCCTGCTTCTGGGCTTAAGTCGACCTAACAATTCCAGAGCAGAACCCGATTGAACGTGGGGGCGAGATAATGCACATCTGCTACTGCACTGTTCTTACGCCTTCCTCTGCAGCATCTGGTGCTGGGCCCTGCCAGAGCCAGTGTAACAGACTAGATGGATCTGGGGTCTGAGCCAACTTCTAGCAATTCCTGGAAACAGAGGCACGGAGCAAGGAAGTGACCGGCTGGGAACTGAGCCCTGCTTTCCTGACACCTGTGCCTGTGTTTTAGACACGAGCCCACACTCCAGCCTTGAAAACGTGGCACGTGGGGATTGCCAGCAGCAGAACAATCTCTCCCTGAGTCTGGTGTCCTCTCTAGGGCACCAGCTACCACTGGATGCTTTGGGGGATGCTCTAAGTCACCTTGCTGGGCAGCGCTGCACCCCAAGGGTGGAATTCCTCCCCAGGCCCAGCTGGGAGCTGGATGATATGGCTGGTCTGATCCCCCTACAACCTAAGTCTTCCCCCTTTGCCAGGGCACCAGGAGCTGCCTGTGTTGCTCTGCATTAACCCCTGGTTGCCTGCACTTCCCTCTTGCAGGCAGAAGCCTCCCTTCTCCAGATGCCCAGCTCTCTCACTGGCGGATCAGAGCTTTGGCTTATGGCCGAGAGGCTCCAGTGTCACCCCGAGCGTCTGGCAGCTCCAGGGCCTCCGGAGCGAATCTTCCTCTTATAAGCCGCACCTGCCCCAGACACACCACGGCCCAGACCCACTTTGCATAGGAGCCCCCTAAAGAGAGATGCAGCCGCAGTGGCTCAATGGGAGTTACCCAGGGGCTAGAGAGTCCTTGCTGGCTGCGGGGGGGCGGATCTTGACTCCCCAGGGGCATGGGGAGGCATGTGTCACCCAAATCACCCCCATAAGTGGCAGGCTCAGCAGAGGAATGGGGTCCCCTCTTGCCCCTCCCCGGGGCGTCGAAGCAGCCAGGTGTCAGGGACATCCAGCCTGTCATCCTTAGGGGTGACCTGAAGAGTTCATGTCCAGGGCCGTCACCTTTTGCCTGCGCTAGACGCTGACGGGAGGGTTGTAAAAGGGAAAACCCCAAGGTCTGATCCCTCTGCTGCGTGCAGGCCGATGGGACAGCTGAGTCTGCCTAGGCGCTGGGCCAACACGGCCCCACGTGGCCTCCGCACTCCAGCAAGCCTCCTTGTGGCACCACCAGGCGGCCGACGCACCATCCCGTCGCAGCACTGCACAGCATCCCCACGTGGCACCGCGGCACCCCGCCGCCAGGGCAAGGCTGCCCCAGAAGCGCCACAACGCTATGCCAACATGTCCCACCCAGTGCCAGCTGGGATCGCGCCATACCACGGCCCCCCGCCACAGGGGCAAGGTTGTCATGACAACACCAGCCCATCACGTCATCGTCCGCCATGGAGAATCTGCCACGACCCTGGCGACACTGTTAATTACCCTCACCGGTAACAATTTACGCCTTATTTCCAGTCTCGATCTGTCTAACTTCAACTTCCAGCCATTGGCTCCCGTTAGACTTTTGTCTGCTGGGGCAGGGGTGTTCAACATTTTTTCATTCGCAGGCCCCTATAAAATTTTGAATGGAGGTGTGGACCCCTTTGGAAATCTTAGCCATAGTCTGCAGGCCCCCAGGGGTCTGTGGAAGACAGTTTGAAAACAACGGTTCTATGGTAACAACCACCTTTCACCGACCCCTTAGATATAGTCTGCAGACTCCCGGGGGTCCGCGGACCCCAGATTGAAAACCACTGTGCTAGAGCGAAGAGCTTCCATGCATCATTGATTCTCAGGGCTGTTCACCCCATCTCAGAGCCATCGTCTCAGGCTTTCTGCAAATTCAGGCAGCTGTCGCTGGGTCAGTTACACTCAGGTTCCATTCCCGATGTTTTCTCCCCCCCCCACCCCTTTCCTTTTTTTAAAATGAAAACTGAGATTCTGCACCATGCGGCTGAACTTGGCCACGTCGGAAGGGGTGCAATCCTGCAGGATGCTGAGCGCTTCCCAATTCTCACTGAACGTTCAAGGCGCTCAGCCCATTGCAGGAGCAAGGCCGAGACTTGTTCAAGAGCTTTGGGATGAAACACGCTACAGGAAGGTTAATCGCCATCGCTTCGGCATAATCCAGAATCTTGGCCCAGCAGCCAGGTTGACAAAAGAGCTCTGGGCCAGATTTTCAACTTGAGCTCAGCCCCGAACTTGCTGTGGCAACCCTGGCATGGTGCCCACATCAGGAGAGCTGCCCTCAAAGGATGGCCAGTATTTTATTAAGGTAAGTGCTGGGCATTATTTATTCATCAGCTGTTTAAAGTGGAAAGTGCAGCATTGCAATCAGACTGCTTTAAACAACGCAGTGGAGCTATCTGTCAGTGGCGGAGCTGGGGGACACACTCACACACACGGTTACGATAGGCGATCTGCACACACTCCTTGACAATCTCCTCTCCCCCAGCAGAGGGGGGTGCTCCAGCCACGTGAACCTGGCATGAGGGCTCTGAACCTGCCCTGCTCTCAGTCCTGGATCGGGGGATGGCCAGAGCACATTGCACTAGGGCTATTCTCTGCTTCTATGGGGCAGCAGACTGTAATTTAGAGCAGCCCTGAGGCTGCTCCAACTGATCCTGAAGGCTCCTGCAGGGGGCCCAGAATACAGGAAGTGCAAAGGGGCTCAGCGGTGCCCCTTCTGTTACCCCAGAGTGGGCAGGGACAGAGAACAAGGCCTTTAGAGGATATTGCCCAGCCAGATGTGAGGCCAAAATGGTTCCTCTAAAAAGGGCCTCATGGAGACCTTTGGAAAAGGGTCCCTTAACAGACAATCCTGCTTCTCCAGAGACTGGCATCCTCTTCCCGAATTTGCAGCAGCATCAGCTTGGGAAAGGGCACCCATCTGCCCCCACGCCTGAAGCCCTTTCTGAATCCCCCTGGCAGCGCCCCAGAACTGGGACAAAAATTATTATAACTTTTCCTACAGTTCTCACAAATAATCGTTACCGGTTTCCCACCAGCTGTTGACCACTCTGCCCCGCCCCTTTGCCAAGCTACAGTGGAAAGTGTCTTTGACCATTCTGCCAATCCCACAATCATGAATGAGGCCTCAGAAATCATGAGATCAGCTTAGAAATCATGAGATTAAAAACATGATAAATTTGGGTGCTTTGTATTTGCCTTCTGAGCCTTTAAGGGTTACGTTTGCCATCTTTTCTTTACCACCATGAGGCTAGAAACTTATTTTTGTTAATGAAAGCCGAGATTCATGGTTTTTAAGATCAGAAGAGACCATTATATCCACCAGTCTGACCTGATGTATAATCACAGGACATGACAGGGTCAAGCCAGATGGCTACAAGAGAGTGGTCGAAGGTAGATACATTAGTTCCAGGTTAAGCAGGTCCCTTTTCCCTGGATAAGATAACAGAACACATAACATATTCCAGAACACTCAGGAACTTTCTAGAACTAATTAAGGCAGGCAGGCTAATTAGGACACCTGTAGCCAATTGGGAAGCTGCTAAATTAATTAAGGCTAATCAGGACACCTGGTTTAAAAAGGCTGTCACTCCAGTTAGTGAGGTGTGCGCATGTGAGGAATCATAGAATCATAGAATATCAGGGTTGGAAGGGACACCTGAAGGTCATCTAGTCCAACCCCCTGCTCGAAGCAGGACCAATTCCCAGTTAAATCATCCCAGCCAGGGCTTTGTCAAGCCTGACCTTAAAAACTTCCAAGGAAGGAGATTCCACCACCTCCCTAGGCAACGCATTCCAGTGTTTCACCACCCTCCTAGTGAAAAAGTTTTTCCTAATATCCAATCTAAACCTCCCCCACTGCAACTTGAGACCATTACTCCTCGTTCTGTCATCTGCTACCATTGAGAACAGTCTAGAGCCATCCTCTTTGGAACCCCCTTTCAGGTAGTTGAAAGCAGCTATCAAATCCCCCCTCATTCTTCTCTTCTGCAGGCTAAACAATCCCAGCTCCCTCAGCCTCTCCTCATAAGTCATGTGTTCTAGACCCCTAATCATTTTTGTTGCCCTTTGCTGGACTCTCTCCAATTTATCCACATCCTTCTTGTAGTGTGGGGCCCAAAACTGGACACAGTACTCCAGATGAGGCCTCACCAATGTCGAATAGAGGGGGACGATCACGTCCCTCGATCTGCTCGTTATGCCCCTACTTATACATCCCAAAATGCCATTGGC
Organism: Eretmochelys imbricata; assembly: GCF_965152235.1. Lineage (NCBI taxonomy): Eukaryota > Metazoa > Chordata > Testudines > Cheloniidae > Eretmochelys > Eretmochelys imbricata. The sequence continues at coordinate 14,815,002 of NC_135591.1, read as the reverse complement.
CTTCTTGGCAACAAGGGCACACTGCTGACTCATATCCAGCTTCTCGTCCACTGTCACCCCTAGGTCCTTTTCTGCAGAACTGCTGCCTAGCCATTCGGTCCCTAGTCTGTAGCGGTGCATTGGATTCTTCCGTCCTAAGTGCAGGACCCTGCACTTATCCTTATTGAACCTCATCAGATTTCTTTTGGCCCAATCCTCCAATTTGTCTAGGTCCTTCTGTATCCTATCCCTCCCCTCCAGCGTATCTACCACTCCTCCCAGTTTAGTATCGTCCGCAAATTTGCTGAGAGTGCAATCCACACCATCCTCCAGATCATTTATGAAGATATTGAACAAAACCGGCCCCAGGACCGACCCCTGGGGCACTCCACTTGACACCGGCTGCCAACTAGACATGGAGCCATTGATCACTACCCGTTGAGCCCGACAATCTAGCCAGCTTTCTACCCACCTTATAGTGCATTCATCCAGCCCATACTTCCTTAACTTGCTGACAAGAATACTGTGGGAGACCGTGTCAAAAGCTTTGCTAAAGTCAAGAAACAATACATCCACTGCTTTCCCTTCATCCACAGAACCAGTAATCTCATGATAAAAGGCGATTAGATTAGTCAGGCATGACCTTCCCTTGGTGAATCCATGCTGGCTGTTCCTGATCACTTTCCTCTCATGCAAGTACTTCAGGATTGATTCTTTGAGGACCTGCTCCATGATTTTTCCAGGGACTGAGGTGAGGCTGACTGGCCTGTAGTTCCCAGGATCCTCCTTCTTCCCTTTTTTAAAGATTGGCACTACATTAGCCTTTTTCCAGTCATCCGGGACTTCCCCGGTTCGCCACGAGTTTTCAAAGATAATGGCCAATGGCTCTGCAATCACAGCCGCCAATTCCTTCAGCACTCTCGTATGCAACTCGTCCGGCCCCATGGACTTGTGCACGTCCAGCTTTTCTAAATAGTCCCTAACCACCTCTATCTCCACAGAGGGCTGGCCATCTACTCCCCATGTTGTGATGCCCAGCGCAGCAGTCTGGGAGCTGACCTTGTTAGTGAAAACAGAGGCAAAAAAAGGAGCTGGGAGCAAGAGGCGCAGGAAGCTGAGAGTGAGAAGGCGTACTACTGGAAGACTGAGAAGTACAAGCATTTATCAGACATCAGGAGGAAGGTCCTGTGGTGAGAATAAAGAAGGTGTTGGGAGGAGGCCATGGGGAAGTAGCCCAGGGAGTTGTAGCTGTCACACAGCTGTTACAGGAGCCACTGTAGACAGCTGCAATCCACAGGGCCCTGGGCTGGGACCCGGAGTAGAGGGCGGGCCTGGGTTCCCTCCATCCCCCCAACTCCCTACTTGATACCGGAGGAGTTGACCTGGACTGTGGGTTCCACGAGAGGGGAAGGTCTCTGGCCTGTTCCCCCATCCACTAGGTGGATCAGCAGAGACTGTGGGGATTGTTCTTCTTCCTTTTCCCCATGCTGGCCAGTGGTGAGGCTAACTGAGTGAACGGCAGATTTGAGCCACGAAAGTGGCTAAACTGAGGGCTGCCGTGAACCTCTGAGGTGAGGAAATCCACCAATAAGCGCAGGACCCACCAAGGCAGAGGAGGAACTTTGTCACGCCAGTTATCCCCATGTTGAGCCCAAAACTTGTGTTTGGCTAAAGCAGCTTATGGAAAGGCAGCCAGTCTTTGTCTGAAGGCATTAAGGGATGGAGAATCCACCACTTCCTGGGGCAGCTTGTTCCAATGGCTAATCGCTCCCACTTTGAACAGACACGTGTCTTATTTCTAATTTGAGCTTGGCTGGCTTTAACTTTTGGTCCTGGGCCTGCCTTTCTTTGCTAGATGGGAGGATTCTTGGGATTTGAACCTGGGTCCGCAGGCAGTCAGCACTTCTACCCGGCAGCACTACCATCAACACAACACCCATCCTGGGAGATCAGTCACAACAGGAAGTGCCGCCCACGGCAGAGATGAGTGGCAGCCCTCCCATGACCTCTGATTGGCCCAGACCTACTATTTAAGCCCGGAGGGAGAACAAGGAAGTTGTTTGTGCAACAAGGCTGTGGCTGAGACAGACTTCGCCTAGTTCCTGCCTCCCCATCCTGCCCTCCAGTTCCTCGCTTGTCCCTTGGATACGGTTCCTGGCTGATGATTCTAACTTGACCCCCCTCAGGCCTAACCACCTATGGCTCTAACCACTGAACCTGACCACCCGTGCCCCTGTTCTTGACAGTCTGCACAGACCAGCGTGACCTTCCGTGGCCAGCGGCTCAGCGAGGACATGGAGGGAGCGGCCATTCGATTGCCCAGCTGGCCGCAAGGAGCACTGGATCTGCAGGAGCAGGTTGCCTGCCAACAAGCCCAGGGTTCAGCTCTGTGGGCCCTGGTGACATAACTTTTTGCAGAAAACTGGTCCATCCATGAGCAAGTGGCCCGCACACAAGAAGGGGATGCATCACACCACATGTGAGCGATGGACCTGCCACCTGAGCCAGATCTTGTGGTACCCTTCCCGGAGCAGTTCGATGGAGACCACCAAAAATTTAGGGGGTTCCTCACCCAGCCCTAACTATTGTTTCTGGGCCATCCCTGGACCTATCCCACCCATCAGGCCTAGGTGGGATAGGTAATTATTGTGTTGACCGGCGAGGCCCTGTATTGGGCCTCTCTCCTGCTCGAGCAGAATAGTCCAGCACTGATGGACCTGTCATAGGTCAACATGGAGCACCTTCCTCCAAGCCTTTCCCGTGATCTTTCGTCACCCTCACAGCATGTGATTGGCTGAAGCTGCCCTGCAGAAACTTGGCGGGGCCGGGGCCAGCCACTTCCTACACCCCACCCTTCCGACAGCTTGTGGCAGACACCCAGTGGAACGAGGTGGTCCAGGGGTACCAGTTCTGGTGGAGACTCACTGCCAAGGTCCAGGATGAGTTAGTCCAGTTGGAAGCCCCCTCAGGCCTGGATGTTTGCACTGATCTAGCTGTCTGCTTTGACAACCGGCTACATGAGTGGAGGGAGGAAAAGAGGGTGTCACGCAGCCCTGTGCTAACACCCTCGAGATCATCCCCCGAAGCCATGCAAGTCAACATGACCACGGAGGAGAAGGAAAGATGTCGGTGCAATAGCCCGTGCTTCTACTCTGGCAAGCCAGGACACGTGCTCGCTTCATACCCATCACGGACCCTGGCCAGGAAAGGATGGGGAAACGAGCAAGCCCAGGTCTCGTAGGGGGGCTGGCCTGGGTGCAGCCACTAGAATACACCTGGTTCCAATCTCCCAGGGTTTGATAGCCCTTGACGCAGCTTCAGGCTCCGATTCAGTTGCGCATCCCCAACAAAACCCAACAGCTGGCATTGCAGTGGGTACTCACTGACGCCAGGGCCGCTGACAGATTCACAAAGTCTGAGGCAGCCCGAGCTCTACAAATCCTTATTCAACAGATGTCCACGCCGAAGATCGTGGCAACCATAGTGGGACCCTCTTGTCCTTGGGGCTGGTGAAGCAGGAGATGGTGCCTCTGCAAGAGGTAGTCCAGGAACCCCAGGAAGTGCTGCAGTTCAGTGTGATCCATTCCCTGCATTTCTCTCTGATCCTCGGGGTCACCTGGCTGACATGGCTTGACCCCCCACATTATCTGGTGAGCACAGAAGATCAGCTTCTCCTCCAAGCACCGTTGGCAGGCCAGCCTCTGTAGCAACAGGAGCAAGTCACTGGGCTCAGGGACCCATTCCCAGGCAGTGGTGAGTCCACCCCTGCGTTTGCCAAGGCTGGCAGTGACTGGCCGGAGCTAGCTGCATTCCTGACAAGTGCCAGGATTAAGCGGATGTCTTCAAAAAAAGAAATGTGGAAAGGACTATGTGGCTTCTGCACTGAGACTAGGACTGGCCTATTGACTTACAACCTAAGGGAAAAGGTCCCTATGGCCATATTTATCACGGAAGCATAGAAATGTCTGAACCAGAACTGGCGGCTCTCCATTCACGAAAACCTGGCCAAAGGGTTTATTCGCCGCTCAACGTCTCCCACATGGGCTCCTGCCCAGGTCGTAAAAACGAAAGAGAGGACTCTGCTCCTCTGTGTAGACTGGCAGGCACTGAACCAAGTGACAATTCGGAACTGGTACTCCCAGTATTGTTGGATCACATGAGATCTGCACAGATATTCACCAAACTAGATGTCTGTGGGGGCTTATAATCCAGTCTGCAGCCAGGCGGGGGACAAATGGAAGACCGCTTTCCGAACTCGTTACAGTCACTCGGACTGACTAGCATCCCTGCAACCCTCCAACACTTCGCCAGTGATGTATTTGAGGATATTCTGGATCAATACATTGTCGCCTAGTTAGACGACATACTTGCTTTTTTGGAGAACCTGGACCAGCGCAAGCACCACATCGGGACCATTGCAGGGGGTGGGAGCAGCATGTTCCGTAAGCAAAAATTGGAAACGTGTTCCTTCTAGTAACCCCCCACAGAGTTTTTGGGGTATGTCCAGATGGCGCTAAGATGGAGCCAAACAAGGTGGAAGCCATTTGCAATGGGGAAGCACCACGGCACACTCGGGAAATGGAGTGCCTCCTAGGTTTCGCCAATTAATCATCACTTCTTGCTGGGGTTCTTGGAGCGAACAGCCCCCATTACGGCCCTTCTCAGCAAGACCCCCAAAGTCATTTGGTTACCTAAGGCCAACAAGCCTTTGAACAGCTCACGATTGCCTTCACTCCCACTCCAGTTTTGGTGCAGCCCAATCCAACGCAAGCATTCATTGTGAAAGCAGGTGCATCTAATCTGGCCATGGGGGCTGTGCTCTCTGAGATACTGCTTGTGGAAGCTCACCCCTGCTTGTGGAAGCTCACCCCTGCAGAACAAGACGAGGTCTTGTGATGACATCCCCATTTGAAGAGCAGTGTCCCTACCTGGGAGGGGACTCAAAACCCAGTACAAGTGTCTACTGATCACAAAGTCCTCCACTATCTGTGCCTCGTCACTGACTCAGGAGACAACTCAGGTGGGCCTTATTCTTCTCCTGCTTCCATTTAGAGATAACTTACCGACTGGGGACCAAGAACGGCAAGGCTGAAGCCGTGTCCCAGAGGGGAGAATATTACAAGAAAGGGGAGAAGACTACTGGGACCAACCCAGTTATCTCCCCGAGCCCCACAACTTTTTTGCCATCACACTATACACTATACTAATCTGATCGGCCTCTCAGGATGACCCCCCCACCCCGGCCCAGGGGATGGGGGAACCCCCCAGAACAATCAAGAGCCAAGAATGAGAAACAACGGTCCACGCGGGATGCAATAACATTTTAAAGGCCACATATCTGTTCCTCCAGGACATCCCCGGTTGGTTGGTGGTGATCTGAGCCATGACAACCCCCCGAAGGGAACTTCGGGCTCCTCGAAACCTACTGCCTTAGCTTCCCGGTTCTTTTGGTGGCCCCGGATGTGGGCTGAAATTCGGGTGTATGTCAATTTATGCGCTCCCACAAAGGTGCTGCTCACCAAACCTCTCAGCACCTTCCTGCCTCTGGAGGCCCTGCCCTGGCTATGAGCAGCCGTTGCTGTGGATTTCATTGTAGAACTTGCTGAATCAAATGGCCACATGGTACTGCAGACTGGCATAGGACAACTGACCAAGACGGCACACTTCATCCCCTCTGCTCTCGTGCCTTCAGCTGAGACGACGGCTCAGTTCCTAGTAATAAATGTCATCTGTCTCCAGGGGCTCCCCAGCTGCATCACCTCAGATCGAGGGCCCCAGTTCCTCTCGCGTTTCTGGCATGAACCCCTCCAGCTACTACAGGTCCATGCCTGTGCCTCCTCGCGTATTGCCCTCAGATGGATGGCCAGACGCAGACTGTGAATAAAGTATTGGAGCAACGCTTACGGTGTTTTCTTAATTACCACCAGGCAACTGGGCCATCATCCAACCCTATGTCAAATTTGTATATAACACCAACCATGCCTCCACATACCTCCAAAAGGACAGAGCCCTTTTATTGCTAACTCTGGCTTCCACCCTCGCTTCCATCCCGCCCTACAGTGGCCTACCCAGACCTGGCAGCTCCCGACTTCCTTCAACAACTCCACCCCGTTCCAGAAGAACTAAGCTGACACCTTGAGGACACTAAGAAAGGCCACAAACGATACGCAGCCTTCCGGAGACAGGAGGGGCCATTTTTTCAGTTGGCCAGAAGGTCTGGTTATCCACTGAGAATCCCAACACGGGCAAGCCGTCTTGCAAGCTAGGCCTCCAGTTTCTTGGACCCTGCCAGACATTCCGGAAAAATCAACCCTGAGGCTTTCAAACTCTGCTTACCCAAATCCCTCAAATTATACCCAACCTTTCATGTTTCTGTCTTGAAACCATCCACCGAACGCAGCCACCCCCCTGCCGGTTCTAGTTTGGGTCCATGAGGAGAATGAGGTCCATGTAGGGTGACCAGATGTCCCGATTTTATAGGGACAGTCCCAATTTTTGGGTCTTTTTCTAAATAGGCTCCTATTACCCCCACCCCCTGTCCCGATTTTTCAAATTTGCTGTCTGGTCACCCTAGGTCCGTGCCCTGTTGGACCCCAGAATAAAGCAGGGGAAATTGTGGTACCTCACAGACTGGGAAGACTCTGGCCCAGAGAAGCGGCCCTGGGAGCCAGTCAGGACCCTTCACACCCCTGAACTTGTAAAAGACTTTCACAGATGTCACCTGGACAAGCCGGGTCCTACAAGGCCCCTGAATGGGTTGGGGGGAGGGGGGTGATTTGAGGATTAGTAGGACTTGAATCCGGGTCTGTGACGCCACCATCAGGCAGTTTTGGCAGAGCCAGGATCAATGCACCAAACATCCTAGGAGACCAGTCACTGCAGGAAGTGGTGACCAGGAGCCCCTCTCATGTTTTCTGATTGGCCCAGACCTACTATTTAAGCCTGGAGAGAGAACCAGGAAGTCATCTGTGCAACAAGGCAGGTCCTTGGGCTGCTGCTGAGACAGACTTCACCTTGTTCCTGGTCCCTGCTTCCTCACTTTCTTCCTGTCTGCCAGCCTGCCCTCCAGTTCCTGCCTCTTGAGTCTGGCCTGACCCTGGGCTCCAGTTCCTGCCTCTTGACTCCAGCCCCATCCTGGGCTCTGGTTAAGAACGTAAGAACAGCCATATTGGGTCAGACCAAAGATCCATCTAGCCCAGTATCCTGTCTTCCGACAGTGGCCAATGCCAGGTGCCCCAGAGGGAATGAACAGAACAGGTCATCATCAAGTGTCCATCCCCTGTCGCCCATTCCCAGCTTCTGGCAAACAGAGGCTAGGGACACCATCCCTGCCCATCCTGGCTAATAGCCATTGAGGGACCTATCCTCCATGAACTTATCTAGTTCTTTTTTGAACCCTGTTATGGTCTTGGCCTTCACAACATCCTCTGGCAAGGAGTTCCACAGGTTGACTGTGCATTGTGTGAAAAAATATTTCCTTTTGTTTGTTTAAAACCTGTGGCCTATTTAATTTTATTTGGTGATCCCTGATTCTTGTGTTATGAGAAGGAGTAAATAACACTTCCTTATTTACTTTCTCCACATCAGTCATGATTTTATAGATCTCTATCATATCCCCCCTTAGTCGTCTCTTTTCCAAGCTGAAAAGTCCCAGTCTTCTTATTCTCTCCTCATATGGAAGCCATTCCATACCCCTAATCATTTTTGTTGCCCTTTTCTGAACTTTTTCCAATTACAATATATCTCTTTTGAGATGGGGCGACCACATCTGCACACAGTATTCAAGATGTGGGCGTACCATGGATTTATATAGAGGCAACATGACATTTTATGTCTTAATATCTATCCCTTTCTTAATGATTCCCAACATTCTGTTCGCTTTTTTGACTGTCGCTGCACATTGAGTGGATGTTTTGAGAAAACTCTCCACAGTGACTCCAAGATCTCTTTCTTGAGTGGTAACAGCTAATTTAGACCCCATCATTTAATATGTATAGTTGGGATTATGCTTTCCAATGTGCATTTCTTTGCATTTATCAACATTGAATTTCATCTGCCATTTTGTTGCCCAGTCACCCAGTTTTGTGAGATCCCTTTGTAACTCTTCACAGTCTGCCTGGGACTTAACTATCTTGAGTAGTTTTGCATCATCTACAAATTTTGCCATTTCATTGTTCACCCCTTTTTCCAGATCATTTATGAATATGTTGACTAGGACTGGTCCCAGCACAGATGCCTGGAGGACACCACTATTTACCTCTCTCCCTTCTGAAAACTGACCATTTATTCCTAGCCCTTGTTTCCTATATTTTAACCAATTACCAATCCATGAGAGGACCTTCCTTCTTATCCCATGACAGCTTACTTTGCTTAAGAGCCTTTGGTGAGGGACCTTGTCAAAGGCTTTCTGAAAATGTAAGTATACTGTATCCACTGGATCCCACTTGTCCACTTGCTTGCTGACCCCCTCAAAGAATTCTAATAGATTGGTGAGGCATGATTTCCCTTTACAAAAACCATGTTGACTTTTCCCCAACAAATTATGTTAATCTGTGTGTCTGACAATTTTGTTCTTTACTATAGTTTCAACCAGTTTCCCTGGTACTGAATTCAGGCTTACCCACCTATAGTTGCTGGGACCAACTCTGGAGCTCTTTTTAAAAATTGGCATCACATTAGCTATCCTCCAGTCATCTGGTACAGAAGCTGATTCAAATGATAGGTTATAGACGACAGTTAGTAGTTCTGCAATTTCACATTTGAGTTCCTTCAGAACTCTTAGGTGAATCCCATCCTGTCCTGATGATTTATTACTGTTTAGTTTATTAATTTGTTCCAAAACCTCCTCTAATGATACCTCAATCTGGGACAGTTTCTCAGATTTGTCACCTAAACAGAATGGCTTAGATTTGGGAATCTCTCTCACATCCTCTGCAGCAAAGACCAATGCAAAGAATTCATTTAGTTTCTCCGTGATGGCCTTATCGTCCTTGAGTGCTCCTTTAGCATCTCGATCATCCAGTGGCCCCACTGGTTGTTTAGCAGGCTTCCTGCTTCTTCAAAATGTTTTTGCTGTGACTTTTTGAGTCTTTGGCTAGTTGTTCTTCAAATTATTTTTTGGCCTTCGTAATTATATTTTTACACTTCATTTGCCAGAGTTTATGCTCCTTTCTATTTTCCTCACTAGGATTTAACTTCCACTTTTTAAAGGATGCCTTTATGTCTCCCACTGCTTCTTTTACTTTTGTTGTTTAGTCACAGTGGCACCTTTTTGGATCTCTTACTGTGTTTTTTAATTTGGGGTATACATTTAAGGTGAGCCTCTATTATGGTGTCTTTAAAAAGTTTCCATGCAGCTTGCAGGGATTTCACTTTTGGCACCTTTTAATTTCCATTTAACTAACTTCCTCATTTTTGTGTAGTCCCCCTTTCTGAAATAAATGTGACAGTGTGGGGCTGCTGTGGTGTTTTCCCCACCACAGGGATGTTAAATTTAATTACATTATGGTCACTATTACCAAGCAGTCCAGCTATAATCACTTCTTGGACCAGATCCTGTGCTCCACATAGGACTAAATAAAGAATTGCCCGCCCCCGCCCCCCTTCCCGCCCCCCCCCCCCCGTGGGTTCCAGGACTAGCTGCTCCAAGAAGCAGTCATTTAAGGTGTCAAGAAACTTTATTTCTGCATCCTGTCCTGAGGTGACATGTACCCAGTCAATATGGGGCTAGTTGAAGTCCCCCATTATTATTGAGTTTTTTATTTTTATAGCCTCTCTAATCTCTCTGAGCATTTCACAGTCACTATCACCATCCTGGTCAGGTGGTCGGTAATATATCCCTACTGCTATATTGACAGGTTTCAGAGTAACAGCCGTGTTAGTCTGTATTCGCAAAAAGAAAAGGAGTACTTGTGGCACCTTAGAGACTAACCAATTTATTTGAGCATGAGCTTTCGTGAGCTACAGCTCACTTCATCAGATGCATATCGTGGAAACTGCAGCAGACTTTATATATACACAGAGAATATGAAACAATACCTCCTCCCACCCCACTGTCCTGCTGGTAATAGCTTATCTAAAGTAATCGTCAGGTTAGGCCATTTCCAGCACAAATCCAGGTTTTCTCACCCTCCACCCCCCCACACAAATTCACTCTCCTGCTGGTGATAGCCCATCCAAAGTGACAACTCTTTACACAATGTGCATGATAATGAAGTTAGGCCATTTCCTGCACAAATCCAGGTTCTCTCACTCCCTCACCCCCCTCCAAAAACCCACCCCCATACACACACAGACTCACTCTCCTGCTGGTAATAGCTCGTATTACCAGCAGGAGAGTGAGTCTGTGTGTGTATGGGGGTGGGTTTTTGGAGGGGGGTGAGGGAGTGAGAGAACCTGGATTTGTGCAGGAAATGGCCTAACTTCATTATCATGCACATTGTGTAAAGAGTTGTCACTTTGGATGGGCTATCACCAGCAGGAGAGTGAATTTGTGTGGGGGGGTGGAGGGTGAGAAAACCTGGATTTGTGCTGGAAATGGCCTAACCTGACGATTACTTTAGATAAGCTATTACCAGCAGGACAGTGGGGTGGGAGGAGGTATTGTTTCATATTCTCTGTGTATATATAAAGTCTGCTGCAGTTTCCACGATATGCATCTGATGAAGTGAGCTGTAGCTCACGAAAGCTCATGCTCAAATAAATTGGTTAGTCTCTAAGGTGCCACAAGTACTCCTTTTCTTTTTACTGCTATATTGTTGCTATTAGAGCATGGAATTACTATCCATAGAGATTCTATGGTGAAGTTTGGTTCATTTAAGATTTTTGCTTCATTTGAGTCTACGCTTTCTTTCACATATAGTGCCAGTCCCTCACCAGCACGATCTATTCTGTCCTTCCGATATGTTTTGTACTCTGGTATTACTGTGTCCCATTGACTATCCTCATTCCACCAAGTTTCTGTGATGCCTATTATATCCATATCTTCATTTAATATGAGGCACCGTAATTCACCCATCTTATTATTTAGACTCCTAGCATTGGTATAGAAGCACTTTAAAAACTTGTCAGTTTTTAGCTGTCTGCCATTACATGATGTAATTGAATGGGCCTCTTTTTCACTGGACTATTTCTCATCAGATCCTACCTGTATTTTATCATCTTCCAGCCTCTCCTCCTTACTAGGGCATAGAGAATCTCCATTAGTAGATCCTCCCCTAAGAGATGTCTATGTCTGAACCTCGTGCTCCTCTGCACCTGTCAGCTTTCCCCCAGCCCTTAGTTTAAAAACTGCTCTACGACCTTTTTAATGTTAAGTGCCAGCAATCTGGTTCCATTTTGGCTTAAGTGGAGCCCATCCTTCCTGTATCGGCTCCCCCTCTCCCAAAAGTTTCCCCAGTTCCTAATAAATCTAAACCTTTCCTTCATACACCATCGTCTCATCCATGCATTGAGACCCTGCAGTTCTGCCTGTCTAACTGGCCCTGTGGACAGAACTAGAATGCTACCATGCTCATGCTACCGTGGAGATGGTGCGACTATGCTAATATGCTAAACTATAGAACGCTAATTTCAGAGAATGCTACCATGGAGGTCCTGGACTTCAGTCTCTTACCTACCACTCTAAATTTGGCCTCCAGGACCTCTCTGCTATCCTTCCCTGTGTCATTGGTACCTACACGTACCATGACCACCGGCTCCTCCCCAGCACTACACATAAGTCTATCTCGATGTCTCAAGAGATACGCAACCTTTGAACAAGGCAGGCAAGTCCCCATGTGGTTCGCAAACCCAGCTATCTATGTTTCTAATCGAATCCCCCATAACTATTACCTGTCTCTTATCAATAACTGGAGTTCTCTCCCCTGGAGAGGTATCCTCAGTGTGAGAGGATACCATGACATCATCTGGAAGGAGGGTCCCAACTAGGGGATCGTTTCCCGCTGTTCCAGTTGGATGTTCTCCTTCCCTAAGACTTTCATCCTCCTCAACAGCACAGAGGCTGTCAGACGGGGGTTGGGGCTGTTCTACCGTGTCCCGGAAAATCTCATCTATGTACCTCTCTGTCTCCCTCAGCTCCTCCAGTTCAGCCACTCTGGTCTCCAAAGCCCGTACACAGTCTCTGAGGGCCAGGAGCTCCTTGCACAAAATGCACACATACGCCACCTGCCCATGCTGCACTGGGTGCAGTAAACTGGATAGCCCCAACTCTGTTGCTGGACTTCTGCCTGCATGCTCTTTTAACTCCTGCAGCTCGTTCCTTTGTTGATGTTTTGTTTTTATCAGGGGGTGTTTTGGGCTTTAAGTTTAAAGAATGTTAAGTGTATCTAGCCATTCCCACACACACTCCCACTGTGAACTCCCTTGCAAAACTCCCCTATTAGCCACTACTGTTGGCTAGCTCCTCTGGTTGCTTAGGAGCCAGCTTTTTAAAGCCCTGGTCTTTGTGAGTAGCCCCATCCCCTGGTTAAGGATTGATGGGTGCGAAGGGGCTTAGGGATCAAAGCCTTGTTAAGAAGCTCTCAGCCTTGCCAAGCAGGCCGCTAGGCTCAGCACACAGTCCCCCAAACAAACAGATCACACGGTATATTTCAGTCAAGCAGCAAGCACCCCACAAACACACACACTACAGACAGCAAATTTACCCCAAGGGTCACAGAATCGCTCCTCCTTCACTTGGAGAACTTTCTTGCAAAACTCCCATTAGCCGCCGCCTGTTCGCTCCCAGTTCCTGCCTCTTGACTCCGACCCTGGGCTCCGGACCCCAGCTACTGACTCTGGCTTGAGCCTTCCAGGGCTGACCACCTATGACTCTAAGCACTGAACCTGACCGCCCATGACCTGGTTCCTGATGCTAGATCACAGACCAGTTAGTACCCGGTATTTTCTCTCTGGGGAGGTACTCCTACACCAGGATCAAGTCACCTCTTGATCCCATCTCATCACTGTGAACTCCCAGACACAGCTCCAGGTGCTGGGGCTCCAAGAACAATTAGTTAGTGACACTGCTGTGATGGGTGCAAGCCGAGACCCAGGGGTTGGCCCATCCCTCATGAGGATCCTTTAGGGAGCTTTGCAAAGACTCTTTTGTGCCACCCACAGGCTTTCCCAGCTCTTCTGAACGCCCACCGAAGACAGTGACGCTCTGTTCCCCTCTAGTGGTGGCTGGGCCACATAGGCAAAGGAGCCTGCTACAGCCGAAGGTTTTATAGCTCAGGCTCTTAGATCCACAGGTCCCAGGTTCAATGCCTGCTGCCGCCAAACCACCCATGGGGGGCGGCGTGTTGTTCCGGCTTTCTGAAAACACCCGGAGTTACATGTGATCCTGAGGAGAAAATCCCCCACCCCTCAATGGTTCACCCTTCTGCCACAGCTGAAACACTGCTCCATGCTCAGGTGAGTGGGATGGGGGAACCTCCTGTGGCTGCCACAGCGACCCCTGCTGGCTTGGGGAGAGAAGGAAGATAATGAAGGAGAAGGGGACGGGGTGTCAGGGAGGAGGATTGGTGGCTGGGATAGGGACAGAGGCAGAGAAGAGCTGCAGAGGGGGGTGGGACTTGGGGGGGGATCATGAGAAAAGCAGCCCAGACGCTGCAGGAGTTCACGTTGAAGTCTCTGCCCAATATCTAGGGCAGGGGTGGAGTTCAAATGAGCTGCAGTCAGATAGGAAGGGGGCTGGGGGGTAATTTAAAGCTTTCAGAGGAATTGCACCCCACCCCCAACCCTGATGCATGAACAGCTGTGCCAGTCTCAGCCCCACCCACTCCCCAATCAGCTGGGCCCTTGGGGTTAATGGGGTCGCTGGAACACCGCCCTCCCCACTGGGGCTGGTGTGAGCGCTGGGTCTCCCACACCGCCTCCTCCCACACCAACCGCTCAATCTGTTCAGCTCGACATCAGGGGATTTAAAGAAACCCTGTCAGAGCAAATGCGGGCTCCAACCTATACCCTGGGTGGGGAGGGCGGATGGAGCTTCAGCAAACCTCAGAGCGGCAGGCACTGTGTGCGTGAAATGAAAGAGAGAGAGAGAGAAATTCCAATGGAAGGTAGTCTCTCTTTTTCTTTAAAGCAAATAAACCTCTCTCCCCCCCCCCCCCCCGGCCACGGAGAGTTTCCAGCCAGTTTGGGGCTCCAGGAGCCCAGTGATGAGTGTGGCATAAATGCCGGGACAGAGGCACATTAAGATTAGCTCAGGAGCTCCACGGGGCAGAGACACAGCTTCCTGCAACACCTAGCACATTGCAGGCTCCCTGTAGTCCAGAAAAGGAGCAGGCAGATGAGATGGCCAGGTCCCTAATGCTGTCGCATACAGCACCAAGCGCAGTCGTACCGATTTTCAAGAGTCCCCTATGAGAAAGCCACAGCACGTCCCTTCAGAACTCACAGAACCCTTCTTGAGCATTCGCCCATGAATGCTCCCCAGCTCCAAGTGGCCAAGGACTCTTATCTCTGGTTTGCAGAGAGGGAAACTGAGGAAGTGACTTGCCTATGGCTGCACAGCACATCCCCAGGACTCCTGACTCCGTGCTGTGGCTACTGGACCATGCTCCCCTCTCAGATCTAGGAACCTTGGCTCACATTCCTCTGCTATAATCACTCGACCTTGTAACTGGGAACAGAACCCAGGTGTCCGGGCTTCCTCTGATGCTAATGATGGTACTTAAAGTAGTATGGAACACTAGCAAGGGTTTTACAAAGCAGCTGCAAATAACAGTCACTATGGTCCCTTCTGGGCTTAAAGTCTGTTACATTATTATTAACAGTAAGCACCTATAGGCCACAACCAAGATCAGAACCCCTGCCAATAGTGGGGGGCGGGGGGGGGGAAACAGACTGAGGGCAGCTGGCTTCAGCAGTGTTACTGAGCATGCTCAGTACAAGCCAAGCAGCAAATCTGTGGGGATACCTGATGCCACCTGCCCCCCTGCGCATCGCCTCTGCCATTGTGCTAGGCGCTGTATGTATATGTGCTAAAAACAGTTCTGGTCCCAGTGAACATACCCTCTAAACAGAAGAGAGAGAGAATGCTTTCTACAGATGAAGGAAACTGAGGCACAGAGCTGTGACTTGCCCAAAGGCTGGGGAGTTGGTGGGAGAGCCAAGAATTGAAGCCAGCTCTCCTGCAAGCTGATCTGGCATCACCCTTCCTCTCTAGGTATTGCCTAATTAAAAAAAAACAACTACTAATAAACAGGATTTCGCATGGACTCTGAAAAGCAGGGCCACTAAACAGCAGGGTCTTGAAAAGGGGCCAGATCTTAGCAACCAGGCCCTCTGCAGCCCCTCAGCTGATCTGGGAGGGGGCCGCGGGTGGGGAAGGGTAACTGCCTGCCCCCTGGCGGAGGAGTCTGGAGCTTTGTACTGCAGCGAGGGCTGCAGGGTGCTCAGAGACACCGACTGCAGTCCCCAGGAGAGGTTAAGCTTGAATTCACAGGCTCCTCGTCCCTTAGGTGAGAGAGTATTAAGATGGCTTTTGCGGAACCTCACCTGAGTTGGTGGCGCAGCCGAGCAACAGACCCGCGGACAAGGGATTCTCAACCTTCCTCTTTCTGAGGCCCCCGCAACATGCTTTAAAAACGCCACGGCCCAACTAGACCACAGCAACTGTCTTGCTGCATATAAAAGCTGGGGCTGGCGTTAAGGGGTAGCAACCAGGGCAACTGCCTGGGGCCCCATGCCACAGGGGGCCGCTGAAGCTAAGCTGCTCAGGCTTCAGCTTGAGGCCTGGGTGGTGGGGCTCTGGGCAGTCGAGCTTTGGCTTTCTGCCTTGGGCTCCAGGGCGTCTCAGGCTGATCCTGCTCGGTGAAACCCCCTCACGGCCCCCCAGCGGGCCTTGGACCCCTGGTTGAGAACTGCTGCTGTAGACTGTCCCGCAAAAGGCACTGCCCCGGGAAGCCCTGCCCTTGCGTCACTCCTGGCAGTGCATTAGAAAGTTTCTGGAGAAGGGCACCTTCTCACTAGACCCTTCTGCACATCTGTGGGGCCAGATCCTGCCCGCGGGTATAACTAAGAGCAGAGCCAGCCCCAGTATTTACCACCCCCATTGTTACGATCTATTATTTATCACCTGATCTGCTGTATAATTCTCCCAACGTGTGATTAAAGCCGTAGAGCATTTTTAAACGCCTTTGAAGAAGGGTTGGCCTGTGAAATTAATTGCTTTCTTATTATGTTGATAGGGTCCCTTTATGCACATGCAAATGATGCGGCGTGAAACTCAGACACTTCTGGGAAGCAAGGGCCACATTATTGGAATGCTGGCTCCCCTGAGCACTACAGCTTGGCTTCCCCCTAGTGGCTGAAGTAGCATCAAAGCCAGGAGAAGGTGCACTGCCCCCCCCCGCCCCGCCCCCCCCCCCCCCCCCGGCGATGATCCAGGTGCACGCACGCATTCAGGATTTATTGAACACAAGCGTCCCTGGTAACTGCCGACTGGAATCATCACAGTAAAAAGCTCCTGGACAATAAAAGCTGGTGATTTCAGCAGCAACGGGAAAACACGAGGCGATTGCGGGAAGCTCAAAGGGAGAGAGACTGCTGAGCGGCTGGAGGGCTGAGTTGTCCCGTGGCTAACAAGGGCTGGAGATCAGAACCAGGAAACTGACTCAGAGACGGAATATGAAATTGGCCAAGCGAGTGGAGCATAGAATGTGAATGAGACACGTGGAATCCTTCTCATCTCCATGAGGATCACAACACCCAGCCCTTGTGCACAGAGCACTTCACATCAATTCTAAGGTACTCACATGGCCCCCATTTATGCTGAGTGCTTATCCTCCCACAACCCCCTAGACAGTGCTATTATCCCATTGTACAGATGGGGACTTGAGGCACAGAGAAGCTAAGCTCCAGATCTCCAAAGGTACTTAGGCCAGTGGGAGTTAGGTTCCTAAATACCTTTGAGTATCAGGGCCTAAGTGATTTTCCCAAGGAAGTCCTGGAAGAAAACAAAGTCATCACTGATAAAGTCTGCCAGTAATACAAAGATTGGGAGGCTGGAAAATAACGAAGAGGAAACGTCACTGATACAGAGTGAGCTGGATCACTCAGTAAACAGGGTGCAAGCAAACGATATGCAGTTTAATGTGGCGAAATGTTCATTTATACATCTCCGAACAAAGAATGCCAGCCCTATTACTTACATAAGGGGAGACTCTAGCCTGGGAAGCAGTGACTGAAAAATTCTTGAAGGTCACGGTGGATGACGCTGTGGCCAAAAGAGCTAATGTGATCCTGGGGCAACTGCAGAATTTCAAGTGGGAGCAGAGAGGTTATTTTACCTCTGAATTTGGCCCTGGTGTGATCGCTGCTGGAATCCTGCATCCAGTTCTGGTGTCTACAGTTCAAGAAGGATATTGATAAATTGGAGGGAGGTGGTGGAATCTCCATCCTTAAAGGTTTTTAAGGCCTGGCTTGACAAAGCCCTGGCTGGGATGATTTAGTTGGGGATTGGTCCTGCTTTGAGCAGGGGGTTGGACTAGATGGCCTCCTGAGGTCCCTTCCAACCCTGATATTCTATGATTCTATGGAGGGGGTTCAGAGAAGAGCTAAGAGAATGATTAACATTACATAAGAACATCCATACTCAGTTGGATCAATGGTCCATCTAGCCCAGCATCTTGCCTTCTGACAGTGGCCAATGCCCGGTGCTTCAAAGGGAATGAACAGAGCAGGGCAATTATCAAGTGATCCATCCCATTGTCCAGTTCCAGAATGTGGCAATCCAAGTTTTAGGGACACCCAGAGCATGGGGTTGTATCCCTGACCATCCTGGCTAAAAGCCACTGCTGGACCTATTCTCCGTCAACTTATCCAATTCTTTTTTGGACCCAGTTATCCTTTTGGCTTTCACAACATCCAGAGACAACAATTTCTATTGGTTGACTGGGCGTTGTGTGAAGCAGTACTTCCTTTTGTTCATTTTAAACCTGCTGCTTATTCATTTCATTGGGTGTCCCCTGGTTCTTGTGTTATGTGAAGGGGTAAATAACACGTCCGTATTCACTTCCGCCACGCCAGTCATGATTTTATAGCCCTCTATCATATCCCCCGAGTCACCTCTTTTCCAAGCTGAATAGACCCCGTCTTTTTCATCTCTCCTCATAAGGAAGCTGTTCCATATGTACCTTTTCCAGTTCTAATATATCTTTTTTGAGATGGAGCAACCAAGAAGTGCACATAGCATTCAAGGTCTGGTCATACCATGGATTTATATAGTGGCACTATGATATTTTCTGTTTTATTATCTATCCCTTTCCTAATGGTTCCTAAAATTCTGTTCGTTTTTTTTGACTGCTTTGACTGTTTTCAGAGAACTATCCAGGATGGTGCCAAGATCACTTTCTTGAGTGGTAACAGCTCATTTGGACCCCATCATTTTGTATGTATAGTTGGGATTACGTTTTCCAATGCGCATTACTTTGCATTTATCAACACTGAATTTCATCTGCCATTTTGTTGCCCAGTCACCCAGTTTTGAGAGATCCTTTTGTAGCTCTTTGCAGTCTGCTTGGGACTTAACTATCCAGAGTAAATTTGCATCATCTGCAAACTTTGCCACCTCACTCTTTATCCCTTTTTCCAGATCATTTATGAATATGTTGAATAGACCGGGTCCAAGTACAGATCCCCCATTCTGAAAACTGACCATTTATTCCTAACCTTTGTTTCTTATCTTTTTACCAGTCCCTGGGCGATGCTCTGGAACTGCTCCCCATGAAGCCAGTCAGGACTCTGGGGAAGTCTCCTTTCTGTGAGCAGCCTGTCTTCAGGACACACAGCTCACACAGCTTCCACCTTCCTGGGTCTGACCTTGGAGCATTCAGCATCCTCTGCCCCTCCGTGCGCTTCCCACAGCAAGTCCGCTCATGCGGGGCTCCTGGGGAAGCCAGAGGGTCCTCCACCCCAACTCCGCAGTCAGATGTGACTCTCAGCCAGCCAGTAAAACAGAGGTTTATTAGACGACAGGAACATGGTCTAAAACAGAGCTTGCAGGTGCAGAGAACAGGACCCCTCAGCTGGGTCCATTTTGGGGGGCAGTGAGCCAGACAACCACGTCTGCCCTTCACTCCATGTCCCCAGCCAGCCCCAAACTGAAACTCCCTCCAGCCCCTCCCCCTCTGGGCTTTGTCCCTTTCCCGGGCCAGGAGGTCACCTGATTCCCTTGTTCTCCAACCCTTTAGCTCTCACCTTGCAGGGGGGAAGGGCCCAGGCCATCAGTTGCCAGGAAACAGGGTGTCGGCCATTCTCTGTGTCCAGACCCCTGCTTACCCCTGCCCTCTAGGGCTCTGCAGTGATCATACACCCTTACCCCACCCCCTAGATGCTTAAGAACTGCATAGGGGAAACTGAGGCACCCCCACACTATTCAGAGGAAACATTAAGAACAGTCCCACTTCGTCACACTTACTATCCAGAGTAAATTTGCATCATCTGCAAACTTTGCCACCTCACTCTTTATCCCTTTTTCCAGATCATTTATGAATATGTTGAATAGAACGGGTCCAAGTACAGATCCCCCATGCTGAAAACTGACCATTTATTCCTAACCTTTGTTTCTTATCTTTTTACCAGTTACTGATCCATAAGAGGACCTTCCCTTTTATCTCATGACAGCTTACTTTGCTTAAGAGCCTTTGTCAAAAGGGATCTTGTCAAAAGCTTTCTGAAAGTCCAAGTACACTATAGCCACTAGATCATCCTTGTCTGCATGTTTGTTGACCCCCTCAAAAAAGTCTAATGTATTGGTGAGGCATGATTTCTCTTTACAAAAGCTGTGTTCACTCTTCTCCAGCAAATCATGTTCATCTAGGCCTCTGATAATTCTGTCCTTTTCGTATAGTTTAAACCAATCTGCCTGCTTCTAAAATTAGGCTTACCAGCATGGAGTGGGTGAACCGCTGGCTCAGGGAGGCTAGCCCCCCAACCCTGCCCCTTTTGCCCAAGGCCCCACCCTTTCTGCGTCCAGAGCCCAGCCCCCCCGCCACTGGCCGCTGGTCCCTGCCCCAGTCTCCCTCCATCCCCAGAGTGCCGGGAGGCCCGCCTCAAGCCTCGCCAGCCCCGGAGCACCGGGAGGGCGGGCAGCGCGGCCCCAGTGCCAGCCCCAGCTGGGACCCTGATGGCACAGGGGAAGAGCCGCCTGCAGAGCAGGAAGCAGGAGGGGGACGGGGGGGCAGAGTGTGGGCGGGGCTACACCTGGCTGTTTGGGGAGGCTCAGCCTCCCCCAGCCTATGATACCCGCTGCCCATGCTCACCAGCCTGTAATTGCCAGGATCGCCTCTGGAGCCTTTTTCAGAAATTGGCATCACATTAGCTGTCCTTCAGTCGGCTGGTACAGAGGCTGTTTTAGGCAATAGTAGTTAGCAGTTCTACAATTTCACATTTGAGCTCCTTCAGAACTCTTGGATGAATCCCAGCTGGTCCTGGTGACTTATTACCATGTAATTTAGCAGTTTGTTCCAAAACCTCGTCTCCTGACACCTCAATCTGGGACAGTTCCTCAGACTTGTCACCTAAAAAGAACGGCTCAGGTGTGGGAATCTCCCTCACATCCTCTGCAGTGAAGACCGATGCAAAGAATTCATTTAGCTTCTCCACAATGGCCTTGTCTTCCTTGAGCACTTCTTTAAAAAACCTGCCTTATAGTGATAGACTCAAGGAGCTCAATCTATTTAACTTAACAAAGAGAAGGTTAAGGGGTGACTTGATCCCAGTTTATAAGAACCTACCTGGCGCACAGAAATTTGATAATAGAGGGCTCCTCTGTCTAGCAGAGAAAGGTCTAACACAATCCAATGACTGGAAGTTGAAGCTAGACAAATTCAGACCAGAAATAAGGGACATGCTTTTAACAGTGAGGGTAATTAACTATTGGAACAACTTCCCCAGGGTCGTGGTGGATTCTCCATCACTGGAGATTTTAAAATCAAGGTTGGATGTTTTTCTAAAATATCTGCTCTGGTACAAACAGAAGTTCATTCAGGGAAGTCCCACGGGCTGTGTTACACAGGAGGTCAGACCAGATGATCAAAGTGGGTCCCATCTGGCCTTTGAATCTATGAAGGTCACATCAGAGATCAATAACAGAGCCGTGAATTGAACTCCTGTCTCTCAAGCCCCAAATTAGCACCCTGACCATTTCCTCTCTAATGTCTACCAGCACTGTGAGGGATAATTTAATGTGTAATTCAGAAACACCATTGTCAGGAGGGTGCCGTGCTTAAAGGTGCCAGGCTGAGACTGGTGGCAGTGTCACCAGCTATCACGATTTTATCCTAAGTCTTGTGATATTCAGCTGTTGTCCCTCAAGCCCCAGCCCCTGGAGTCATGGCATGTTGGAAGGACATAGGAACAGCCATACTGGGTCAGACCAATGGTCCATCCAGCCCAGTATCCTGTCTTCCGACAGTGGCCCACGTCAGGTGCTTCAGAGGAAAAGAATCTGAGGTTTCCTGCAGACGTGACCCCTTGGGGCTCAGAAGCCCAAGAAAAAGAACCCAAAGTTGATCATTATTCTTTTGATCTCACAATTTTTAAGCCAAGCCAGTGGTTTCGGAGCGGCCTGAGCCACGATTTCTGAGAACTTGTGCTTGCCAATGCTGCACTCCTGGAAGATTCCAAATAGTGCGTGGGGTTGGGGGGGTGAGTCTCAGTGACAGCACCTGGGTGCTGAGCTCTGTGGAGAACCTTGCCTCTCACACACCTTATCTGCACTGGGAGTTTAGCCCAAAGAGCAAACCCGTCACTGGCATATGTACACTGTATCATAGAATATCAGGGTTGGAAGGGCCCTCAGGAGGTCATCTAGTCCAACCCGCTGCTCAAAGCAGGACCAATCCCCAATTTTTGCCCCAGATCCCTAAATGGCCCCCTCAAGAACTGAACTCACAACCCTGGGTTTAGCAGGCCAATGCTCCAACCACTGAGCTGTCCCTCCCCCCATATCCTGGGTGGTGCAACTTGTCCCAGGGTCCAACTCGGCTAAGATGCTGCTTGGCGTTTCAGGGCAGCAGCAAAGACTCCCTCTAGGGGCAGACCAGTCTCTAGGGCCCATGCTGGTCTCGGTCCCTCCGCTTCGTCTGCCAGCCAGTGGAACCTGAGATCCACCAAACTCATCTCACAGATGGAGCCGCCTTAGAAGGGAAGGTCTTCCGGGGTCAGCGACCTGAGCGGGACTTAAGCTGCTGACCCACCAGTGACAGCCCTGGAGCCCACACCACATTCAGTTTCCTTGTAAATGCGGCCATAATCCCCTGATGAGTGTTAGCGAGCCCCCCTCTGTGCCCACTCCACAGCAGTCATGGGGTGGTACAGCTCAAATCCGGGCATCTTCCAGTGCTGAGCTCTGCAGGTCCCTGATTCGATCCCTGGCTGGTGGCCACAACGCTTATTTGAGTGCTTGACGCAAGTAGGGTGACCAGATGTCCCGATTTTATAGGGAAAGTCCCGATATTCGGGGCTTTTTCTTATTCAGGTGCCTATTACCCCCCACCCCCTTTCCCGATTTTTCACACTTTCTCTCTGGTCACCCACGACGCAAGCACCACTGGGTGAGATCCTAAGGGTGCACATGCCACCTTAATTCAGCTCCCCTCGGCCTCTGCCCCGTGCATTCAATCGCATGATCACCTGCTATTTTTCCCACAGGACCCCTGCCTCATTATGTGAGTGCCGGCCATCCTGTGCCCTGACCGAGCAGCTCTGCAATATTTCTTTTCATCCCGTTCATTCAGCGTGTGACCGCACATACCACCCAACCCCTGCAAGTCAGGACTCCTGGGTTCGAGCCCCGGCTCTGAAATGGCAGTAGGGCCAAGTGGTTAGAGCAAAGACTGGGAGTCAGGACTCCGGGGTTCCAGCCCAGCTCGACCACCGACCCACTGTGAGACAGGAGCTCAGTCACTTCCCCTCTCTGTCCCTTGCTTTCTATTATTAGCTGTAGCGTTTAGGAGCCACAGTCATGGGGCGGCCCTATGGCGCTCACACCGGCATTCATTCCTGGCTTCATCTCCCCATCATGCAAGTGACTTGGAAGCATAAATCCTGGCGATTTTGAAAACTGGGCCCATTACCCTTCGTTTTAGAGAGGGGAGATGGAAGCAAAGGGCCAGGCCAACATTTGCACATGCGTCCACTGATGTCGCGTTAAAACAAAGAACAAGAAAAGGGGCGAAAAAAGAAAAAGGAAATTTTACCATGTGCAACCATGAGACCTGCCCACGTGAGTCATCAGCCAGGCCAGGCCCCGTGACCTTGGAAGCTACCGCACAGGAACAACTGCTAGCCATGGACACGCTGTTACTTGCCAACGTGCTTGGCAGAGTGCATCCAGGTATATGCGAGACAGCATAGGCTGCTGGGCCTTGGGGTTCTGCTCCTGGCTTGGGCACGTGGTCTAGGGATTAGAGTCATAACACCCCCATCTCGCTCTTCTGTAGCACTTTCCATCCACAGCTCTCCAAACACTTTACAAGGGAGGTCAGGATCGTTATGGTGGTGGTTACAGATAGCATAGCCGGGGCCGTAATTCTGGCACGTCCACTCTGAAAGGCAATGTGGATGAGAGAGACCACACGTGGCCACCTTAAAGAGCTGAGATTTGAACTCCTGACTCCCAGAAAGGGACACCTTCCCCTAGGCTCAAAGTCTCGTGTATATTTTTTCATCTCAGGGCTTGTAAAAATAAGGTCCTGTTTTATGGGACCTGACCCTGTCCTGAGAGTGTCCGAATGGGGCAGAGGGGGCTGACTCTATGGGGCAAGCTCCCCTCCCCGATCACACCTCTTCCCCCACCCCTTCATGCTCATGTGACATCCCCATGGCACCTACAGCCACTTTCTTACCTGGCAAACTAACACCAGGGAAGTCTCCCTGTGTTTTCAGCTATTGCTCACCGGGATTGAGCAGCTGGGAACGAACAGACCCAAAAAGCAGCCCTCCGGGGACCAGCAAGTACCTCCCGCCCACAGCTGGGCAACCCCTGCCACAGAGCAGGGTACTTCCTGATCAGCTGGAAACAACATCAGGAAGGCGATCAGCGAAGGTTGGCAATTGAAGTGGGGGCGTACAGGAAGCACACAGGGATGGGGCCCTTCTAGGCAATATCATCTAGTGGGTACAGCACTGGACTGGGTCTGAGACCTAAGCTGTATTCCCGGCTCTGCCTCTGGGTGACCTTGGACAAGTCACTGCCCCTCTCTGTTCCTCAGTTTCCCCATATGGAAAATGGGGATCATGATACTAATTGTGAAGCGCTTTGAGATCTGCTGATGAAAAGGGCTAAATCAGAGCTAGAGATGGTTACCATTATCCTAGCAGTGAGGAGGAGGGTGTGCTGGGGGGACTCAAGCAGGGATCCTGGCAAAGGAAGGCGGTTTAAAAGGGCAGTGCAGGTGGAGTAGGTTTGGTAGCATAAGAGCTGGAGGTAGGAAATGGTGACTCTGAGGCAATTGGGGAAGGTTTTCACCAGCCCGGAGGGTCAGAATTTACTCCAGGCAAAGTCCCGACCTATTTAACAGAGCCGGGGAGACCTCTCCTTGGGGCAGAGACCATCTTCTGTTCTGCGTTTGTACAGCGCCAAGGACAATGCGCTCACAGGCTGTGACTGGAGCTCCGAGGCGCTGCAGAGCATAAAAACCCATTGTCACACAGTGAATCTGTTGCGGAGCTGGGCTAGAACCCAGGAGTCCTGACTCCCAGTCCTTGCTCTAGCCACTCGACCCTACTGCCATGCCAGAGCCAGAATTCGGGAGTCCTGACTTCCAGCCCTCATACTCTAACCCTCCCCCGCACCGTGCCGGGATTAGAACCCACAAATCCTGACTCCCAGCCCCCTTGCTGTGACTGCTAGACCCCCCTCCCCCCCACAGCTGGGATGAGAACCCAAGTGTCCTGACTCCCAACAGCCCCGAAGTCACCCCTCCTGCAGAGCCCGCCAGCGAGGAGAGCGAAAAGCAGAAGGGATCAGCCATGCAGAGAAGCCAGGGTTTTGTAACCATCCCCCCTCCCCCCACAGGCCCCTGGGAGCTCCCCTCCCCCGCCATAATGGACGCTAATGGATTTTTGGGCTCCTGTCTCACATTAGACTGCGCAGCCTGGTCGAGTCTCTGTCTGCGCGCGCATCTCTGCCCCCCCACCCAGCCCGGCCATTTCTCTGACCCCCACCCAGCAATCAGTCAATGGAGGGAGTGGAAGGGAGAAAGCAGGTTGAGATGCAGCCCTTCCCCCTCCCCCACCTCTGCCTCAGGCCTCGTTAGCTGGGTCCAGATTGCACAGATGGGCAGCAGGGACCCCCACCAGCTGCCAGCTGCCAGGCCTGCCTCTGAGCTGGGGGGCGGGAGGGGGGGGAGGTGAAGCAGCATCCAAACCACTCCCCCCTTTGTCCTGAGAGCACCCTTAAAGGGACCCTGGCCATGCAGATTCTTGGGTGGTAGGCTGGGATGCCCAGGCTGCGGCAGAGCCCCCCCGCCCCGGCCAGCTTCCACAGACCAGGGACAATGCTGACCCCAAGACCCCAGGGTGCTGAGACTCAGTGTCCCCACAATAAAACCTGCTCACGCTTCTCCCCTCCCTCAGCTGTACCCCTCCCCATATCCTGTGAGCATCACAAAATTCCGGCCCCCCCCCCACACACCCCTCTGCCGCCAGCCTCCCTGCAGAGATCTGCCCCTGTGTCCATCCCAAGAACCAGTCCTTGCAGGCACCAGTTCCTGGCCTCAGCTGCTCTCTCCTGAGCTCAGGGACGGGATTAGAGCTGGAGTGGGGTCCTCTCCTGAGCCCAGCTTTACCCCTCTGGTGGGAACAGCGCGATCCACTGGAAGGAAAGGGTCTCTTGTGATCAGGGCTGCTCACGCCACCAGTGAGGTTTGAACCCAGTAATCTTAGCAGCGAAAGCAGCTGCCTCTTGAGCTAAAGAGCAACTGCGGTTACAGCTTCCTTGGCCTCTTATGCAGAGCGGCCACGCGAGGGAGACAAAGACGAGAACTGGGCAGATCCACCGGGGCCAGAAAACACCAATTCATCGAAAGTGCAACTTTTTGCACAAACGTGGTGGTTTCGACTTGCCTTTGGAAGGTTCCTCAGGCCCAGGATGAAATGTCAGATCAAAGCCAGAGAGAGAACGCACACATGCATGCCACTGGACTACACCCAACAGCCTGCTAGTCAGGGCACTACCCTAGGATACGGAAAACATGGGATCAAGTCCCTGAGCTCCAGATCAGGCAACACTGGGATCTGAACCCAGGCCTTTTGTATCCCAGATGAGTGCGCCAACCACTGGCTCCATCCAGTGGGGGATGTGTGTGTGTTAGGGGAACAAGTCTGGGAATCAATAGATTTTAAGGCTGGAAGAGACCATTACAAACACCTAGTCTGCCCTTGAGTATAACCCAGGCTGGAGAGCCTCACCCAGCAATCCCTGCATCCAGCCCATAGTTTGGGGTGGAGCTACAGTTTGGAGGAGGGATAGCTCAGTGGTTTGAGCATTGGCCTTCTAAACCAAGGGTTGTGAGTTCAATCCTTGAGGGGGCCTATCATAAATATAAAGGGAAGGGTAACTCCTGGCCAGAGGCAAAACCCCTTCACCTGTAAAGGGTTAAGAAGCTAAGGTAACCTTGCTGGCACCTGACCCAAAATCACCAATGAGGGGACAAGATACTTTCATATCTGGCAGGGGGGAAACAAAGGGGTCTGTCTGTCTGTGTGATGCTTTTGCTGGGAACAGATCAGAAATGCAAGCCTTACCACTCCTGTTAAATTAGTAAGTAATCTAGCTAGAAAATGAGTTAGATTTTCTTTTGTTTAATGGCTGGTAAAATAAGCTGTGCTGGAGGGAATGTATATTCCTGTTTTTGTGTCTTTTTGTAACTTAAGGTTTTGCCTAGAGGGATTCTCTATGTTTTGAATCTGATTAACCTGTAAGGTATTTACCATCCTGATTTTACAGAGGTGATTGTTTTACCTTTTCTTTAATCAAAATTCTTCTTTTAAGAACCTGAATGCTTTTTCATTCTTCTTAAGATCCAAGGGTTTGGGTCTGTGTTCACCTATGCAAATTGGTGAGGATTT
This sequence comes from Eretmochelys imbricata, assembly GCF_965152235.1. NCBI lineage: Eukaryota > Metazoa > Chordata > Testudines > Cheloniidae > Eretmochelys > Eretmochelys imbricata. The sequence goes on along the minus strand of NC_135591.1, from coordinate 14,787,957 downwards.
TTAATCAAGCCTTCCCCAGGAAAGGGGGTGTAGGGCTTGGGGGGATATTTTGGGGGAAGACGTCTCCAACTGGTCTCTTTCCCTGTTCTTTGTTTAACACGCTTGATGGTGGCAGCATATTGTTCAAGGACAAGGCAAAGTTTGTACCTTGGGGAAGTTTTTAACCTAAGCAGGTAAGAATAAGCTTTGGGGGTCTTTCATGCAGGTCCCCACATCTGTACCCTAGAGTTCAGAGTGGGGAAGGAAATTTGACAGGGCCATTTAGGGATCTGGGGCAAAAATTGGGGATTGGTCCTGCTCTGAGCAGGGGGTTGGACTAGATGACCTCCTGAGGTTCCTTCCAACCCTGATATTCTATGATACAGCATATCTGTTCTAGGAAGTCTTGGTTCCAACCCCAAGTGATAGAGAATCCTCCACATCCATCAGTAAGTTGCTACAATGGTAAATCACCGTCACCTTATTTCTAGCCTGAATTTATCTAGCTTCAGCTTGAGGACTTTGCCTTTATCTGGTAGAATCAAGAGCCTTCTCCTATGTGAAATCGCCTCCCCATGTAGGATCGTGATCAAGTCATGCAGGGACCATTTGACTGGCTAGCTTGACCCTTCTGCCAAGCAGAGGCTGGAGAATTCACCCTATGACTCCTGCATCGAGCCACAACATCTGGCTGAGTTCGAGCATCGTTTCCGTGTGCCTGGAATGTGCCTCTGTACGACAACATTTGTGCTTATTTCTGCAGAGCCAGCAAAACAGACACTGTCTGGGGCTCCCTCTGGTGGCTCTGTAATAAACCCCCTTTGCAGAGATTACCTACGCTAAAAGGTGCGTATTGTTACTGTGGCCACTGAAAGTATATATATTTTCGAAGCTACGTTGTGTCAGCCACCGCAGCCATTCATCAAGGGGCCCCCAACAAATCACCAGATTGGCTTAAAAATAATAATAAATGTTGGGTTCTTTTCACTGGCCGCCTGGGTTGGGGGTATTTAGGAGTCACAATCTCAAGATCTTCCTTCTTCATCTCAAGACCTAGAAATGGACATTACTTTCTTAAATGGAAGCTGTGTTTCTCTTGTCATCTCAGGACTCCGGGAGCTGGGGCTTTCAGAAAAACACCAACTATCACAAGACTTGGCTAGGAAACGTTTTCCCTTTCACTCGGGATTTTAAAGCCAGCACCATGTGCAACGGGGACCCTGATTCCTGCTTAAGGCCCAGAAGAGCTTCCACAACGCAAATGATCAATAGTAAACCGTATGCAGCGTTGAACCTAAGCTATTTGATCCTCTCTCTTTTGTTGTTTTTGGCACAGAGAAGCCATTTACCAAGCAGAACACCTAGTTTTACTGTCCGACTGTTATGTTCACAGCACATGTTAGTTAAAAACGTCAGGAACTCTTACTGGAACATCGCATCACCCTATTTGATTTCTTAAAATCCAGCACCTTAACACACCAGAAACCAAAACCAGAGAGAGACAAAGCAGGCTGCTCCCTAAGACAGTTAGGCCCCAGTTGTCCTGCCTTGCTCCAGCTCTTTGCAGATTGCTGACACCCAGATTCCATGCTTCCCTACAAAGTCCCCTAGGCCGCCAGCAGGACCAGGAAACCCGCTGAGGATTTAAGGTGATGGCTTACAATTTTAATATAGGTTTCAACCCACCTCACCTACCAAATCAACCCTGCAGATTTCTGATGTCTACGGCCATCTTGCCTATTAACATTTACACAGACACCTGCCTTTTATACAGCCATCCTGTATCAACTTTCACTCACGCTCCACCTATCTAAGGTACTTATCTGCCCCTGTTACCACAGTGTTTGAGCACCTTACACACTTTAATGTATTTATTCCCACAACCCCTGAGAGGCAGGGCAGGGCTGTTATCCCCACTGTAAAGATGGGAAACTGAGGCACAGAGAGGCTCAGCTCCTCAATGGCATCTGGCACCTAACTCCCATGGTCTAAATACCGTTCAGGTGACTTGCACAAACAGGGGATGTAGAATGCCATTTACAGTTGGACGCCCCGGGGGAGGGGAGAGGAGAAAAAGGGGATGTCGGGTCCTGTCCCCAGCAGATGATAGAGCCTGGGGTGGGGGAGTTGTAGAATGAACCCACCCCGCACTCAGCCTGCAGTGGTGGCTCCTGTCCCCTGGGGCTGGCCTGGCTCCATGCTCAGGCCCTATTGGCTCTCACCACAGCACGCAGGCGGGTCACTCCCTCCCTTCATGATGACCAGGGATGCTCCACCCCATGCCTGGCCCCGGTGCTGCTGGATCGGCTGCCCCAGGCTGGGCTATGGCTGGCCAAAATGTGGTCAGGCCATGCCCGGGTAGCCCCCGGATCTGCAGCCTACGTGCCCAAGGTCACACAGGAAAGTCTACAGAAGAACCAAGCTTTCCCACATCCCAGGCTAGAGTCATCCTTCTTCTCTCAGAGCTCGCTCCCTCACTAGACTGCCCTCTCCCCCTGCACAACACCTCCCACCCCCCTGCACAGCACCCCCACCCCCAGCCTGAGGGGGGAGTCCCAATCCTAGCGTATCGGAACAGCATCAAACCAGCCCGGATTTAAAGGCAAATCTCGAGGACAATTTAGAGGCATGGGCATAGTCAAGGTTTCTGAAAGCTTTCCCGAGGGACGGGAGTGTGGTCTAGGGGTTAGCTCAGAAGTTGGGAAGCCAGGACTCCTGGATTCTGTTCCTGGTTTTGAGGGTGGGAATGTCATCTAGTGGTTAGATCCGGGGTCTGGGAAGCCCGGATTCCTGGCTCTGGGAGGCGGTGTGGTCCAGGGGATAGAGCAGGGCATAGGAAGTCAGGACACCTGGGTTCTATTCCCTGCTCTGCCACTGACTCACTGTACAGCTTCGGACAAGTCACTTCCTGCTCTGGGCACATTTCCCCTTCTGTAAAACAGGGATAATAAAACTTACCCACCCTCCACAGCGAGGGGTTGTAAATGGTGCAAGCCCGTGTCCTGCGACAGGGAGACAATCCCACCGCTGCCTAGAGCTCGCTGTGTAATCCCCATGGGCAGTGTGGCCTAATGAATAGAGCACTGGCCTGGGATTCAGGACTCCTGGGCTCTATTCCTGGCTCTTAGACAAGGCACTTCCCCTCTCTGGGCCTCAGTTTCCCCTCCCACTCTGCCTATTTAGACAGAGCTCTCTGGGGCAGGGACTGTGTCTGTGCAATGCCTGGCATGACGGGGCCCCCATCTGAGCTAGGGCCACTAGGCACAACCAGGACACTACTTCTCCCAGTGCCAACACCACAAAGCATCCCCAGTGAGCCCTCTCCTGCCTTGGGGCTCACGTCCCTCAGATGCCCACAGAAATGAATCCCTGCTCGTCCTTGCACGAGTGTAACGACCACGGGGCCGCACCGGCCCTGCTCATTCCATGGGGTGATGTTTGAAATACACAAGGGGATGGATGCCAGCTCTGGGGCCCATGCGCCAGCCCCCAGCTGCAGGGCCACCAATAGCACGGCATGGTGGTGCATGGACAGAGACACGTCTGCCCCCCGTGTCGAGAAGCTGGGGATTGAGATACGCTGCCCCACTCCAGCGCCATCCAGGATCTCAAAGCGTTTTGCAAACAAACTTCCATCCAGCACAGCAACCCCCTTGGAAGGCAAGAATTACAGCAGCCCCTGCTTGTCGAGCCCAGTCACCTCTACACCACTCTGCCAATGCACTTCATTCCTCACCCCCAGCCCCCTCTGCCACTCCAGCCCTGCGATCCCCCTCAGCTCTGCCAATGCACCTCGCCCCTGAACCCCAGCCCCCTCTGTTACCCCAGTGTGGGGATCCCCCTCAGCTCTGCCAATGCACCTCGCCCCTGAACCCCAGCCCCCTCTGTTACCCCAGTGTGGGGATCCCCCTCAGCTCTGCCAATGCACCTCGCCCCTGAACCCCAGCCCCCTCTGTTACCCCAGTGTGGGGATCCCCCTCAGCTCTGCCAATGCACCTCGCCCCTGAACCCCAGCCCCCTCTGCCACTCCAGCCTTGGGATCCCCTCAGCTCTGCCAACACATTTTGCCCCGACCCCCAGCTAGTCCAGTCCTACCATTCCCATCCACGCACGCACAAAGCAATGCCAATGCCCTGCAGCCCTGAGCACGCAGCCTGCTATCCACTGAATGGTGTAAGATCGACGTGCCTGCCCTGTTGCTGTTGCCCTCTAGTGGCAGTTCTTAGTGCAACAGGAAGTGCCTTTGGAACTACACTACCCAGAATTCCTACCAGGATGGAGTGGGCATGTCAGAGAGCGAACTATAAAGCCTGATAGCACAGAGACCATGGAAATCTCTGACTTCCCTCCTGAAGGCAAGAACCCCGGAGCAAAGATCTGCTTCAAGCTGCAGCCCTGAGTCTGTGCTGGAGTCCTTGCAATCTGGGAAAAGACCAAGCTACAAATTTAATCCCCCTGCCCCATGGTGGGTGCAGGCAAATCACCGTGAAGGTCTCGGTGGCAGATCTATTTTAATGGCCTCTTACCCCCAAACCTCTTTACTATCCAGACGGGAACATGGCCTAGTGCTTGGAGCAGGGGACTTGCAATCAGGACTCCTGGGTTCCATTGCCATCTCTGCTCCCGTTCAGCACGTGACCTCAACATGCCTCTTCCCCCTTCCCAGCCCCCACGCCTGCTACCCCTTCCCCCATGAAATGGGGACAGTGATACTTTCTGAAGCAGATTAGCATCCGCCCCCCGCAGCCAGTCAGGGAGACAGACGTGCACCCCCCCCCCCTCAAAAAAAAAAGGTCACTTGTCTGCCCCTATCACTGCAACATGCACCCTGGACCCCGCCAGAACTAGGGGGACCTCTTGGGGAGAAATTCCCTCCAGAAGCACAATCAGGTTTGGGACCTTGCAACATCCAGGCAACGGGGCACGTGGCAGCTTGACCCCCTCAGCTGCCATGGACCCCACCCCACACCAGTGGTAGCCTGGAAACAGAATGGATGGGAGGGGAAGAAATGGATCCAACCGTGTGGAAATGGTCCCCTGGGAATCAGAAAGGGACCTCACCGCTCTCCTCTCCGACAGGCCACATTGTTTTAGGAAGACTTTTCTCCTCCCTAAAGCGCTGCGATTGGCAACTGCCAGAGGCAAGAAACCAGAACCAAGAGGGACCTGAACTGGCCCAGCGTGGCAGGAGCTGGGGTATGAAGTTAGATGGTTACTGGGCCGATCCGGGGAGGCAGGGACCCTGGCCTAGATGGGCCCGGCGGGGAGTCTGATCATAGTGGTAAAATCTGGGTTCCTCCATCTCCTTCAGCTGGGCCAAGACAGGACAGGCTCCCACCCGTCATTGCTCTCAGGGATTCCTTCTCTCTCCAAGCAGGGATGTGCCTGAGCGAGGGGGCCTGTTCTCCCTGCTCACGACCCTCCCTTCTGGGACACAGTCCTGGAGCTGAGGCATCAGATCGCCACTTCCAGCACCACCTTCTAGATCAGCTGGGACGTGGCCAGGTCCTGGTGCCTGCTGACACCCACCCCCGCCCCTTTCCGAGCAGGAGGCTGGAGTGGTGGTGTGCAGTGCCCCCTGCTGGGCTCTGTCAGGGGCTGCAACCCATTCCCCTCAGCTTGCAAAGGGACACCAAGGTGAATGATCCAACTGGGATGGCTCATTCCCCCCTTCCCAAGCCTGGCCAAGAGATGGCTCTGCCGCACTCCCCTCCTGGAGAATGCTCTCAGGGACACCCCCTGGGCTGGACCCCTCCTGGTGCAGCTACAGCGGCTTTCCCCTCGAGTGACCTGACTCCACGTGTCAGAACCGAGCAGCACACCTGAATGCTGGCAAGGGCTCTGGGTAAGGGATCCGGAGCATTCCCCCTCTTCCCCTGCAGATCCCATCTCTCCCCACCCCTAGCTGGGCCCGACAGTCTTCGCCTCCAGCCCGCTGGTTCAAATCTAGCTCTGCTCGGAGGGCTGGCAGTTCCCTTCATGAAATGAGCTGGTGGGTTCTCAGACCAGCTCCCAGCACAGTCCCATCCCAAAGCGCGCAGCCCTCTTGGCTTGAATCGAACCCCTCTTGTTGGGGCCCTCAGCCGACAAGCCAAGCTTTCACAGGGGCTGAGGTGTATGGGGGGGGGGTTACTTGTCCCTCCTGCTGCTCCCCTCCCTCCTGCCCTCCCTGCTCTGGGCCTACCCAGAGGCCTCTGGGCCTGTCAAGCCAACACAGAAAGTGATGGGGAGTAGCAGTCACCCATGTAATGATGAGGATGTCCTCAGCAGGTGGGGGAGTCCTCTCCAGCAAAAGGGGACAGAAGCCAGGGGGAGGAAGGGGACTAGGACACATCACCTCCCTTTCCCTCCCAGTTCTGGTGCCCAGCATCCCAGGGGCTAGAGGAGGGAGAAGTGGTTCTGTCTGAAGGAACATCCCTCCCTCTGCAGCAGCAGAGTAGGGGGTGGGGAATCTCGTGGGGGCACCAATGGATGAGTGACGGGCAGATCCAGACCCAGAGGGGGATGGATGGAGAGGGGCTGGGATTAAACTAAGGGGGAGTCCACAGCTCTTCCTCCTCTCTCTGTCCCTGGCTTGGGGGGCAGCTCCCCCTTCTCTTTGGCAGCTGCACTGAGAGCGCCCCCTGCTGTCTCACGTTGTGTTAGCCCCTGGATAGGGTCATTTCTGGGCATGGCTGCTTCTCCCCACTGGGAGCCCAGTCCCCATCTTTCAGATGGGCAGAGCAGGGTCCTACTCGCTCCCGCACCAGGCTTTCCTCTCTTTCAGCTCCCAGCTCCCACCCCCAGGGCCACCTGGCCCTCTGCATCCTCCAGGACATCTACCCGACCAGCACTGCCTGGGGGACCAGTGCTGGGTACGCAGAGGCGGCCAGAATAGCAGCTCCTCCAGGGCCTGCGTACCCAGCACAGATGGGCATGCAGTGGGGACCAGAGCGGGCACAAGCGTGTGCCGAGGCTGCCAGCCTCCACAGCCATATTGGCCTTTCAATCTCTCCCCCCCCACATCCTGGAGTGTCCATGTTGCTGGCGGTGTATTGGCACCTGGGGGAAGGGGGCATCTCACCAAAGGATCCAGCCGGGGAGGAGGGAATGGAGGACCCCACCAAGGATCTGAATACCAGCGGCTTGCAACACCACTCACCTCTGTTCCCCATCAGCACCGCCCTCCCGCCCCCAGGAAAATCAGGGTGAATAACTCAGATTGCGTCCCCATCCCCTCCTCCCAGCTACCATATGAGCGTGTCCAGGGTCCTCCCCCAGACCCCAAAACAACCTGCCCAGGGTGGTGGAGGTGAACCCTCCCCCAGCAGTGATTGGAGCTCACCGAGGGGGAAGTGCGACCGCTCTGCTCTCACACACAAAACAGCCCCGGTACCAGGGGCCAGGCCTGGGGGTGGGGGGAGTCAGCCCTGCCCCCTGCAGCCCTGCCCTGTGGGGGGAGGGGGCCTCAAGCTGTAGCTCGGCCCAGCAGCAATTGGAGCATGCACAAGACAAGCCCTGCCCCCCTCTTCCTCCATCCCCAGCACTGCCCCCCCTCCATCCCTGCCCCTCTCCTCCATCCCCAGCACTGCCCCCCCCCTCCATCCCTGCCCCTCTCCTCCATCCCCAGCACTGCCCCCCCCCTCCATCCCTGCCCCTCTCCTCCATCCCCAGCACTGCCCCCCCCTCCATCCCTGCCCCTCTCCTCCATCCCCAGCACTGGCCCCCTCCCCCCATCCCTGCCCCTCTCCTCCATCCCCAGCACTGCCCCCCCCTCCATCCCTGCCCCTCTCCTCCATCCCCAGCACTGCCCCCCCCTCCGTCCCTGCCCCTCTCCTCCATCCCCAGCACTGGCCCCCTCCCCCCATCCCTGCCCCTCTCCTCCATCCCCAGCACTGGCCCCCTCCCCCCATCCCTGCCCCTCTCCTCCATCCCCAGCACTGGTCCCCCCCTCCATCCCTGCCCCCCATCCTCCATCCCCAGCACTGGTCCCCCCCTGCATCCCTGCCCCCCATCCTCCATCCCCAGCACTGGTCCCCCCCTGCATCCCTGCCCCCCATCCTCCATCCCCAGCACTGGTCCCCCCCTGCATCCCTGCCCCCCATCCTCCATCCCCAGCACTGGTCCCCCCCTCCATCCCTGCCCCCCATCCTCCATCCCCAGCACTGGTCCCCCCCTCCATCCCTGCCCCCCATCCTCCATCCCCAGCACTGGTCCCCCCCTCCATCCCTGCCCCCCATCCTCCATCCCCAGCACTGGTCCCCCCCTCCATCCCTGCCCCCCATCCTCCATCCCCAGCACTGGTCCCCCCCTGCATCCCTGCCCCCCATCCTCCATCCCCAGCACTGGTCCCCCCCTGCATCCCTGCCCCCCATCCTCCATCCCCAGCACTGGTCCCCCCCTCCATCCCTGCCCCCCATCCTCCATCCCCAGCACTGGTGTCCCCCCCTCCATCCCTGCCCCCCATCCTCCATCCCCAGCACTGGTGTCCCCCCCTCCATCCCTGCCCCCCATCCTCCATCCCCAGCACTGGTGTCCCCCCCTCCATCCCTGCCCCCCATCCTCCATCCCCAGCACTGGTGTCCCCCCCTCCATCCCTGCCCCCCATCCTCCATCCCCAGCACTGGTGTCCCCCCCTCCATCCCTGCCCCCCATCCTCCATCCCCAGCACTGGTGTCCCCCCCTCCATCCCTGCCCCCCATCCTCCATCCCCAGCACTGGTGTCCCCCCCTCCATCCCTGCCCCCCATCCTCCATCCCCAGCACTGGTGTCCCCCCCTCCATCCCTGCCCCCCATCCTCCATCCCCAGCAATGGTCCCCCCCTCCATCCCTGCCCCTCTCCTCCATCCCCAGCACTGGGCCCCCCCTGCATCCCTGCCCCCCATCCTCCATCCCCAGCACTGGTCCCCCCCTCCATCCCTGCCCCCGCTGCCGGCCCAGCCCCCTCACCTCTCAATCCTGATGGGGGGAGGCTCCCTCCTGGATTTTTCCTTCCACCCCGAAAATCCGGCAGCAGCAGCAACAAAGCAGCCGGCCTAGGCCGGGCTCCCCCGCCGGCTCCTGGCCAGGCCGGTGCCCAGCTGGCTAATTGCAGCGCGCCCCGGCCAGCGGCAGCAGCATCCCCAGCGCGCTCCGTGCCAGCCCCGGCTGGGCTCTGCCTCCCGCTCCCGGCCTCGCCCCGCGCCCCCGCCCCGCCGCCACCCCGGGGACAGACACGCCCTGAGCGGGGGGCCGGGAGCTGCGGGGCCGGGAGAGCGAGCGCCGGCCTCTTAAAGGCGAACGGAGCCTCTCGCCTGAGTCACGGGCTGGCTCTACCCTCCGCGCTTATTGTTCCGCCTGCCGCCCTCCGGCCGGCCAGCCACCCCCCCAGCTAGCCACCCCGCCTCGCCAGCCAGCCAGCCACCCCCCCAGCTAGCCACCCCGCCTCGCCAGCCAGCCAGCCACCCTCCCAGCTAGCCACCCCGCCCCTCCAGCCAGCCACCCCCCAGCTAGCCACCCCGCCTCGCCAGCCAGCCAGCCACCCTCCCAGCTAGCCACCCCGCCCCTCCAGCCAGCCACCCTCCCAGCTAGCCACCCCGCCCCTCCAGCCAGCCACCCACCCACCCTCCCAGCTAGCCACCCCGCCTCGCCAGCCAGCCACCCCCCCCCCCAGCTAGCCACCCCGCCTCGCCAGCCAGCCAGCCACCCTCCCAGCTAGCCACCCAGCCACCCTCCCAGCTAGCCACCCCGCCTCACCAGCCAGCCAGCCACCCTCCCAGCTAGCCACCCCGCCCCTCCGGCCAGCCAGCCAGCCACCCTCCCAGCTAGCCACCCCGCCTCGCCAGCCAGCCACCCACCCACCCTCCCAGCTAGCCACCCCGCCTCGCCAGCCAGCCACCCACCCACCCTCCCAGCTAGCCACCCCGCCTCGCCAGCCAGCCACCCACCCACCCTCCCAGCTAGCCACCCCGCCTCGCCAGCCAGCCACCCACCCACCCTCCCAGCTAGCCACCCCGCCTCGCCAGCCAGCCAGCCACCCCCCCAGCTAGCCACCCCGCCTCACCAGCCAGCCAGCCACCCTCCCAGCTAGCCACCCCGCCCCTCCGGCCAGCCAGCCAGCCACCCTCCCAGCTAGCCACCCCGCCCCTCCGGCCAGCCAGCCAGCCACCCTCCCAGCTAGCCACCCCGCCCCTCCGGCCAGCCAGCCAGCCACCCTCCCAGCTAGCCACCCCGCCCCTCCGGCCAGCCAGCCAGCCACCCCCCCAGCTAGCCACCCCGCCTCGCCAGCCAGCCAGCCAGCCAGCCACCCTCCCAGCTAGCCACCCCGCCTCGCCAGCCAGCCAGCCACCCCCCCAGCTAGCCACCCCGCCCCTCCGGCCAGCCAGCCAGCCACCCTCCCAGCTAGCCACCCCGCCCCTCCGGCCAGCCAGCCAGCCACCCTCCCAGCTAGCCACCCCGCCTCGCCAGCCAGCCAGCCACCCCCCCAGCTAGCCACCCCGCCCCTCCGGCCAGCCAGCCAGCCACCCCCCCAGCAAGCCACCCTGCCCCTCCGGCCAGCCAGCCAGCCACCCCCCCAGCTAGCCACCCTGCCCACTAGCCAGCTAGCCACTCCGCCACCCAGCGAGCCACCCCACTCCACCAGTCTGCCAGCCAGCTACCCCACCAGCTAGCCAGGCACCCCCATACAGAGCTAGCCAGCCAGCTATCCCCACGTACATCTATCTAGCCATTCACCTACACAGCTAGGTAGCCATCCTTCCATCCATCCTGTACCCAGCTAGCTAGCCATCCCCACAGCCAGCTAGCCAGCCCCATACAAAATTAACTAGCTAGCTATCCCCATGTACATGTCTCTCCATCCATCCTTATACACAGCCAGATAGCTATCCGTTCATCCATCCCTGTATACAGCTAGCTAGCTAGCTAGCTATCTCCATGTACAGTTAGCCATCCCCATACAGAACTAGTTAGCTCGCCATCCCCACGTGCATTCATTTATCCATCCTTCCATCCATTCGCAGACATAAGAACGGCCACACTGGGTCTCCATCTAGCCCCATATCCTGGCTTCCAACAGTGGCGGATGCCAGATGTTTCAGAGGGAGTGAGCAGAACATGGCAATTATCAAATGATCCATCCTGTTGTCCACCACCTGCTTCTGGCTGTCAGAGATTCGGGGTCACCCAGAGCATGGGGCAGCATCCCTGGCCATCTTGGCTAATAGCCATCGACGGACCAATCCTCCATCAACTTATCTAGTTCTTTTTGAACCCAGTTATGCTTTTAGCCTTCCTGACATCCCTTGGCAATGAGTTCCGCAGGCTGTGCGTCATGTGAAGAAGTACTTTTTGTTTGTTTGAAACCTGCTGCCTATTCATTTAGCTGGGTAACCCCTGGTTCTTGCGTCACGTGAAGGGGTAAATAACCCTTCCCTTGTCACTTTTTCCACACCAGTCATGATTTGATAGACCTCTGTCATATCCCCCCCCCCCCCATCATCTCTTTTCTAAACTGAGCGTTTTCAGTCTTTTTAATCTCGCCTCATAGGGAGGCTGTTCCACACCCCTCATCATGTTGGTTGCCCTTTTGGGTACGTGTCCCCATTCTAATGTCTATTTTGTGCAGTGGGGTGACCAGGACTTCACACGGTATTCAGGGTGTGGGCGTACGATGGGCTAAATAGAGGCACGATGATATTTTCTATCTATCCCTTTCCTGCTGTACATTCTGTTGGCTTTTTCGACTGCTGCTTCCCCTTGAATGGATGTTTTCAGAGAATGACCCACGATGACTCCAAGATCTCTTTCTTGAGTGGAAACAGCTACTTTAAACCCCATCATTTGAAGTGTGTAGTTGGGAGGATGTTTTCCAGTGTGCATTACTTTCCATTTTTCAACAGTGCTAGCCATCAGCAGCTAGCCATTCCCATACGCAGCTAGCTGGCTAGCCATCCTTCCATCCATCCGCAGACACAGCTAGCCAGCCGTATACATGGCTAGCTAGTTATCCATCCCCATATACATCTATCCATCCATCCATCCCCCCACACATCCATCATCCATCCATCTCCACGCACATGAGCAATCAATGGTTTTCTATCTAATCAGTAAACTCCTTCCTTGCACACACACACCCCGCCACCACGCAGAGAGGGCAATTAACCAGTAGACCAACTTGCCCAGGGACATGGTGATTCACCATCACTTGGAGTCTTTAAAGCATGACTGGACAGCTCTATCTAAAAACTGCACTCGAGCTCACCCACCAGATATGGGCTAGAGTGATCAAGTGCTCAGCCTAGGTAATCAAGGTCAAAGGCAATTGGCTGGTGCAACTCCCTGCCATTGGAAATCATTGAGGCCAAGAGGCTTGTGCGTTTCCCAAAGGGGCTGGATAGATTTATAGATAGCAGGAACAGACAGACTTAGACGAGTGAATGCTGATGTGGGCAGAGATATTAAACCTCCTGATTCAGGGCTTAAACCAATCTCTAACTAGTAGACACCAGGATCAGACCTGGCACGGGGGGCCGATTGTCCCACACTTTCCTCTGCAGCATCTGGCACTGGCCTGAACAGCCGTCAGATATGATCAAGTCTGACAAGCCCTATATTTTTTCCAGCATAATGGTCCCTTCTGGCCTTAAAAAAATCTATAAATCTGCCCAGTCCTCACTCAGGATCAGGGCCTCATTGTGCTTGGTGCTGTACAGACCTAGATAGAGATTCTGCCAACCCTGTGGGGCTTAAACCTACTCTGTATCTGGGGATGCAATTCTAGTGGGCGCAGAATCCATGTGATGGTCGGGTGGGGCCATGGGGCTCTTGCACTGGGCCAGTTTTCTGTCCCCCCCATGTCACCTCCTGGTGATCACTGACAAATACTATATGTATATCACGGTGGCACCTACTGGCTCCAGCTGAGATCAGGCCCCCAGGTTGCAGTAGGGCCTAGTGAATAGATCACAGGACTGGGATTCAGGAGTGCTGGGTTTATTCCTGCCCCTGCCTGCTGGGTGACTGTGGGTACGTCATTTCCCTGTCTTGGTGCTTCAGTTTCCCCAGGGATAGGGATAATGACCTCCTTCGTAAAGCACTTTGAGATCTACTGATGAAAAGAGCTAGACATTATTATTAATTATTATTATTATACTGGGCACTGCACAGAAACAGGCCCTGCCCTGAACAGCTCATAGCCTGAATCGACAAATGGCAGGAGGGGAAACTGAGGCACAGAACGGGGAAGTGACTTGCCCAAGGTCAGCCAGCCAGTCAGTGGCAGAGCTGAGAATAAAGCGGGGGTGGAGTGGACAATGTACTCCAAGCTGTCCCCAATCCCGGTAAGGCACTGGCAGTTAACTAGCAGGCCAGTTCCTCAGTTGGTGCAAAACTGGAGTCACACTGGTTTACATGAACTGGGAATCTGGTCCTGCCAGCAGGGGGCAAGGAGACCTTAATACCAAACAACGGAGGGGGAGGATGGCCCAGGGGTTCGTGTACTAGCCTGGGATGCCAGAGACCTGCCCTCAATTCCCTGCTGGGCCGCAGGAGGGAGCTTGGGCAAGTCACATAGGTGCGATCCTTTGAGGATCCAAGCCTCTGTACCTCAGTTTCCCTTTTCCGCACTGGGAATCACAGTGGTACCTTGCCTCACAGTGGGCGTATGAGGATAAACACACGAAAGATTATGAGGTGATCAGATGCTATGGTGATGGGCGCCATATGAAGAATCATCACTGTAATGGATGGATCAGTAAGTACCGACGCTAAATTGCCATTCTAGTCGCTGTCTCCATCCTGGGATCTCAAAGGCCTTCAGGCACATGAATTAGCCCTAACAAGACCTGAGTTGGGGCTGGTGTGCCATCCTCCCACCCCGCTATTTCAGGGATTCAATGCGTATACATACCCCTCACTGCCAAGGCTCCGTGCGCCCCCTATTCGCCACTTCACCCTGGCAGGGCCTCTGTTTGCACCCCATTCCCCACAGGCCATGGGCTGTGTCCCCTATGTCCCTCCTCCTCAACAGGGACAGTGCGACTCCTCCCCCCACCAACCCACTCTTATTGCTTTTCTATCTGGGAGAGAAGTCACTCAGGGCACCAGCGCTTTGAAACTCCATGAGGCCAACAGGCTGAGCTGAGATGGGGGTATTGCTCGGCTGGAAGGTGTGAACAGCTGCCACCAGCCGGTTCTTTGAGCTCTAACCCAGGGGGTTCCCAGCCCGAGGCCCACCTGTGCAGCTGCAATAAGCACGGTGAGAGCAAAATGCAGCATTCAAACAGGGAAAACTCAACTGTGAATAAAACTGAACCAGGAGCAACGCAACGACGTTAACAATATTGTTTAAAAAGTGCCACAGTATTTTATTTTAAAACAAAACCGTTGTCCAACTTTGAACACTATATTGTGTGTTCAATTTTGGGGGGTAGGGGGGGAAGGGTCTGAATGTCTGTGCTCTGTAAGCAAAGATCCAGCCCTATTTTCTACTAATTAGAACAGAATCAAATATTGTAAATAAAAATATTAAAAGACTTACAAGCCAGGAGTCTTCTTACTGGGATGGATGTGCCTGCTCCTCCTTGCACAGCTTTTCCAGCTGGGAACATATGTTAGGGAGGCTCAACCTGATCTCATCTTCGATTTTCAGCCTTTCAGCCAGCTCCGGGTGCAGGCAGGGGGGAGCTAGGGGCTGTGTGCAGCCAGCGGGAGCTCCGGGTGCAGGCAGGGGGGAGCTAGGGGCTGTGTGCAGCCAGTGGGGAGCTCCGGGTGCAGGCAGGGGGGAGCTAGGGGCTGTGTGCAGGCAGGGGGAGCTCCGGGTGCAGGCAGGGGGGAGCTAGGGGCTGTGTGCAGGCAGGGGGAGCTCTGGGTGCAGGCAGGGGGGAGCTAGGGCTTTGTGTAGGCAGGGGGAGTTCCGGGTGCAGGCAGGGGAAGCTCTGAGTACAGGCAGGGGGGAGCTAGGGGCAGGGTGCAGGCAGGGGGGAGCTCCAGGTGCAGGCAGGGGGGAGCTAGGGGCTGGGTGCAGGCAGGGGGAGCTCCGGGTGCAGGCAGGGGGGAGCTAGGGGCTGTGTGCAGGCAGGGGGGAGCTCCGGGTGCAGGCAGGGGGGAGCTAGGGGCAGGGTGCAGGCAGGGGGGAGCTAGGGGCAGGGTGCAGGCAGGGGGGAGCTCCAGGTGCAGGCAGGGGGGAGCTAGGGGCTGGGTGCAGGCAGGGGGAGCTCCGGGTGCAGGCAGGGGGAGCTCCGGGTGCAGGCAGGGGGGAGCTAGGGGCAGGGTGCAGGCAGGGGGGAGCTCCAGGTGCAGGCAGGGGGGAGCTAGGGGCTGGGTGCAGGCAGGGGGAGCTCCGGGTGCAGGCAGCGGGGAGCTAGGGCTGTGTGTAGGCAGGGGGAGCTCCGGGTGCAGGCAGGCGGGAGCTCGGGGCTGGGTGCAGGCAGAGGCAGATTGATGCTGCGGGGCCTGGTCATGTGCCCAGTCCCTTGTTGGCAGTGTGGGCAGCTCCGCTCCTTGCGCACGCCAGGCCAGGACATGCTGACCTACATGGAAACCGTGGTCACAAGCACCCAATGGTTCGTGGGCACCAAGAACTACACCTACCTGAGCCTGGAGAGTCGGTTTCCCTGCCCAGGAGGAGAAATCAGTGACACACAATCCAGCACGTAGTTCATTTGGTCACACTATACACACCTGTCCTGGAACAGAGGTGGTCACAAACCACAGGCAGCCATCCCCCTTTCAAGAACCGCAGCCCAACCACCAGTGCCCAGTTCTCCTTCCTGAAGAACTGACTCAGGATAGAGAGCGCGAGGCAGGGAACAAACCCTCCTCTTGCCTGCACCAGCTCCTCTGCCAAAGAAACTGCATCACAAAACTAACTGCAATGCGGCATGTCCTTAACGAGTGAATGTGGACATGCAGGGCCCAGCACCCCAGGGCCCTGTCACAGCTGGGGCTCCCGAGTGCTGCTACAATACCAGTAACACATCTTTCCTTGCTCTGGGAGTATCAAACACACCCTCTCCCGTCATACACCAAGGAAATGGGTAGATTGTTAAGGCCATCGCGGAGAGCTGGTCCCCAGAACTCTGCCTGGAGAAGAAATGTGCCCATTGGCAATTAACACCCTAGACCGCCGTGGCTAGAGGAGCGCAGGCTTGATATTGAAGGGGGCTGGCATAGGGCCCTCTATGCAGTCAGGTGCCCATGGGAGGGCCTGCGGTCAGACTAGTCCTGAAGTGAAAGGGGACTGGGCCTTTGAGGGGGCATCTGGGAGCTGTAGCCAGCTCTGACTCAGCAACAGGGCTCTCAGAATTTACCTTCTTCCCCCGTCCTGAAGTATCACAGTGGGGGGGGGGGGGGAGCATCCCCTGCACCCTCAGGCTGCCTTCCCATCTCAGCTCTGCAGTCTATCATCAGAGGAACTCCTCCAACCTTTGAGCCATGAAAATAGCACCAGAACAGTCTCCGACTGGTTACTGTGGAGGAGATACCCATCAGTCACAGGCCGGGTGTTGTGAAAATTAAATGTTTATGAAAGTGCTGAGCAAGAGAACTTTATTTCTGGACATCAAAAGACACCCTGGAATTTTTAACAAAGGGCAAATCTCAAATTCAGGCTGGAAAAGAGGCACAAATTTTTACCGGCTTGAGGAATTAACCACTGGGACAATTTACCAAGGGCTCGCATGCGTACTCCATCAATGGAGATTTTTCAATCAAGAGTGGATGTTTTTCTAAAACAATCTGCTCTAGTGTAAACAGGAAGTAACCCAGGCAAGTCCTAGGGCCTGTGTTAGAAAGGTGCCCACAGTAGCCCCTCCTGACCTTAGGATCTATGAATCTCCTGTCTAGATAGGGAGCAGGGAAGACCAGATTTGGAGCAACTGAATGAGGTTTTGCAAGGGGAAACACAGATACTCAATAGGCAGTTGGAGGAGGAATAGCTCAGTGGTTTGAGCATTGGCCTCCTAAACCCAGGGTTGCAAGTTCAATCCTTGAGGGGGCCATTTTGGGATCTGGGGCAAAAATTGGGGATTGGTCCTGCTTTGAGCAAGGGGTTGGACTAGATGACCTCCTGAGGTCCCTTCCAACCCTGGTATTCTATGTTGGTTTTGGGAGGAAACATGGGACAGTTTCCTCCCATTGCCGTTAAGAGTTCAAATGAAATTTTAACCAGTGATTTTCGCTAGTGTCATAAATATAAAGGGAAGGGTAACCACCTTTCTGTATACAGAACTATAAAATCCCTCCTGGCCAGAGGCAAAACGCTTGCACCTGTAAAGAGTTAAGAAGCTAAAGTAACCTCGCTGGCACCTGACCCACAATGAGGAGACAAGATACTTTCAAAGCTGGAGTGGGGGGACAAAGGGTCTGTCTATCTGTGTGATGCTTTTGCCAGGAACAGATCAGGAATGCTCTTCATAACTCCTTAAGTTAGTAAGTAATCTAGCTAGAAATGCATTAGATTTCCTTTTGTTTAATGGCTGGTAAAATAGCTGTGCTGAATGGAATGTATATTCCTGTTTCTGTGTCTTTTTGTAACTTAAGGTTTTGCCTAGAGGGATTCTCTGTGTTTGAATCTGATTAACCTGTAAGGTATTTACCATCCTGATTTTACAGAGGTGATTGTTTTACCTTTTCTTTAATCAAAATTCTTCTTTTAAGAACCTGAATGCTTTTTCATTCTTCTTAAGATCCAAGGGTTTGGGTCTGTGTTCACCTATGCAAATTGGTGAGGATTTTTAATCAAGCCTTCCCCAGGAAAGGGGGTGTAGGGCTTGGGGGGATATTTTGGGGGAAGACGTCTCCAAGTGGGCTCTTTCCCTGTTCTTTATTTAACACGCTTGGTGGTGGCAGCATAGGGTTCAAGGACAAGGCAAAGTTTGTACCTTGAGGAAGTTTTTAACCTAAGCTGGTAAGAATAAGCTTTAGGGGGTCTTTCATACAGGTCCCCACATCTGTACCCTAGAGTTCAGAGTGGGGAAGGAACCTTGACAGTTAGCAATTGAAGTGTTATTGGGAAACAGAAGGAAACCAAGTTGGGCCCGATTCTGCTTTGCACCCACAGCCCTGCATGCCACCATACCTGACACCACCACATGGCCCGTTCTGACAGGCGGCAGTGCTGCTGCATGGCCATGCGAGGACTTTTCCTGAGCGTGTGGGCGGCGTACAGCCTTGGAAGCAATGCTATATTGTCATTCCTTGCGTGAGGTCATGCCTCGCTGGTGCAAGGAGCAGGAGAGATCGGTCTCAGCCTGAATCCCTCTAACTGGGGCCCACCTGATCCCCGGAGGCAGGTCCTGGGGTTTGGACTGAGATTTCCACCAGGGGATTGCAGGTGCTCTCTTTGGCCAGCTCGACATGACAAACTATAGTACACAGATACCAGCAAAGCGCCCGGCCTCTGCTCCAGGCCAGGCGGACACACCCCCTTTCCCCAATTTCTCCTCCCACTGAGAATCTGCCAGGCCAGGCCAAAAGGCAGCACTGCTCCCGACAGGGGAACAACCCCTCGGCACCGGCCCGCCAGTGAAAAGGGGGCATTAGCATCAGCAAGAAGCTAGTGTCTGTTACCAACAATATGCAAGAAATTCACTGGTCTAAGGGCATGTCAGGCCTGATCATTTGATGAAAAGAACTTCAGTCGCAAACGGTTCTTGATTTTTTCCTGCGGTATTATGAATAGTGGGGATGGCTTTACTACTCTGGCCTGGTCTCTCTCTAAACCACAAGGGAATAAACCCTCTCTGCACATTTGAGTAAAATACCCAGCAATCTCACTGTGCTCTCTCTTTAAAATACCCTCTCCGCAAAAACAAGATCATCCGGGAGCTACAGAACGAGAAATAGGCCATGTCGGATCAAGACACCAAGAGCCGAGCTGCAACAGAATTTCACAGCTGCTTTGAGGCAAGTTCTGTATTTTGCTTAAACACCTGGGGAGCTGCAGGAACCTTGTTCCTGCCGCTCCCAGAGTCTGGGAGAGCTCGGAACGACGCCTGGATCCAGACGAGAAGAACAAACGGCAGCCACCATGAGTGACCCAACGGTTTGGGTCAGAGCCACGAAGATTCAGGCACTTCCTTTCGCCTGCCAATTGCAATGAAGCAGTTTCGTTCTGCAGCAATTTCAGGCCGTAGCGCCTCCGGAGCCGCCTCCCCACACCGTGCAGCTGCTCCTTCCACCAGCCCTGGGGAAAAGCCCCCATGGGGGAAAGAGACACATGGAGACGAGCCGACTGTTTCAAAATTAGAGTCTTTATTGCAAGGCCTGATCTTTGGCAGAGCTCTCCGCAGAAACGGCTGCTTCCCTCAGCAAAAAAACAGCCCCAACCTGACGACGCGTCTGTACAAAAATCCTGTGTCAAAGGACAGAGAGCCAGAGGACGAGAGCAGGGACAGTTCTGCACCTCCATTAGAATCGGCCACGTCCTTGGTCCTTGCTGTAGTGTTCAAAGAGGTTAGCATTGGGTGTAGTCACCTGACTCAGGTGAAGTCCGGGTGGGAGGAGCCAACCCTCCCCTGGCACCATCTTTCTCCTCATCTCTGCATCTACTGTCCCTGAGATGAGAGGTAGGCTTTACTCCCAGCAGCCCCTGCAGCAGGAGAGCCAGCTGGGCTCTCACTTCTGACCTTGGCTTGAACCGTCAGCAGGGCATGGCCGGGAACTGGCCAGAGGGAGGCGCTCTGCCAGATCGTCGGAACCAGCCTCTTCTCACCTGCCTGCTGGATCCAGAGGCCGTGGCGAGAAAGTGAAGAGAGAGCCCCGATGGGTGAAGCCTGGCTGTAAGAGGTGGTTTGATGCACCATGGCACCAAACTGGGCACCAACTGGATGGGACGAGGGGTAGAAGAGCAAGATCTCCTCTTAGCCCCATTTCTAGGGAGCGGTACTATTCCCGGGGCAGGGAGAGCTCTCCCCCGACACACCACACAGTGGGGACACTGGCTGTGCACCCACGGATTACAGGGGATCCTGCTGGATCACATTTGGCCATTAGCCCCAGCACACTGGCTGGCTCTCTGAAGCTCTAATACTGTGTTGGCTGGTGATCGCAGACACCCCGGGTCCCCCCCCACTCCTGCGCTGATGGTATCACGCCCAGCATCACAGCAAGGGGGAGGGGACAAGAGGCCGGGGCAGCCGGTGTTTGGGCTCCTTGGGCTGGGGAGCAGAGAGGGGGTTCCATGCTCAGCAGATTTCCCCCTGCCCCCGATCGACCCAGAGACGGGCGTAAGGCCAACACAGGCACCAGGGCGCCAAGCCCAGGGGAGATCAGCACCAAGGAGAATGTTTCTCTTCTGCTCCCGGGACAAGGCCCCCTCTGCCCCACCCCAGGCTGGGGGCTCGGTCCCCTCATCCCAGAGAGCCTGCATTCTCACCACCCATGGCACCCACTGAGCAATGCCACCCTGCAGTGCCCCCCTGGCCTCTTCCGCCTGCACAGCCAAACCATTTCCAGACCCTCCTCCGTGCAGACGGGGAAATGGCCGCAGAGAGTGGAGGTGACCCACCCCGGGACACAGGACTCAAGCATCCTGATGCCCAGTCCCCTGCTCGACACTACTCCCTTCCCAGAAGGGCACCGCCCCTCCGGAGCTGGGACCAGCGCTGGGCGAGGGGGGAAGCAGTTGGGGGCCAGCCTGAGGAGTTGGGGGGGGAGAACACAGCTCCGTTGTTCTCTGCTGGTCCCTGGCAGCTCCCAAGCACAGGGAAGGGCCGTGCTCCCATGGGGCTGGGCCAGGGATGTTCCAAAGCCCCCAGTGTGAGGCAGAGGCAGCGCCCGGATCCTGGTGCCGCTCACTCCCGCTTATCACCGCCAGCCGATTCCGCCGGGGACTCTTGCGTGGGCAGCGGGGCCTCTGGCGAGGGAGGGGAGGAGGAATTAGGGAGACCAGCAGCTTCTGGCCTCTGGGGGGCTCTAGCGCCGGAAGAGGGAGCCCAGGGCTCCAGTCCCCAGACTGGATCAGACAGGGGGCATGGGCAAGGGACCCCTCAGACAGAGAGAGTCACTCAGCTCCTGTTACTTCCTGCACAGGACAGCCTCACCTAACCCACCACTGCCACCTCCAGAGGCTCTACCAGCCTTGCCATCCTGGGGGAATGAGGCACAGGGAGGGACTCGCCCCTTGCCTTGCAGAGCTGGGAATGGAACCCAGGAGTCCTGGCTCACAGTCCTGTGCTCAGTCCACTAGAGAACCTGTTTCCCCTGCTCCCCTCTGACCAATGGGGCCCCCCTGCTCGCAGGAGACACAGTTTGGGAGCGTGACACATGGGAGCCATGAACCTCAGCCCCAAAGGGCCCACTGGGGCATGGCTAGCGGGGGGCGGGGCCAGCAGGAAAGGCAGAGTCAGCTGGGGCAAGCTGGAGGGCGCGGGGGAGGAGGGCTGATGCTGTCCTTCAATCCCTGTAAATCATCTGCAATGGGACAAGCTGTGACCGCACTGCATCGTGCCGGCTCCTCCTGGTGACGGGGAGGCTGCCCCGCGGCTCCTACCTTCCCTCTCCTCCACGATGGTGCCGACCGGGCTGTCGGGCGCGGGGCCCTGCTGGCTCCAGTGCTGCGAGCGGAACATCACCATCTCCTCCAGGTTGCGCACCACCGTCACGGCGCCCTTCTGCGGCGGCACCGGGGGCCGGGGCGGCTCCGCCCCTCTGCAAGAGGGAGACGGGGTGAGAGCCTTGGCTTGGGGATGGGCACCTAGGGTGGCACCCAAGGGAGAGCCCGGCTGATCGCTCCCCCTCCCATCCAGGCTACCCACCCATGGAGGGTTCCCAGCATGCCCTGAAGGGTGGCCTCAGCCGGCCCAGGGGGCTGGGGATTGAGTTCCAGGACCTTCCCCACCTCCAGCTAGGGGAGCCAGGGCAGCACCACGAAGGGCGAGGGCCTGGCTTGGAGGGAGCCAGGACCCATGTCATGGGCACCCAGAAGCCAGCTGCCTGCCTGCGCCTGCATCCCGCTCGGTCTCAGACCCCAGCTGAGCGCAGGGACGGCGGGATCCTCACCCAGCCCCTCTGCGCCACCCAGGAGCCCCCTCCTCCCTTCCCTCGCAGCCAGCCTGCTCACCTGTCGGGGGACACGATGCCCGTGTGGCTGAGGGAGCGTCTCACCTGCGAGGCCAGAAAGTGGGAGAGGGTCAGATGGAACCGAGCGATCTGGGGGCACCGGGCAGCTCTGGAGCTGGTTCAGATCCAGCTCAGACTGGCAGCGTGGGCACACATCTGATGACAGCTGGGGGCCAGCATGAGCCACGCTGGGATCATAGCAATGTCCTTCGCAAAGAGGCCAAGGACAAACTGACCCCAGACACCCTGCTCAGAAGCTTGCCCTGGTGCTGCCTGGGCTCTGCCCGCTCTGGGGCCGTGACCAGAGCCCGGCTAGCTCCCAGCCGACCCGCACAGCCCTGCCCCGGCACTTGGGGCTGGCAAAGAAGCGAAGCATGCTGGGTTTCCGATCTGTCCTCGGCAGATGCCACTGCTAGTTCAAATGCTGCCCCCTGCCCTAGGGAGGCTCTTACTCTATGGGAGTGCGGGAGTTTGGTGCCCACGAAGTCCTGGGGCAGGGGGGCCGGCGAGGGCTGGTAGAGCTCAGGTGCCAGGCGGGCGTTGGCGAATTTCATGCACTCCTCCAGCGTGGAGATGAACTGGCTGCAGGTGGCTTTGAGCAGGGAGGAGGCTTCATTCATCTTCTGGGGATGGGGAGGACAGAGGGTTACCAAGAGGAACAGCCGCCCACAATCCTTTGCGCTCGTGTAGCTTCAGCCTCTCCAAGCCTGCTGTACAGGTGGGGAAACGGAGGCAAAGAGAGGGGCAGTGACTTGCCCCGGCCACCCAGGGAGTCGGTGGCCTCCCCGCGCCTTTGTTAGCTGGCTCCGTGTTAGCTGGCATTGCAGACGCACAGGCCAAGGCATTGCTCAGAACAGAAGCAGCTTTGGGAAAGAGAGTCACGCCTAGCGGATAGAGCAGGGGAGTGGGAATCAGGACTCTTGGGTTCTATTCCTGCCTCTGGGCGCAGAGTGGGGTCAAGTGTTTAGATCAGGGGGCTCACATCCACGCATATCTTCACTCCTGGGCCCCGCCCCATCTGTTTATGCCATGAAGCCTCATACCCCATGAGGATCCCAGCCACTTGAGCAGGTGGTATAGCAGCACAGCCCTGCAGCGGGGAGTTCCACTGGTTGACTCTGCACTGCGTGCTGCAGCCCTCTCTGAGCTGTTGGAATCAGGTGGCCTTTGTGCCTCAGCAGGAGGGAGTGGGTAGCTAGGACCTGTGTCCTCCAGATCCTCCTAAAACCCAACAGCTCCCCCTTAACCCCCCCCCCCCACTCCCTTTGAACCTCAATATCGAGCGGGGTGCCGTTGTCCTGGGGCCGCGTGGACTCCTGGACGTCCAAGACCTGCTGAGTCAGCACATCGCAGTACAGCCGTAGCTCTGACAGCTTCCGGCCCAGGGACTCGCTGCTCAGGTGCATGTCTGGAGGGAGATGGGAAGATCAGCATTGCCTCGTTCCTATCCTGCTCCCCTGGAAGCCCCATGCCCTGTATGTTATATGCAGGGACTGTTTCGCCCCTGCCACTGAAGTGCAGCCACCTCTGGGGTGGAACGTAGCATCTGCTTAACAACCTGCAATAACACTGCACTAGTCTAAGACAGGAAGTGAAGAAAAACAGAGGATCCAGCAGAAACCGTCAGGGGAGCCAGAATGGAATGGCCCACGTTGGAATTTAGCCAGGACACAGAGGTTGATGCCCCGATTCTTACAGCGGGCACTGGGCTTGGTAATAAGCGGACCTGTCTCGTGCGGGGGGCCATCGGGCTCAGCACTGACCCAGAGAGGAGAAAGCGCCCCCTAC
Organism: Eretmochelys imbricata; assembly: GCF_965152235.1. Taxonomy (NCBI): domain Eukaryota; kingdom Metazoa; phylum Chordata; order Testudines; family Cheloniidae; genus Eretmochelys; species Eretmochelys imbricata. The sequence continues at coordinate 14,764,170 of NC_135591.1, read as the reverse complement.
TGGAGGCACCCACCCTCCAGCACAGCCAGTGACGTAGCTAGGGGTGAGCGGGGCAGCGGCCGCTCTCCCACTGAGCAGAAGTGCTGCCTTTTTAATTTTTTTTTTTTATCTCCGCTCCCCCTGTTTTCTCTGCCACGGAGCATAGCACTGAGCTCAGCATTGACCGGAAGGGGAAGATTGCAAGGGAAGAGGGCGCCCCCTCCCTGAGCCCCTCCATATCACTCCCTGCAGCCTGGCACCCTCTAGTGGGCTGGGGCTTTGGGGTCAGGCCGTCCGCTACTGGGCCCCCCACCCCATAACCAGCAGGTCAGAGGCCAGCTGGGATTGGCTTGAAGGATGAAATTCCGGTTCTCTGCAGTCGCCGCCGAGTGACTGTTTCCTGAGGAGGGGGGAACGCCGGCACCCGAGCCCGTCTCTGCTCCCCGGTGCAGCCAGCCCTTCCACACCCCTCTGCTGCCGCAGTTTTGGGCCCGCACGCACAGCTCTGCCGGTGCTCCTCAATCCTGACCCGCAGCCCCCCCTGCTATTCCAGCCTGCCCCCCAACCCCAGCCCCTCTATCCCAACCGACAGCCCCTTGCTTTCTCAGTGCCAGGCTCCCCACCCTCAGCTCTGCCGGTGCCCCTCAATCCTGACCTACAGCCTCACCGATGTCCCTCAGTCCCAACCCGCTGCCCCCTGCTACCCCAGCCCTGGGCTCCCCCAACCCCCCGATCTGTCCCTGACTCCTGACATACACACTGCCCAGATCTGCCACACCGCAACAGAGATCACCGTTTCTCTGGCACAGTGCCCACCCTCTCTCTTCAGGAAGGACCCACCTTTGTCCTTCTGGCTCCTGTTGTCGCCCAAACAGGCTTTTGAGCTGCCCAGGGCCACCAGCCACTTCTGCCTCTCCGCAGCACCCCCTGCCTTCAGGTAGAAATACTGCTCCCCGGGAATCACCAGCTCCATGCGCGTGGCATCGGTGGAGTGCACTGCAGGGACAAGACAGTCGCTGAGCGAGAGCCCAGTGCTCGGGTAGCAGAGTCTGTTCTCACCTTGCATGACACAATCAGCTCTGCAGGCAGAGTCTAGGGACCCAGGGCTTCTCCAGAAGGAGAGTGGGAGTGGGATCCAGTGGTTAGAGCAAGGGACTGGGAGCCAGGACTCCTAGGTTCTATGCCCAGCTCTGGGAGGAGAGAGAGGTCTAGTGGTTAGAGCAGGGGACTGAGTGCTAGGACACCTGGGTTCTATGCCGGATTCCAACAGCCACACACTCTTTTGTGGAATCTCACCACTAGATTGGACAAAGCCCTGGAATGGTCTCCAGGGTGGAGATTCTTAAACTGGGGAGCTGCCCTGTCTCCAGCCCACCCACAGCGAAACCCTCAGCTGGCTGCAGCCCAAGCCCGGGCTCTGAAGAGTTTCAGGGCCCACTGAATCCAAGGGAAACCTCCCACACGACTGATTGGCTCCCTTGGTGCGAGGTGCATCTTCAGTGGCATCACAACTGCGCTCAGAGGTAGAAGCGACGTGCAAACCCAAAGGGGGCAGTGACTGGGGAGGACAGAAATAGCCCAGAGAGACGCGTGTGTGTCTCTGCCGGGGGGGGAAGGGGCAGGTGAGAGCGGCACGGGGTGGGAAGGGCCCATTGGAGAATCTGGCCCCCTCAGTGTTCGTTAAATTCTGGACCGTTGCCCTGCCAGGATCCCAGGTCAGCAGCACAGCGAGCCAGCCCCCTCCTGGTCCAATTGCCGCCCCCTACCCGCACGAGCCTCTCACCCAGCGGGGGAGTGCAGGGCACCAACCTTTGATCTCACAGACGGCCATCTTGATGCTGCCCTTGCTGCCTTTGCCCACGTCGTCCTGAGAGTCATAGTAGGACAGGATGCCGCTGTCCAGGACAAAGTACCGTGGCTGCCAACCTAGAGGGGAAGGGAAAGGCCAGGCCAGTCACCCGCCTAATGCCTGCCAGGGCGCTTCTCTCCTCCAGGGAGCCCAGCTCCCACGGCTGCCGCCTGGCGCACAGCAGCCCTGCTCACGCGAGGGTCAGCATGGAGCCAGGACTCCTGGGTTCTATTTCCAGCCCTGGGAGGGCGTGGGGTCTAGTTCTTCGAGCAACGGGCCAGGAAGCAGGACTCCTGGATTCTCTTCCTGGCTGTGGGAGAGGAGAAGGTTCAGAGTCAGGACTCCTGGGTCCTACCCCCTGCCTGTGCCCCCGACGCATCGCTCCCCCATCGGTGTCTGCATGCGGGTATTACGGGGGTGACGTGCTCCAGTGAAAGGGGCCAGAGGTGTGCAAACGTAACGCCGACAGACCCCGGTCGTCAGCGGGCAGAATAGAACCTGGGACCTCTGAAGCTTAGTGCACGAGCCTCTACTGCATGAGCTAAAAGCCAACTGGGCCAGCAGGTTATTTGCTACCCCTCCCACTTTGGGGTCCACCTGTGTCGCTTACCCTATAAGAGAATTACAAACTCTGCATCCTCACGACCCCCCAGGCACAGGGTGGCCCCTGCCCCCAGTTGGCACCTGGCTCTCAGAACGGAACAGGGAGCCGCCCATGGGCCAGCCAGCCTTTGTGCCGAGTTAGAGCTTGGGACTGGGAGAGGCCGTGGAGCCTGTTGGGGGAAGGGATGGTGGGGTCCTCCGACCCCATCCGGAAACATGCGGAGGGGGGCATAGACCTGGCCCCGTTCAAAGAGAGGGAGGCAGCCCCTCTTTGAAGGAAGAGACATAAGCCTGGTTTGTGGGGGGTGGGTCCAGGTCACAGTCCTGTGAACCTGGTTCAGGGGCAGTGAACCCACTTCAGGGACGGAGGGGTCACAGACCTGTCCTGGTTTGGGGGAGAAAGATCATGGACCTGCCCTATTCGGGGGGAGCAGGCCCAGGTCAGGGGAGGAGGGCAGGGAGACCCGGCCCAGTTTGGAAGTGGGGGGTGGAGGGGTTACAGAGAGCTGGCCCAGTTCCGAGGGGATGTCGTCTTCCAGAGACTCAGCCCAGTTTGTGGCGGGGAGGAGGGCACAGACACCCAGACCAGCTGGGGAGGGTCACACAGACCTGGCACGGTTCAGCGGGGGCAGGGGTGTCATACAGACCTGGCCCAGTTCAGCGGGGTGGGGGGGGGGGTCACACGGACCTGGCCCAGTTCAGCGGGGTGGCAGGGAGGTGTCACACAGACCTGGCCCGGATCAGCCAGGGGGTGGGGGAGGGGCACACAGATCTGGCCCGGTTCTGGATGGAGGTCACAGGGACCTGGCCCGGTTTGGGGTAGCAGGGGAGGATCCCACGGATCTGGCCCGGTTCGGGGGGGGGGGGGGGTCACAGGGACCTGGCCCGGTTCGGGGAGGGGGGCGGGGTGTCACACGGACCTGGCCCGGATCAGCCAGGGGGTGGGGGAGGGGCACACAGATCTGGCCCGGTTCTGGATGGAGGTCACCGGGACCTGGCCCGGTTCGGGGTGGGGGGGGGGGGAGGGTCACCGGGACCTGGCCCGGTTGGGGGGGGGGGGGAGGGTCACCGGGACCTGGCCCGGTTGGGGGGGGGGGGGGGGGAGGGTCACCGGGACCTGGCCCGGTTCGGGGGGGGGGGGGGGGGGAGGGTCACCGGGACCTGGCCCGGTTCGGGGGGGGGGGGGGGGGGAGGGTCACCGGGACCTGGCCCGGTTCGGGGGGGGGGGGGGGGGGAGGGTCACCGGGACCTGGCCCGGTTCGGGGGGGGGGGGGGGGGGAGGGTCACCGGGACCTGGCCCGGTTCGGGGGGGGGGGGGGGGGAGGGTCACCGGGACCTGGCCCGGTTCGGGGGGGGGGGGGGGAGGGTCACCGGGACCTGGCCCGGTTCGGGGGGGGGGGGGGGAGGGTCACCGGGACCTGGCCCGGTTCGGGGGGGGGGGGGGGGGAGGTCACCGGGACCTGGCCCGGTTCGGGGGGGGGGGGGGGGGAGGGTCACCGGGACCTGGCCCGGTTCGGGGGGGGGGGGGGGGAGGGGTCACCGGGACCTGGCCCGGTTCGGGGGGGGGGGGGGGAGGGTCACCGGGACCTGGCCCGGTTCGGGGGGGGGGGGGGGAGGGTCACCGGGACCTGGCCCGGTTCGGGGGGGGGGGGGAGGGTCACCGGGACCTGGCCCGGTTCGGGGGGGGGGGGGAGGGTCACCGGGACCTGGCCCGGTTCGGGGGGGGGGGGGGGAGGGTCACCGGGACCTGGCCCGGTTCGGGAGGGGAGGGGAGGGGAGGGGAGGGTCACCGGGACCTGGCCCGGTTCGGGGGGGGAGGGGAGGGGAGGGTCGGGTCACCGGGACCTGGCCCGGTTCGGGGGGGGAGGGGAGGGGAGGGGAGGGTCACCGGGACCTGGCCCGGTTCGGGGGGGGGAGGGGAGGGGAGGGTCGGGTCACAGGGACCTGGCCCGGTTCGGGGGGGGAGGGGAGGGTCACAGGGACCTGGCCCGGTTCGGGGGGGGAGGGGAGGGTCACAGGGACCTGGCCCGGTTCGGGGGGGGGGGAGGGGAGGGTCACAGGGACCTGGCCCGGTTCGGGGGGCGGGGTGGGGGAGGGTCGGGTCACAGGGACCTGGCCCGGTTCGGGGGGCGGGGTGGGGGAGGGTCGGGTCACAGGGACCTGGCCCGGTTCAGCCCGGGGCGGGGGGGGGAGGCTCTCGCGGACCTGGCCCGGTTCGGGGATGGTCCGCCTCCACCCCCGCCCCCAGTGCAGGGGAATCCCCAGCCCCCAGGGGCGGCGGACCCGGACCCGGACCCGCGGCCGTTACCCAAGAGGTAGTTGGTCCATTTCAGTAACGCTCCCTCCATCGCCAGGGTAGTAAATGTGAGCCGCCCATTGACAACACGGGAGCGACCAACCAATCACCAGCCGAGAGGGCGGGCTGAACGCTTTCGCCCAATAAAAAGAGCGGATTGGATACGGGGGCGGGACTTGGGAAAGGCAAGCCAATCACCATGGAAGGAAGTGCACGTGTGGGAGGGAACAGCAGGCGTGGCACTAATGACATCAACAGACCCCGGCCTGTGGCTAAAGAGAACTCTCCATTCCGCCAGGCCGCCATTTCCCCTACTTATGGCGCGCAAAGGCCTTTGGGTGATGTAGTGCTCCAGCCCATTCTATTCCTTGGTGGCAAGGCAAGCAGGAAATACAAATCCCAGGGAGCCCTAGGGCAGCTGAGCGCCCGGCGGTGGATTGTGGGTAATATAGTCCTCCTGCGCCGGCCTACAGGGCTCAGAGACGGGAGCTCAATGTCCCAGGATGCATCGGGGCTATCAGGGTGCGTCTCACGGGTTTGTGGGTAATGTAGTCTTCCCTGGCCACATGGCTCAAAGAGGGGGCGTGGTGCTGACTCCATGTCCCAGGATGCATCGGGGCAGAGCCGCGCTGCGCGGGGGGCGTTGTGGGTAATGTAGTCCCCCTGCCGCTGGGCCAGGGACGAGGGGCCTGGTAAGGACTCCATGTTCCAGGGATCCCTGGGCGGCGCGGGCGGCCTCCCCCAGCCATTGTCGGTGGCGGCGCTCGCTGGCCGGAGAGGGGCTCCCAGCCAGGGCTGCAGGCACGGTGGCTCCGGTGGGGCAGGAGGAGGGAATGAGTGAGGAGGAGGAGGCCTGTGGGACCAAGAAGAGTGGCGGGTTCCCCAGGTAACGGGGCGGCTCAGGGGCGGCCCCGCCCACCGCTCCCCCCAAACTGGGCGCTGGGGGGGGGCGGATCCTGGGGGAAGCCCCTCCCACTGCCCCCCCTCACTGGGGTGTCCTGGGGGGTCAGCCCATTCCCACTGCACCCCTGGGAGGTGGGGGCGGGTCCTGGGGGGCAGCTCCTCCCATCACCACCCCAATGGGGGCGGGGTGGGGACGTGCTCCCATTGGCCCCCCGCCCCGCTGGGTACAGGGGTGGGAGATCATGGGATAGAGCCAGCTGCTCCCACGGGGTACTGGGGTGTCCTCAGACAGGCGTAGAGGAGCATCCAGGGGTGGAGGACGGCTTCTCACACTGAGCCCCACCACCCAACTGGGCACTGAGGGGATTTTCACTGGGGGCATCACGAGGGGTAGCTGATCCCACTGACCCCTCCTACTGGGGGACCAGGGAGACTGCCATGGGGTGAGGGGGTAGCTGCTCTCATTAGAGCCCTCCGCCTTCACTGGGGGACTCTTTCACAGGATCAGTGGGGTGCTCTGGTGTGGGAGGGGGAGCTTCTCCCACTGCTTCTTTCCCCACAACTCCCCCTTCCGGCTCTGGGAATAGCCCTGGGTGTTTAAGGCCTTGGGGCAAGCCCTGATCTGTGGTGGTTTCTGAGCCTGTGTCCCTGTGTTGTGTCCCCTGCCCCAGTATAGAGCAAATGCTTGCCTCCAATCCCGGAAAGACCCCGATCAGCCTTCTCCAGGAGTATGGGACAAGAATAGGCAAGACGCCCGTGTATGATCTACTCAAAGCCGAGGGACAAGCGCATCAGCCCAACTTCACCTTCCGCGTGACTGTCGGGGACATTAGCTGCACCGGTCAGTTACTTGTGTGGGAGGCGGGTAAATATGGCTCCCAAACAAGGGAAACCTTGGCATTGCCACCCACTTGAGGGGCCTGATCTTGAGCTGCCTCCTGCTGACTGATCGTGTCTCTGCATTAAAGTTGTCACTCGTGCTTGGAGCCAGGGAGCTGTGGATCAGGACTCTTGAGTTCGAATCTGGGTTCCTTTATAGAGTGCTTTGAGCCCTGTGGCTGGACGTGCTTTGTAAGAGCTAGGTGGTGGCGCTATAGTGAGCGGAGGGGGAATGGGTGAGGTGGCTTTGGCCAGAATTCTCCCCGGAGTAGGGGGTGGTGACTAAGATTTTCTGAGGGGGATGGGAGTCATCATCCTGGTGTATGGGGCCCATTCAGGCTGGGGGTGGAACTCGGAGCTTCTTGTTTCCCAATCTGAACCATGCCTAGAGCATCCTTGGCGGGAGGATCCCAGGGCCTTGAGGTCTTGGGTTCAAGTTCAGCTATTAGCACTTAAGGTCTTGTTTGGTAGCCTCTGGGTGGAGGGAGATGGCTGGGTCGCAGCCCAGCTCCTAGTGGCACAGGCGCCTCCACCATAAAAACAACCCTCCTGATTCTTGGCACTTGCCAGCCCCCCATGGGCCACTTTTCAAGGAAGAATGGGCCATGGAGACAGAGTTCCTTGCCCTGCTGCTGTCCCTGCTTGGGGGCTAGAGGCCGTCAGCTTTGGGAGCTGCTGATCTATCACCAGCACAGAGAGCAACTGAGTGACACAGCTGGGAAAAGAACCCAGGACTCCTGACTGCCAGCCCCCCACTGCTCTAACTGCTAGACACCCTGCTTTCCAGGTCAAGGCCCAAGCAAGAAGGCAGCCAAGCACAAGGCAGCAGAGGTGGCCCTAAAGCTCCTGAAAGGGGGAAATATGCTGGAGCCAGCAGCATCGGAGGAATCCAGGTGAGGGGGGGCAGAGGGGGGACCTGGGCCTTTACTTAATTTGCTTCTCAACTTCTTTGATCCTTTACCTGCAGACTCGCATCCAGACCCAAACCCGCCCTCTACTCCCCACTCCAGTCCTGTCAGAGTAGAGAGATTTGGGGGTACGTGTGGGAAGAATTGGGGATGGAGAATCTCAGCTGAGGAAATGGCCCCCAGCTGGTGCAGCCTATGGGCTAGAGCACTGGACTGGGAGTCAGGAGATTTGCGTTCTACTCCTGGCACTGTCACTGGCCTGCTGGGTAACCTTAGGCAAGTCACTTCCCTGTTCTTTGCCTCAGTTTCCCTAGCTGTAAAATGTAGATAATGGTACTGATCTTCTTTGTAAAGTGCCTTGAGATCAGTGGATGAAAGGCACTACATTTGAGCTGGGTGGTGGTATTATTCATTATTAAAACATCCCTAGTCCCCGCGGTCCCTTTCCTGCCCCCAAGTGGCACCACACCCAAGCGTTTAGAGGTAGGAAGAGCTGGTTCTTGTTGCGCTCGGAGGCGCAAAGCCTGCTTTAATGTTTGTCACCTTTTATTTTCAAAGCTCTCCTTTCTCCCTAGAGCCCCTTTCTCAGCTCAGCACCGCAGCGGCCCCTGCAGCGCCCATCTTGCCTGCTGCCTCTCCCAGGTAAAAGGGAAAGTCACAGGGAGGGGCTCTGGGCCAAGGTCACCCAGTGTGATCTTGGGACACTTTGTTTTGTATTGGTGGGGTGCTCAATTTAAAGACACCTCAAAGGGGATTGGTTTTCAGAGTCTGGTGGGGACTCCGTATCCCAGTATGCATTGGGGCAGGAGGGGTTGTGGCTAATGTAGTCCTCCTGCCCATTTGGCCTGTAGGTAGAGGCCTGGTGAGGACTCTGTATCACAGGATGCATTGGGGCAGTAGAGCGCTTTGCAAGGGGTTGTGGGCAATGTAGTCCCCCTGCCTGACTGGCCCATAGGCTGGTGCCGAGTGGGAACTCAGGTATCAGGGCCCTATCAGCAGTACTGCCAATCTGCATGCTATTTGGTATTTATTCTTAAAGCCCCAGCTCCTCGAGTCATGTTATTTCACAGGGAATCTCAGCTTCCATTAAAAAACTGGTTAAGTGTCTTGCCCTGGGGGTTGCCTAGAAAAGCTGCAAAAGGTTTAGTAACCACCAGGTAAATGTAAGAACCCAACAGTGATTATTGTTTAAAAATCACCTGATTCTTAAGCCAGTCCCTGGTTTTTGAGCCCTCGGGGGTGGCCATGGTACATTCAGGGTCCCAAGCTGGGTACGCAAAAATCACTCAAATCCACGCTGGGGGCTGTGCTTGGGAAACCTCTGGCCTGGTGAGCTCAGAGGCACATACGTCTCGCCCGCACCTTTCATCCCCAAATGTCTTGAGTATTGGGTTGTGTCGTCCATCTCTGCAATGCAGCCGTCTCTGGGGCAGAGCATGGCGGGTGTCTTACAGCAATACAACTACAGTTTAGGGCAGGGAGTGAAGAAGGATCCTGTTGGTAATTGAAAGTGCCGGGGGTATTTGGGGCGCCGGAATGGAATTGCCGAAATGGGGATTCGTGCCCCAACTCTTGTGAAAAGAGCCAGGGGGACTCGGGTGACCCCCAGTGCGTAGGACCTCGCTGTTACGGCTCAACTAAACAGCACCGCCTCTGGCACTGCCTGCTAGCACCGGGGGGCTGGAGGTCTGGAGTCAGCGCTGACTCTGAGGGGAGAGTGTCCCCTCCTGATTCCCCCATTGTACTCCCTGCAGCACAGCGCCCCCTAGCATCCTACTGGAGCATTGCAGCCAGTGCCTTCCACTGAGAAACCCATCCCAGTTCCATTGGGTGTCTCCTGCCAGTGGCTCCCCATCCCCTCCCGCAAGCCCCTGGCACCTCCAGCAGACTCCCTGGCCAAGGGCTGTAGGCAGCAGCCCAGACAGCCAGCTCAGCCCCCTTCACTGGTGCCCTTGTGTCTCACTCAGAAGCTCACCGATGGAAGTGAAGTCGCCCGTCTCGCCCCAGCAGTCGGAGTGTAACCCTGTGGGGGCGCTGCAGGTAGGTGCTGTCGGGGCACTTTTCCCCGTGGCGCAAGGGCCTCTGCTCGCTTTGGGGAGTGAGAGTGCCCCAGGTAAGCCTGGGCTGGCTGGATTGGGGACGAAGCTATTGAAGCAAAAGGCTTCATGACCCTCGAGTACCAGAGACCCTGGGTGGCCAGATGGGGCAGAGTAGCTGGTTTGAATCCCGGAACGGGTTGGTTGGGCCCAAATCCTGACAGCTGTCTGATGGCTCCTGGGTAGATCTGAGCCTTTGCCATCTCCATTAGCAGCTTCAGCAGACAGGGGTCCCTCTCGCGGGTGGTTCGGGGCGGGCTTGGGCTGCCTGGGCTGTCCCCAACCCTGTGGTCACGGGACTCTGGAGCTGTCCAGCTGGCCCCTTTCAGCAGCACTCAGATCCCGGGCTTATCACTGGAAGAACCAAACCGCAGCTGGTGTGCCCAGTCCCATGTGTCTCGCCTGTGGCTGTCGGGTTCCCTCAGTCCCTCAAGAGTGGGGGTGTTGAGGGGTGAGTCTCACAGCACCGGCTGCACCATGTGAGGACCCCTTCCAATAGCTTTTGGGTTCCTAACCCTCTTGGGACCTCTGCCCAGATGGGCTGTCCCCATCCACAGACACTGGGCAGCCCAGGCGCTGTTGGGCAAACTCCCCACCCTCCCCTTGAGTTTCCCCTGGGTTGGGCTCTCGGTTTCCATGGCTTCTGCTGAGCCAGTCTGCGAGCAGGTAGGTTGCCATGGTGACTTAGGGATGGACGTGGTGTTGGCTAGAGCACTGGACTGTGACTCTGGAGACCTGGATTCTCTTCCTGGCTCTGCTACTGATCTCAGCCAAATCACATCCCCGCTCCGTGCCGCAGTTTCCCCTCCTTTGTCTGTCTGCGGCAGGGGCTGTCTCACCTGGTGTCTGTGCAGCACAATGAGACTGATCTCAGCTGAGACCTCTAGGCATGACCATGATAAAAACAACGAAACTAGGGCTGTCAATTAATTGCAGTTAGCTCAAGCGATTAGCTCAAAACAAATTAACTTGATTAAAACAATTAATTGTGATTAAGCGCACTGTTTAACAATAATAGAATACCAATTTAAATTTATTATAACTACTTTGGGATGTTTTTCTATGTTTTCAAATATCTTGATTTCAGTTACAAGAGAGAATACAAAGTGTCCAGTGCTCACTATCTATTACTATTTTTGATTATAAATATTTGTATTGCAAAAGAGAGAAACAAAAGAAATAATATTTTTCATTTCAACGCATATGAGTAGAATCATAGAATATCAGGGTTGGAAGGGACCTCAGGAGGTCATCTAGTCCAACCCCCTGCTCAAAAGCAGGACCCATACCCAATTAAATCATCCCAGCCAGGGCTTTGTTAAGCCTGACCTTAAAAACGTCTAAGGAAGGAGATTCCACCACCTCCCTAGGCAACGCATTCCAGTGTTTCACCACCCTCCTAGTGAAAAAGTTTTTCCTAATATCCAACCTGAACCTCCCCCACTGCAACTTGAGACCATTACTCCTTGTCCTGTCCTCTTCCACCACTGAGAATAGTCTAGAACCATCCTCTCTGGAACTACCTCTCAGGTAGTTGAAAGCAGCTATCAAATCCCCCCTCATTCTTCTCTTCGGCAGACTAAACAATCCCAGTTCCCTCAGCCTCTCCTCATAACTCATGTGTTCCAGACCCCTAATCATTTTTGTTGCCCTTCGCTGGACTCTCTCCAATTTATCCACATCCTTCTTGTAGTGTGGGGCCCAAAACTGGACACAGTACTCCAGATGAGGCCTCACCAATGTCGAATAGAGGGGGACGATCACGTCCCTCGATCTGCTCGCTATGCCCCTACTTATACATCCCAAAATGCCATTGGCCTTCTTGGCAACAAGGGCACACTGCTGGCTCGTATCCAGCTTCTCGTCCACTGTCACCCCTAGGTCCTTTCCTGCAGAACTGCTGCCTAGCCATTCGGTCCCTAGTCTGTAGCTGTGCATTGGGTTCTTCCGTCCTAAGTGCAGGACCCTACACTTATCCTTATTGAACCTCATCAGATTTCTTTTGGCCCAATCCTCCAATTTGTCTAGGTCCCTCTGTATCCTATCCCTGCCCTCCAGCGTACTCCAGTACTTTAGTGCAATCTCTTTATCATGAAAGTGCAACTTACAAACGTAGAATTATTTGGTTTTTTACACAATTGCACACAAAAACAAAACAATGTACAACTTTAGCGCCTATAAGTCCATTCAGTCCTACTTCTTGTTCAGCCAATCGCTCAGACAGACAAGTTTGATTACATTTACAGGAGATAATGCTGCCTGCTGTTTGTTCACAATGTCACCTGAAAGTGAGAACAGGCATTTGCATGGCATTGTTGTAGCTGGCATTGCAAGTTATTTACGTGCCAGATGCGCTAAACATTCGTATGCCTCTTCATGCTTCAACTTGTAGATTTGCACTTTTCTTTTACCGTGCAAATATTTGTAATAAAAAATAATATAAAGCGAGCAGTGTGTACTTTGTATTTGTGTTGAAATTGAAATCAATATGTTTCAAAAGATAGAAAAAATAACATGCAAAAATATTTATAATAAAGTTAAATTGGTATTCTATTATTAACACTGCGATTTAAAACTGCGATTAATCACAATTCATTTTTTCTCTCACGATTAATCACCATCTTTTAAATCTTGCAATTAATCGTGATTAATTTTTTTTAATCGTTTGACAGCCCTAAATGAGACCCAAACGTCACATGGGCCACTAAGTGACAGACTGGGGGGAGGGGGTTGGGGGGAGGTTGGTCTGCACTGACCATGCCTGGATTCAGACTTGCCCCAGCCAGTTACCCCCTCCTCCAGTCCCTGGTGTTTAATGGTAGTAGCTTGGCCAGGGTATCTGGGTAGGAATTTATCTGCAAGGGGCATCGGGGACTGCCCTATCCTGGTTGTTTGCTGCCAGTCTGAGGGCCTCTCCACCCAGGTCCCTGGAACCAGCCTTGCTGGTGCTCACACCACCAGCTGTGTCTGGGGTCAGGTGGTCCCCCACTCCCCTACCTGAGGAGGATCCTGCCAAGGCTCTCATGATGCCCCGTTGTCACCCTCCCCAAGGAGCTGGTGGTCCAGAAGGGCTGGAGACTGCCAGAATACACCGTCACCCAGGAATCGGGGCCTGCCCACCGAAAGGAATTCACCATGACTTGCCGGGTTGAGAGGTTCATCGAAATAGGTAACTGCCGGCCATGTACTGAGGCGACATGGGTGATGGGAGCATCTCCACCTCCCATGGGGAGAAGAGGGTCCCGGGGAGGGTGGGGATTACAGGGGTGTTCAGATTAATTTCAGAGAAAACATGGTGCCCCTAAAGTGGGTGAGTGAATCCAGCATTCAAAGGTGGAGGCAGGGAGGGGCTGGGCAGGGTCCTGACTCACAGTCCCAGCCCTGGGCTTTCCCCACCCCAGCTCTGCCTGTGCCCCTCAATCCTAACCTCTTGAAGGCACACCCCCATTGGTGATCTTTCCCTATCAGACAAGGCCCTAGGGGACTCCTTGGTGCAGCCAGAGGGCTCCTCTTCTAGCCCTTCCCTGTGCTGCGCAGGAGTTAACCCCCTGTTCCCCAGAGGGCAAGCGGTGCCCATGCCGGGCTTTGGGCATCAGCGATGACAGCGCTCCCCCCGCAGGGAGCGGCACCTCCAAGAAGCTGGCCAAGCGCAACGCGGCGGCCAAGATGCTGGTGCGAATCCACAATGTGCCCATGGACCAGCGGGAGGGCAGCGAGGCCGAGGTGGAGGAGGACCAGTTCTCCATCGTGAGTGCGGGCGAGGGCGGGACTGGCATGCTGCTTGGAGATGGGGCCCTCACCTTCTGATGGAGGAGGTGTGTCCATAGGGACTACAACTCCCAGCATGCAGTGCTCTGTGTGCTACTAAGAGACAATGGGGTCTCACCCTTTGATGGAGAGGTGTGTCCATAGAAACTACAACTACCAGCATGCAGTGCTCCATATTGCTTGGAGGCAATAGCGGGCATGTGTCTGGGCTTCTAGCAGGGGAGTGTGTGGCCCATGGAGACTATAAGCAGCGCAACAGATGGCATGCTGGGAGCTGGAGGCAGTGGGGCTTTGCCCTCCCTAATGGAGGGTGTGGCCCATAGAGACTACGCCTCCCAGCACGCAATGCATCATGCCGCTTAGAGACAAAGGAGCCCAGTAGGATTGTGGGGGCAACCTATGGAGGTTACAAGGCCCAGCCTGCCCCTTCGAGCTGAGCGGCTGGGCTCAAAGTAGTGGCTCGTCCACCCTACGGCATAGCTGTGCCAGTGGGACCCATAGTGTAGACGCAGCCTCCTGCACCGGAAGTGGGGGTTCCTCTGTGGGTTAGGAGGGCAGGGCTGTGCCCGCGTCAGGGCTAGGTGGGCAGGGCTGTGCCCACGTCAGAGCGTCCCTTTCCTCACCCCCGGGCAGTGCAGCTCTGCAGATCTGCCTTGTAAGCAGAGGCCAGGCCTAGACGTGCTCCCCCAACACTTTGCCCCTCGGCCACTGCTGGGTTGGGCCCCCAGCTGATGCTCTCTCCCCCGCTCCAGACCGTGGGGAACAAGCTGGACAGCCTGAAGGGCCGGCTCTCGGGCTGCACCTGGGACTCACTGCGCAACTCGGCCGGCGAGAAGATCCTCCATCTCAAGAGCCACCCGCTGGAGGCGCTCAACGCCGGCTTCTGCAGCCTCCTGCAGGAGCTCTCCGAGGAGCAGAGCTTCGACATCAGCTACCTGGACATCGGTAAGGGGCAGAGACCCCACCTGGCCCCCGCTGCCCGCCAGGCGCCTGCCCCCACAGGAATGCTCCACCATGCCGTTGAGGGCCGGCACTGTCCCTCCTGTGGGGCGAGGGTTCCCCAGCACTGCGCCATATGCTGGGGGCTCCTCGGGCCGGCCGTGGGGAGCAGGGGCAGCGACCTCCAGAGTCTGTTACTGCTGACGCCAGCCTTGGCGGGAAAAGCGCCCTCCCCCATGCCCCAAACAGGGGCCGAGCACCCTGCCCCCCAACCTCAGGGGCTCCGCCCATCACCCTCTGCCCCTTCCTCTCCCCTGGGCCTGAGCATCCTGCCCCCCCCCCCTTCCCGGGGCTCAGCAGCCCCCCCCAAGCACACCTTGTTGTGCTCACACCCACGTCCCCCCGGGCTCAGCCTGCAGTGCCCCCGGCCGTGACGCCCCATCTCTCCCCACAGACGAGATGAGCCTGAGCGGCCTGTACCAGTGCCTGGTGGAGCTGTCCACGCAGCCGACCACGGTGTGCCACGGCTCAGCCGCCTCCCGCGCTGCTGCCCGCACCGCCGCTGCCCGCAACGCCCTGCAGTACCTCAAGATCATGGCGGGAGGCAAATGAGGAGGTGCCCGGGCCCAGCAGAGCCTCTGGGGCCGTGGACGCTCAGCCAGGTGGGTGCCTGGAGCCATGCCGGCACATGCCTCCCAAGGCCGGGGCTGGGGCAGACACCGGTTGGACCCACACGCAGCCCCATGGCCAGGGCGGGGCGTCCTGCTTCCCCTGATTCGTGAGGGGCAGGACCTGGAGCCCCCCGGAGAGACGCCAGCCCTGCCCCAGCAGCCTCCACCAGGCCTGAGTGGGCTCTGAATGCAGGGACACACTGGGCTCTCAGGGGCGGGGCCCACTTGCTCCGACACCCCCACCACACGTGGGGACACAGAGGGCCAGTGTAGCAGCTCACCCTAGCAGGAGATTGCTCCTGATCCAAGCGCTGCCCACTCCAGGGAGTCCCCCTCCCCCAGCCGAGCCCAGCGCTTTCCACTGCACTGTTGGGGGGCTAATGCTGCCCCACGGCTGTTCCAACCTGCCCCCCCAGCTGCTGTCCTGCTCCAGCTGCACAGAGCAAAAGTTCTTATTGGCCATAGGGAGGGTCAGCGCCCTCCTACCCCTGTCGCTACATCCCCAGACTCGTCAGCAGCCTCTGACTGTGCCCCCTGACCTGGGCGGGGCTGGAACCCCCCCTCCCCCCCAGGAGTTGCTCCCCCACACCCTCGCTGTCAGCAGCCGAAGCACCATCCTAGGAACTGGGTCCCGAGCAGATTTGGAGTATGGAGCTGCCCCGGGCCGCCAGGAGCAAGAGCCGCCCCCCAGGGGTCTGCGCTGGAGCCGCCCCTGTGGGACTGGAGCGGGGGGGCGGGGTAGATTTTTATTGTTGTTTAAAGGCGAGACACAAGGTTTTTAAGACCAAATTCAGGTGCAGCCAGCCCCTGCCACGGGCCCAAGGACCTTGCTGCAGGATCAAATCCCCTCTGGGAGGGGCAGCTGCCCTCGCGTCTCCTGTCCTGATCGGCGTCCGTGCCGTGCCGGAGGAGTCGCCATGGCCAGGGGGCCAGTGCTGGAACCCATGGGTCGATTGTGGGGGGGACTGTCCCGGAACCCGCCCTGGGGGCAGCAAGTGCCGGAGGAGATGGGAAATAAACTGGATGGAGGGGTTTTCTCCAAAACGTTGATGTGTTTCCTTTTGGGGAGATGGGATGGGGCCAGCTGAGTCTTCGGCTGGGTGGGTGCAATCGGGCGCTGGGGCCAGTCTGAGGCCCAGTAGTGGGGTGGGGGGAGCCGAGTGGAGCCAAGGCACCCGGCTGCCCATCGTGAGGCGGGGGCACTGGTTTGGCCGGGGCAGCTTGGCCTATCTTGGCGCTGAGATGGGCCCACCTGGGCCCTTCCCTCCCTGGCTTGTAGGATCTTCCCTCGCCCCCCGGCATGTGGCTGTGGTGGAGGCAGTGGGATCTAGCGCGCACGGGGCAGAGACCAGTGGCCCCCGGCCTCTCCCTTTCCAGCTCAGCCCATTTGACTGGAGCCAGGGGAGAACTCAGAACCGCTCCCTCCCTGCTTCAGATTGTGGCACGGCGAGGGTGCTGCCCCCTGGGTGTGGGCTGCCCCCAGAGGCGAAGGGCGGTACTGTGCCGCGGGCACATTGACCACATATCCCCCAGCTGTGACGCTCACGTTTTATTATCGTTGCCAGAGCCATGGTCACCACAGCCCAGTCTGCTCACAGGTGGGGGGGCTTTGATCCAGGCCGGCGGGTGCTGGAGCCAAGCAGCCCCTCGGAGTCACTTCTTCCCGAAGCGCTGGGGCACGGCCATGCTCCAGAACTGGGGGGCCATGGAGTCCCAGCCGCGCTGGCTGAGCCGGCCCTCGCTGCCCCAGCTCCCCTGGGTCTCGCGGCCAAACCTGCAGGGAGACAGATGAAGCCCTTGGCTGCTGAAGTGCCTTTGGCCCAACCCATGGCCCAAGCTTGGCTGGTGCCCCCTGTTCCTGTACGGCCGGGTCCATCAAACCAAGTAAGGGCCAGTGGGATGCACCCACTGGTGGCAGGGCCAGCCTGACGTCCTGGCATCCCTGCTGGCCTCGGGCTGTGTCTCCACCGACGTAGCCCCTTCACCAGGCTGCTGGAGCTACAGCCATGCTTAGACTGGGCTGCCAGCTGCTGCTGCAGCCCAAGCTGGTCCCGCCAGCTGGACTCTGGGGCTTGTCACCTAAGGGGGGCATGGCAGCCGCTGGGGTGGAAACGGTGCTCTGAGGCACTTCAGAGGATCCTCTCTTGGTGCCTGGCTGGTGGGTCTTACTCACATGCTCTGGGGTGAACCAGGGGTCAGATTGGTGGGCTAGAAAGAATCCCCCCCGCCCCCAGGTCAAATCAGCAGGGACCTTGCGGGGGGGTCCCCCTCCCCTGCAGCGTGAGGCACAGGTCGCCTGCTGGGATCATGCGGGCACGTCTCTGCTACTCAATCCCCTGCTGTGGCAGGGGCCTCTGGCATCTGGGCTCACAACAGCGTCAGCGCCTTGAGCCTGTCTGCTTTGGTCTAACCTAAGTCCTGGGCTCGACGCGGGGAACTGTAGGGGCCTCTGGCAAGAGGTCCAGTTGGATGAGCTGATGGTCCCTGCTGGCTTCGGACTCTGTGACCTGTAGCAGGCTCCTTTACGCCAGTACACCCGTATTCACACGAGGTGGTACCGGGCTAACTGGCTACAGTATCCCCGCGCCAGCCCTATCCCAGTACCGGCCCCGTGTGAACTAGGCCGGCACTGCCAGTCACCTAACTCGAGGGCCCAGACTCGAGTGCAGACCCACCAGCCCGGCCCCTCGGCCCGGCAGCTGGCTGGGGAGCAGGGCACGGCCTGGTAGGAGGATGTCTGGCTTAGTGGCGAGAGTTCTGGATTGGGACTCGGGACGCCTTGACCTCATGTGACTGACCCACTTTGGGAGGCGCTGCCGAGATCCGCGCTGGGGTGTGTAGCTAGGAGCAGCTGCAGGGGCTGGGGAGGGGGCCCTAGGCCAACTCTGTGCCTCTAAACGACTGCTAGCTGGCCATATGCCACAGGCTGCCTCTGGTGCCAAGTGGGGCAGGTTTAACTCGTGCTAACCACGGTTTGTCCTGCCCTGGTGTAGATGGACCCTGAGGAGAGGGTGCCCCCTAGTGGCGTGTCTGGGGACCAAGGAGTTATAATGCCGGTTAGCTCAATTCCCTTTAGCCCCCAAACCCGAGTTCTGTGTTGGCACCACATCCCCCAGGCCCTTGGGACTGTATTTGAGCCCAGGTGGTTACATGGGTCTAACCCCTGGTGTGGACGCCTCTTCCAGTAGCAAAAGGGCTTTCTCCATTTAGTGTGTGGCCCTGGGGAAGGGGCTTGAGCTACCCGGGATCCAGTCCCATGTATGAGGGTCGGGAGGGGGTCAGGGGCAGGTATACTGGTAAAATGAGCACTCACCCTCCGTCCCCTTACAAAAGGGCGGGGGTGGGGGGGGCTTCTAGCCAAGCAGTGAGCAAGGCTGATGCTGCTTCGTGTTGGAGAGTCAAGGGATATTAACTCCAGGCTGCTGCAGAGAGCAGCGGGGCGGGGGGGTTATTGGGGTGTGGGTGGGCCCCAGTGCCCCCCTTCCTTACCTTTGGGGCTGGAACAGGAAGGAGGGGCTGCGGCCGGGTCGCTGCAGGGCGAAGAGCAGGGAGCGAAGCAGGGTGCTCGGCAGGCGTTCAGCGGAGAGGGACCGAGGGGCGCGATCCTCACTCTCCTGCTGCAAGGGGCGGGGACAGGATGTGGTTACACAGCCCCCTGCCTGCAGAGGGGTCCCAGCGCGTGGGGGGGAGGGGAATTTGGCCCAGGGATGGCGTTTAGGCTGGGTCTGGGCCCCCAGCTCGGCTGGCCCCAGGGGCCAGTGCCACCGTATTAAACTGCTGCAGGTGAGCCGAAACGGGGGGCAGGCATGAGCAAGGTGGTTCTGGGGTTTGCTCTTGGCCAACCCATATATATCCAATCCCCCCCCCCCCCCGCGGTGTAGTGGGGCAAACAGCCAAGTGCCCCTGCCCGTTAACAGCTGCCCCAACCCTACACACTCGGGGCAGCACCGTCTGGATATCAAACCCCCCAAGAGGCAGCCAGGCAGGGTACCCACACACACCCCCATCAGACTCTCCCATCAAGGGATCAAGCCTCCCCCTGCCAGCCATTAGGCCAAACTCTTCACCCTGCTAGAGTCCCTGAGTCCAGCCTGCCAGCAGAGGGCCCCATGCTGCAAACTGCGGCCCCAGAGCCGAACAACCCCAGAGATCTGGGGAGGAGGTGGGTTGACTGCAGGGGGTTAAACGAGGACGTTCACGGGCAGCCTGGGCCATCCTCAGGCCCTGCAAGAATTCGCACTGGGTGTCTGTTGCTCCTGGTTGCAGAAGGGCAATGTTCACGCACCCGCCTCAGCCTTTTAACCAGAAGGAACCCAAGCTGTCCCGTAGTGTGTACAGCCCGGGCTGGTGCTGCCCGCGCCGGGAGGCAGCTGCCTCTGGGGTGGAGCACAGCAGCCGTGTTTAACCATGCATTACAGGCGGACAGGGATGGCAAACTCCTTTTCCTGCTGGGGATGCAGGGAGGCAGTGGGGAATTGCCTGGGTGGACGTGGGCCTGGACGGCAGGGCTTACGCCCTGGTTCCCCGGGATCCAACACCAGGTGCCCTTTAACGGGCACCTCCGACCCCGCTGCCAGACCCATGGGGAACAACAGATGTGCTTGAATGAGCATCACAGAGGTGCTGTCTCCTGTCCCCCCCAGAACTAACCTGGGTCCAGCATGGACTCCCAGGGGACGCTCCAGCTACTCAGCCGCTCTCTAAACTCAGTCGTGGTTAGCACATGGAGCCAGGAAACCTGGGTTCCATTCCCAGCACTGCCACAGGCCTGCTGGGTGATCCTGGAAGTTCCTGCCCCGTGATGTGCCTCAGTTTCCCCTTCTGTAAAAAGGGGGTGATGCTACTCACCAGGGTGGGAGCGGGGTGGAAGGATAATTCCTTGGGCCCCCAGGTTCTCAGAGGGGCCCCCTTGTGGGCTGCTCTAGCTCCATTTGCGGGGAGGGAACAGCCTGAGATTCTTTCACGTCCCACCCCCAGGTCGGTGGCCTCTTTTGACATCATTGGCCTTAAGGTGGGCAGCTGGGATTTGCCACCAAATCCCAGGGGAGCCCATCCCCCGATTCCCGTAGCATCCAAGTGCCCAAATCCTTAGGCACCCTGCCTGAACCGCGAGGAGCCAGCAGACAGCGGGAAGCTCGTGTCTCTCCTCTCCATCTGCCAGAACCTTCCTGTTTCCCAGGGGAAAGGCTCAGCCCATCAGCATGGGGGACCCCAGGAGGGGTCCAGAGCCTACCAGATCCCTGTGGCTCTGCTGGGGCACTGCTTGGCTGGGGATGGGGTACCCCCCAGTGTCTCAGATCCGCCAGCAGCTCAAAGGCCTTGGGACAGACAGACAGACATCGTGTTCCCACAGCACCGGGTGCGGCTCCAGCCCCACTGAGGGAGGATACCCCAGAGCCCAGCAGCCAGGAATGGGGGTCACTGTGGATGGGTCGGGGTTTTCTCTGTGCAGGTGAGGGCAGAGGCTTATTGATGCTGGGGCAAGGCGGTGGGGGTGTATGTGTGACAGCATCCTAGCTGTCCCCGTGCGAAGCCCTGGTTTTAACATACTGTGTCCAGTGACCTGCCACCAACGCCGCTGGCCAGGAGGGGCTGAGCTGGTGCGAGGCACCTGTCGCACCCACGTGGTCCGTTGACATCAGTGGGTGGCACTGAGTGGCCCAAGGATCAGAGCAGAGTCCGCGTGAGGCACCACCAGGAACAAGAGCCCAGCACTCAGCCACTCCCGTTTGCAAGGCTGGGGTGGGGGTGGGGGAGGCTCCATGACTCAAAGAGGGGAGCAGGGAGCCTCTGCCCATCCATTGCATCTTTCCCACCAGCAACTCAGAGCCCTTTCATTAATTCAGCCTCATGAGGTAGGTTGGGCTCGTTAACAGATGGGGAAACTGAGGCACAGAGGGGGCCAGGGATGTGGTTCTTCTCAAGGTTACAGCAAGCCCATAATAGACCCTAGACATCCAGGCTCCTAGCTCATTGCTCTAACCACTGACCAACGCTCCCTCCCAGCAATGGAAAGGGAACCCAGGAGTCCTGGGTCCCGTTTCTGTCCACTGGCCTGGACCCAGTGAGGGAGCGACAATCTGCTGTGTGCACCCAAGAGCCGTGGTCCCTGCCTACCCAGCCCACTGCCACCTCCCTGGGCAGCGCCCGCTCACCAGAAAGTCGGAGAGTCTCTTTAGGTAGCCGTTGGGCTCGTCCGCCAGGGTCTCCTTGGACACGCTCCCTCCTTCCAGGCACTGGCCCATCGGCGCGGTACCCGAGAGCAGGGCCAGCAGCAGCAGCGCCAGGCTCACATCCATGGCTGCGGTATGATCCCCAGCCCCGCTCCCTCCTTGCGCTGTGTGAACACCTTCCCCCGCTGCGGCTCTTATATCCCCCCAAACCCGGAGCCCAGCTCAACGCACGGACTGGGCTCTGCGAGTGGGATTGATGGGGGAGCCTCACCAGTCATTTGTAAGGCGGGGGCTTGGGGACCAGAGCTGCAGAACTGATTGCCACGCTGGGCCCAGAGAGGAGCCGGTGGCCCCAGGAGAGACAGCACCAGCACCAGCCTGAGCCCGCGGGCCAGGCTGTTTGTACATTATTACAGGGATAAATCCACTCAAATGGCCCTTTAAGCCCCTCTAAAAGTGAGAGTTAATTGACGCTGGTTTATCACAGCTGCTTGCCAGTGCCGGCCCACGGGGCGGGGGGGGGGGTTTACACCAGGGTCCCTCAGCCACTGATTCCCCCACCTGCAACCTCTGCCCTGCCCCGCAGCCGCCTTGTCAGACTGACTCGGTTTCCCCACCCCCTCCCCACTCCAGTCCACACATTTGTCATGGCGTCATCTGTCTGGTTAACGGTCCCCACCTTGTCGCTTCCGCCTGTCTCCCTCGGCGCCACTTCCCTGCTTAATGAAACCCATTTACCAAGCGGTTGGGGCTCGGTGACAGTGACAGGCTGAGATGGGAACACACGCGCTGGAGAAACTCCGGCTCCCCCTGCCAGGGCTGGCCGGCATGCTGGGGGGTGAGGGCAGCGCCAAGGAAGTCGGGGGCAGAAGGAATCCCGCCCCCCCCATGCAGGATCAACACCCCGCTGGGCAGGGGGAGGAGGTTCCCAAAGTGCCCAAGGGCATCAGGCATGCTCAGCCCTTTGGACAGACCGGCTCCTCCCGGGGGCTAGTGAAAGGTGGTGCCGAGGGCACAGGGCTTGGCCGGAGGGGTGGTGTGCCTGTAACTGCCAGAGTGGGCAGGTGCCAACTCCAGGGTGGGCACAGCCTGTGTGTGTGTAGATAAACACGGAACGGAGGGGGGGTCTAGCGCACCCAGGGGGCTTGGCCACAGGGCTGGGCCTAGCTCTGTCAAAGCCAACCCTTGGATCCAGATCCCCTTAAACGGGAGAATGTCAGAGCCTGGCCCAGGACAGCTCTGACACCCCCTCAATCCCAGACAGGGAGCCAGGATCCCACTGGGCCCTATCGCTCCTGGGCCCTGCCCCATCTGCAGCTCACACCCCTCGCCAGAGGAGCCAAGTGCTGGTGTGGGGGGAAGCTCCCACCAGGGTGGAGCCTGTCAGAGCCGGGGAAGGGAGGGGGGCACCAGGGAGATGGGACGCTGGGTCTGATCCTGCCTAGACCCAGCAGCTAGGGGCAGTCGTGGCCGTGATGGGCGAGCCGGCTGCAGCGTGGAAGCGGCTGGGACAGGCCCCCAGTGCCAAGATCTCAGAGCAGCCTGGGCGTGTTGCCCGCTGGGGCCGGCCCAGAGCAGTGACACGGACACCCAGCTACATGCCCATAGGTAAACGTGTGTGCACGTTGGCTTGCACACGCCCACCTGTGTGCCCAAGCTGATACCGACATGTGCTGTAAGCCAGACCCGGCACTTGTACATGGGCCATGCCCAGGCCAGCCCAGCCTCGCTTGCTGGCACAAACCTTTACACGGTCACAGGGGACGACACCAACAACCTCGGCTGGGGGTGGGTTCAGGCAAGGAGAGCCCCGGACAAATCCTCATGTGCGCCCCCTGGCACCCCACCCCTGTGCCCTGACCTTGCCCTGCCTTGGGGTGGCACCAGCCGGGCTCACCTCTCCAAGCGCTGTCCGCAGGGTGCCCCCCCAGCAGGCAGGCTGGGGTCTGTCCCAGAGGAGCCATGCTCCAGCCTCTATCCTCTTCCCGCAGCTCGGCCCCTGCCCCACCCCTTGAGCGCCCGACGGCACTAGCGAAGGCCACGCAGCCCCGTGATGGGTCTCGCTGCCACTCAGCTGCGCTGCCCGGAGGCTGAGGGGGTGGCAGGGCCTCGCTGGGACAGTCATGTTCAGCACCTGATTGATGCTCCCAATAATCGGCCTGTGCTCGGCCAGCCACGGCGCCAGGCTGCTGTTCCCAGCACCATCGGGAGACAGGTGCCGGCCATCTGCCCCGGTGCAATGCCCTGCCCGTCCCCCGACAGCCTGGCTGGGGGAGGTGGCGCCAGTGAATTAGCCTGGAGCTCTGTGACTCGACGGGCCCCTAACCGTGGGCCTCAGGATCCTCACGTAGCCCCTGTGTCGGGGTGGCCCCGGGCTTCTGAGCTGAGGGGACAGGGACAAGCCCACCTCAGAGCGGAGCGTGGCCAGCTGGGGAAGGCAGCCGGCAGGCTGAGGCTGGAGCTGCCAGTGCTGAGCTCAAAGAGTTTGGCGAGGGCAGTTTCAGTGGAGCGCGAGGGGCAGCACATGCAGGGAGGCAGCGTGGCCTAGTGGCGTTGAGCACAGGGTGGGTGCTCAGGACCCCTGGGTGCTAGTCCCAGCTGTGCCCTGGAGCTGCTGGGGGACCTTGGGAAAGTCACTTCCATTCAGAGGTGCCTAACTCTCACTGAAAATAAAGGGTCTGGGCCTTCCCTGTGCCTCAGTTTCCTCCTCTGTAAAATGGGGGTGTCACGGACTCACAGGTCGTGCCCACTCTTGGCCCCATACGGTCCCTGAGGGGAACCCCCTTCAGTGAGACAGCCCTTCACGGGGGTCCACTCGCTCGTGGGGGTTAAGCCCCTCCGCTTCCTGGCACCACACCTCTCTGAGCCTCAGCACACCTGTCTCTGCCGTGAGCCCCCTCAGGGAGTCCCCTCGCTCTGGACCTCAGGGGCCTCCACTCCCAGAGGGAATAATGCCCCCCCGATCTCTAGACCGGAGCGACTCTCAGCCGGGGTAAAAGAGGAGGGTTTATTGAGCGTTTGAACCCAGCACAGGAAACTCTCAGGGCCGCAGGCCTGGCCTCCCTCAGCACAGCACATCCAAGTCTCCCCTGCCTCCAGGTGGGCTCCGCCTGCTCCCTCCCTCCAGCCCCGAGCCCCCCTGCTTCCCAGCTGGGCATCTGATATCACCGTTCCCAAACCCCCCCTCTGTCCATTGTCTTCTCTCCAGGTAAACAGGGTCGCCTGGGCCTCCTCTCCCGTCTTCTGTCCTCTGGCCCCTCTGGCTGGAACCGGCTGGTTAGGCCACAGGGGTCCTCTCTTCGCAGCCCATTGTCCTCCCACTGGCCAGAACCCGCTGAGACTCCCGAGCTGGGCCTCCCAGTCACCAATCGCTGGGGTATCCGTTCTCCAGGCCATTGGCTGGGGTCCCAAGTTCCCTCACCGGTCCCCTGCAACAACAAACTCCCTCTCCAATCACCTTGTTAAACTAGCAACACCCAGGGAAACTGAGTCCCACCCCCTCTGCATGCAACCCATTGGAAAAACAAGGAAAAAACACGAAAATCCCTCACTTCGTCACAGGGGGCAGGAGGGAGTCACGGGGGTGACGGGAATAGCAGCACTGCTCAGCTGAGTATCTCAAAGCACTTTACAGGAATTGAGGGACGAACCCTGCTCTTCCCCCAAGTTGAGTATCCGTAATCCCATTACACTAACTGGGAAACTGAGGCACAGCACCGCAGCCTGGGCAGCTAAACCACCTTGGCTTCAGGCCAGCTCCTAACCAGGATGGGCTAGTGGAGTTTTGGGCCCTTGGGATCCAACAGGGCCAGAGGGGGGCATCCAGCAGCTCTGTGAACCCTTTGTTTGGTGTTAGCCTTTGGGAAAGTTCATTGCCCAGAGTCCTAGCCGGAAATGGAGCTGACAAAATAGCCCAAGAAAAGCTCTTTGCAGCTTCCTCTTAAGCCATCTGCAGTTAGCAGATGCATCCAAGATGGGACAAGAACCCAGGAGTCCTGACTCCCCATCTCCTGCTCTAACCACTAGGCCCCAATCCCTTCCCAGACCTGGGGTAGAACCCAGGAGTCCTGACTCCATGTCCCCTGCTCTAGCCCCTAGACACCACTCCCCTGCCAGAGGCAGAAATGGAACCCACGGGACAGAGTCCGTTCCCTCATCCAGTGGCCTACCCGAGCCACAAGTGGCCCAGAGCGGCCCAGAACTACCCTGCCTGCTGGGCGCGCCCAGGCTGAGGGTGCGGCTATGACTGGAAGGGAGCGGATCAGGACTGGCTCCGTAGCACATGGGGCCAGGGGAGCCTGGGGTGACTCAGAGCCCTCAAGAAGCCGCTGGAAGTTAGAGGAGCTGGGGGCTGCTCTCATTTATATGGGTTGGGGGGGATTTGGCTCCTGGGCCGCCCATTATAAAGCCACCCTTGTCCTACCCCTCTGGAGTCTCAGGACTGCCGAGGCTCCAGCCATCCGCCCAGCCCAGAGCCCTCCAGGCACTGCCATCGCCCACCTCACACCAAAGAGGGCAGCCAGCCCCACAGCCCCCTCGTTAAGCTTGAGCTGAGCTTCCAGACAAGGGTGGAGGAGGGCTAGTGAGGCAAATGTGGGGTCAAGGGGTTCCGGAGAGAGAGCCCCTCCCCTCCCAAACGACCTCATTTTAAAATCCGTCGCTCCTTCTACCCTCTGGGACTCCGCCCATGACGTGTGACCTACGACTAAATCCCCTGGAGAGATGCAGTGAAAGGTAGGTGGTCTTGCAACTTCTGCCAAGCAAGTAGGGCCTATTACCAATGAATCAAAGGCGACGGCACGTTGGCTGTCAAACCCAGAACAGGGAACCAAGGGCTTTATTCCAAATGCTCAGTCCAGTACGGCAGTCCCACGGGACCAGTAAAAACCCCACACTTCAGATCTCTAGAAGCAACGTTGTAAGGGCTGGTCTCCACTAGGTCGACCCAGCTACGTCGCTCAGGGGTGTGGAAAATCCACTCCCCTGAGCGACATGGTTAAGCCGACCTAAGTTGCCACGTGGGCCGCGCTGGGCTTTTTCCGCTGGCCTAACCATCGCCTCTCAGGGAGGGGGATTGCCTGCATCGATGGGAGAACCCCTCAGGCTCCAGAGTGAGGCACTGAGCCGCGGTAGCCTTTCATGTGTAGAGAACAAGCCCCCAGCGGAGCAGTTCATCCATCGCCAGCTGAGCAGCTTTCAGGGCACACGCCCGCATGGAATATTCATAAGAACATAAGAACAGCCAGACTGGGTCAGACCAAAGGTCCATCCAGCCCAGTATCCTGTCTGCTGACAGTGGGCAGTGCCAGGTGCCCCAGAGAGAATGAACAGAATAGGTCATCATCAAGTGATCCATCCTGTCACTCGTTCCCAGCTTCTGGCAAAAAGAGGCTAGGGACGCCATTCCTGCCCATCCTAGCTAATAGCCATTGATGGACCTATCCTCCATGAATTTATCTAGTGCTTTTTTGAACCCTGTTATGGTCTTGGCCTTCACAACATCCTCTGGCAAGGAGTTCCACAGGTTGGCTGTGCATTGTGTGAAGAAGAACTATGTAAGTTGCACTGATAGGAGGAATAATAAAGAGGTGCTAGAATAGATGGATAGAAGGGACAGAATAGAAAGAATGTGGACAAATTGGAGAGAGTCCAGCAGAGGGCAATGAAAATGATTAACGGTTCGGGGCACATGACTAACGAGGAGAGGCTGAGGGAACTGGGGTTATTTAGTCTGCAGAAGAGAAGAGTGAGGGGGGATTTAATAGCAGCCTTCAACTACCTGAAGGGGGGTTCCAAAGAGGACGGAGCTCGGCTGTTCTCAGTGGTGGCAGATGGCAGAACAAGGAGCAATGGTCTCAAGTTGCAGTGGGGGAGGTCTAGGTTGGATATGAGGAAACACTATTTCACTAAGAGGGTGGTGAAGCACTGGAATGGGTTACCTAGGGAGATGGTGGAATCTCCTTCCTTAGAGGTTTTTAAGGCCTGGCTTGACAAAGCCCTGGCTGGGATGATTTAGTTGGGATTGGTCCTGCTTTGAGCAGGGGGTTGGACTTGATGACCTCCTGAGGTCTCTTCCAACCCTAATCTTCTATGAATAGACACGCTACCAGGATCGGGAGGAAGAGATGGATCTTTTAAGACTGCCTGACAGAACCTTGCCTAAGCAAGCAGTTCTGTGTTGGCCCCAGGACAAGGGACAGAGAAGCCAGAGAGTCACGCACCCTAGCACAATAATGGCTGAAGTGGCATTATTACAGCTGAATATTAGAAGGCCCAGAAAAACAAGCCCAGGCTAGGGACGACTGCCACCTTTGAACTCCTGCCTCATGCAGCTGATGGTGTGGGACAGATGATGGTAAGAGTTGGGCATTGATTATTGTGTCATTGGAAGTGTCACAATGGCAGAGGCAAATCCTGGCCATGCTGGGGGCAGAGGTCGGTCAGCAGGAGCACAGGGTTGCTGAAGGCTCCCGTCCTGCAGACTCTTACTGTTCAAAGTTCAGCGCAAGGCCTCGGATCCTGAAAATGCTTCTGCTCTTGTGTGTGAGAAGCGACTCCTAGCAATGCGGGGCTGGACAGGAACTCGAGGCATCACCCCATCCAACCCCTGCACCGTAGCGGTGCCAAGCAAACCTAGACCAACCTGTTCTTAAAACCCTCCAGTGACGGGGATTCCACAACCTCCCTCGGAAGCCAGTTCCCGAGCTGAACTCCCCGCTTTTCCCAATAGCTAACCTCAATCGCCCTTGCTGCAGATTAAGCCCATCACTGCTTGTCCAACCTCCAGCGGACATGGAGCACAATCGAACACGGCCCTCTCTAGAACAGCCTGTAACATCCAGTGTAGGGACACCTGCCGACAGAATTTACTGCTGCAGCAGCCGTACTTGTGTATGAGGAAACATCTGATAAGCCACTCTTACTAACCTCTGTTTGCTGCCCTAAAAATCAACGGCCTGTCTCAGTTCTATCATAGCTTTCAGCAATTTCTCTTTCTGTGGTGGGTGGGCGAGGTTCTGTGGCCTGCGACGTGCAGGAGGTCGGACTGATGACCGTGACGGTTCCTACTGGCTTTAAAGTCTATAAAGACTTTTAGCGGCTTCCCCCATCTTCTCTTTTCAAGACTAAAAGCCCATTTTTTAAACCTTTCCTCATGGATCAGGTTTTCTAAACCTCTGGTCATTTTTGTTGCTCTCCTCTGGACTCTCTCCAGTTTGTCCACTGGACACCGGGCTCCAGCTGGGCCTCGCCAGTGCCCAAGAGAGCAGGACAATTCCAACACTCCTGTTAACACAGCCCGTGAGTGGTTTCAGTGAAGTCTGGGTTACGTTACATGCGTGCATGCAGTGGTTTGCCGAGATCAGGGGTTTAGGGTCTTAAATGAATTGCCCAGGTGCATTGTGGGTTGTGTTTCCTCTCCTCCCTCTGGCCCCCTTGAAAAATTAAAAAACAGGTTAAAGAAAATGCAGCCACTCTGGGTGGTGGTGGAACACAGCTGCCATCTAGTGGACACTGTGCTCAATCGCAAGCTCAGGTCTTAAAGTGATCGCGTCTGCCTTGAAATTCAGAGCACGCTGGGTTTGCACAATGGGAGTTGTTGTGCCCAAGCCCAAATACGGATGCTGGGTGCAGCTGATTTCCAAATGCTTAACAGCTCAGGGCCCAGACTTTAGAACTTAATTCCTCAACCCCTGGATCCTGGGACTTTTTAGGACAACCTACAAAGCCTGTTTCCCCATGCATTCCTGTAGGGCAGTGTTTCTCAGGGGTGGGATGGGTGCTGACAGGGGTGAGTGTGGGCCAAGGACTAGCCCGAGAGAGCAGACCAACTTCCCAATTGTCCCCCCTGCATCTCGGCTTTTATCTTTTTTTTTTTTAATCATTCTCTAGCTGTTGGAGTTGTAAAGAAATCTTTGAGGACATGATCCCAGTGTGACTGAGGCCAAGATGTTGGTCTGAGTTTGCAGAGAGCCTGAGACAATGGCTCTGAGATGGGGGAATTGTCCTGAGCAGTGTAACTAACACCCCACCCCCTGCCAGAGTTTGCAGAGAGTCTCAGAGGACAGCTCCATGTAGGTCACACCTTGGCTCATTTGAGTGGGTGTCGCCATTCACATCCCAGTTAGCTTTTTAAATGCAACATTGTGAAGTATTTCGCTGCTCATCAGAACATGGCACAAAGGAGAGGAAGGATCATGTTGAAGACTTCTGCTGGCACCTTCCAAAGTATGTGGGGTATGAAGGCTGAGGTTGGGGGAAGGGGTGGAAGAGGGCTCAGCTAAGATGTGTCAGCCCTGAGCAGCACATGGCCAGATTGCAGAAAGGTGAATACATGAGAGGTGCCCTCTGGGCCAGTGCCCCGGAGGTTAAACCAGACCCCTCCAGAACTAAGAGCTGGAGCTGAAGAGCAGAGCTGGGGGCTGTAACACCTGCTATGCTGTGCACATTGGTACCGCGGGGGACCTGTAACACACACACGGGACGGTTACCTTGGGCTTATTTTCCTGAAGCGGGGACTTGGGTTTTGGCCGTTTGAGGAAGATGGCTGTAAGGTGGGGGTGGAGTGGAAATAATTTTAGCACCTGTTCATTATTATTAGCCTAGGTGGCCCTAGCCCAGGGGTGGGCAAACTTTTTGGTCCAAGGGCCACATCGGGCTTGTGAAACTGTATGGAGGGCCTGGGGGGGGGGGAGGCTGTGCCTCCCCAAACTGCCTGGCCCCCGGTCCCATCTGCCCCCCCCCCCACTTCCCACACGTCTCAGAACATCCAACCCATCCAACGCCCCCTACTCCTTGTCCCCTGACTGCCACCTCCTGGGACCCCCAACCCCTATCCAAACCCCACCCCCCCCCGCTCCCTGTCCCCTGACTATCCCCTGGGACCCTCTGCCCCTTATCCAACTGCCCTGCTCCCCGCCCCCTTACCGTGCTGCTTAGAGCGGCAGGAGCTCACAGCTGCACGGCCCAGTTGGAGCAAGCCCTGCCGTCCAGATTGCAGGCAGCTTGCCGAGCTGAGGCTGCGGGGAAGGGGAGACAGCAGGGGAGGGGCCGGGGGCTAGCCTCCCTGGCTGGGGGCTCAAAGGCCAGGCAGGATGGTCCCGCGGGCCGTGGTTTGCCCACCTGTGCCCTAGTCTCTGTTTGCCAGAATCTGGGAATGGGCGACAGCGGATGGATCACTTGATGAGGATCTGCTCTGCTCATTCCCTCTGAAGCGCCGGGCATTGGGCACTGTCGGAAGACAGGACACAGGGCTGGATGGACCTTTGGGCTGACCCAGTCTGGCCATTCTGATGTTAATGGTGTTTATTACAGTGGCGGGCTAGAGCCCACCTGAAATCAGGGCCCCACTGTATTGGCACCGATTCCTTGTCCCCACGCAATTGCCAAGACAGGACCAGGTAGAGGAGCGGGACAAAGGACACACACAGGCTTCCTCGGGGTGTAGCTCCAATGGGAGTGTGGGTGGGAACTGAAACCTTGAACCTTCTCCAAACCCTCAACTGACTGGAGAGGGGCTGAGGCCGGCGCGCCCGGGGATCACACCGAGGAGACAGGGGCGTGTTGTCACTGCTCTGCAGCGGTACAGCCTCAGAGGCTGCTGCCTTTGCACCAACCCATCTCCCTTAGACCTCAGCTGGGTCTCTCCCCCGGCCTCCCCTCCCCCAGGCCCAGCAGGGCACCATCTGAACCCACAGCCCCCCTCCAGGAAGGCAGCGGGTGGGCTTGGTCTGCCCCTTGCCAGCATCCTTCGGGCTCCAAGGCCAAAGGCAGGAGCTGGTTGAGGGGTGAGATCAGGGGCCTGGAAGCCACGAGAGCTGGGGTACGACTGAATCAAACAGAAGACAGAGTGGCCTGTCCAGCACCCGCCACCTCTGGAGCAGAACAATCACTGCCCCAGCTGGGGCTCTCCCTCCGAGTCTGGGCGAGAGAACCCCGCTTACCGCAAGCCTCTGCCCCATGTGTCCAGGCACCCTGTCCCACAGGAGAAGGGAAACGGGAGTTAAGCCCTTGCATGCCAGGGGCCAGGCCGTGCCCATGCAGCTTGAGTAATCACTGCCAGCTCTTGCCTTCACCCCTGTCACATCGCTCCTTCCCAGCAGGTACCTTCATCTAGGGTAGCCCCAGGGGAGGGCTGCAGGGCTCAGAACGCTCCACCCCTTGAGATCTATGGGTCCAGGTGCAGAGAGAGCCTGAAGCCAGCTGCTGAGGAAGTGCGTGGGAGTTGTGTATGTGACTCACCCGCGAGGCCCACTGAGGCACAGCTCCTTAGGAATGGCAGAATTGCCAGACTGAAGTCCCCCCCATCCAGTGTCCTGTCTCTGACAGGAACCAGCAGGAAGGCGCTAAAGCTGCAATAGGCTGCTGCTGGGGGATAATCTACCTCCAGGGCAGTCTCTTCAACCCTCCTGACAGAGATCAGCTATATCAGCCTTCCACTATCAGCATTAGCTAGTCTAGCTCTGGCTACGTGCGGTTGGCCAGAGAAATGTCCAGTGCCTTTCTGGGTGATGCACAGCTCTTGGGCTCAGCAGTGTCCTGGGGCAGGGAGTTTCAGAGTCTACATCCCATTCTATAAGGAAATATTTCCTTTGATCAGTGTTTGTCATCTTTCCCTAAATGTCCCCTTGCTCTTGTCTCTTGAAACAAGGAGAACAGAAGCTCCCAACGCCCCTTCTCCCTCCCATTCACTGCATTGTGCACATCGATCCGGTCTGCTCTTATTCGCCTCCTCTCGATGGTAAACAATCCCACCGTCCCTACAAGAACTTTTCCAGGCCCCTGGTCATTCTCATCACCCTTCTTGGAACCCGCCTGGGCCTGCACTCTCCTTCCTTTTCATGGGCTGGCCAGTGCTGCACACCATAGCCAGATGAGGCTGCACCACTGATTCCTCTAATGCAACATCTTCTCAGGATTATTCACCATCCGTTCCTTCTGTGTTCTAACCCGGTTAGTTTTTCTCAACTGCAACAGCACATTGAGCAGAGGACTTCATGGAGCTAGCTCCCATGTCACCCCAGCCCCTTTCCGGATTCAAAACTCAGTAAGATTCAGGAAGTGTTCCAATTTTTTCTCCCTCGGACGTGCATTACTTTAACCATTAAATTCAATCTGCGCCTGTGTTCTCCACTCACTTACCTTGGTCAGGTCTGTCTCAAGTTCCTCACCATCTTCTCTGGACCTTCCTTCTCCCCTGCCACGCCCCCTCCCGAGAACCTCACAGCTCACCTGTCCTAGCACAGAACCGCAAAGTAGTGACAACCTTTGGCCGGGATGAAAACTGACCATTTATTCCTATTCTTAGTTTCCGGTCTCTTAGCCAGTTTCTGCGCCACTTTGCCTTACCACTGAACTTCTTTAGTAGCCTCTTATGAGGGAACTTTTTCAAAGTCTAAATTCAGAGATCCATAGATTTTACCACCACAAGGGACCATCAGATCATCTGGTCTGACCTCCTGAATGACACCAGCCAGAGAATTTCATCCAGTTATTCCTATACTGAGCCTCAGAACTGGTGTGTGATTAAAGCGTCTCTTCCGGTCTGGGTCTGAAGACCTCAAGAGATGGAGAATGCACCTCTTCCAGTGGTAGTTTGTTCCAGTGGTCAATCACCCTGTTACAAATTTGTGCCTTATTTCCAGTAGCAGCCCACTGGAGGACAGCGGTGTGCTGCTAATGTTGCAGAGATTCTGGGGTGTCAGGACGATTGGGTACAGGACAAGTTCCTGTTCGAAGGGGCCTGTTATTCCCATAGTGCTCTGCTTTCTACAGGAACGAGGAGATCTTGCTGAGCAACACACTTGGAGTATGGCTACACTGCCATTAGACAAGCAGCGGTCCAGCTGAGGTAAAGGGGCTGTTTAATTGTGGTGTAGATGTTGGGGCTCGGGCTGGAGCCTGGGCTCAAGCACCCTGCAAGGTGGGAGGATTCCAGATCTCGGGCTGCGGCCAGAGCCCGAATGTCTGCACTGCAACTGAACAGCCACTTAGCCCAAGCCAGCTGGCATGGACCAGGCCTGGGTGTCTAATGGCAGTGTAGACGTACCCTTATGGTGGTCTTCAGAGAGCCACAATTGCAGAGGAAATGGAGCCGCATCAGCAATCTAACCTAGGGCTTGCCCGGAGATGTACAGGTTGCCCAGAATCTGTAACAATCACATAGTATTGCACCTTGTATTACAACACAGCTGTGAACTTGGTCAGCCCGGCCCCTCTGCCGTTAAGAAGTCAGGGCTAAATCTGACCACTCAGCAATAAATCAACCAACCAAGCTTCTTCCCTTAGGGCATTAGCCCTCAGAGCACCAAAACTGAGTTCAGTCTGGTTCCTCTTATTTCTCCGTTAACCTCTTCCAGCTGCTGAGCACAGAATCATAGAAGATTAGGGTTGGAAGAGACCTCAGGATGTCATCTAGACCAACCCCAACTAAATCATTCCAGCCAAGCATGCCATGGGATACTCGGTGAGTGTCAATTCCCAGGAAGGAATGCCCCCTGTAGGGGCAGCAACACCACTCTGGGCAGCACTTGGGTGCGTTCAGATGGCCTCCCATCCAAGCACTGACCAGGCTGATACTGCCGAGCTAGTGGAATGTGTAAGGATCACAGCCCTCTCCGGGTCAGACACTCCTGGACAAGGCAGGGTGGAATAGATGCTGTGACCCTACACCAGGTGGCCTGCTATTCTGGGAGCAGCTGCCTCTGGTGTGGAAAGGGGTCATCTATGCAACCTTCTGCCTGTTCACAAACATCAGGCCTGTGATGACAACACACGGAAAAAAAGCAACGGATAGAAAACTAGAAGAGAGAGAAATGTCTGTACAGTGAAGATCCCTGCGGCGTATGCCTGTTGGGGTCTTCTTGTAATGGAATCACACAGCAGAGAGTTTATCCTTGTTAATATTTTAATGTTATATTTGCAGCATAAATAAAAGGCACATTATATGTTTGGTAAGAACAGTGGCTGAAGGAACAAATTGATAAGTGCCAGGATTTTGTTTTTAAACAGCAAAATACAACACAGGGCTGTGCCACGACTCTCCTCTGCCCCTGCGGACACAAAGGTCAACAGGAATCCATGGCACAGGCTAATGCGAAATTGTGAGGACCTGCTCACAGGAGCACTTAGGTGAAGAACATTTTTTATTTGCTAGTGTGACCTGCCTGCACCTCCTCTCGTTTTGTTGCGAAAGGCAGAGCAAGTCAAGAATTGTACAACAAACCTGTAGCAGGGAGGGAGGGTCAGGGAGTCCAGGTTTGGATACATCTAAAAACAATTTCATTGCATAAGGAATTGTGCATCCATTCAGGAAAGTTGATATATGTCGATATATTTCTATATATATTCATACATAGGTATTTTCTTTTATAGAGATACTACACTCTTGTGGTTAAGCTTTTCAGGGATTTATTTTTGTGGGTTTTTTTATTTTCTTCCATTATTGATCGTAAAAGCTCTCCATATAAAACAGCCAGCTATTGGTTGAAGGAAAGGTGTCAGGTGGATTCTTGCACTACTGCAGTCCCATGCAAACGAAGACTGTTGGGGTTTTGTTTTGTTTTTTGCTGTGGGAAGGCAAATCCCGGGACCTGGTTCCTTGGGCTGCTGCTGTGAGGTGTGGGACAGAGAGCAAGACCTTGTTCGACCTGGAGAGCCGTGTGTCAAAGAGCCGCCGTCCTGCTCCCAGAGAGCACCAGGGACAACTGGCAGGAGCCCGTGGACAAAGGTCACTCCTTTCATTATGCCTCTAGCCCAGTGACGGAAGGGAGAGGTCACCTGTCTTGCAGGCCCTGCATGCGACACCCGTCCTCCTGAATCCCCAGGGGTTGCTAATGAGAATCAAGGCTACTGGATGGGCTGCCCTTGCTTTGGAGGAGCCAAGAATAATCTGTTCTCTCTTCCAAGGCAAGGGAGCAGCTTTGGCTTCCATCTGCATTAGAAGAGAGAGGGGAGCAGAGGTCAGGGTGGCCTCATTTATGTGAAACTTTTTAAGACTGACTGAATTTTAGAGCAAAGCTAGTGGAGCAGATTTAAAGGTGAAATCGCTACCATGTTATTTCAGAGGCTGTAGGTCCCTCAGTTCGTTAAGCTCCAATGAAAACTCTGGCTCTGGGCAGTCTAGAACGCAGAGGGATCTGGGTTACCCTGATCTCCAGTGGGCCAAACCCACACCCCTCCAGGTTTCCATATCCATAAAACCTTGAGGCTGGGCCCCCATCTCTCAACAAGTTAAAAATTAACACCCCATTTTAACCCACAAGTGGATTTTCTCCACTCCGGCCAACCTCTGTCAACCGACTTAGCCCCTTAAAAACCAAACAACCAAACAGCAAAGGCTTCTTGTGACTGCCAAGTATCATGGAGTTGCTTCAGCAGCTCAGTACTGTGTGGCAAATGGCAAAAGCAGCAAGTGGTGGTCTCGTAATGTCCCACAGGAAGGGAGAGATTAACAGGTCCGGGAGCTTGAGGGGCAGGTGGACCTTTACTTCCCATTACTCATTAAGTGATTCCTTCCCCAATCCATTAGGACTGAAAGTTGCCAAGGGCAAGTCTACACTACAAAATTAAATCATCCTAAGGTACTTCAACTTACAGCAACCGCAGTAATTAAACTGCTTTTGCACATCCACACTACGCTGCTTGTGTCAGCAGTGTGCATCCTCACCAGGAGCGCTTGCACCGATTTAACAGTCAGCGTGGGGCGTCGTGGGAGGGCTTGTGCAAGGCAGCAACAGCCGATGGAAGCAACACAATGTCTACACTGACTCTGCATCGATCTAAGCGCTACGCTGCTCACAGAAGTGGAGTTATTAAGTCGTCATCAGGTCGATGTAAGCTGCCTTACATCAGCCGAACTCTGTAGTGTAGACCAGGGCTGAGTTTGGGGTCAGAGTGCGGCTCCCTGCCTGGCTGCATAAGAAACCTCAGTGCAACGAAAACCAGATCCACTATTGGCATCAGCCTGGAGTTCCAGAGAAAAGCTAACAAGCATCCAGCCCTTATCTTGGTCAGGTACCACTTGTAATAGACCATGCCAGGTGTGAGATAAATTCCCCTCCCCATGCCTTAGGTGGAAAATGGCTAAGACAACCTATGGCTACCTACAACATACCCTTCCCTTAACTCCTTTCTGCTATTGTAACAGTCTCCCTCAAGACAGAAGGTGCTGGCTTTGTGCAGCTGCGGCCGCTAATGGATCCAGGGTGTGCTGGGAAACTGCCCCATGCCGAAAGCATCCACAGCGCCTTCTCCCATGTCCCCTACCCCCTCCCCAAATAAAAGCAATACAGCACAACAAATGCAGAACGTATGGTGTTACAGAACTCTACAGCACTCCCGGTATGGGACTTTTTAACACGATGATAATGATTCAGTCCTTCAGTATACAGCACACAATGCTAAATAAGAGAAAAGGGCTAACGGGGGACAAACCCAGCTGAACAAAGGCAGCTTCTCATTACAGCACCATGGTTGAGTTTGTGCTAGATTCCATGGGGCACAGACAACAACATCTCTGGACCCTTCCAAGTCATTAGCACCTTTAAAAATCAGTGGAGAAGTATCTCAAAGATCAGATAAAAAAAGGGTGATGAGCATGGTATAAAATGCCCAGATGGAGACTGGCTTTAGGAGGAAGAGCGGATTTCATTCAAATAGGGCAATGACCTCTCTCTCCTTGTTGCTCTACAACATCCCACCTGGGTGCTTGAGGCAAGGGGGTGGGGGGAGAGAAATCAAGGTTTCTCGTATGCAAAGCCCTCCTATGTTTCAGAAATAGCACCAAAACTGGAAATCAAGACACCTGAACGAAGGTGCCTAAGCTCTGCTCCAAACCAGAAGTGCCCAGGGCATAGCCTTGACTAAGGAGACTAAAATCAAAGTGAAATTCATGTAACCAGCTGTCACTTGAAACTATATGGGGTCAGCTTTCCAAGGCCTCAGCCTGTACCGTGTGACAGCTTCCAGTAGAGGGCACCAAAGCAGCAGCCAGAAACAGTCTGGCAGCTACCACCAGGGCATCAAGGTCCCAACTGGAAATGTGGATTTAGAGCCACCAGAGCTCCAAACCTCAATGAAACTTCAGACTGACACCGCTGAATTGTGTATTCAGTCTGTCTCTGAAACAGAAGCACCGTATACCTCTACAGCTGGGGCTAGAAATTAACCAATCAGACACAATGCAAAATCAAGGACCTCTTCATTTGTGTTGCACATAACTGCGGCTGCAACCAAGGTGCACTAGGTAATGCTATAGGATTACGTTTCAAGGGGATTGTTGTCCAGCCTGCAGCCCAGTAAGCAAATCTCTCAGGTAAGTCCAATGCCAGGCCTGCTTAATCAAACCTTTGTATACAGTGTTGTTGTAGCTGGGTCGGTCCTAGGACATTAGAGAGGTAAGGTGGGTGAGGTAATGTCTTTTATTGGACCAACTTCTGTTGGTGAGAGATACCCCAGACCTGAAGAAGAGTTCTGTGTCACCTGAAAGCTTGTCTTTCTCACCAACAGATGTTGGTCCAATAAAAAAAATATTACCTCACTCCTGCTTTGTCAATATGGGCTGTAAAAGGAACACCCCCACCCCCACCTCTCAGGCTATCCTT
Organism: Eretmochelys imbricata; assembly: GCF_965152235.1. Classification (NCBI taxonomy): domain Eukaryota; kingdom Metazoa; phylum Chordata; order Testudines; family Cheloniidae; genus Eretmochelys; species Eretmochelys imbricata. The sequence goes on along the minus strand of NC_135591.1, from coordinate 14,726,505 downwards.
TTATCCAGATGCCTGGGAATTGAGGGGATATAGATTCACGGGCTGTATGAATGGACAATGGTTTGAGCGGAGCAAAGGAGAACTTGTTCTGACAAATGCAGAACCTGCTCTAAAGCCACAGAATTCTAGATTCAGAACAGAGCCCAGAACGTTTGATGTTGAAGTTCCAGGTGGCTCTCGTTAATGTTTCTTATCTGAAGCTAGGCCAGACTGTCAGAAGGAGTCTGAGCCTTGTGTCTAATGTGTAAGAAACACACATGTGGGGTGGGGTGGGTTGGCTTAGAGAGTTCCTTACATTTCATTTGGGTAAACAATGGATTATGGGTGGAAAAAGGAAACGCTTCACATAACTACCCATGCTGCCTCAGGACTCTCCTATCCTGAGGTCTCCTGGTGCCGCTTCTCGTAAGTAGAAAATGTATGTTTAGTGCAGAAACGTTAATCCTAGGTCTCCTGCTGGAGAAAAGCTTAAAAGAAAAAAAGTATGTCGTGGTTCAGGTCATGGAGTGGGGGTGGCAGGGTGATTTAAGAACTCTGGATTGGGGGTGGATGACAGTAATTAGCTCAGAGCAGGAATCAAGCACCTGCTTAACGGGGTGGTTAACAGTACCCCCAGCAAAGTGGAAAGTCACACTGACTAGTGGTTACAGCATGGGACTAGAGGATTCAGGAGCATCCTGGGCTCACTGTGTCCTCTAACCAAGTCACAGGACTCCTGTGTACTTTATCTACCCCGTCTATTAAACTGGGTAAGAGGCCCACCTGGTTTTATAACACAAAAGCGAACTCCATTCTCCCCTCCTCTCCCAAGGAGACGGCGAATCTTTGAGAAAAATCAGTTACAAAATAGGCTCCTCCATGCGGACGGAGTTCCACAATCACAGAGATTAACCCACAAAACCCACAGCTCTCTCGCCATGCAGTTCTCTAGTCCGAGGATCTACACTAAATTGCCTCTTGGAATGAGACCGGCAAAGTGCTCCTGCTCCCAGGGAACTGTAGCACAATCTGGATGATATATTTCAATCAAAAGTACTAGGAAATTAGCTCTTTCACTAGCTTACTGTTGATAACTCGAGACCTCCCAGTTGTTGCCCTGAATTTGCTAATACAGGAGCAAAAGGAACTGAGCTGAAAAGTGGGGATTTTTGTTTGTACTTGGCTGCAGACCCACAGAGCATGGGACTTACTAAGTTTCATAACCCAGCCCTGCCTGGTCCTCCAACCCACCCCTCCTTCCAACAAACTTGCATCTGTTTTGGCCGGCAACCAAAAGAAATCTTAAAGCAAAGGCACCACAATTCTGTCAGATGATCTCTTAAAAGTGCTAGTCATTTCATGACCATTAATACTCAACCCTAATAGTAACAAGAGCTTTTGAGTACAAGACTACGACCCCTGGTATGTGTAGTGTAAAAATATAGCACGCCATGACAAAGATGAGAAAAAAGCTACAATGAGGGCAAGGAATTAGTGACAGCTGCTCTCACATCAAAGAGCTCCCTATCAGGAGCCCTGTTTTGTTGTTCACTTTTGATTTTTAATTTTTTAAATTTTTGTAACAATCAGGATGTTCTCAAGCCACAGTGACAAGGAAGAGACAACACTAATTCTTTGGTTGAGGTCCTACCCCACACCTAATTGTATCAAAAAGCAACAGTAGAATTTAAGAATATACAGAGGAATCTGATCTTTTTAGTCTTAATTGGATGGGCTTGGGAGAACAAAAGGAGAAAATTAGTTTCTCTCTGCTATGAGCCCCTGAGGGCCAGGCTAGATTCTTGCTGAGAATGTCATGGGGTTCGATATTCTGATGTTGTAGGGAAAGAAATGCAAGTCTATCCTAATTGCCTCTAATTTATTATTTAATTATTTGTTTTTATTATAACGAAGGTAAACACTAACTGATTAAAAAATACTGCTCTGAAAGAGTATGATCCTACAGCTAGTGCTTAGCCCTTGTTCAATAAGAACTTACACGTACCTTTTAAACACTGCAATATTTTTCCTGGCCTCGTGAAATAAGCCAGAAGAGGATCATTTTCCCACTGTGAAGTAGGCCACACATAAGGGCCAAAGATCACATGCAATCCAAAACATTCTGTGTCGTTCCCAGGAGGAGAAATTTTCATGAAGAGTAGGTGTGGGCAGTCAATTAACTGAAAATTGAAATTAGTCAGGGCCCCCTTTGGCCTAAG